>NC_057807.1:127308324-127908324 GCF_018294505.1 Triticum aestivum | reverse complement strand
GTGCAAAGCCCAGCTACGGGCCGCAGTTGCTGGAATGGAGGAGTCCAAGAAGGCCTCATCTGGTAATACTTGTCTTGATTGAAAAGAATATAATGACATGTACCAGTTAGTATTCGGCATGCATGCAAATCTAACAATAGATTATGCAGACAATCCCGGAGCCTCGACAATCCCGGAGGTAATCCGGAGACCATATCGGGGGATGAGAAACATCCTCAACGACAGCTAGAGGCTGGCGAGCGCGTGCTGACACGGGTTATTCGAGAGAAAAATGTTCTCCAGGATGCCCATACCCGGCTGAGCGTTGAACTAAAAGATGTTCGGGCCCAACTTGCTGACTCCGTGAAGGAGAATAAGAGGCTTCGACGTAGCATTTTTAGTAAGTGCTTGAATGAACCTTTATATAGTTCCGCGAAGAAGTGGGCTAACAGAGTTATGTCTGTAGGTATGCTGACAGGTCGCCCCGAAGAGGAGATGCCTATGTCCGCTGATACGTCTCCAACGTATCTACTTTTCCAAACACTTTTGCCCTTGTTTTGGACTCTAACTTGCATAATTTGAATGAAACTAACCCGGACTGACGCTGTTTTCAGCAAAACTGCCATGATGTTGTTTTATGTGTAGAAAAGAAAAGTCCTCGGAATGTCCTGAAAATCCATAGAGGCACTTTTTGGAATTAATAAGAATTTATGGGCGAAAGAAATACATCAGGGGGCCCAGGGACTGTCCACGAGACAGGGGGGCGCCCCCACTGTAGGGTGCGCCCCCTATCTCGTGGTCCCCCCGGGACCTCCACCGACCTCAACTCCAACTCCATATATTCACGTTCGGGGAGAAAAAAATCAGAGAGAAAGTTTCATCGCGTTTTACGACACGGAGCCACAGCCAAGCCCTAATCTCTCCCGGGAGGGCTAATCTGGAGTCCGTTCGGGGCTCCGGAGAGGGGGATTCGTCACCGTCATCATCATCAACCATCCTCCATCACCAATTTCATGATGCTCAACACCGTGCGTGAGTAATTCCATCGTAGGCTTGCTGGACGGTGATGGGTTGGATGAGATTTACCATGCAATCAAGTTAGTTTTGTTAGGGTTTGATCCCTAGTATCCACTATGTTCTGAGATTGATGTTGCTATGACTTTGCTATGCTTAATGCTTGTCACTAGGGCCCGAGTGCCATGATTTCAGATCTGAACCTATTTTGTTTTCATGAATATATGTGTGGTCTTGATCCTATCTTGCAAGTCTATAGTCACCTATTATGTGTTATGATCCAACAACCCCGAAGTGACAATAATCGGGATACTTCTCGGTGATGACCGTAGTTTGAGGAGTTCATGTATTCACTATGTGCTAATGCTTTGTTATGGTTCTCTATTAAAAGGAGGCCTTAATATCCCTTAGGTTCCGCTAGGACCCCGCTGCCATGGGGGGTAGGACAAAAGATGTCATGCAAGTTCTTTTCCATCAGCACGTATGACTATTTACGGAATACATGCCTACATTACATTGATGAACTGGAGCTAGTTCTGTGTCACCCTATGTTATAACTATTACATGAGGAATCGCATCCGGCATAATTATCCATCACTGATCCATTGCCTACGAGCTTTTCACATATTGTTCTTCGCTTATTTACTTTTTCGTTGCTACTGTTACAACTACTACAAAAACCCCCAAACAATTATATTTACTTTTGCTACCATTACCTTTATTATCATACTACTTTGCTACTAAATACTTTGCTGCACATACTAAGTTATCCAGGTGTGGTTGAATTGACAACTCAACTGCTAATACTCAAGAATATTCTTTGGCTCCCCTTGTGTCGAATCAATAAATTTGGGTTGAATACTTTACCCTCGAAAGCTGTTGCGATCCCCTACACTTGTGGGTTATCAAGACTAATTTCTGGCGCCGTTGCCAGGGAGCATAAATCTATTCTCTGAGTCACTTGGGATTTATATCTGTTGATCACTATGAAGAACTTGAAATACGACCAAACTACTATTTTTCCCTCAACTACGAGGGGAGGTAAGGAACTGCCATCTAGCTCTGCACTAGATTCTCCTTCCTTTATTAGTAAGCTTGCGACTCCTAAACCTGCTACTGTTATGAATTCTGATATGTCGCCTGTTATTGATGATGCCACTTCTGCTATGCATGATGAAACTACTTCTGTGCGTGATACTACTTTGCCATTAGGTGAATTTCTTGATGAACAACTTGCAAGAGTTAGGGGGAATGAAATTATTGAAGATGCTATTATTGATGATAGTGACGATGAAGGTTCTCCCAATGATTATGTATTGCCTGTTGTTCGTAAGGGTTATGTTATGAATGAAGAAGCTGCTAGGGAAATCTTTGCTTGCAATGATAGATATGATCTTAAGAAATTATTAGCTAAATGGAAGTAGCAGTCTCTTAATGCTAGAATGAAACCTGACCCTGCTTTTGCTACTTCACCTATCTGTGTTACTTATAAGGATTATGAATTCTCTGTTGATCCTGAGATTATTACTTTAGTTGAATCTGATCCTTTTTATGGCCTTGAATCTGAAACTGTTGTGGCACATCTTACCAAGTTGAATGATATAGCTACCCTGTTTACTAATGATGAGAAGTCTTGCTATTATTATATTCTTAAGATATTTCCGTTCTCATTAAAGGGTGATGCTAATACTTGGTATAATTCTCTTGCTCCTGGTTGTGTGCGTAGTCCCCAGGATATGATTTATTACTTCTCTGCTAAATATTTCCCTGCTCATAAGAAACAAGCTGCCTTGCGGGAAATATATAATTTTGTGAAAATCAAAGAAGAGAGTCTCCCACAAGCTTGGGGGAGGCTTCTCCGGTTACTTAATGCTTTGCCTGATCATCCTCTCAAGAAAAATGAAATACTTGATATCTTTTATAATGGACTAACCGATGCTTCCAAGGACTACTTGGATAGTTGTGCAGGTTGTGTTTTCAGGGAAAGAACAGTCGACGAAGCTGAAACATTATTGAATAATATGTTGACTAATGAAAATAATTGGACTCTTCCTGAGCCAATTCCTGAGGCAATTCCTGAACCAATTGAGCCAACTCCTGAGCCTATTCCTAAACCCACTCTGAAAAAGAGAGGTGTTTTATTTCTCAGTCCTGAAGATATGCAAGAGGCAAAGAAATCAATGAAAGAAAAAGGTATTAAAGCTGAAGGTGTTAAGAATTTACCTCCTATTGAAGAAATACATGGTCTTAATATACCGCCTGTTGAAGAACCATATTGTCTTGATAACCCGACACAGGTAGTAAAGGTAAATTCTCTCTATAGATATGATAAAGTTGAAATCCCGTCTACTAAATTTCATAGCCCATGCTTAGATGAATTTGATGACTTTATGGCTAGACAAGAAAGTTTTAATGCTTATGTGGGTAGAGAGTTAAAGAATAATGCTTTCGAGATAGGACGTGTAAGCGATAATCTGGCTAGAGTTAAAGATGAACTCAAACTCGTTAGCAAATATGCTTCTATGGTTGTTACTCAAGCTGAGCAAGTACTTAAAGCTCAGAATGATTTGCTTGATGAATTAAATAATAAAAATGACTTTGTTGTTAGAGTGGCTACTAGAACTGGTAGAATGACTCAGGAACCTTTGTATCCTGAAGGCCACCCTAAGAGAATCGAGCAAGATTCTCAGAGAAATAATTTAGAGGCACCTAGTTCTTCTAAAAAGAAGAAGAAGAAAAACAATAGGACTTTGCATGCTTCCAGTGAACCTACTGTAGACACACCTGAGAATCCCAATGATATTTCTATTTCTGATGCTGAAACACAATCAGGTGATGAACATGAACCTAGTGATAATTGTTGGAAATATGCCCTAGAGGCAATAATAAATTAGTTATTATTATATTTCCTTGTTCATGATAATCGTTTATTATCCATGCTATAATTGTATTGATAGGAAACTCAGATACATGTGTGGATGCATAGACAACACCATGTCCCTAGTAAGCCTCTAGTTGACTAGCTCGTTGATCAACAGATGTTTACGGTTTCCTGACCATGGACATTAGATGTCATTGATAACGAGATCACATCATTAGCAGAATGATGTGATGGACAAGACCCAATCCTAAGCCTAGCACAAAGATCGTAGTTCATATGATAAAGCTTTTCTAATGTCAAGTATCATTTCCTTAGACCATGAGATTGTGCAACTCCCGGATACCGTAGGAATGCTTTGGGTGTACTGAGGGAGTCCTGGACTAGGGGGTGTCCGAACAGCCGGACTATCATCGTCAGCCGGACTCCAAGACTACGAAGATACAAGATTGAAGACTTCGTCCCGTGTCCGGATGGGACTTTCCTTGGCGTGGAAGGCAAGCTTGGCGATACGGATATGTAGATCTCCTACCATTGTAACCGACTCTGTGTAACCCTAGCCCTCTCCGATGTCTATATAAACCGGAGGGCTTTAGTCCGTAGGACACAACCATTACAACAATCATATCATAGGCTAGCTTCTAGGGTTTAGCCTCCTTGATCTCGTGGTAGATCCACTCTTGTACCACCCATATCATCAATATCAATCAAGCAGGAGTAGGGTTTTACCTCCATCGAGAGGGCCCGAACCTGGGTAAAAACATCGTGTCCCTTGTCTCCTGTTACCATCCGCCTAGACACACAGTTCGGGACCCCCTACCCAAGATCCGCCGGTTTTGACACCGACATTGGTGCTTTCATTGAGAGTTCCTCTGTGCCGTCACCGATAGGAAGGATGCCTCCTCCCATCTTCAAGGACGGTATTTTCGCCAAAGGAGCCTTGGCCACCGGCCAAACTATCCGGCTAGGTGGTTTTCTTATGAACGCCTGTCCGGCCACCACTTCGACAATGACCTCTCAAGTCGTCAAAAGCAATCTTCACGTCAGCTCGGAATTCGCCGAGCGGCTGGATCCAATAGAGCTCTCGTCCGTAAACGAGCTCTTGGATCGCATTGCCGCCCTGGGAGTCGCTACAGACTACAATTAGATTGGGCTTAAAACCGATCTGAGAGAGATTAACTCTCCCCAGGTCACCCACCATGTTGCAGTGGTAGAGGAACAATGCGGTGACTCTTCTCCTGTATTGAAAACTAGTCATGTCCGGGCTCCCGAACCCTCCATGCCGGATTCCCACGGAGGGACGGACTTCGATCAAGCACTGAACTTAAAGTCAGGCATCGGACCAGACTCGTTGGACAACGTCCAGCAATCCAAGCTTCCAAATTTGGAAACTTCTCGGCCTTCGAGCCTTGAGATGGGTAGGGTTCCAGACTTAATTCCACTCACCCGCCTAGACATATGCGATCTATCTCTAATCCGGCAAGAACCCGCTGAGACAGTACATCACTACTGGGCCAGATTCCTCCTGGTTATGGACAGGATAAAGGACTGCCGAGAGGAAAACGCAATCTCAATTTTTTGCAATAATTGCACGGACGAGGGAATCTTGAACGCCGTCAGCCGTCGTGAAATTACATGCTTCGCCGACCTGGCATCCATAGTACGAAAGTACTGTGCGATCGAGAGTTTCTGGACAACCGAAAATAAGTTTTGGGACAATCTGGCCCCGAATACTACCCTAGTCTGCAACAAAAGGGTGCATTACACTCAGGCACCAGATACAAAAACCAAAAAGCAAAAACCCCATAAAGGGCACGGAACCGTACTGGAGGGATGGCTTAGCGGACCCTGTAAAATTCACAGTACAGTGGGCGCCATCCCAACACATAGCCTTCGAGCATGTTGGATATTACGGCAGGTGGCCAAAAGTGGCGAGGAGCTTCTAGCCCTGGAAAACCACTCCAACAATACCGGTACGGTATCAACAGTCTTCGAGACTTTCGCATCAAATAATATGCGGAAACGAACATTACGCAGCCTCGCCAAAGTCTACCAAGTAGCAACAACAAATCCATGGAGCAACACAGCCATCACCTTCAACGCCAGCGACGAACCTAAATTTCGAACAGCCCAAGCACCGGCCGCACTGGTACTTAGTCCAATAGTGGACGACTTTCGACTTACAAAGGTCCTCATGGATGGTGGCAGTGGATTAAACCTCATCTACGAGGAAACTCTTCAAAAAATGGAAATAGGCTGGAGCCGCATTGAGCGAAGCAGCACAACCTTCAGAGGAATAATCCCTAGCCGGGAAGCGCGCTGCACCGGAAAAATCACACTCGATGTGGTGTTCGGCTTGCCTGACAATTACAGATCTGAAGAAGTCACGTTCCAAGTGGCCCCGTTCAACAGCGGATATCACGCTATATTAGGACGAGAGGCATTCACAATTTTTCAAGCCGTACCCCATTACGGGTACATGAAGCTCAAAATGCCTGGGCCCGACGGAATAATCACTCTCGTTAGTGATCCGGACATAGCACTCCGCGCCGAAAACAAGACAGCCGCATTAGCCCTGGAGGCACTATCCGAAGCCCTAGCGGCAGAAGAACTCACCGTGCTGCGCTCTACTGTGAATAGGGACGATGTGATACTCGATAAGAGATCCAAGTCCACCTCCTTTAAACCAGCGGACGAAATAGTAAAATTCCAGGTCCATCCAACGGACCCGACAAAGACGGCTTCCATCGGGGCACAGTTGAACCCTGACGTAGACGCCGCACTGTGAGAATTCCTTCGGGAAAATTGGGACATTTTCGCCTGGCACCCTTCGGATATGCCCGGAATCCCACGCAGATTGGCAGAACACAACCTAAACATCCTAAAAGGATTCAAGCCAGTCAAACAGGCTCTTCGACGATTTTCCGAACCCAAAAGACAGGCAATGGGAGAAGAGCTAGCCAAACTATTGGAAGCCGGATTCATCAGAGATATCAAACATCCAGATTGGCTAGCAAACCTGGTAATGGTACCAAAGAAGGTCAAATCCTGGCGCCTATGTGTCGATTTTAAAGACCTCAACAAGGCCTGCCCAAAGGATCCCTTCCCCCTCCCCCGCATCGACCAGATAATCGACGCTACCGCAGGACACGATTCACTGTGCTTCCTTGACGCATACTCCTACTACCATCAAATCAAGATGGCAGAAGCAGACCAAGCCGCAACGGCATTCATCACTCCATATGGACCATTCTGCTTCAACACGATGCCCTTCGGACTTAAAAACGCCGGCACAACATATCAGCGCATGATTCAAACATGTCTGGCCACCCAGATCAGCAAAACAGTAGAGGCATACGTAGATGACGTAGTCGTCAAAACCAAACACGTCGAAACTCTAGTAGACGACTTGAGGCTCACATTCGACAACCTCAGAGCATATGACATCAAGCTGAATCCAGAAAAATGCATTTTCGGTGTACCAGCCGGAAAGCTCCTGGGCTTCATTGTATCCGATAGAGGAATTGAAGCAAACCCAGCCAAAATCCGAGCCCTGTCACAGCTAGATATTCCAAAAGACCTCAAACAAATACAAAAATTGACTGGATGCGTGGCGGTTCTAAGCCGCTTTATCTCCCGCCTAGGAGAAAAGGCATTGCCCCTCTATCGCCTCCTTAGGCGCACCGAACACTTCGAGTGGACGGATGCTGCCACTGCCGAACTCGAAGAAATAAAAGCCATATTGGCAACGAATCCGGTCCTAGCTGCGCCCAATCTGGGCAAACCAATGTTGTTATACATCGCGGCAACACATCAACTTATAAGCGCGGTACTCGTCGTCGAACGAGAGACAGAAGGGCATAAATTCCCTCTTCAAAAACCAGTGTACTACGTATCCACTGTGTTAACCCCCTGCAAGTCCCGTTACCCGCACTATCAAAAGATAGCGTATGCGGTGTTCATGGCATCCCGGAAGCTCCGACACTACTTTCAAGAGTGTTCGAGAACAGTGGCCTCCGAAGTACCCCTCAACGACATTATAAACAACCGCGACGCGATGGGCAGGATTGCAAAATGGGCCATTGAGCTCTTACCATTCGATATAACCTACAAACCTCGGCGAGCTATAAAGTCACAAGTTTTGGCTGACTTTGTCACTGAATGGACCGAAGCCGAACTCCCTAAAGAGTACGGCGCATACTCCAATTGGATTATGCACTTCGACGGCTCTAAAATGTTGGCCGGATTGGGGGCTGGCATCGTATTGACGTCCCCAACCAGGGACACAGTCTAATACGTACTTCAGATAATGTACACGGACTCCAACAACGCAACCGAATACGAGGCCCTTTTACATGGCCTCCGGATGGCAATCTCCATGGGCATTCAACGCCTAGAGGTGCGCGGGGATTCAAACCTTGCAATATCCCAAATAAATGGAGACTTTGATGCCAAGGATCCAAAAATGGCAGCATATCGCAACGCTGTCCTAAAAATGTCAGCTCGGTTTGAAGGACTTGAATTCCATCACGTAGCCCAGGATAATAACCAAGCAGCCAACGTACTGGCACGCATCGGCGCAAAATGTGACGCTGTCCCTCCAAACATCTTCCTGGAACGGCTCTTTAAGCCATCCGTACTATGGGAAGAGGAGTCCGGAAATAACAAACCAGAAACAGCCGCACCAACCGACGCAGAGCAATCTGACATAACCGACGATGCAGCCGATGAAATAACACCTTCAGCCCACGACATAATGGCAGTAATCGCCCCGTGGACAGAACCATTCCTAGCCTACTTGCTTAGGCAGGAACTTCCCGAAGACCAAAATGAGGCCCGCTGCATTGTCCGACGATCTAAAGCCTACAAGGTCCATGAGGGAGAACCTTATAAGAAAAGCACAACCGGAGTCCTTCAAAGGTGTATCTCCGAAGAGGAAGGGCGAAACCTTCTGGCTGAAATTCATGCCGGACTAGGCGGACACCACGCTGCAGCTCGGGCCCTTGTAGGAAAGGCATTCCGTACAGGATTTTATTGGCCGATGGCCCGGGCAAATGCTCAGGACTTAGTCCAAAGATGCGTCGGTTGTAAGCTCTTTGCTAATCAGAGCCATATGCCACCCACCGCCCTCAAAACTATACCCATTACCTGGCCGTTCGCGGTCTGGGGGCTTGACATGGTTGGACCCCTTAAAGGAGGAACCCACAAGCAAAGGTACCTATTGGTCATGGTGGACAAATTCACCAAATGGATAGAGGCCAAGCCAGTCAAAACGGCAGAGTCCGGACCAGTGATAGACTTTATCTCCGGGGTAGTACACCGTTATGGTGTCCCCCACATCATCATCATCGATAACGACACAAACTTCACGGCCGACGAGGTTAAATCATGGTGCAAAAATATGGGCATTAAGCTCGATTACGCTTCAGTCTATCATCCTCAAACCAACGGTCAAGTGGAACGAGCAAATGGTCTAATAATGAGCGGCATCAAACCCAGACTAGTGCGGTCACTTACGAAATCTGACACGCACTGGGTAGAGGAGCTAGACTCCGTACTCTGGGGGCTACGGACAACGCCCAACCGTACTACCGGATTCACACCATTTTTTATGGTATACGGCGCAGAGGCAGTTCTGCCCTGTGACATCATTCATGACTCACCTCGAGTGCGCATGTACGAAGAAAGAGAAGCCGAGCTGGATCGGCAGGACAACTTGGACGCATTGGAGGAAGAACGCGACGTCGCCAAGGCTCGTTCTGCATTCTATCAACAGCAGGCTCAAAGATATCAAAGCAGAGAAGTACGGGCCAAGACTTACAACGTTGGCGAACTAGTTCTACGCCTGCCGGACAAGAAAAAGGACAAGCTCAAGCCCAAATGGGAGGGCCCCTTCATTATCGATCAAGTCCTGACCGGCGGAGCATACCGTCTACGAAATGCGTCGGACAACTGACTGGAGCCGAACCCATGGAACGCAGCCCGCCTCCGAAGATTCTATGCCTAGCGCCGGACTAAGAGTTCGTCCCCTTCCCCCGTCCAAACTTTTACACTTCAGCTGTCTTTTGTTTCTCTTTCTTCTCTCAACCCTTTTCCTAAAAAGCCCTTAAGGGCCTACTTGCGCATTGTTCGCACACACTTGATGTGCCATACGCACTCATTATACCTGGGGGCTTCTTTACCAGAAGCTTAATTATAAGGGCTTCATGCCCAGCACATGTGTCAAGCTTCCACATGTACCTTTTATTCACCATTATATGCATCGATATGACTTAAGTTTTGGCCATGCTGGGTTGCCTGGCTCCTGTGCTTACCCCTACGTTCCCGATTGTTCGGCTAGGAGGTAAAGGGAGCACCTCTGCGATTGTTACTGCCGGGTCAGCCGGATGTGTACCTCAGACTGGGTGAAGCCGAAAGCTAGCGTTCTTAAGGGAATATTCGGTCGGTGACTTGAAAGATGATTTTTACCTACTTATTTATCTGCCCCCAGATGTTTTTCTGCTCTTTTCGCAGTCCGGACATGCACTTTAGGGCATGCCTCCCAGGGAAAGGAACCCTTAACGGAACTATTCTCCCTGGAAGATGTTTCTTACTAACCATGTAATATAACATAACTAGTTGGGCACTTGTCTGATAAAGCACTAATGACCCCTACGCCTGGTCTCCATGCATGCCCCGGTTGTTTCTTAACCGAGAAGGTATTCGGACACACTCCGGACTCTAGGGTCCCGAGGTTGAAGCGAAAAGGTCGGCAAAGACAAACGATCTACAATCCGGCTAGAAGGCATTTTACATGTCATTTTAAAATACATTGTCAAATCGACTGACTGTATTCCTCCTCAATCCCGTCTAACAGGCTGTCTAATTTACAGTCCCGTTGGGAAAATTTAGCGGCCAACTCTACTTGGCCGTATACTAAACTCACAGGGATCTCCTTCCCATCGGGCCCCACAGGTCCGACCTCGGCCATATGGTTGGGATCCGCCTTCTTGTACCGCGTCTTCACCATGGCCCAGGCCTCCCTGGCACCTTGGCGGCAGGCCGAAATCTTCCATAAACGGAAGCGCTGCCGCACTCCCTGAAGCTTCTCCGCAAGCTCCCCAAGGCCCTCGGGCAGGGAAAGGGCCGGCCATAAAGCCTGGACGACGCCGCTCATTGCCTGCCGAACTCGTTCGAGCAGCTGCAACAGTTCGGGAAGTTGATCACCCGTCGATACGGGCATCTCCTCCGCAGGGCGACCTGTGAGTATACCTACAGACATATTTTGTCAATTGACTTCCTCGCCGAACTCTTCTTTTCAAAGGAGTTCGCTCAAGCACTTACTATAGATGCCGCGACGAAGCCGCTGATTCTCCTTAACGGAGCCAGACAGCTCGGCCCGAACACCTTTCAGCTCTTCTCCGAGCTGGGCGTGGGCATCCTGGAGCTTGTTCCTTTCTGCTGCACTTTATTCAGCACCCTCTCGCCGGCCTTCAGCTGGCGCAGTAGTTCTTGCCTGTCCGGATCTTGTCCGGCAGCACCTGCAATGTCATTATTAGACTTGCGCGCACGCCGCACACCGCTTATATTTTTAAAATAATGTGTTACCAGGAGGGGTCTCTGTGTTTCCTCCTGCGGCAGCAAGTGCGGCCTCGAGTTGGGCCTTGCACTCTTGCAGCTCCTGAGACAGTTGGGTATTCTTCTCCGTAAGATCCTGCATTTCAAATGATCCTTAAATCAGTTAATATAACTACTTTAAGTCTCAGGGGCTACTGGCATATACAACTATTAAATTCTCTTACCCGTATGTCTTTTACATACTGCTCCGTGACTCTGGTAAAACCATCTTGAGCAGCACGGAGGTGCGCGTCCCCTGCGTCAAAGGCATTCAACGCCTCAGGGGAGAAGCACGCGTCATGAAATACTGTCCGGCGGCGCCTGTGGTTCATGGCGCTCTCCACCTCAGACTTGGTGACGGACAGTCTGTTGGCATCCTCCGTTGGAGGAGTGTCCGGCTCGCGCCTTGCGCTCGCCTCCCCCTCCAGACCAGGTACTGGAGCCTGGCTGGTAGAGGTTGGATTGGCAACCTCTATGCCCGCAGTCCAGTGGGCGCTTTTTCTCCTACAAAAGTCATGAGCACTCAAACGCTTCCTAGGAACGTTGCTCCAAATAATGAACTGTGAGCTATACCTTTGCGGCGACGTTTCAATCCGCGCCGCGCTCCTCTTCCGCCTACTGGTCCGGACTGGCCTTTGTTGGTCAGCCGCCGTGGGCTCGGCTTCCCGCCTTGAAGGCGCTTCCTGCAAAACACCATCGTATGCGACGGTCAGAAATGAGCAAGGAAGAAATAATGGTGTCGGGACTTCGTTCACAATCACCTGGGAAGCCGGATATAGTCCGGGGTAGTCAGCCGTAATGGCGACTAAAGCATTATCCATGCTGAGCTGGTGGAACACCCCGTCGATTAGCTCCACCTTTATGTCCGGATCCTCTTCGGAGGCCGGATCCTGGGATCTCTCTGGATCCTCGGGTTGCGGAGCTGGACTTAGCATGTCCTCCACAACCCGACGCAGCTCCTGCGTCGAAAAACACAATATAAGAAACTTAAACTTTGAAAGCATGGGTCGGGCACGTAAAGTGTTCGCTTACCCAACGCCGAGGGTTATTCATGGAGAACCCATTCAACGGGTTCGTCTGGAGGAAGTCCTCCTTCTCCCCCTTGTACAGGCCGGACAGGATCTTCGCCAGGTCCTCGGCCGAACCCGGCCCTTTGCGGCCATGACGGGTGGCATCGTCCTCCCCGTTGAAATCCCACATGGGGTGGCCCCTGTATTGTAGTGGCTGCACCCCCGCATAATGCATGTTGCCATGACTCCAATCATGGTCAACCCGGAATGGGCCAGTAACCTTATCCGGCCCATCAAATAATGGACGCTCTTGTCTTCCTCCAGTTGGGGGCTCCGCGGACGCCAACTAAGGCATTTCTTCAGAGGAGCATTACTGAACTCCGGGAGGCTCCGAACAGGGTCCGGCAGCGGAGCGTCTTCTATGTAAAACCATTCCGAAGGCCAGTCTTCGGACGCCTTCTTAGGGGTTCCGGATGGATATCCGGTCCCGGCAATGCGCCATATTTCGGCGCCGCCCACTTGATATATGGACCCCTCGTGAGAGCGGGGTACAAGGCAGAACAACCTCTTCCACAGCGCGAAATGGGGCTCGACGCCCAGAAATAGCTCGCAAAGAGCTACGTAACCCGCAATATGCAGGATAGAGGCGGGCGTGAGGTGATGGAGCTGGAGTCCGTAGAACTCCAGGAGCCCGCGGAGGAACGGATGTACAGGAAATCCGAGCCCCCTTATCAGATAGGGGACGAAGCATACCCGCTCCCCTTTGTTGGGACTTGGGGTAGCCTCCGCTTGCTTCCCACCTTTGTAGGTGGCCAGCCCGGCTCGAACCGGACCATGAAGGCCGGAGGGAGATATCCCTTTGCTTGGAGCGTCACCAGCTCGCTGTGCGGGACAGAACATCTCCGCCAGTCTCCTGGCAGAGGGCTGGGAGCGCGAGAAGAGGAGCCGCGTCGACGGTCCATGATGGAATGGATTTTTGGTCGGAGCGCTCCGATGAGTACTCGCGGAAGGAAGATGGTGTTATTTGGATCTGGATTCTTGCCTCTCTTATAGGCAGATTATTTGCACAGCTAGGGGGTAAAACATAAAAGATACCCTGGCTTTTCGCATTCATGCGACGCGTGGAAGATAGGCCATTATTGGGCGTGGAAGCCAAGAAGCGCAACATTGATAAGGAAGCCGGACACTGTTCGGCAAACACACGGAATGTGGAGGGGAACCCGCCTTGCAATGCCGAAGACTATATACGCACTGGACTTATCGTCATTGAAGCCTGGTTCGGGGGCTACTGAGGGAGTCCTGGACTAGGGGGTGTCCGTACAGCCGGACTATCATCGTCAACCGGACTCCAAGACTACGAAGATACAAGATTGAAGACTCCGTCCCGTGTCCGGATGGGACTTTCCTTGGCGTGGAAGGCAAGCTTGGTGATACGGATATGTAGATCTCCTACCATTGTAACCGACTCTGTGTAACCCTAGCCCTCTTCGGTGTCTATATAAACCGGAGGGCTTTAGTCCGTAGGACACAACCATTACAACAATCATACCATAGGCTAGCTTCTAGGGTTTAGCCTCCTTGATCTTGTGGTAGATCCACTCTTGTACCACCCATATCATCAATGTCAATCAAGCAGGAGTAGGGTTTTACCTCCATCGAGAGGGCCCGAACCTGGGTAAAAACATCGTGTCCCTTGTCTCCTGTTACCATCCGCCTAGACGCACAGTTCGGGACCCCCTACCCGAGATCCGCCGGTTTTGACACCGACATGTACCAAACGTCACAAGTAACTGGGTGGCTATAAAGGTGCACTATAGGTATCTCCGAAAGTGTCTGTTGGGTTGGCATGAATCAAGACTGGGATTTGTCACTCCGTGTGACGGAGAGGTATCTCTGGGCCCACTCGGTAGGACATCATCATTATGTGCACAATGTGATCAAAGAGTTGATCACGGGATGATGTGTTACAAAATGAGTAAAGAGACTTGCCGGTAATGAGACTGAACAAGGTATCGGCATACCGACGATCGAATCTCGGGCAAGTACAATACCGCTAGACAAAGGGAATTGTATACGGGATCGATTGAGTCCTTGACATCATGGTTCATCCGATGAGATCATCGTGGAACATGTGGGAGCCAACATGGGTATCCAGATCCCGCTGTTGGTTATTGACCGGAGAACGTCTCGGTCATGTCTACATGTCTCCCGAACCCGTAGGGTCTACACACTTAAGGTTCTATGACGCTAGGGTTATAAAGGAAGTTTGTATGTGGTTACCGAATGTTGTTCGGAGTCCCGGATGAGATCCCGGACGTCACGAGGAGTCCTGGAATGGTCCGGAGGTAAAGATTTATATATGGGAAGTCCTGTTTTGGTCACCAGAAAAGTTTCGGGTTTTATCGGTAACGTACCGGGACCACCGGGAGGGTCCCGGGGGTCCACCAAGTGGGGCCACCAACCCCGGAGGGCTACATGGGCCAAGTGTGGAAGGGGACCAGCCCCAGGTGGGCTGGTGCTCCCCCCACAAGGGCCCAAGGCACCTAGGGTTTGGGGAGGGGGTGCTTCCACCTAACTTGGGGGGCAAGTTTCCCCTCTCCCCTCCCTTGGCCGCCACCCTAGATGGGATTGGGGTGGCCGCACCCCTTGGGGTGGAAACCCTAGAGGGGGCGCACCCCCTCCCTCTCCCCTATATATAGTTGAGGTCTTGAGGGCTGCCAACATATGAGTTTTGACCTCTCCCTGGCGCAGCCCTACCTCTCTCCCTTCTCCTCTCCCGCGGTGCTTGGCGAAGCCCTGCTGGATCACCACGCTCCTCCATCACCACCACGCCGTTCTGCTGCTGCTGGACGGAGTCTTCCTCAACCTCTCCCTCTCTCCTTGCTGGATCAAGGCATGGGAGACGTCACCAGGCTGTACGTGTGTTGAACGCGGAGGTGCCGTCCGTTCGGCACTAGGATCTCCGGTGATTTGGATCACGACGAGTACGACTCCTTCAACCCCATTCTCTTGAACGCTTCCGCTTAGCGATCTACAAGGGTATGTAGATGCACTCTCCTTCCCCTCGTTGCTGGTTTCTCCATAGATAGATCTTGGTGACACGTAGGAAAATTTTGAATTTCTGCTACGTTCCCCAATAGTGGCATCATGAGCTAGGTCTATTGCGTAGATTCTTTGCACGAGTAGAACACAAAGTAGTTGTGGGCGTTGATTTTGTTCAATATGCTTACCATTACTAGTCCAATCTTGTTTTGACGGTATTGTGGGATGAAGCGGCCCGGGCCGACCTTACACGTACACTTACGTGAGACAGGTTCCACCGACTGACATGCACTTGGTGCATAAGGTGGCTAGCGGGTGCTAGTCTCTCCCACTTTAGTCGGAACGGATTCGATGAAAAGGGTCCTTATGAAGGGTAAATAGCAATTGGCATATCACGTTGTGGTTTTGCATGGATAAGAAACATTCTTGCTGAAAACCCATAGCAGCCACGTAAAACATGCAAACAACAATTAGAGGACGTCTAACTTGTTTTTGCAGGGTATGCTATGTGATGTGATATGGCCAAGAAGAATGTGATGAATGATATGTGATGTATGAGATTGATCATGTTCTTGTAATAGGAATCACGACTTGCATGTCGATGAGTATGACAACCGGCAGGAGCCATAGGAGTTGTCTTTATTTATTGTATGACCTGCGTGTCATTGAACAACGCCATGTAATTACTTTACTTTATTGCTAACCGGTAGCCATAGTAGTAGAAGTAATGAGTTGGCGAGACAACTTCATGGAGACACGATGATGGAGATCATGGTGTCATGCCGGTGACGATGATGATCATGGAGCCCCGAAGATGGAGATCAAAAGGAGCAATGTGATATTGGCCATATCATGTCACTATCTGATTGCATGTGATGTTTATCATGTTTATACATCTTATTTGCTTAGAACGATGGTAGTAAATAAGATGATCCCTCATTAAAATTTCAAGAAAGTGTTCCCCCTAACTGTGCACCGTTGCGAAAGTTCATCGTTTCGAAGCACCACGTGATGATCGGGTGTGATAGATCCTTACGTTCACATACAACGGGTGTAAGCCAGATTTACACACGCGAAACACTTAGGTTAACTTGACGAGCCTAGCATGTACAGACATGGCCTCGGAACACAAGAGACCGAAAGGTCGAGCATGAGTCGTATAGTAGATACGATCAACATGAAGATGTTCACTGATGATGACTAGTCCGTCTCACGTGATGATCGGACACAGCCTAGTTGACTCGGATCATGTAATCACTTAGATGACTAGAGGGATGTCTATCTGAGTGGGAGTTCATAAGATGAACTTAATTATCCTAAACATAGTCAAAAGATCTTTGCAAATTATGTCGTAAGCTCGCGCTTTAGTTCCACTGTTTAGATATGTTCCTAGAGAAAATATAGTTGAAAGTTGACAGTAGCGATTATGCGGACAGTAGAAAGCTTATGTCCTTAATGCACCGCTCAGTGTGCTGAACCCCAAACGTCGTTTGTGGATGTTGCGAACATCGGACATACACGTTTTGATAACTACGTGATAGTTCAGTTAAACGGTTTAGAGTTGAGGCACCAAAGATGTTTTCGAAACATTGCGGAACATATGAGATGTTTTTGAGGGCTGAAATTGGGATTTCAGGCTCGTGCCCACGTCAAGAGGTATAAGACCTCCGACAATTTTCTTAGCCTGCAAACTAAGGGAGAAAAGCTCAGTTGTTGAGCTTGTGCTCAAATTGTCTGAGTGCAACAATCACTTGAATCAAGTGGGAGTTGATCTTCCAGATGAGATAGTGATGTTTCTCCAAAGTCATTGCCACCAAGCTGCTAGAGCTTCGTGATGAACTATAACATATCAGGGATAGATATGATGATCCTTGAGGTATTCACGATGTTTGAAACCGCGAAAGTAGAAATCAAGAAGGAGCATCAATTTTTGATGGTTGGTGAAACCACTAGTTTCAAGAAGGGCAAGGGCAAGAAGGGATACTTCATGAAACGACAAATCAGCTGCTACTCCAGTGAAGAAACCCAAGGTTGAACCCAAACCCGAGACTAAGTGCTTCTGTGATAAGGGGAATAGTCACTAGAGCGGAATTACCCTAGATACTTGGTAGATGAGAAGGATGGCAAGGTCGATAGAAGTATATTGGATATACATTATGTTAATGTGTACTTTACTAGTTAGCACCAGGGTATTAAGATACCGGTTCGGTTGCTAAGTGTTAGTAACTCGAAATAAAACTACGGAATAAACGGAGACTAGGTGAGCTGACGATATGTGTTGGAAGTGTTTCCAAGGTTGATGTGATCAAGCATCGCACGCTCCCTCTACCATCGAGATTTGGTGTTTGCGTTGAGCATAGACATGATTGGATTATGTCTATCGCAATACGGTTATTCATTTAAGGAGAATAATGGTTACTCTGTTTATTTGAATAATGCCTTCAATGGTCTTGCACCTGAAACGAATGGCTAATTGAATCTCGATCGTAGTGATACACATTTTCATGCCAAAAGATATAAGATAGCACCACTTACTTGTGGCACTGCCATGTAAGTCATATTGGTATAAAATGCATGAAGAAGCTCCATGTTGATGGATTTTTGGACTCGCTCATTTTTGAAAAGTTTGAGACATGCGAACCATGTCTATTGGTGTATACGCATGAAGAAACTCCATGCAGATGGATCGTTTGGACTCACTTGATTTTGAATCACTTGAGATATGCAAATCATACCACATGGGCAAGATGACAGAAAAGCCTCGGTTTCAGTAAGATGGAACAAGATAGCAACTTGTTGGAAGTAACACATTTTGATGTGTGCAGTCCAATGAGTGCTGAGGCATGCAGTGAATATCGTTATGTTCTTACTTCACAGATGATTCGAGTAGATGTTGAGTATATTTACTTGATGAAACAAAAGTCTGAATTATTGAATGGTTCAAGTAATTTCAGAGTGAAGTTGAAGATCATTGTGACAAGAGGATAAAATGTCTATGATATGATCATGAGATGAGTATCTAAGTTACGAGCTTTGGCACGCAATTAAGACATTGTGGAAATTGTTCCACAATTAATACCGCCTGGAACACCATAGTGTGATGGTGTGTCCGAACATCATAGTTGCACCCTATTGGATATGGTGCGTACCATGATGTCTCTTATCAAATTACCACTATCATTCATGGGTTAGGCATTAGAGACAACCGCACTCACTTTAATAGGGCACCACGTAATTCCGTTGAGATGACACCGTTTGAACTGTGGTTTGGAGAAACCTAAGTTGTCGTTTCTTAAAAATTTGGGGCTGCGACGCTTATGTGAAAAAGTTTCAGGTTGATAAGCTCGAACCCAAAGCGGATAAAATACATCTTCATAGGACACCCAAAACAGTTGGGTGTACCTCCTAATTCAGATCCGAAAGCAATAGGGATTGTTTCTTGAACCGGGTCCTTTCTCGAGGAAAAGTTTGTCTCGAAAAGTTGAGTGGGAGGATGGTGGAGACTTGATATGGTTATTGAACCATCACTACAACTAGTGTGTAGCAGGGCACAGGAAGTTGTTCCTGTGGCACCTACACCAATTGAAGTAGAAGCTTATGATAGTGATCATGAAACTTCGGATCAAGTCACTACCGTACCTCGTAGGGTGACAAGGATGCGTACTGCTTCAGAGTGGTACAGTAATCCTGTCTTGAAGGTCATGTTGCTAGACAACAATGAACCTACGAGCTATGGAGAAGCGATGGTGGGCCCATATTCCGACAAATGGTTAGAAGCCATGAAATCCGAGATAGTATCCATGTATCAGAACGAAGCATGGACTTTGGTGGACTTGCCCATGATCGGCAAGCCATTGAGATAAATGGATCTTTAAGAAGAAGACGGACGTGGATGGTAATGTCACCATCTATGAAGCTCGACTTGTGGCGAAGAGTTTTTCACAAGTTCAAGGAGTTGCCTACGATGAGATTTTCTCATCCGTAGCGATGCTTAAAGTCCGTCAGAATCATGTTAGCATTAGCTGAATTTATGAAATCTGGCAGATGGATGTCAAAACGAGTTTCCTTACCAGTTTTCGTAAGGAAAGGTTGTATGTGATACAATCAGAAAGGTTTTGTCGATCCTTAGGATGCTAAAAGGTATGCTAGATCCAGAGATCCTTCCATGGACTGGAGTAAGCATCTCGGAGTTGGAATATGCACTTTGATAAGATGATCAAAGATTTTGGGTTTATGCAAAGTTTATGAGAAACTTGTATTTCCAAAGAAGTGAGTGGGAGCACTATAGAATTTCTGA
This sequence comes from Triticum aestivum, assembly GCF_018294505.1. Taxonomy (NCBI): domain Eukaryota; kingdom Viridiplantae; phylum Streptophyta; class Magnoliopsida; order Poales; family Poaceae; genus Triticum; species Triticum aestivum. Next base: position 127,888,508 of record NC_057807.1, on the reverse strand, counting down.
TGAGTATATGTTGTTGACATATTGTTGATCAGAAATGATGTAGAATTTCTGGAAAGCATATAGGGTTATTTGAAAAGTGTTTTTCAATAGAAAACCTAGATTAAGTTGCTTGAACATTGAGCATCAAGATCTATAAGGATAGATCAAAACACTTAATGGTACTTTCAAATGATCATATACCTTGACATGATCTTGAAGGTGTTCAAGATGGATCAGTCAAAGAAGGAGTTCTTGCCTGAGATGTAAGGTATGAAGTTAAGACTTAAAGCTCGACCACGGCAGAAAAGAGAGAAAGGACGAAGGTCGTCCCCTATGCCTTAGACGTAGGCTCTACAATATGCCATGCTAAGTACCGCACCTGATGTGTGCCTTGCCACATGTCTGGCAAGAGGGTACAAAGGTGATCAAGGAGTGGATCACCAGATGGCGGTCAAAATTATCCTTAGAGGAACAAGGATATGTTTCTCGGTTATGGAGGTGATAAAGAGTTCGACGTAAAGAGTTACGTCGATGCAAGCTTTAACACCTATGCGAATGACTTTGAGCAGCAAACCGGATACGTATAGTGGAACAACCATTTGGAATAGCTCCAAGTGGAGCGTGGAAGCAACATTTACAATATGACATAGAGATTTGCGAAGTACATACGGATCTGAATGTTGCAGACCCGTTGACTCAAACTTCTCTCACAAGCAAAACATGATCAAACCCCAGAACTCATTGAGTCTTAATCACATGATGATGTGAACTAGTTTAATGACACTAGTAAACTCTTTGGATGTTGGTCACATGGCGATGTGACGTGTGAATGTTAATCACATGACGATGTGAACTAGATTATTGACTCTAGTGGAAGCGGGAGATTGTTGGAAATATGCCCTAGAGGCAATAATAAATTAGTTATTAATATATTTCCTTGTTCATGATAATCGTTTATTATCCATGCTATAATTGTATTGATAGGAAACTCAGATACATGTGTGGATCCATAAACAACACCATGTCCCTAGTAAGCCTCTAGTTGACTAGCTCGTTGATCAACAGATGGTTACGGTTTCCTGACCATGGACATTAGATGTCGTTGATAACGAGATCACATCATTAGCAGAATGATGTGATGGACAAGACCCAATCCTAAGCCTAGCACAAAGATCGTAGTTCATATGCTAAAGCTTTTCTAATGTCAAGTATAATTTCCTTAGACCATGAGATTGTGCAACTCCCGGATACCATAGGAATGCTTTGGGTGTACCAAACATCACAACATAACTGGGTGGCTGTAAAGGTGCACTACAGGTATCTCCGAAAGTGTCTGTTGGGTTGGCACGAATCGAGACTGGGATTTGTCACTCCGTGTGACGGAGAGGTATCTCTGGGCCCACTCGGTAGGACATCATCATTATGTGCACAATGTGATCAAAGAGTTGATCACGGGATGATGTGTTACGGAACGAGTAAGGAGACTTGCCGGTAACGAGATTGAACAAGGTATCGGCATACCGACGATCGAATCTCGGGCAAGTACAATACCGCTAGACAAAGGGAATTGTATACGGGATCGATTGAGTCCTTGACATCGTGGTTCATCCGATGAGATCATCGTGGAACATGTGGGAGCCAACATGGGTATCCAGATCCCGTTGTTGGTTATTGACCGGAGAACGTCTCGGTCATGTCTACATGTCTCCCGAACCCGTAGGGTCTACACACTTAAGGTTCAATGACGCTAGGGTTATAAAGGAAGTTTGTATGTGGTTACCGAATGTTGTTCAGAGTCCCGGATGAGATCTCGGACGTCACGAGGAGTTCCGGAATGGTCCGGAGGTAAAGATTTATATATGGGAAGTCCTGTTTTGGTCACCGGAAAAGTTTCGGGTTTTATCGGTAACGTACCAGGACCACCGGGAGGGTCCCGGGGGTCCACCAAGTGGGGCCACCAACCCCGGAGGGCTACATGGGCCAAGTGTGGAAGGGGACCAGCCCCAGGTGGGCTGGTGCGCCCCCCCACAAGGGCCCAAGGCTCCTAGGGTTTGGGGAGGGGGTGCTTCCACCTAACTTGGGGGGCAAGTTTCCCCTCTCCCCTCCCTTGGCCGCCACCCTAGATGGGATTGGGGTGGCCGCACCCCTTGGGGTGGAAACCCTAGAGGGGGCACACCCCCTCCCTCTCCCCTATATATAGTTGAGGTCTTGAGGGCTGCCAACGTATGAGTTTTGACCTCTCCCTGGCGCAGCCCTACCTCTCTCCCTTCTCCTCTCCCGCGGTGCTTGGCGAAGCCCTGCTGGATCACCACGCTCCTCCATCACCACCACGCCATTGTGCTGCTGCTGGACGGAGTCTTCCTCAACCTCTCCCTCTCTCCTTGCTGGATCAAGGCATGGGAGACGTCACCGGGCTGTACGTGTGTTGAACATGGAGGTGCCGTCCGTTTGGCACTAGGATCTCCGGTGATTTGGATCACGACGAGTACGACTCCTTCAACCCCGTTCTCTTGAACGCTTCCGCTTAGCGATCTACAAGGGTATGTAGATGCACTCTCCTTCCCCTCGTTGCTGGTTTCTCCATAGATAGATCTTGGTGACACGTAGGAAAATTTTGAATTTCTGCTACGTTCCCCAACAATAATGTTAATGATAATGTTCATGTTGATGCTCAACCTAGCAAAAACAATGAAGTTTGAACCTGCTGTTGATCTTGATAACCCACAATCAAAGAATCAATGTTATGATAAGAGAGATTTTGTTGCTAGGAAGCACGGTAGAGAAAGAGAACCATGGGTTCAAAAACCCATGTCCTTTCCTCCTAAACCATCCAAGTCAAAGGATGATGAGGATTTTGAGCGCTTTGCTGAAATGATTGGACCTATTTTCTTACGTATGCGCTTAACTGATATGCTCAAAGTAAATCCTTATGCTAAGTATATGAAGGATATCATTACAAATAAAAGAAAGATACCGGAAGCTAAAATTTCCACCATGCTTGCTAATTACACTTTTAAGGGTGGAATACCAAAGAAACTTGGAGATCCGGGTGTGCTAACTATACCATGCTCCATTAAAAGAAATTATGTTAGAATTGCTTTATGTGATCTTAGAGCCGGTGTTAGTGTTATGCCTCTCTCTTTATATAGTAGACTTGATTTGAATAAGTTGACACCTACTGAAATATCTTTGCAAATGGTTGATAAATCAACTGCTATACCTGTCGGTATTTGTGAGGATGTGCCTGTTGTGGTTGCAAATGTCACTATCTTAACGGACTTTGTTATTCTTGATATTCCCGAGGACGATAGTATGTCTATTATCCTTGGTAGACCTTTTCTTAATACTGCAGGGGCTGTTATTGATTGCAACAAAGGCAATGTCAATTTTCATGTTAATGGTAATGAGCACACGGTACACTTTCCGAGGAAACAATCTCAAGTCCATAGCATCAATTCTATTAGAAAAGTTCCAACTATTATTATTGGAGGTTTTGAATTTCCTCTCCCTACTGTCAAGAAAAAGTATGATATGCTTATTCTTGGGGATTTTCATATCTCCGTTGAGGTAACTTAGTGTTATTCGAAATTTCTCCAGTTCCGTGTTATTCGGACTGAGTTTGTTAACAAGACTTGATCAACCTTGTTAGTGGATTCATTTTGATGATCACGAGATGAATGAAACTAGAAGGCACAACCTTCAGTACCCTCTTTTTACTTTCTGTTATTTAGATTAAATAAAGCAAAAATAGTATTATCTGTCTGTTTTCTGAATTATCCGTGCATTAAAAAATAGTCCAAAAATAAAAGTGCTCCAAATGCCCTGCAAATTTAGTATGATTTTTTCTGGAATATTTGAGGATTTTAGGCACTAAAAACACTGCAGAGGGGCAAGCACCAGGCCACGAGAGTGGAGGGCACCCCCCTATAGGGCGCGCCCCCTATCTCGTGGGCCCCTGGTGGCCCTCTCCACTTATGCCAGCACCCACACACTTCATCTTCTACCCAAAAAAATCCCCATCCAGCTCAAGCACGAGTTCTAGCTCATTTTTCTGCGATTTTTGATCTCCTTGCTCAAAGCTCCATTCACAAAACTGCTTTGGGAGATTGTTGCTTGGTATGTGACTCCTCCATTGGTCCAATTAGTTTTTGTTCTAGTGCTTTATTCTTTGCAAATTTTTGCTGCATAGGTGACCATGTTCTTGAGTTTGCATGTTAAATTTATGAGGTTCCAAGTAATTCTAATGCATGATATAGGCTCTAGGCACTTGTAGGAGTAGTTGCTACCAATCTTGTTTAGTTTTATTCACTTTTATTTTGAAGTTACTAAAATTTCAGAAATTTTCAGAAAAAGAATTATGCTTAGAAGAATGTACCAAGGTGGTTCCTCGGCAAAGAAAGGGCCAAGGATTGCTATACGTGAGCAAGATGTTGAATTGCCAAGGGACGCGGATGTACGAGCTTGTGAGTGGCCATCCGATGATTTTATGGTCGAAGCAGGCTTCAAGGAGGAATTTGACGCGTATGTGCGTAATGCCGAGCTGGAGGACTTCTTACAAGATAAGTGTTCTCAGTACTATCAATTGACTGATTCCTTTGTGTGGAGGTTCCAATATAACTGTGCGCGCAATTCTCCTAGTGTCATGTTTGATATTTATGATACATATTATACCATGGATTTAGAGGATTTCACAACTGCTTGCAAACTCCCGCAGTGGGGTAATATTAATGATCCTCGCAAATCCGAATTTAGAGATTTTCTTGCTAGTGTTACTGTGGGGGAATCTAGGGACATAGCACAAGCTACCATAGGGAGCATTCATTTTCCTACTATACATTATTTTGCTCTTTTTATTGGTAGATGCATTAACGGTGAAGACGAAGCTTGTCACATGTGTGTCCCTGATCTGTGTGTCCTCAAGAGTGCTGTGTTAGGTTATAAAGGTTATAACTTGGGGGCAATAGTTGCACGTAGGTTGCAGAATAATAGTAGAAAGGGAAATTTATTTGGAGGAATTTATGCAACCCGTGTGGATAATTATCTTAATATAGCTCCACGAGAGGGGGATATGATTTTACCTCCTGTTTATTTGGATAAAGAAGCTATGTTCAGTCATCAATTTCTTGAGAGGAATGAACAATTCCTCCAATATCGACTAATCTATGACAGACACAATGTCTTCCCTGTTACTCTTCCTTCTCCCTACCTTTTTGATTATCAGGCAAAAGGAAGATATGTTGTCACCAGGGAGGAAGCAGCTGAACACGAGAGGGGAGCAGAGGCAGCTCGCCAACACGCTACAGCTCAGGAGGCGGTTGTCGCTGCATCTCAGTACAACCCCAGTTTCACTTATGGATATCAGCCAGGCGATCCTTGGTACTAGACCAACTTAGGCCAAAAGCCTAAGCTTGGGGGAGTACGTATTTCTTACCGACTTTACATTCATGTTCACACACTAGTCGTCGGTGCTCATACTCTTTCATTGTATTATCCATGCTAGTTTAAATTTCTTTTTCTAGTTTTCTTCTTGTGTGTTTGATAAACCTTAAGAAAAACCAAAAAAATTAGTTAGTTTAATTTCCTTGCTTGTAGTAGAAATTAAAATGAAAACCCAAAAAGATTTCTAGTTCTTCTTCTTACTTGTTGGGAGCTTTCCCGTGTAAATAGTTTTATTTTCTTTTCTTTCCTTTGGGGGTCGAGAAGACCGTATTGAAAATGCTTAGTGGCTCTTATATGCATGATTGTTTATTTAACTTAGAGCCCATATTACTTGTCTTCTCTCTTGAGTTGAATGCTTGCAGATTCCAGCTTAGTCCAATGCACGTGCACTCTTATTATTATACACATCATTCGGTCGTGCAAGTGAAAGGCAATAATGACGATATATGATGGACTTATTGAGATTCGAAAAGTTGGTATGAACTCGACCTCTCTTGTTTTTGTAAATATGATGAGTTCATTGTTTCTGTGTCGGCTATTATGAAGTAAACATATTTGCAATGACATTTAGAGATTACAGTTGCTTGTGCCATGCTTGATTAGCTATGAGTTATAATGGTTTACCTTGCGTGCCAACATGCTATTAGAATGATTATGATGTGATATGATGGGATGGTATCCTCCTTTGAATGTATTGAGTGACTCGACTTGGCACATGTTCACGTATGTAGTTGAATCAAATCAACATAGCCTTCACGATATTTATGTTCATGGTGGGTTATATCCTACTCATGCTTGTATTCGGTGTGAATTAATTTTAATGCATGTTTATGACTGTTGTCGCTCTCTTAGTTGGTCGCTTCCCAGTCTTTTGCTAGCCTTCACCTGTACTAAGCGGGAACACTGCTTGTGCATCCAAACTCCTTAAACCCCAAAGTTGTTCCATATGAGTCCACCATACCTTCCTATATGCGGTATTTACCTGCCGTTCCAAGTAAATTTGTATGTGCCAAACTCCAAACCTTCAAATGAAATTCCGTTTTGTATGCTCGAGCAGCTCATGTTACAACTAGGGCTGCCTATATCTTCCATGCTAGGTGGGTTATTCTCAAGAGGAGTGGACTCCGCTCCTCATTCACGAGAAAGGGCCGGTAACCGGGATGCCCAGTCCCATGATCCAAAAAGATCAAAGCAAATCAAAATAATTAAACAAAACTCCCCCAGGGCTGTTGTTAGTTGGAGGCACTCGTTGTTTCGAGCAAGCCATGGATTGATGCTTGTTGGTGGTTGGGGGAGTATAAACCTTTACCATTCTGTTTGGGAACTGCCTATAATGCATGTAGTATGGAAGATACAGCCATCTCATAGTTGTTGCGTTGACAGCGAAAGTATGCCGCTCAAAATGTTATTCAATCTCTATTTTAAAATCGAGCTCTGGCACCTCTACAAATCCCTGCTTCCCTCTGCGAAGGGCCTATCTATTTACTTTTATGTTGAGTCATCACCCTTCTTATTAAAAAGCACCCGCTGGAGAGCACACTGTCATTTGCATTCATTACTATTGGTTTATATTGGGTATGACTTGACTGGATCTCTTTTACCATGAATTACAATGTTTAGTCAGTCCTTGATCTTTAAAGGTGCTCTGCATTTATGTTTTGCGGTCTCAGAAAGGGCTAGCGAGATACCATTTTGTTATATCATGTTATGATTGTTTTGAGAAAGTGTTGTCATCTGAGTTTTATTATTATGGCTCGCTAGCTGATTATGCTATTGATATGAGTAATTGTGAGACCTAAGTGTTATTGTGAGTATGGTTAGTTCATAATATTTGCTGAAACTTGAATGTTGGCTTCCCATGTTAAAACAACAAGAGCAAACAGAGTTTGTAAAAGTTTTTCTTTATCACTTTCAGTTTATCAACTGAATTGCTTGAGGACAAGCAAATGTTTAAGCTTGGGTGAGTTGATAAGTCTCCAACGTATCTACTTTTCCAAACACTTTTGCCCTTGTTTTGGACTCTAACTTGAATGATTTGAATGAAACTAACCCGGACTGACGCTGTTTTCAGCAGAACTGCCATGATGTTGTTTTATGTGTAGAAAAGAAAAGTTCTCGGAATGTCCTGAAAATCCACGGAGGCACCTTTTGGAATTAATAAGAATTTCTGGGCGAAAGAAATACATCAGGGGGCCCAGGGCCAGTCCACGAGACAGGGGGGCGCCCCCCCTTGTAGGGTGCGCCCCCTATCTCGTGGGCCCCCTGGACCTCCACCGACCTCAACTCCAACTCCATATATTCACGTTCGGGGAGAAAAAAAATCAGAGAGAAAGTTTCATCGTGTTTTACGACACGGAGCCGCCGCCAAGCACTAATCTCTCTCGGGAGGGCTGATCTGGAGTCCGTTCGGGGCTCCGGAGAGGGGGATTCGTCGCCGTCATCATCATCAACCATCCTCCATCACCAACTTCATGATGCTCAACGCCGTGCGTGAGTAATTCCATCATAGGCTTGCTGGACGGTGATGGGTTGGATGAGATTTACCATGTAATCAAGTTAGTTTTGTTAGGGTTTGATCCCTAGTATCCACTATGTTCTGAGATTGATGTTGCTATGACTTTGCTATGCTTAATGCTTGTCACTAGGGCCCGAGTGCCATGATTTCAGATCTGAACCTATTATGTTTTCATGAATATATGTGTGTTCTTGATCCTACCTTGCAAGTCTATAGTCACCTATTATGTGTTATGATCCAACAACCCCGAAGTGACAATAATCGGGATACTTCTCGGTGATGACCGTAGTTTAAGGAGTTCATGTATTCACTATGTGCTCATGCTTTGTTCCGGTTCTCTATTAAAAGGAGGCCTTAATATCCCTTAGTTTCTGCTAGGACCCCGCTGCCACGGGAGGGTAGGACAAAAGATGTCACGCAAGTTCTCTTCCATAAGTACGTATGACTATTTACGGAATACATGCCTACATTACATTGATGAACTGGAGCTAGTTCTGTGTCACCCTATGTTATAACTATTACATGAGGAATCGCATCTGGCATAATTATCCATCACTGATCCATTGCCTACGAGCTTTTCACATATTGTTCTTCGCTTATTTACTTTTTCGTTGCTACTGTTACAACTACTACAAAAACCCAAAAACAATTATCTTTACTTTTGCTACCGTTACCTTTATTATCATACTAAATACTTTGCTGCAGATACTAAGTTATCCAGGTGTGGTTGAATTGACAACTCAACTGCTAATACTCAAGAATATTCTTTGGCTCCCCTTGTGTCGAATCAATAAATTTGGGTTGAATACTTTACCCTCGAAAGCTGTTGCGATCCCCTACACTTGTGGGTTATCATCCGTAGGCGATCTGCTGCAAGAGCTCTCACAACTGCATGAACAAGTTTGACAGGTGATGCAGGGTATTGCCCAGGCCTTGTGGCCCTCCGCCTCCTTGCCTGGAGGCATGGGGGAGCTTGTAGAGATACTCAAGGGAGCGCGGCGGCGCTTCCGATTATGGAAGATATCAGCCTGCCGACAAGGTGCAAGGGAAGCCCGGGCCATGGTGAAGACACAATACACCAAGGCTGACCCGAACCACATGGACGAGGTCGGACCTGTAGGGTCGGATGGGAAAGAGAACCCCGTTATTCTTGTATATTACCAGATAGGTTTAGCCGCAAAGTATTCCCGGCAGGATTGTAGGCCAGACAGCCTGTTGGATGGTATAGAAGAAGAATTTAGTCAGTCTAAGTGACTATGTACTTCAAATGACATATTTGTCCCTAGTCGGATTGTAAATCATTTGTCATGGCGGACCTTTTCACTTCAACCTCCGGACCCGACAGTCCGGAGTGTATCCGAATACCCGCTCGGTTATATAAAAATCGCGGTACGCATGGAAACCAGGCGTAGGGGTCATAAGTGCTTGAACAGACAAGTACCCAACTAGCTATGTTATATTACATGGATAGTAAAAAACATCTTCCAGGGAGAATAGTTCCGTTAAGGGTTCCTTTCCCTGGGTACGCATGCATTAATGTGCATGTCCGAACTGCGAAAAGAGACGCAGGATATAAACATCTAGGGGCATGTATTGCAATAGGTAAGAAACATCTTTTGTTCATCGATCGAATATTCCCTTAAGAAACGCTAGCTTTCGGCTTCACCCAGTCTGAGGTACATATCCGGCTAACCCGGGAGTAACAATCGCAGAGGCGCTCCCCTTATGCCCTAGCCGAACTAACAAGAGCGTAGGGCATAAACACAAGAGCCAGGCAAGCCAGCTTGGCCAAAACTTAAGTCATATCGATGCATATAATGGCAAAAAAGGTACATATGGAAAAGTGACGCATATGTGGTGGACATAAAGCCCAGAAGATAATTATATTAAGCTTCTGCATAAGAAGCCCCCAGGTATATTGAACGCGTAAGGCTATAAAAAGAAAGAAAGAGAGAAAGAGGATATAACTTAAAAAAGAAAGGCGGAGGTAAGGAGACGAACACAGAGTTCGGCACTAGGCGTAGAATCTTCGGAGTCTGGTCGCGTTCCATGGGTTCGGCTCGAGTCGATTATCTGATGCATCACGCAGATGGTACGCTCCTCCGGTGAGAACTTTATCAATGATGAAGGGACCCTCCCACTTGGGCTTGAGCTTGTCCTTTTTCTTCTCTAGTAGGCGTAGAACGAGTTCGCCAACGTTATAAGTTTTGGCCCGTACTTCTCTGCTTTGACACCTTTGAGCCTGCTGCTGATAGAATGCGGAACATGCCTTTGCGACATCACGCTCCTCCTCCAGGGCATCTAAATTGTCCTGCCGATCCAGCTCTGCTTCTCTCTCTTCGTACATGCGCACTCGAGGTGAGTCATGAATGATATCGTATGGTAGCACCGCCTCTGCGCCGTATACCATAAAAATGGTGTGTATCTGGTGGTGTGATTTGGCGTGGTCCGCAACCCCCATAGTATGGAGTCGAGCTCCTCGATCCAGTGCGTATCTGATTCCAAGGATCGCACTAGTCTGGGTTTGATGCCGCTCATAATAAGACCATTTGCTCATTTGACTTGACCGTTTGTTTGGGGATGATAGACAGAGGCATAATCGAGCTTAATGCTCATGTTGCCGCACCAAGTCTTCACCTCGTCGGCTGTGAAGTTGGAGCCGTTATCAGTGATGATGCTGTGGGGGACACTGTAACGGTGTACGACCCCGGATGTGAAGTCTATCACTGGTCCGGATTCAGCCGTTTTAACTGGTTTGGCCTCTATCCATTTGGTGAATTTATCTACCATGACCAACAAGTATTTTTTTCTTATGGCTTCCTCCTTTAAGGGGTCCAACCATATCGAGCCCCCAGACCGCAAAGAGCCAAGTTATGGGAATTGTTTGGAGAGAGGTATGTGGCATATGGCTTTGATTTGCAAAAAGCTGGCAACCGACGCAATGTTGGACGAGGTCCTGTGCGTCTGCTCAGGTTGTCGGCCAGTAGAAACCTGTACGGAAGGCCTTGCTTACCAGGGCCTGAGCTACGACGTGATGGCCGCCGATTCCAGCATGAATTTCGGCTAGTAGCTGCCGTCCTTCCTCTTCGGAGATGCACCTTTGGAGCACTCCGGTCACGCTTTTCTTATAAAGCTCTCCCTCGTGAACCTTGTAGGTTTTAGAGCGCCGCACAATGCAACGCGCCTCATTTTGGTCCTCAGGGAGTTCCTGCCTATTTAGGTAGGCTAAGAAGGGTTCTGTCCACGGGGCGATGACAGCCATAATCGCGTGGGCCGAAGGTGTTATTTCGGTGGCGGAGCCTCCGATTACGTCAGATTGTTCGGGATCTGGGGTTATGTTCGGATCCGGACTGGTATTGCTGGTCTCCCCTTCCCACACCATGGATGGCTTGAACAGCCTTTCCAAGAAGATATTAGGTGGGACGAGGTCGTGCTTAGCACCGATGCGGGCGAGGATATCCGCTGCTTGATTGTTTTCTCGGACCACATGGTGGAATTCGAGCCCCTCGAACCGAGTTGACATTTTGAGGACGGCATTACGGTAAGCCGCCATTTTTGGGTCCTTGGCGTCAAAATCTCCATTTATTTGAGATATTGCGAGTTTGAATACCCACGCACTTCCAGGCGTTGAATGCCCATGGAGACTGCCATCCGAAGACCATGCAATAGAGCCTCATATTCGGCTACATTGTTGGAGTCTGTGTATAATATTTGGAGTACGTATTGGACTGTATCTCCGGTGGGGGAAGTCAGGACAACACCTACCCCCAGACCAGCCAGCATCTTAGAGCTGTCAAAGTGCATGATCCAATTGGAGTACGCGCCATACTCTTTAGGGAGTTCGGCTTCTGTCCATCCGGCGATGAAGTCGGCCAGTAATTGCGACTTAATGGCTCGCCGTGGTTTGTATATTATGTCGAACGGGAGGAGCTCGATAGCCCATTTAGCAATCCGGCCCGTGGCATCGCGGTTATTTATTATATCGTTGAGTGGTACTTTAGAGGCCACCGTGACTGAACACTCTTGAAAGTAGTGTCGTAGTTTCCGGGATGCCATGAAGACCGCGTATGCTATCTTTTGATAATGTGGGTACCGTGACTTGCATGGAGTGAGGACAGTGGATACGTAGTATACCGGCTTTTGAAGCGGGAACTTATGTACGTCTGTCTCTTGTTCGACGACGAGCACTGCACTTACAACCTGGTGTGTTGCAGGTATATATAACAGCATGGGTTCACCGATATTTGGTGCGGCCAGGATTGGATTGCTGGCCAAGAGGGCCTTTATTTCTTCCAATCCGGCCGTGGCCGCATCCGTCCACTCGAAGTGTTCAGTGTGTCGAAGAAGGCGTTAAAGAGGTAGTGCCTTTTCTCCCAATCGGGAGATAAAGCGGCTTAGAGCAGCCACGCATCCAGTTAATTTCTGGATTTGCTTGAGGTCTGTTGGGGTAGCCAACTGTGATAGAGCTCGGATTTTAGCCGGGTTTGCTTCAATTCCTCTATTGGAAACGATGAAGCCCAACAGCTTTCTAGCAGGCACGCCGAAAACACATTTTTCCGGATTGAGCTTGATGTCATATGTTCGGAGATTGTCGAACGTAAGCCTCAACTTGTATTAAAGATTCGACGTATCTGGTTTTGATGACCATGTCGTCTACGTATGCCTCCACTGTTTTGCCAATTTGTTTTTCCAAGCATGTCTGAATCATGCGTTGATAGGTTGCACCGGCATTTTTGAGCCCAAAAGGCATGGTGTTAAAACAGAATGGGCCGTATGGTGTGATGAATGCCGTTGCGGCTTGATTGGACTCTGCCATATTGATTTGATGGTATCCGGAGTATGTGTCGAGGAAGCACAATGAGTCGTGTCCTGCGGTAGTGTCGATGATTTGATCAATGTGGGGGAGGGGAAGGGATCCTTGGGGCAAGCCTTATTGAGGTCCTTGAAATCGACACATAGGTGCCAGGATTTGTCCTTCTTTGGTACCATCACTAGGTTTGCTAGCCATTCCGGATGTTTTATTTCTCTGATGAATCCGTCCTCGAGTAGCTTGGCTAGCTCTTCTCCGATGGCTTGTCGCTTAGGTTCTAAAAAGCGCCGAAGAGTCTGCTTGACCGGCTTGTATCCCTTCAGTATGTTTAGGCTATGTTCGGCCAACCTGCGTGGGATACCTGGCATGTCTGAAGGATGCCAAGCGAAGATATCCCAATTCTCACGCAAGAACTCTCGTAGTGCAACATCTATTGTGGGGTTCAGTTGTGCCCCGATGGATGTTGTTTTTGTAGGGTCCGTTGGGTGGACCTGGAATTTGACTATTTCATCCGCTGGTTTGTGGACTTGGGTTGTTTGTCGAGTATCACGTCATCCCTATCCACTGTGGAGCGCAACGCAGTTAGATCTTTGGCCGCGAGGGCTTCGGATAATGCCTCAAGGGCCAGTGCAGCGGTCTTATTTTCGGCACGGAGTGCTACGTCCAGATCACTAGCTAGAGTGATGATTCCATTGGGCCCGGGCATCTTGAGCTTCATGTACCCATAATGGGGTATATCTTGGAAGCTCGTGAATGCATCCCGCCCTAAAAGAGTGTGGTATCTACTACTGAACGGGGCCACTTGGAATGTGATTTCTTCGGACCTATAATTCTCCGGCGTGCTGAATACCACATCTAGTGTGATTTTCCCTGCGCATCGTGCCTCCCGACTAGGGATGATTCCTCTGAAGGTCGTGCTGCTTTGCTCGATGCGGCTCTTGTCTATTTCCATTTTGTTAAGAGTTTCCTCGTAGATGAGGTTTATTATGCTGCCACCGTCCATGAGCACTTTAGTAAGCCGGAAGCCGTCCAGAATTGGACTAAGGACCAAAGCGGCTGGAGCTTGGACTATTCGAAATTGTGGTTCGTCACTGGCATTCAAGGTTATGGCCATGTCGTTCCATGGATTTATTGCTGCAACATGGCAGACTTCAGCGAGGCTGTGGAGTGCTCGCTTGCGCCTATTATTTGAGGCGAAAGTCTTGAAGACTGTCAATACTGTATTGTTATTTTCGGTGGGATGATGCTCTGCGGTATTGTTGATGAGGTGATCCTCGCCGCTCTTGGCCACCTGCCGGAGTATCCAACATGCTCTAAGGTTGTGTGTTGGTATGGTATCCGGTGTACTGTGAATTTTGCATGGCCCATTGAGCCATCCCTCCAATACGGTTCCACGCCCTATAGTGGGCTTAGGTTTCTTTGTAATTGGATTGGGTGGCTTGCAAGAGTGCACCCTTTTAGTTCGGACGAGGGGTTTAGTAAGAGCCGGAGGATCCCAGAATTTTGTCTGGGTTTTCCAGGCACTTTCCATCACGCAGTACTTCTGTAATATGGCTGCCAAGTCATCAAAGTGTGCTATGTCACGACGACTTATGGCGTTGAGGATTCCCCTGTCCGTGCAATTTTTGCAAAAGAATGAAATTGCGTCTTCCTCGACAGTCCTTGACCTTGCTCATTAAAGGAGGAATCTAGCCCAGAAGTGATGTACTGTCTCTTGGGGCTCTTGTCTAATATGGGAAAGATTGCTTGTATCTGGGTGGGTGGGTAGATTTAAGTCCAAATCCTGACCCAATCTGAGACCTAGGGGCGGAGGAGCTTCTGAGGTTGGCAGTTCGGGCTCCGGGATGTTGCCCAATTTTTTTGGCCCGCTGTCCGATTCTAAGTTTGGAGTTTGGGCCGTGTCCTCACGTAGACGGGTATCCGGCTCAGAGAGCTTGGGAATCCGGACATAGTTCCTCCTCAGAATAGGGGAAGAATCGTTGCATTGCTCCTCCACCACCGCTATCTGATGGGTGACCGGCGGAGAGTTAATCTCCCTTTGGTCGGGTTTAAGCCCGATCCAATCGTAGTCCGTAGCGACTCCCAGGGCAGCGATGCGATCCAAGAGCTCGTTCAGGGAGGAGAGCTCCATTGAGTCCATCTGCTTGGTGAATTCTGAGCTGACGTGGAGGCTGTTTTTGATGACCTGAGAAGTCATCATCAGTGCGACGGCCGAACGGGCGGTCATGACAAAGCCGCCTAGTCGGAGAGTTTGGCCTAAGCCAGGGCTCCCCCAGAGTTGATGTGATCCTTGAAAACAAGGTGAGCCATCAAGCCTTGTGACAGCACAGTGGAACTCTCAATGAAAGCACCAATGTCGGTGTCAAAACCGGCGGATCTCGAGTAGGGGGTCCCGAACTGTGCGTCTTAGGCTAATGGTAACAGGAGGCAGGGGACACAATGTTTACCCAGGTACGGGCCCTCTCAATGTAGGTAATACCCTACTTCCTGCTTGATTGATCTTGATGATATGAGTATTACAAGAGTTGATCTACCACGAGATCGTAGAGGCTAAACCCTAGAAGCTAGCCTATGGTTATGATTGTTGTTGTCCTACGGACTAAACCCTCCGGTTTATATAGACACCGGAGGGGGCTAGGGTTACACAGAGTCGGTTACAGAGACAGAGATCTACATATCCGAATTGCCAAGCTTGCCTTCCACGCAAAGGAGAGTCCCACCCAAACACGGGACGAAGTCTTCAATCTTGTATCTTCATTGTCCAACAGTCCGGCCAAAGTATATAGTCCGGCTGTCTGAGGACCCCCTAATCCAGGATTCCCTCACTCATGTCCATGTTGGTGCGCTCTTGTAGTGGAAGAGGAAGAATGTCCAATGGGGACAACGGGTTGAAACCATAGACGACCTCGAAGGGGGACTTGCCGGTTGTCGAGTGTCTTGCATGGTTGTAGGCGTACTCAGCGATGGGTAGGCACTCCTCCCACTCCTTGATGTTCCTCTTGATCAACACGCATAGTAGGGTGGATAGTGTTCGGTTCGTCACCTCTGTTTGGCCGTCGGTTTGAGGATGGTATGTCGAAGAGAACAAGAGCTTGATTCCGAGCTCGGCACATAGAGTCTTCCAAAAGTAACTCAAGAACTTGACGTCGTGGTCCGAGACAATCGTCTTTGGCACTCCATGGAGGTACAAGATTTCCCTACAAAAATGATTTGCAATATGTGAAGCATCGTCTATCTTGTTGCATGGGATAAAATGATCCATCTTAGAGAATCGGTCCACAACAACAAACACAAAATCCTTTCCATTTTGAGTTCTAGGCAAACCAAGTACAAAGTCCATGCTAATGTCTTCCCAAGGTTGATATGGAATAGGAAGTGGCATGTAAAGACCGTGGGATTGAGCTTTTGACTTAGCTTTGCGACATGTCGAACATCGGTTGGTGAAGCGTAAGACGTCGCAGAACATCTTGGGCCAAAAATAGTTCTTGGAGAGCGTAGCGAATGTCTTGTCGCGTCCAAAGTGTCCCATTAGTCCACCTCCATGAGCCTCTTGCAAAAGGACCAAACGAAGAGAAGACTCGGGAATGCAAAGTTTGTTAGCTCTCATAAGGTAATCATCCTTGATGTAATAGCGTTCTCAAGATGTATGCGTCAAACACTTGGCATAAGGAATTGCAAAAGTAGGATCATGCGCATACAAGTCTTTTATGTGCTCAAAGCCAATGACACTCAATTCAAGTTTAGTGACAAGCATGCATATGCGGGAAAGAGCATCCGCCACAACATTTTCCTTACCTTTGATGTACTTAATGACATAAGGAAATGACTCAATGAATTCACTCCACTTAGCATGATGCTTGTTCAACTTAGTTTGACCCTTTAGGTACTTGAGCGTTTCATGATCGGTATGGATGATAAATTCATGAGGACGAAGCTAATGTTCTCATTCACGCAAAACTCGCACTAAAGCATATACCTCTTTGTCATAGATGGGATAATTGATTTGCGCTCCAGAAAGTTTCTCACTAAAGTACACTATGAGGCGCTTCTCTTGCGTTAACACACCTCCTATGCCATCAATGAATTTCAGAAGGTTTGTCAAAGTTGGGTAATGCAAGCACGGGAGCATGAGTAAGCAAATTCTTAAGCTCATTAAATGTGGTATCTTGGGATGGTCCCCAAACAAATGGCACATTTTTCTTACTCAAAGCATGCAAAGGTGAAGCAATGGTGCTAAAATTCTTCACAAATCAACGATAGAAACCGGTTAAACCAAGAAAACTACTCACTTGTTGCAAGTTGGTTGGTTGGGGCCAAGTTTTAATAGCATTGATCTTAGATTCATCTACATGAACACCCTTAGAAGACACAACAAAACCCAAGAAAACAAGCTTATCAACATCAAAAAGGCATTTGTCCATATTAGCATAAAGGCGCTCTTTCCTAAGGGTTTGCAACACGGTTCTAAGATGGGTGACATGATCTTTGATGGATTTGCTAAAGACAAGAATATCATCAAAATAGACCACAACAAATACACCAATATAGGGTCGATGAACAAAATGCATGACTCGCATGAAAGTACCGGGTGCTTCAGATAAACCCATTGGCATAACTAGCCATTCATATAAGCCAAATTTGGTCTTAAATGCGGTTTTCCATTTATCGCCTTCTTGGATGCGTATTTGATAGTAGCTACTCTTAAGATCAATCTTAGAGAAGATGGTGGCTCCACTAAGCTCATATAGCATATCATCTAAGCGTGGAATAGGGTGACGATATCTAACGGTGATAGCATTGATGGGATGACAATCGGAACACATGTGATAGGTACCATCTTTCTTGGGAACAAGGATTACCGGGACGGCACAAGGGCTCAAGCTTTCTCGTACATGGCCGTTGTCGATGAATTTTTGTACTTGCCGTTGGATCTCCTTGGTTTCCTTGGGGTTGACGTGGTAGGGAACCTTGTCAGGTAGAGGTACTCCGGGGATGAGGTCAATTAGGTGTTCGATGCCTCGTAGTGGAGGTAGACCCGGAGGTAGCTCGTCGGGGAAAACATCTTGGAATTCCTGCAAAAGAAAAGACAACACTAAAGGTAGATTGTGAGAGGTGTTGGTTTTTGGTGCCTCGTCCTTGCACAAAAGGACATAGTGCATAACACTTCATGGGTTCTCACACACACTTCTCTCATCTCAATTTTTGTGGCAAATAGAACTAAGTTTTTCTTGTCTTCCATCATGGAGGCACTCAGTTTTGGCTTGTGGCGCTCACTCTCTTTGTGGTGGTTCGCTCTCTCACTATTCTCTCCATGATGGGTGCTTGCTTGTCGGCGATCACTTGACTTGGAGACATAGGTCGTAGCACGTATTCCTTTCCTTTCATCTTGAAGCTATAGTGATTGGTACGCCCTTTGTGGATGACGCCTCGGTCAAATTGCCATGGTCGACCAAGAAGGAGGTGGCAAACGGACATCGGGACGACATCACACTCCAAAGTGTCTTCATATGCTCCTATCTTTAAAGAAACTTGTACCATATGCTTGACCTAGATAGTTGATAACCCACAAGTGTAGGGGATCGCAACAACTTTCGAGGGTAAAGTATTCAACCCAAATTTATTGATTCGACACAAGGGGAGCCAACGAATATTACTGACTATTAGCAGTTGAGTTGTCAATTCAACCACACCTGGATAACTTAGTATCTGCAGCAAAGTATTTAGTAGCAAAGTAGTATGATAATAAAGGTAACAGTGGCAAAAGTAATATTTTTGGGTTTTGTAGTGATTGTAACAGTAGCAACGGAAAAGTAAATAAGCGAAGCACAAGATGTGAAAAGCTCATAGGCATTGGATCAGTGATGGATAATTATGTCAGATGCGATTCCTCATGTAATAGTTATAACATAGGGTGACACAGAACTAGCTCTGGTTCATCAATGTAATGTAGGCATGTATTCCGTATATAGTCATACGTGCTTATGGAAAAGAACTTGCATGACATCTTTTGTCCTACCCTCCCGTGGCAGCGGGGTCCTAGCGGAAACTAAGAGATATTAAGGCCTCCTTTTAATAGAGAACCGGAACAAAGCATTAACACGTAGTGAATACATGAACTCCTCAAACTACGGTCATCACCGAGAAGTATCCCGATTATTGTCACTTCGGGGTTGTCGGATCATAACACATAATAGGTGACTATAGACTTGCAAGATAGGATCAAGAACACACATATATTCATGAAAACATAATAGGTTCAGATCTGAAATCATGGCACTCGGGCCCTAGTGACAAGCATTAAGCATAGCAAAGTCATAGCAACATCAATCTCAGAACATAGTGGATACTAGGGATCAAACCCTAACAAAACTAACTTTATTACATGGTAAATCTCATCCAACCCATCACCATCCAGCAAGCCTATGATGGAATTACTCACGCACGACGGCGACGAATCCCCCTCTCCGGAGCCCCGAACGAACTCCAGATCAGCCCTCCCGAGAGAGATTAGGGCTTGGCGGCGGCCTTCGTATCGTAAGACGCGATGAAA
Organism: Triticum aestivum; assembly: GCF_018294505.1. Lineage (NCBI taxonomy): Eukaryota > Viridiplantae > Streptophyta > Magnoliopsida > Poales > Poaceae > Triticum > Triticum aestivum. Next base: position 127,869,215 of record NC_057807.1, on the reverse strand, counting down.
CTTTCTCTCCGATTTTTTCTCCCCGAAACGGAATATATGGAGTTGAGGTCAGTGGAGCGTCAGGGGGCCCACAAGACAGGGGGGCGCGCCCAGGGGGTGGGCGCGCCCCCCACCCTCGTGGACAGGGTGTGGGCCCCTGGTCTTGATTCTTTCGCCAGTATTTTTTATATTTTCCAAAACGTGCCTCCGTGGATTTTCAAGTCATTCCGATAACTTTTGTTTTCTACACATAAAACAACATCATGGCAGTTCTGCTGAAAACAACATCAGTTTGGGGATAGTTTCATTCAAATCATTTAAGTTAGAGTCCAAAACAAGGGCAAAAGTGTTTGGAAAAGTAGATACGTTGGAAACGTATCAACTCCCCGAGCTTAAACTTTTGCTTGTCCTCAAGCAAATCAGTTGATAAACTGAAAATGATAAAGAAAAACTTTTACAAACTCTATTTGCTCTTGTTGTTGTAAACATGTAAAGCCAGCATTCAGGTTTCAGCAAATATTATGAACTAACCATACTCACAATAACACCTCGGTCTCACAATTACTCATATCAATGGCATAATCAGCTAGCGAGCCATAATAATAAACCTCTGATGACAACACTTTCTCAAAACAATCATAATATGATATAACAAAATGGTATCTTGCTAGCCCTTTCTGAGACCGCAAAACATAAATGCAAGGACTGACTAAACATTGTAATTCATGGTAAAAGAGATCCAGTCAAGTCATACCCAATATAAACCAATAATAATGAATGCAAATGACAGTGTGCTCTCAAGCGGGTGCTTTTTAATAAGAAGGTGATGACTCAACATAAAAATAAATAGATAGGCCCTTTGCAGAGGGAAGCAGGGATTTGTAGAGGTGCCTGTCGGTGTCAAAACCGACGGATCTCGGGTAGGGGGTCCCGAACTGTGCGTCTAGGCGGATGGTAACAGGAGACAGGGGACACGATGTTTTTACCCAGGTTCGGGCCCTCTCGATGGAGGTAAACCCCTACTCCTGCTTGATTGATATTGATGATATGGGCAGTACAAGAGTGGATCTACCACGAGATCAAGGAGGCTAAACCCTAGAAGCTAGCCTATGGTATGATTGTTGTTATGGTTGTTGTGTCCTACGGACTAAAACCCTCCGGTTTATATAGACACCGGAGAGGGCTAGGGTTACACAGAGTCGGTTACAATGGTAGGAGATCTACATATCCGTATCGCCAAGCTTGCCTTCCACGCCAAGGAAAGTCCCATCCGGATACAAGACGAAGTCTTCAATCTTGTATCTTCATAGTCTTGGAGTCCGGCCGATGATGATAGTTCGGCTATCCGGACACCCCCTAGTCCAGGACTCCCTCAGTAGCCCCTGAACCAGGCTTCAATGACGACGAGTCCGGAGCGCATATTGTCTTCGGCATTGCAAGGCGGGTTCCTCCTCCGAATAATTCATAGAAGATTGTGAACACCTGGATAGTGTCCGGCTCTGCAAAATAAATTCCACATGCCACCGTAGAGAGAATAATATTTACACAAGTTCAATCTGCTGACGTATTTTGTGGTGTGATGTCACACCACAACCAAGCCTTTACTCGAATTGTTTTTATTATACCACCTCAGCGCGTTTAGCGAAGCGGTTTCCTTGGCACGTCTTGTCGAAGCAGAGATCGTGTTCCCCTTATTCCGGGATTCCTATCAATTCGAACGTGGGTAACCCAACCGCGCCCGCTGCCACGGCCCCTCTATCGAAGGCGAGTTCCAAACGGTCACGGGGACGGCTCTTGGTATTCTTCCTCTTTATAATGAGACCAAGGCTCGTTCTTTTTGTTCAATCCTCAATCGAATCCGCCCCTTGCCCCGAGTTCCAACACCCAGAGCCCCAGATTTGGGCACTTCAGAGCTTCGACAATGTCCGGCTCCGACCTACAGGGCCGGTGGATGCCCTCCTCCGTCACGGAAGAGGACGTGCTGAAGCTGAGGGAAGCCAGGTACCTAACCTATGAGATTTCGCATAGGTTGCCTGCCCAAGGGCAAGTCATTCCCACTCCCGAGCCTGGCGAGAGCGTCGTGTTCGTGTCTCACCTCCGTCGGGGTTTAGGCTTCCTGATGGATCCCTTCATGAGGGGGCTCATGTTTTATTACGGGCTGGAATTCCACGACTTGGCTCCGGAGTCCATCCTCCACATCTCATCCTTCATCATCAGCTGCGAAGCCTTCCTCCGCACTACCCCTCACTTCGGTTTGTGGCTCAAAACCTTCAATGTGGAGCCGAAGATGATTGAGGGGCGTCAGGCAGAGTGCGGAGGGGCGGTTATAAGCAAGAGGGCCGACGCTCCATGGCCCGAGGGCGCTTTTCAGGAGGAGCTTGGCTTGTGGCAACAGGAGTGGTTCTATATCACCGCTCCCAGGGGTAGCAGGCAGAGGCCGCCGCCCGCCTTTCGCTCGGGTCCTCCACAACGGCTGACGTCATGGGTCAGCAGAGGGCTTGACTGGGGGCCATCCAAGGACGTACCCCTACTGCAGGGCCGGATTCGAGACCTCCAAGAGAGGGAGATCAATCTGGTCGTGGTGACGCAGGTTATGTTGATTCGGCGTCTTCTGCCCTGCAAACGTCGCCCCCTCCGCCTGTGGGAATTCAATTCGGAGGGACCACGAGCTCTCCAACACTTCATGGGTACGACACCCGTGGAGATGTATAAACTGTTCTTCAGATCACAAGAGATGTGTCCGGACTTGACCGAGGACGCCGGCCTAAGCTGCAATCGCCCGGATACTCAAGTAAGTAGCCCTGTGTCCGGACATATTGTCCATTTATTTATTATGGATTTGCCTTTTAACCAGCTATCCCTTGAACAGGAGTGGATATGCGGGCCCCCTCCCTGAGACCACGCCGGATCCCGTGTTGGTCAAGATGCTGGAGGTTGCGCCTTCAGAAGAGGGCAAAGGGGAAAACAGAGAAACTACCGCCTCCACTAAGGAGGCTTTCAAGAAAGGGGGGATCGAAAATCCCTCCTTCCAGGGGGAGAAGAGGACCGCTTCCGAAGATCCGGAGGCTAAGGCCTCAAAGCGGGGGAAGAAATCTTCACTAGAGGGTCCTACGCTAGGAGAGGCCCCGGCCGCACTATCTCCCCAAAGGAATCAGCCCTCCAGCGAGCCGTAAGTAGAAAAAGGGGAGTTTTGTAATAAGGGACATCCCTATTTTTGCTTCTGAGGATAACTGAAGTTTTTACCTTGTAGTTCGGATCTCCGCCCCTCTCAGCTGAGCTCATATTCGGGGGACCTTCGTCCGGAGATGATGGAGAGCGAGACGCCTCCATCTGCCGCACCGTCAGGCGGGGCGGACGACCCCGAGCTGTCGTCACGGAGGGTCTCCCCGAGTCCGGCAGGGCCGGAGAGTTCGGCACCAACTGGTGTATGGCCGGGGGAGCTGAAGGATCTGCTCGAGAGGGCATCTATCTCAGAAGAACATCGTACATTAATGAGTACGGTGATTGAAAGAATTTCATCCACTGAGAGCGGGATGCATGATGCCGTCAGAAGTTTACTGGCGGGGTTTGAGGTATGTAAAAATGACATTCCTTTTGACAGTTTTGCACATAGAGTGCGCCCTGTATAGATAGTAGCCCCTGAGACTCGGTGCGTTGTCAGAAGTGACAGCGTGCCGAGGATCATAATCTCAGTGTTAAGATGTCGCCATTCCTATTCAGGGGGCGGAGCGTTCGGTGGCTAGCCGGACTGATAGAGTTGCCGAACTGAAGCGGCAACTGGACGTTGCGGATGCGGACATCGCGCTGGTCAATAAGCGACTTGACGAGTCACAAGGTGGGTGGTTTCTCCGCGGTCACCTGGTAAGGGAGCTTATGCCCACGCCTTACAACATGTATGCTTGGTGCAGATGGCGCTGCTGCTATGGAGGGCCTTCGTGCAGAGCTTGCTCAAGCCAAGGAGCAGGCCAGAAGGAGTGATGCGGCTGCCTCGAAGGCAGCCGAAGATCTAAAAGCCGAAAAGGCTGCTCACTGCCGAAGCAGGGAGGAGATGGCCGGAGTGGCCGTGAAGCTAAAAGATGTTACCGACCGCTATGAGGTTCTTGAAAGAGAACGCCAAGCAGAGCAAGAGGACCTGAAGAAGGCCACCGCCAAAGCCAAGGATGCCCGTTCTGCAATGAGGGCTATAAAGGAGGAGCTGCGTCAGGCCGGGGACATTGCGGCTGGAAAGCCCTTTCTGCTGCGCAGGAAGTTCACGAATCAGAAGTATGCTCAGTTGGGCCAGCTGTGGGGTGCGGAGGATCCTTATCTAGATTTGGCGGCGAGTGCGGCGGACGCAGTTGTGCACCTCTGAAGCCAAAAGGATCATGAAATGGAAGCTCTTTTTTGGTCTCAATTCCATAGTCCGGAGCGTCCACTTCCGCTGACCGACCGGTTGGCTGAATGGGCTGAGCTGAATAGATTGTCCGGATTAGCCATGACGGATGTGGTGGCTCATCTGTGGCCGGAAAGGCCCAAGCCGAAGAGTTACTTTGGCTTATTGCAGCAATTCCTTGGGGCAGTGCCACATAACAAGGCGATGAAGCAGTCGGCATGCATAGAGGGTGCACGGATGGCTCTCGCCCATGTCAAAACATACTGGGCGGAGATGGATGCCACCGATGTTGCATCCCGGGGTTCGGACAGAAGCCGATTGCCCGCCGAGCACTATTTTGAGGAAGTCCTGCAGGGCGCTCGTCTAATAGAGTCGCAGTGCTAGAAAAACGTTATGTTCAAATGACATGTATGATTTATAAAACCATATTTATAATATAAGGGCTTTTTATACTTGTGCGTTCAAGTATTGAAACTTCTCCTGTGTGGATGTTAATGTATATGTGTATATAACCTGAAAGATGGCAGTCTTCGGCTTCAGCCCCCACGCACATAGTGCGGAGGTGTTTGCAAAGGAGCGCATTTTCACACTTAATCCAACGTCTTGGTCCTGTGAAGGAGGTGGTAGCGTAGCAAACTAGGCAACCGGACTATAATGCTCTATCACTTTCACTTAGCCATAGGAGTTCGAAGGTGGGGCTACGATATAGCCCCTAGGGGCACCGCGCTCTCCGAATTCGGGGCGCGTGTGTGCCTGACCGGGAAGCGGTCCTTCGTCAAAGCGAAGGAATTCTAAACATTTCGGAAGTCGATCGAGTGGTTGACCAGTCTCTCGCTATATCATGACAGTCGGTTTTCGGCTTTCTCTACTGAGGTGCTCGCCTGGCCGAACCAGGGCACAATCGCAGTAGTTCTCCTGGTGCCGCGTTAGCCGATGATACGGAACGTAAGGCAGCAAAACACAGGAGCCGGGCAAACCCAACATTTGACCAAAGACATGATTCGGAGCTGATGCATATAAGGCCTAACTCGAGACGCCGAACACTCCCTGAGGTATTCGGACTTGATGATAGCGGGCAGAACAATGCCCTAAGCCCCTAGTGTCCAGGTACGGGCGAGAACTTCTGACGCGGCCGATGCCAAAACGCCAGCTTCCTCCTTGGTTATGGTAGAAAAACCGGGGGATGTGTATCAACAAGAGACAGTAAAAAAGGTTTACGCAGGGTCTTAATCTAAAAAGAATCCTTATGACGGGTCCCTGCTGCACGTCTGCGCCTGTCTCTGTTGTGCTGTATCTGGACGGGTGTAGCACGTGGTTCATCTGTAAAAGAGAAGAACTTAGTTTTGAAAGAGTATCGTGCAAAAAATGTATTAAAACAGAGTGTGATTCGGAAGATAGAGTTGAGCTTTATTGGCTCTCATTGTTCATGCGTGCAGCCCCTTGTGAAGAGGTATGCGGCTAGGAAGCCCCTTGTTTATTTATGCCGGACTCGCCTAACCGTGTCCGAGGTCTAAATGACCTGTTTTTAGGGGCTTTGATCAGCAAGGCCGGGTTATTGTGTGGCTGTCAAAGCAGTCTCACGTTTTCCGTGGCCGAGGAACACTCAAAGTTACCCTTTAATGAGATTATGCCGCGTGGACCAGGCATTTTAAGTGTAAGAGACGCGTAATGCGGTATTGCGTTAAAGCGGGCGAAAGCTTCGTGTCCCAGTAGTGCTTGATGGCTACTTTTAAATGGGGCGATATGGAAGATTAGCTTTTCGCGACGGAAGTTATCAGATGATCCGAACACAACCTCTAGTAGTACAGAGCCTGTACAGTTGGCATAAAGGCCTGGCGTCACTCCCTTGAAGGAAGTGCGGCTATGGCGAATTTTGGTAGGGTCTATCCCCATTCTGCGGATGGTGTCCTGGTATAGCAGGTTTATATCACTGCCGCCGTCCATTAGGACTTGTGTAAATTGTAGTCCATCGATTATAGGATCCAATATCAAGGCAGTCCATCCTGCGTTTCGAATACTTCTAGAGTAGTCCAGATGGTCGAAGGTAATTGGTTTTGACATCCAATCTCGGGATTCTGCTGGGGTGGACCGTGCGACGCGTACTTTAGCAGGTGCCGCACTATTGTTCCGTGTTATCACATGAAGTGAGTTCACTGTTTTGACTTGTTGTGGGAAAGTATTTTGCTTTCCGGCGCTCTGCTTGTGGGGTTCGTCGTCTTCGCTTGGTGCGTCGAGCCCCTTGTGTTCGGCGTTAAGTCGGCCGGACTGTTTGAAGACCCAACAATCTCGGTGGGTATGGTTTGCAAGCTTCCCGGGGGTACTGTGGATTTGACATATCCTATCCAAAATTTTGTTTAGGTTGGATAGCTCGTCACTGTTGTCCTTAAGAGGCAGTGTTTTGTTGTTCGGCCGAGATCTTTTGAACCCGGCGTTTACCGCCATGCTATTTGGGCCATTTTTCTTTATTCCGGCGCTGATCTTTTCTGCGTCATGATTTCCCATTTCCATCTCTGACCTCGGATGTACTCGGGTCGCTGGTGCTGCATCTTGCCAGCCAGCTATCTTCCCCCGTGCAAAAGCGGGTCATTAGGCTTGTTAGTGCGGCCATTGTTCTTGGTTTTTCCTGGCTGAGGTGTCTAGTGAGCCATTCGTCTCGGACGTTATGTTTGAAGGCTGCTAAGGCTTCGGCGTCCGGACAGTCGACTATTTGGTTCTTTTTGGTGAGGAACCCGTTCCAGAATTTGCGTGCTGTCTCTCCGGGCTGTTGAGTTATATGACTTAAATCGTCTGCGTCTGGAGGGCGGACATAAGTCCCCTGAAAATTTGCTTGAAACGCATCCTCAAGCTCTTCCCAACTTCCAATAGTATTTTCTGGGAGGCTTTTGAGCCAATGCCGAGCTGGCCCCTTGAGCTTGAGGGGTAGGTATTTTATGGCGTGGAGGTCGTCTCCTCTAGCCATGTGTATGTGTAGGATGTAATCCTCGATCCAGACTCCGGTGTCTGTTGTTCCGTCGTATGCCTCTATGTTTACAGGCTTGAATCCCGCTGGAAATTCATGATCCAGTACCTCATCGGTGAAACATAGTGGGTGTGCGGCACCCCTATATTTGGGTGTGCCGTTGTCTTCGAACACTCGACGTGTTGTGTTGCTTCCTGGAGCCTTCTTTTTTGGCCCATAGATGGACCTGACCGGGTCGTCCTTTTTGCGAGGATCCTTACGTGGATCGTGTGCCGGCTTGTGTGCGGCGCCGCTTGCCGCTCTTAGCCTGTCATCTGGTCGTCCATCCGGCCAGGCGGCATTTTTGTTTTTTGACTGTGGAGGCTCTATGGCCTCCTCATCAAATTCGGGTAACAGCTTGCGCTTTGGGTAGCTCTTTGCTTGGTGACCATCACCGTATTTATCTGCGGTCTTGAGTACTTTGCTCCATCTCATTCTGAGTATGTCTTCCGCTGTTTTGAGCTTCCGCTTCTGCTTCTTCAAACTTCTTGCAGTTGCGACGAGCCTTTTGTGAAGGTTCTTATGCTCCGGTGATGTGTCCGGCGTGAGATCGTCTGGACTGTTGTTTTCGCCGGGGATGGGTTGCTCGTCCAATTCATCCTGTTCGGATGGTTGCTTGGTGGCGTGTTCGTCGTCCACAGGTTCGCCCTGCTCTACGGCTGGGTCAGTATGGGTGTTGTTGTTACCGAGGCGGGACTTCGGGCGGCGCTTGCGTCGTCGTTTTGCTTGTTTTTTGGGGGAATTATCCTTCGCCACATCCCGTTGTTCCTCGTTATCGCTTCCTTTAGGTGTATCCACCATATATACGTCGTGAGTTGAGGTGGCTTTCCAGTGCCCAGTAGGCGCTGGTTCTTGATCGTCTCCGGCATCGTCGTCCATACCGGCAATGTCTTCGGAGTCGTAGTCTAGCATGTCGGTGAGATCGTCAACAGTGGCTACAAAGTGGGTGGTGGGTGGGGTTTGAATTTCTTCGTCGTCCGCGTCCCAACCGTCCCAACCGTAGTCCGGCCAAGGCTCTCCTGATAACGAGAGATATTTCAGCGAATTCAGGATGTCTCCAAAAGGCGAGTGTTGAAAGATGTCCGCGGCGGTGAACTCCATGATTGGCGCCCAATCGGATTCGATTGGAGGGGGCGCGGGAGGTTCGGAGTCCGGCGAGGAGTCCGGCACCTCGGAGTCACGAGCTTCACAAGGGACAAGGTCAGTATTCGTCTCCATCACCGTAGAGGTTGCAGCCCCCGAGGCGGTGTCTAGCCACCCATCCTCGATCTGCGCAGTCGGCTCCGAATTAGGGACCGGGGCGGACTCATGTGCAGCCTCCAGGACACTGTCCGGCAGCAGAGCTAAATCGTGCCCGTCGTGACAGTGCGGCACGCTTGGCTGTGGCTCGAATCCATCGAAGATCAAGTCTCCGCGGATGTCAGCCGTGAAGTTTAGACTTCCAAATCTGACCTGACGGCCAGGGGCGTAGCTTTCGATCTGCTGCAGATGGCCAAGCGAATTGGCCCGCAATGCAAAGCCGCCGAATACGAAGATCTGTCCGGGGAGAAAAGTCTCACCCTAGACTGCGTCATTGTTGATGATCGAAGGAGCCATCGAACCTATTGGGGACGACACAGAGGAACTCTCAATGACAGCACCAATGTCGGTGTCAAAACCGGGGGATCTCGGGTAGGGGGTCCCGAACTGTGCGTCTAGGCGGATGGTAACAGGAGACAGGGGACACGATGTTTTTACCCAGGTTCGGGCCCTCTCGATGGAGGTAAAACCCTACTCCTGCTTGATTGATATTGATGATATGGGTAGTACAAGAGTGGGTCTACCACGAGATCAAGGAGGCTAAACCCTAGAAGCTAGCCTATGGTATGATTGTTGTTATGGTTGTTGTGTCCTACGGACTAAAACCCTCCGGTTTATATAGACACCGGAGAGGGCTAGGGTTACACAGAGTCGGTTACTATGGTAGGAGATCTACATATCCGTATCGCCAAGCTTGCCTTCCATGCCAAGGAAAGTCCCATCCAGACACGGGACGAAGTCTTCAATCTTGTATCTTCATAGTCTTGGAGTCCGGCCGATGATGATAGTTCGCTATCCGGACACCCCCTAGTCCAGGACTCCCTCAGTGCCAGAGGTCGATTTTAAAATAGAGATTGAATAACATTTTGAGTGGCATACTTTAACTATGAGATGGCGATATCTTCCATACTACATGCATTATAGGCAGTTACCAAACATAATGGTAAAAGTTTATACTCCCCCACCACCAACAAGCATCAATCCATGGCTTGCTCGAAACAACGAGTGCCTCCAACTAACAACAACCCTGGGGGAGTTTTGTTTAATTATTTTGATTTGCTTTGATCTTTTTGGATCATGGGACTGGGCATCCCGGTTACCGACCCTTTCTCATGAATGAGGAGCGGAGTCCACTCCTCTTGAGAATAACCCACCTAGCATGGAAGATATAGGCAGCCCTAGTTGAAACATGAGTTGCTCGAGCATACAAAACATAATTTCAATTGAAGGTTTGGAGTTTGGCACATACAAACTCACTTGGAACGACATGTAAATACCGCATATAGGTGTGACACCCCAAAATTTTAACCTTGTTTTTAAATTAAAATTTTGCCAGGAAACTAATTTTTTTTATTTTTCTGGATTTCCTTCTGATTTCAGAACCACTCTTTTCTTTATTATTATGGAGTTTTTACCCGAAGTGAAAACTTTTCAATCATTGTTGGACTTATTTTCCCTCTCAAATAAAACAATTCTTTTATCAGTAGGATTATTTGCATAATTATTTTTCCCTGAGCTTTATTTCTCTAAAATAGTTTTCCATGATTTTTAAGGTCCCATTTGCACTACAACCATTTGATAAATTTATTTAAAACCCCCACCAAAATTTGGAGATGTCATGTGATGTTTCTAAATCACTTTTATGCAAAAATATATTTCATTCATTGGATATTTTGGGTTTCACACCAAGTTTTCAAATCTGGTCCAGTGGGCAATTTTACACTAAAACCTATTTAAATATTTCTTTAAATCTTCTACCAAAATTAGGGGAGGTCAATAGGAGCATGTTATTCATCGTTGTGCAAAAACCTATTGATGTTCTTTGAAAATTTTGAGTGAATCAACCTCATCTTCATTCTGGTCCAACTTGAGGATTTGTACTGCAACCATATTTTTACTTGCTCTTCTACCCATGGTTATTTTACCTACTTGTAGTTATTCCTACAAAACCCTTAAGTCCAAGAGATTGGACTCATTGGAGCATTTTTGGTACATGATATCATGCCCTTTTCTTTCTGTCCAAAACTGAAGTTTTGCAAAACTTGCACTAGCAAGTTTCTTCTTTTACCCAAATGACTTTACCACCCTCTTTACCTTCCAAAGAGACCCCAATCTGGAGATTCTGGCCACTCCAAGAAATGCCTAGGTGTCCCTGACATTATGACAAACACCTTATGGGCATGATCAGTTTTGACATGATTTTTGTTTTGCACTGAGACCTTGCACCTTTGGACAATCTAGCATGTCCACTAAGCACCTAGACGATCCTAACCTAGGTCTGCTAAGTGCCAGCCTCACCCAAGCCCTGTAGCATGCACTGGCATTTCGCCGAGCACCTGGTGGGCATGCTATGGGCACGCCCAGAGCGCGTGTTTTGCACGTTTTGCACGCGCGTGCACCGAGCCGCCGCGTCTCGCCCCGAACCCGTTCTGGCCCTTGGCCAACCGCAGCCAGCACGCCACGTCTCCTTCTGCACCACAAAGCCACCCCGACCACCCCTGGCACCCCACAGCGCCACCGTCAGGTCGGCCGTGGCAGCTAGCTGACGGCTGCATGCAGGCCCCGGCTGTGTCGGCGCCGCCCGAGCCACCCCAACGCGCCAGCTGCCCTCAGGAACAACACGAGCTTATCCGCAAGTCGTCCTCTAGCTCACGTCGCCGCCACATCGCCCTGCAGCACAGAATGGCGGTCGCCGACGATCTTATCCTCGGCCGCCGCAAACCGACCTTGTTGCGCTATAAAAGGAGGCCCCCGGGCTCGTCCGGCGACTCAGGCAGCCTCAGGCCACTCTCATGGCACCCCCACAGTTGGCAATCGTCGGGGGGAAGCCGTCTTCCCCGACTCCGGCCGGTTCGGCCGCCACCATGTCCCAGTCCGTTTTGTTGCGAGCCGAGCCCCTCCAGTCCAACCAGTGCCACCAACCTTCTCCTCTCACCCTTGCGGAGCCGCCCATCACCTCAAGCGCGATCGAAAGCCACCGTAGTCCAAACCCCCAAAACTCCCGAAGCCACCGGCCGCCGCGAAGCTCGCCGCCGGCGACTCACTCCGTCCCCGCCGGCAATTCGACTACCGGGAGGACCGTCCTGATCTTGCGGATCTGACCTTGCCCTTGGATCCCCATGGGGAGCCGCCGTTCGACGGCGATGGTCACCAGAGCCCCGCCCCGCTCGGGCAGAGGAGGGAGAAGACGCGGGCGACTGGTCAAACCTGACCAGTGGGCCAGGCGGGCCCACCGTCAGTGACCCAGCGCCGGTCCACGCTGGATAAGTGAAGGCGTATTCCCAGAGTATGTCTTCGACGTGTATTTATCCGAAGTGTTTTTCTTTTTCTGTTTTATTTAAAAAAACCAGAAATTGGACTAAACTTTGACTAGCTATATCTTTTTAAATAAAACTCCAAATGAGTAGATTCTTTTTCCTACCTCTCTCAAATTTAGTCTAGTTTATTTTAAGAGTTATTTGAAATTTTTTCAGAAAATTTCTTTGTACTGTCTTTGAAGCATGTATTATTTGAATATTTTCAAAATAGGATTTTTGGAGAAGAAGAAAACTTTCAAAAGTTTTAGGATGCACCCTGCCTCTACACAACTTGAAGGCAAGCATTCTGAACCCTGGCATAATATTTGTGTGTGTTGGTTGACACGATTATAACACCTCCCTAATACGGAGAACTCGTTATTTTATGTGGTGAGACGATCATTTGCTTGAATTGCATATTATTGATTTCCTTGCTGTTGGAAATGAATCTACTTGTGATGGTAATCATTCTCATGTGCCTTGCATGCATGCCGGAAAAGAATCCCGGAAAGCCTCTGCCTTGGGTAGGCGTGAGCTTGTCGCCGGTCTCCGTCGGGACGGTTATGTCCGGTATGGCATAGTAGGGTATAATGAGTGGTGATTCTGTTGGTTGAAATATTTTTGTTACACATATCATGCAGGGAAATTATAAACCTCCTGAGTCGATCATAGATCGAGTCTTGTTCCAGTAACCCCCATACTTGTTTCGTACTACCACTTGCCCTGCCGCAGGTAGGGTGCGGTTCAGTAAGTTGTCAACCCCTTTCTTGGCACACACCATACAGAGAGGCCACGGTGGAAGATACCGACTGCAGCCGGTAGGCAGGCCACCTGGTCTGGGGGCATGGGTGTTTCCGGTTGGGACCGAGAGGGGGCACCCCTTAGAGCGCGCGTCATAAATTTGATCCCATGCCACGCGAGGTTGTAGCCTCCCCACTTAGAGTTTTACTTCATAGGTGTCGTGGGTGATTCCAGACATCGGTAAGTTAAGCTGGTGTGTGCAAGTCAGGTGTGTTTTCAATTAAAAGACCGTAGACGGAATTAGTCCCGATGGACTGAAGGAATCCGTTCCTCGTGGGTAAAGAGTACATCCTCTGCAGAGTTAATATCTATTCAAATAGCCGTGTCCATGGTTAAGGACTACAGTCTAGGTCGGGTCAAGTGTCGGTCTTCGGAGGAGAACTACTAAACCAGAACTTGGAATCATGACGTGTGACTTATGATGATGATTATTATTATTATTATGGACTAACCCATTTATATTATTTGAAGTATTGAGTATCCCTGGAACGGTTCTACCTCCTGGATATTCATTGTGATTATTTTCTTATAAGCCCTGTATGTGGTGTCGCACAGACGCCCGACTGTGGCATGCTTGTTATTTATTTACCTTATAGCCCTTTATGTGGTGTCGCTGAGACGCCCAACTGTGGCATGCTTGTTGTTATTTACTTTATAAGCCCTTTATGTGGTGTCGCTCAGACGCCCGACTGTGGCATGCTTGTTATTTACTTTACAAGCCCTTTATGTGGTGTCGCTCAGATGCCCGACTGAGGCATGCTTCATATCATGATCCTTTCGAGGCGTCGCTTCAGACACCCGATTGGTGCATGTTATTTCTACTCCATTATTGCATATTCATGTTGTATATAAATAACCTACTTGCATGCATCATGGATTTTATTTTATGACTGACGTTATGATCATAGGATAATATTCAGAGCATGATTATCGTTTGTTATATTATACCCGTGTTCATAATGTTTGCGAGTACATTCAAAGTACTCACTGGCTTGTCCCTGGCTATTGTCTTGGCCAGATTTCTCGCATGGAGAGGAGCGTTGCGATGACAGCCCCGGAACCTAAGCAACGGTGATAGCAGCCTCGCGAAGATAGGAGTTAACCTGGTCAGCTGTTCCAGTTGGGAAATGGAGTCCCATAGACACCAATGATCCACAGACCGCTTCCGCCATCAACCACTAGAAACCACTTGTTGTACTCATAGGCCAGAATGGTCTTGTACTACATATTTTGTATTTTGCTTGGAATTTCTGTATCAAGTTGGTGTCTCATCAGCTAACAGTAATCCTGGGGCTGGTGAGCACAAGGGCCACTTTCTGGAATTTAATACCTAGAAAACCGGTCCTGACAATAGGAAGGTATGGTGGACTCATTGGAATAACTTTGGGGTTTAAGGAGTTTGGATGCACAAGCAGTATTCCCACTTAGTAGAGGTGAAGGCTAGCAAAAGACTGGGAAGCGACCAACTGAGAGAGCGACAACAGTCATAAACATGCATTAAAATTAATTCATACCGAGTACAAGCATGAGTAGGATATAATCTACCATGAACATAAATATCGTTAAGGCTATGTTGATTTGTTTCAACTACATGCGTGAACATGTGCCAAGTCGAGTCACTCAATTTATTCAAAGGAGGACACCATCCCATCATACCACATCATAATCATTCTAATAGCATGTTGGCACGCAAGGTAAACCATTATAACTCATAGCTAATCAAGCATGGCACAAGCAACTATAATCTCTAAATGTCATTGTAAATATGTTTACTTCATAATAAGCTGAATCAGGAATAATGAACTCATCATATCTACAAAAATAAGAGAGGTCGAGTTCATACCAGCTTCTCTCATCTCAATCAGTCCATCATATATCGTCATTATTGCCTTTCACTTGCACAACCGAATGATGTGTATAATAATAATAGTGCATGTGCATTGGACTAAGCTGGAATCTGCAAGCATTCAACTCAAGAGAGAAGACAAGTAATATGGGCTTTAAGTCAAATAAACAATCATGCATATGAGAGCCACTAAACATTTTCAATATGGTCTTCTACTGTTGACCCCCCCCCCCAAAAAAAGGAAAGAAAATAAAACTATTTACACGGGAAAGCTCCCAACAAGTAAAAGAAGAACAAGAAATCTTTTTGGGTTTTCATTTTAATTTCTACTACAAGCATGGAAATTAAACTAACTATTTTTTTTGGTTTTTCTTAAGGTTTATGAAACACACAAGAAGAAAGCTAGAAAAAGAAAATTAAACTAGCATGGATAATACAATGAAGGAGTATGAGCACCGACGACTAGAATAGTGTGTGAACATGAATGTACAGTCGGTGAGAAATACGTACTCCCCCAAGCTTAGGCTTTTGGCCTAAGTTGGTCTAGTGCCAAGGACCGCTGCTACTCTCCCCGGTGTACTGAGAGGTGTAATCAGGATACCACTAGCTGGCCATATCCGGGTCCCACTGGTAGGATGATGCACGATAAGGTGTAATCAGGTTCTGGAGTGGATGCTTGGCCTCGATGAGCGTACACTGCTTCTGGCGTGACAAGAAAATTATCTGCAATCAAATCAAACAACAGAGGCGCAGGCAAAATAATAGTCTCATTGTGTTTCTTATTAAATCTCAGGTTATACAAGAGCATCTTATCTTTGTTGTCAACAATGAACTCATGTGCTACCATGCTCTTGTAATCTAAAATGTACGGAGGCAATTTTGTCTCCTCTTTCTCATGGTGCCTAATAGGTATCTCAAAATGTCTAGCAAGACGTGCAGCATAGATACCTCCAAAGATGGGGCCTTTTGTATGATTCAGGCTTAGCTGTTTAGCAATGACGGCACCCATACTAAAACTATTATCTCCAAACAAGGCATGGTGAAGAATAATAATATCAGGAACATTGAAGTTTCCACTATTTCCACAACCAATCAAGCATCTACTAGCAAATATGGCAAAGTAGCGTAAAACAGGAAAGTGTATGCTAGAGATTCTCGCATCAGAACCCTTCTTTGGATCCCCTACAGTGATAGTGTTGACAAAGCCATCCACATATCTACGATGTGGTTCCTCTAATTTTCCCTCAAAGGGTATCCTACATACCGCGCAAAAATTAAGTAAAGACATTTCCCTGAATTCATCATATAAATGAAATGATACTGAAGGCGGTGACTTCTTAGGATAATAATAAAAGTTTTGCACGAAAGTATTGGTGAGTAAGAGATACTGATCGATCCGGTCGAGGAGGAAATCGGCGAGGCCTGCATTCTCGATCAAGGAATAAAAATCTTCATGAATTCCAGCTTCTTTCAAGAAATTATAGCATGGCCATTCACATGGTCGTACTTCCGCTATGCGAGGAAGATTATACTTGGCCTTTTCCTTCTCTTTAGCTTGTTTTTCCTGGGAGCCTTGGCTAGAAGAGCCCCTCAAAAATCTCCTTAACATTTTCTGAAAATTTCTGAAATTTTAGTAACTTCAAAATAAAAGTGAATAAAACTAAACAAGATTGGTAGCAACTACTCCTACAAGTGCCTAGAGCCTGCATCATGCATTAGAATTACTTGGGACCTCATAAATTTAACATGCAAGCTCAAGAACATGGTCACCTATGCAGCAAAAATTTGCAATGAATAAAGCACTAGAACAAAAACTAATTGGACCAATGGAGGAGTCACATACCAAGCAACAATCTCCCAAAGCAGTTCTGAGAATGGAGCTTCGAGCAAGGAGATCGAAAATCGCAACAAAATTGGCTAGAACTCATGCTTGAGCTAGATGGGGATTTTTTTGGGAAGAAGATGGAGTGTGTGGGTGCTGGCATAAGTGGAGGGGGGCCACCAGGGGCCCACGAGACAGGGGGCGCGCCCAGGGGGGTGGGCGCGCCTTCCACTCTCGTGGCCTGGTGCTTGCCCCTCCTGCAGTGATTTCAGTGCCTAAAATCCTCAAATATTCCATAAAAAATCATACTAAATTTGCAGGGCATTTGGAGCACTTTTATTTTTGGGATATTTTTTATTGCACGGATAATTCAGAAAACAGACGGATAATACTATTTTTGCTTTATTTATTCTAAATAACAGAAAGTAAAAAGAGGGTACAGAAGGTTGTGCCTTCTAGTTTCATCCATATCATGATCATCAAAATGAATCCACTAACAAGGTTGATCAAGTCTTGTTAACAAACTCATTCCGAATAACACGGAACCGGAGAAATTTTGAATAACACTAAGTTACCTCAACGGGGATATGAACATCCCCAATAATAAGAATATCAAACTTTTTCTTGACAGTAGGGAGAGGAAATTCAAAACCTCCAATAATGATAGATGGAACTTTTCCAATAGAATTGATGCTATGAACTTGAGATTGTTTCCTTGGAAAGTGTACCGTATGCTCATTACCATTAACATGAAAAGTGACATTGCCTTTGTTGCAATCAATAACAGCCCCTGCAGTATTCAAAAAGGGTCTACCAAGGATAATCGACATACTATCGTCCTTGGGAATATCAAGAATAACAAAGTCCGTTAAGATAGTGACATTTGCAACCACAACAGGCACATCCTCACAAATACCGACAGGTATAGCAGTTGATTTATCAGCCATTTGCAAAGATATTTCAGTAGGTGTCAACTTATTCAATTCAAGTCTATGATATAAAGAGAGAGGCATAACAGTAACACCGGCTCCAAGATCACATAAAGCAGTTCTAACATAATTTCTTTTAATGGAGCATGGTATGGTTGGTACCACGGGGTCTCCAAGTTTCTTTGGTATTCCACCTTTAAAAGTGTAATTAGCAAGGATGGTGGAAATTTCAGCTTTCGGTATCTTTCTTTTATTTGTAATCATATCCTTCATATATTTAGCATATGGATTTACTTTAAGCATATCAGTTAAGCGCATACGTAAGAAGATAGGTCTAATCATTTCAGCAAAGCGCTCAAAATCCTCATCATCGTTTGTCTTGGATGGTTTAGGAGGAAAGGGCATGGGTTTCTGAACCCATGGTTCTCTTTCTCTACCGTGCTTCCTAGCAACAAAATCTCTCTTATCATAACGTTGATTCTTTGATTGTGGGTTATCAAGATCAACAGTAGGTTCAATCTCTACATCATTATTTTTGCTAGGTTGAGCATCAACATTAACATTATCACTAGGTTCATGTTCATCATCTGATTCTGTTTTAGCATCAGAGATAAAAATATCATTGGGATTCTCATGTTTGTCTACAGTAGGTTCACTAGAAGCATGCAAAGTCCTATCATTTTTCTTTTTCTTCTTTTTAGAAGAACTAGGTGCCTCCAAATTATTTCTCTGAGAATCTTGCTCGATTCTCTTAGGGTGGCCTTCAGGATACAAAGGTTCCTGAGTCATTCTACCAGTTCTAGTAGCCACTCTAATAGCAAAGTCAGGTTTATTATTAAATTCATCAAGCAAATCATTTTGTGCTTTAAGTACTTGCTCAGCTTGAGTAGCAACCATAGAAGCATATTTGCTAACGAGTTTAAGTTCACCTTTAACTCTAGCCATATAAGCACTCAAGCGTCCTATCTCGAAAGCATTATTCTTTAATTCTCTACCAACATAATCATTAGAACTTTCTTGTCTAGCCATAAAGTCATCGAATTCATCTAAGCATGGGCTATGAAATTTAGTAGAGGGAATTTCAACTTTATCATATCTATAGAGAGAATTTACCTTTACTACCTGTGTCGGGTTATCAAGACAACGTGGTTCTTCGACAGGTGGTATATTAAGACCATGTATTTCTTCAATAGGTGGTAAATTCTTAACATCTTCAGCTTTTATACCTTTTTCTTTCATTGATTTCTTTGCCACTCGCATATCTTCAGGACTGAGAAATAAAACACCTCTCTTCTTTGGAGTGGGTTTAGGAATAGGCTCAGGAGTTGGCTCAATTGGTTCAGGAATTGCCTCAGGAATTGGCTCGGGAAGAGTGCAATTATTTTCATTAGTCAACATATTATTCAATAGTAATTCAGCTTCGTCGACTGTTCTTTCCCTAAAAACACAACCAGCATAACTATCCAAGTAGTCCTTGGAAGCATCGGTTAGTCCATTATAAAAGATATCAAGTATTTCATTTTTCTTAAGAGGATGATCAGGCAAATCATTAAGTAATCGGAGAAGACTCCCCCAAGCTTGTGGGAGACTCTCTTATTTGATTTTCACAAAATTATATATTTCCCGCAAGGCAGCTTGTTTCTTATGAGCAGGGAAATATTTAGCAGAGAAGTAATAAATCATATACTCGGGACTACACACACAACCAGGAGCAAGAGAATTAAACCAAGTCTTAGCATCACCCTTTAATGAGAACGGAAATATCTTAAGGATATAATAATAGCGAGACTTCTCATCATTAGTAAACAGGGTGGCTATATCATTTAACTTGGTAAGATGTGCCACAACAGTTTCAGATTCAAGGCCATAAAAAGGATCAGATTCAACTAAAGTAATAATCTCAGGATCAACAGAGAATTCATAATCCTTATCATTAACACAGATAGGTGAAGTAGCAAAAGCAGGGTCAGGTTTCATTCTAGCATTAAGAGATTGCTGCTTCCATTTAGCTAATAGCTTTTTAAGATCATATCTATCTTTACAAGCAAAGATAGCTCTAGCAGCTTACTGTTCCATAACAGAACCCTCAGGAACAACAGGTAATTCATAATCAGGGGGAGAACTTTCATCATCACTATCATCAATAATAGCATCTTCAATAATTTCATTCTCTCTAGCCCTAGCAAGTTGTTCATCAAGAAATTGACCTAATGGCAAAGTGGTATCACACACAGAAGTAGTTTCATCATAAGTATCATGCATAGCAGAAGTGGCATCATCAATAACATGCGACATATCAAAATTCATAGCAGAAGCAGGTTTAGGTGTCGCAAGCTTACTAATAACAGAAGGAGAATCTAGTGCAGAGCTAGATGGCAGTTCCTTACCTCCCCTCGTAGTTGAGGGCAAAATAGTAGTTTGGTCGTCTTTCAAGTTCTTCATAGTGATCAAAATATATAAATCCCAAGTGACTCAGAGAATAGAGTTATGCTCCCCGGCAACGGCGGCAGAAATTATTCTTGATAACCCACAAGTGTAGGGGATCGCAACAGCTTTCGAGGGTAAAGTATTCAACCCAAATTTATTGATTCAACATAAGGGGAGCCAAAGAATATTCTTGAGTATTAGCAGTTGAGTTGTCAATTCAACCACACTTGGATAACTTAGTATCTGCAGCAAAGTATTTAGTAGCAAAGTAATATGATAATAAAGGTAACAGTGTCAAAAGTAATATTTTTGGGTTTTGTAGTGATTGTAATAGTAGAAACGGAAAAGTAAATAAGCGAAGCACAAGATGTGAAAAGCTCGTAGGCATTGGATCAGTGATGGATAATTATGTCGGATGCGATTCCTCATGTAATAGCTATAACATAGGGTGACACAGAACTAGCTCCAGTTCATCAATGTAATGTAGGCATGTATTCCGTATATAGTCATACGTGCTTATGGAAAAGAACTTGCATGACATCTTTTGTCCTACCCTCCCGTGGCAGCGGGGTCCTAGCGGAAACTAAGGGATATTAAGGCCTCCTTTTAATAGAGAACCGGAACAAAGCATTAACACATAGTGAATACATGAACTCCTCAAACTACGGTCATCACCGAGAAGTATCCCGATTATTGTCACTTCGGGGTTGTCGGATCATAACACATAATAGGTAACTATAGACTTGCAAGATAGGATCAAAAACACACATATATTCATGAAAACATAACAGGTTCAAATCTGAAATCATGGCACTCGGGCCCTAGTGACAAGCATTAAGCATAGCAAAGTCATAGCAACATCAATCTCAGAACATAGTGGATACTAGGGATCAAACCCTAACAAAACTAACTTGATTACATGGTAAATCTCATCCAACCCATCACCGCCCAGCAAGCCTACGATGGAATTACTCACGCACGATGGTGAGCATCATGAAATTTGTGATGGAGGATGGTTGATGATGACGATGGCGATGAATCCCCCTCTCCGGAGCCCCGAACAGACTCCAGATCAGCCCTCCCAAGAGAGATTAGGGCTTGGCGGTTGCTCTATATCGTAAAACGCGATGAAACTTTCTCTCCAATTTTTTTGTCCCTGAAACGGAATATATGGAGTTGGAATTGAGGTCGGCGGAGCGTCAGGGGGCCCACGAGACAGGGGGCGCCCCCCCACCCTCGTGGACAGGGTGTGGGCCCCTGGTCTTGATTCTTTCGCCAGTATTTTTTATATTTTCCAAAACGTGCCTCCGTGGATTTTCAGGTCATTCCGAGAACTTCTGTTTTCTACACATAAAACAACATCATGGCAGTTCTGCTGAAAACAACGTCAGTCCGGGTTAGTTTCATTCGAATCATGCAAGTTAGAGTCCAAAACAAGGGCAAAAGTGTTTGGAAAAGTAGATACGTTGGAGACATATCAATAGTGCCGGATCGCTTACCCATTGGAACTTGTAGGGGTGCGGGTGTGTCATCTTTACCAATTGGAGCTTGGAGCATAGTTCTTCACTTGCCAAGTTATGGCAACTCCCTCCATCGATGATGACCTTCACGGACCTTCCATTGATGCCGGCCTTGGTGTGGAAGATATGTCATCTTTGGTCTTCATCTTGTTGATGTTGAAGAGTCAAGACCTTGGAGACAATGAGAGCGGGGCTCGAATCCTCATCACAAAAGACTTGATCATCTTCATCTTCGTTCACGCGCCGGTGCATGGCCACTTGCTCAAGGGCTTCCATTTCCTCTTCACTCATGGAGTCATAGGTTCCGTCGTTGTTGAGGATCATGGTGCGCTTGTTGGTACACTCAAAGGACTTGTGGCCTCGACCGCCACATGTGAAACACTTGATGGAACTTGTCTTGACGGTATCATCGGTTGGAGTAGATGATGAAGCTCTCGGCTTGAAGTTGCTTGTAGTAGGAGGACGACTTGAGGTTGTCGAAGTTTTCTTGTAACTTGACTTGTCGCCATTGCTTGTAGATGGCTTGGTTGAGGTAGAATGTGTTGGAGTCGTTGAAGCTTGGTTGTTGGAGAAGCCGTAGCTCTTGGAAGAGTACTTGGCATACTTGAAGTCATCTTGCACTTGACGTTCCGCTTTGGTAGCTTGATGCATGAGCTCAATGAGGTTGGAGTAGGGTTGGAAGTCGGTAATCTTCTTGATGGGATGATTGAGGCCATTCAAGAAACGGGCCATAGTTTGCTCATCATCTTTCGTGACATTGGCCCTTATCATGACAATCTCCATTTCCTTGTAGTATTCTTCAACGCTTTTGGTTCCTTGCTTGAGTAGTTGGAGTTTCTTGAAGAGGTCGCGGTTGTAGTATGTTGGCACAAAGCATGCTCGCATGACATCCTACATTTGATCCCATGTGGTGATTGGTGGTTCACCTCTTGCTTCTCGGTGTTCAAGGACTTGTTCCCATCATATGAGCACATAGTATTGGAACTCAAGGGATGCCATAGAGATCTTCTTCTCTTCCTCATAGTTGTGCAAGCGAAAGATCTTGTCGACCTTCAATTCCCATGAAAGGTACTCTTCAGGATCATTGCTTCCGTTGAACTTGGGCATGGTGAACTTGAGCTTGTCGTAGCGTTGCTCTTCATTGTGCTGGGGTCAAGGGTGATGACGTCCTTGACACGGAGGATTGTCTCCCTCAAATTGCTCTTGTCGTGGAGGATTTCCATAGTCATCGAGCTCTTGGTGAACTTGAGGTTCTTGTCGAGGTTTTGGAAACTTGTCGAGCTTGTGGAGGAGCTTGTCGAACTTGACGATGCACTCTTGCTTGGTAGCTTCGCTCTTGAATTTCTTCACGAAGTGCTTCTTGGTGCTCGCGATTTTGCCGGTTGCGCGTGGCTATGGCTTGACTTGACTCTCGGAGGGCATGTTGCGCCTTAAGTGCTTGAGCTTCGCGTAGTTGTTGTTCTTGACGTTGATCATGGGCGCCTTGTTTGCCTTGGTGTTGTCGCACTCACTCTTCCACTTGGTGACGTTGACATTGCCTTTCTTGTGCTTGTGCAAGGGTAGCTGGTTTTGTCGATGACTAGTGCTTGCTCGTCGAATTGCTCTTGTGGATGGTTACGTGAAGAGGATTGTGGTTAGCTTGACGGTCTTGGCACACGGCTCGACATAGAGTGTCCGTGTCCGTGTACTTGAGCCGGGAGAGGGTGTCGTCGAGTGTCAACTCGAGCGGCTCCGTCTTGAGTAGGACGGTAGTGTAAAAGAGCGGTTACCAACAGGCACAAATCTCGTCCATTCTTGCATCATTTCTTGTTTGTGCGCGTCGAGCTTGTTGTCGAAGTAATGATCTTGTTCTCTAGATAGTCGCAAGTCGCGGTGGCGAGAATTGTCGACGCGGGTCGCTCATTGTGGTTGTTCTTGATGCAAAACTCTTTGTGCACCGAAGAGGTGGCTCTTGGTGACATAGGTGACATGTCATCGTCTTGCTCGATGAGAGTGTTGGTAGAAAACTTGGCTCTGATTCCATCATTCAAGAAAATATGTAGTGGGAGAAAAGAGAAGAACTTCATACCAAATGTACCTTGACCGATGTTGAAGATGGATCAATGATCACTCAAATATGTAACAAGGAAATAACCACAATTGTACCAATTCTTGTCGCGTTCTCACACCTACACAAGTAAAAGCTTATGGTGGAGCTCGGTTAGGATGGTGGCACAAAATTTGATGCAATTGTTAGTGAGCTTCAAAAATGTTGGAAAAGATTCACAAATTTGCAAATGCAACAAGTAGGCCAATAGCACGATATGGTACACGGAAACACACACGCAAATAGATAATTGGGGACGTGCAACCTGGTACATCTCCAACGTATCTACTTTTCCAAACACTTTTGCCCTTGTTTTGGACTCTAACTTGCATGATTTGAATGAAACTAACCCGGACTGACGCTGTTTTCAGCAGAACTGCCATGGTGTTATTTTTGTGCAGAAAACAAAATTTCTCGGAATGACCTAAAAATCCACGGAGATAACTTTTGGAAAATATAAAAAATACTGGTGAAAGAATCAAGGCCAGGGGCCCACACCCTGTCCACGAGGGTGGGGGGCGCGCCCCCCTGCCTCGTGGGCCCCCTGGATGTCCACCGACCTCAACTCCAACTCTATATATTTGCTTTCGCAGAGAAAAAATCGGAGAGAAAGTTTCATCGCGTTTTACGATACGGAGCCGCCGCCAAGCCCTAATCTCTCTCGGGAGGGCTGATCTGGAGTCCGTTCGGGGCTCCGGAGAGGGGGATTCGTCGCCATCGTCATCATCAACCATCCTCCATCACCAATTTCATGATGCTCATCGCCGTGCGTGAGTAATTCCATCGTAGGCTTGCTGGACGGTGATGGGTTGGATGAGATTTACCATGTAATCAAGTTAGTTTTGTTAGGGTTTGATCCCTAGTATCCACTATGTTCTGAGATTGATGTTGCTATGACTTTGCTATGCTTAATGCTTGTCACTAGGGCCTGAGTGCCATGATTTTAGATCTGAACCTATTATGTTTTCATGAATATATGTGATTTCTTGATCCTATCTTGCAAGTCTATAGTCACCTATTATGTGTTATGATCCGACAACCCCGAAGTGACAATAATCGGGATACTTCTCGGTGATGACCGTAGTTTGAGGAGTTCATGTATTCACTAAGTGCTAATGCTTTGGTCCGGTACTCTATTAAAAGGAGGCCTTAATATCCCTTAGTTTCCATTAGGACCCCGCTGCCACGGGTGGGTAGGACAAAAGATGTCATGCAAGTTCTTTTCTATAAGCACGTATGACTATATTCGGAATACATGCCTACATTACATTGATGAACTGGAGCTAGTTCCGTGTCACCCTATGTTATAACTATTACATGAGGAATAGCATCCGACATAATTATCCATCACTGATCCAATGCCTAGGAGCTTTTCACATATTGTGCTTTGCTTATTTACTTTTCCGTTGCTACTGTTACAATTACTACAAAACTGCTATCGCTACTTTTGCCACTGTTACCATTACTATCATACTACTTCGCTACTGAATACTTTGCTGCAGATACTAAGTTATCCAGGTGTGGTTGAATTGACAACTCAACTGCTAATACTTGAGAATATTCTTTGGCTCCCCTTGTGTCAAATCAATAAATTTGGGTTGAATACTCTACCCTCAAAAACTGTTGTGATCCCCAATACTTGTGGGTTATCAAGACTATTTTCTGGCGCCATTGCCGAGGAGCATAGCTCTATTCTTTGAGTCACTTGGGATTTATATCTGCTGATCACTATGAGGAACTTGAAAGACGAAAGAACTAAGAATTTTCCCTAAACTACGAGGGGAGGTAAGGAACTGCCATCTAGCTCTGCACTAGATTCTCCTTCTATTTTAAGTAAGCTTGCGACACCTAAACCTGCTACTACTATGAATTCTGATATGTCGCATGCTATTGATGATGCCACTTCTGCTATGCATGATACTTATGATGAAACTACTTCTATGCTTGATACTACTTTGCCATTAGGTTAATTTCTTGATGAACAACTTGCTAGGGTTAGAGAGAATGAAATTATTGAAGATGAAATTATTGATGATAGTGATGATGAAGGTTCTCCCCCTAAGTATGAATTGTCTGTTGTTCCTAAGGGTTATGTTATGGATGAAGAAGCTGCTAGAGCTATTCTTGCTTGCAATGATAGATATGATCTTAAGAAGTTATTAGCTAATGGAAGCAACAATCTCTGAATGCTAGAATGAAATATGACCCTGCTTTTGCTACTTCACCTATCTTTGTTACAGATAAGGATTATGAATTCTTTGTTGATCCTGAGGTAATTACTTTAGTTGAATCTGATCCTTTTTATGGCAATGAATCTGAAACTGTTGTGGCACATCTTACAAAGTTAAATGATATAGCCACCCTGTTCACTAATGATGAGAAATCTTGCTACTATTATATCCTTAAGATATTTCCGTTCTCATTAAAGGGTGATGCTAAAACTTGGTTTAATTCTCTCAATCCTGGTTGTGTGCATAGTCCCGAGGATATGATTTATTACTTCTCTGCTAAATATTTCCCCGCTCATAAGAAACAAGCTGCCTTGCGGGAAATATATAATTATGTGCAAATTGAAGAAGAGAGTCTCCCACAAGCTTGGGGAGGCTTCTCCGATTACTTAATGCTTTGCCTGATCATCCTCTTAAGAAAAATGAAATACTTGATATCTTTTATAATGGACTAACCGATGCTTCCAAGGACCACTTGGATAGTTGTGCTGGTTGTGTTTTCAGGGAAAGAACAGTCGACCAAGCTGAATCTTATTGAATAATATGTTGACTAATGAAAATAATTGGACTCTTCCTGAGCCAATTCCTGAGACCAATTGAGCCAACTCCTGAGCCTATTCCTAAACCAACTCCGAAGAAGAGGGGAGTTCTATTTCTCAGTCCTGAAGATATGCAAGAGGCAAAGAAATCAATGAAAGAAAAAGGTATTAAAGCTGAAGATGTTAAGAATTTACCTCCTATTGAAGAAATACATGGTCTTAATATACCGCCTGTTGAAGAAACACATTGTCTTGATAACCCGACACAGGTAGTAAAGGTAAATTCTCTCTATAGATATGATAAGGTTGAAATTCCCTCTACTAAATTTCATAGCCAATGCTTAGATGAATTTGATGACTTTATGGCTAGACAAGAAAGTTTTAATGCTTATGTTGGTAGAGAATTAAAGAGTAATGCTTTCATGATAGGACGCTTGAGTGATTATATGGCTAGAGTTAAAGGTGAACTTAAACTCATTAGCAAATATGCTTCTATGGTTACCACTCAAGCTGAGCAAGTACGTAAAGATCCAAGTGATTTGCTTGATGAATTAAATAATAAACATGACTTTGCTGTTAGAGTGGCTACTAGAACTGGTAGAATGACTCAGGAACCTTTGTATCCTGAAGGCCACCCTAAGAGAATCGAGCAAGATTCTCAGAGAAATAATTTAGATGCACCCAGTCCTTCTAAAAAGAAGAAAAAGAAAAACGATAGGACTTTGCATGCTTCTAGTGAACCTGTTGTAGACACACCTGAGAATCCCAATGATATTTCTATTTCTGATGCTGAAACACAATCAGGTGATGAACATGAACCTAGTGATAATATTAATGATAATGTTCATGTTGATGCTCAACCTAGCAATAATAATGATGTAGAGATTGAACGTGCTGTTGATCTTGATAACCCACAATCAAAGAATCAACGTTATGATAAAAGAGATTTTGTTGCTAGGAAGCACGGTAAAGAAAGAGAACCATGGGTTCAGAAACCCATGCCCTTTTCCTCCTAAACCATCCAAGACAAAGGATGATGAGGATTTTGAGCGCTTTGCTGAAATGATTAGACCTATCTTCTTACGTATGCGCTTAACTGATATGCTTAAAGTAAATCCTTATGCTAAATATATGAAGGATATCATTACAAATAAAAGAAAGATACCGGAAGCTGAAATTTCCACCATGCTTGCTAATTACACTTTTAAGGTGGAATACCAAAGAAACTTGGAGATCCAGGAGTACCAACTATACCTTGCTCCATTAAAAGAAATTATGTTAAAACTGCTTTATGTGATCTTGGAGCTGGTGTTAGTGTTATGCCTCTCTCTTTATATCGTAGACTTGAATTGAATAAGTTGACACCTACTGAAATATCTTTGCAAATGGCCGATAAATCAACTGCTATACCTGTCGGTATTTGTGAGGATGTGCCTGTTGTGGTTGCAAATGTCACTATCTTAACGGACTTTGTTATTCTTGATATTCCCGAGGACGATAGTATGTCGATTATCCTTGGTAGACCCTTTTTGAATACTGCAGGGGCTGTTATTGATTGCAACAAAGGCAATGTCACTTTTCATGTTAATGGTAATGAGCATACGGTACACTTTCCGAGGAAACAACCTCAAGTTCATAGCATCAATTCTATTGGAAAAGTTCCAACTATCATTATTGGAGGTTTTGAATTTCCTCTTCCTACTGTCAAGAAAAAAGTATGATATTCTTATTGTTGGGGATGTTCATATCCCCGTTGAGGTAACCTAGTGTTATTCGAAATTTCTCCGGTTCCGTGTTATTCGGAATGAGTTTGTTAACAAGACTTGATCAACCTTGTTAGTGGATTCATTTTGATGATCATGAGATGGATGAAACTAGAAGGCACAACCTTCTGTACCCTCTTTTTACTTTCTGTTATTTAGAATAAATAAAGCAAAAATAGTATTATCTGTCTGTTTTCTGAATTATCCATGCAATAAAAAATATCCGAAAATAAAAGTGCTCCAAATGCCCTGCAAATTTAGTATGATTTTTTATGGAATATTTGAGGATTTTAGGCACTGAGAACACAACAGGGGGGCAAGCACCTGGCCACGAGGGTCCAGGGCGCGCCCACTCCCCTGGGCGCGCCCCCTGCCTCGTGGGCCCACGGTGGCCCCCTCCACTTATTCCTGCACCCACACACTCCATCTTCCTCCCAAAAAAATCCCCATCCAGCTCAAGCACGAGTTCTAGCTCATTTTGCTGCGATTTTCGATCTCCTTGCTCAAAGCTCCATTCACAAACTGCTTTGGGAGATTGTTGCTTGGTATGTGACTCCTCCAATTGGTCCAATTAGTTTTTGTTCTAGTGCTTTATTCATTGCAAATTTTTGCTTGCCTAGGTGACCCTGTTCTTGAGCTTGCATGTCAAATTTATGAGGTCCCAAGTAATTCTAATGCATGATATAGGCTCTAGGCACTTGTGGAGTAGTTGCTATCAATCTTGTTTAGTTTGATTCACTTTTATTTTGAAGTTACTAAAATTTCAGAAAATTTCAGAAAAAGATGAAGAGATTGTTTGAGGGGCTCTTCTAGCCAAAGCTCCAAGGATAAACAAGCTAAGGAGAAAGAAAAGGCCAAGTATAATCTTCCTCGCGTAGCGGAAGTAAGGCCGTGTGAATGGCCTTGTGATAATTTCTTGAGAGCAGCCGGGATTTATGAAGACTTTTATTCTTTGGCTGAAAATGCGGGCCTCACCGACTTCCTCCACGACCGGATCGAACAGTATCTCTTACTCACCAATACTTTCGTGCAAAACTTTTACTATTATCCTAAGAATTCACCTCCTTCAGTATCTTTTCATTTATATGATGAGACTAAGGAAATGTCGTTACGTAATTTTTGCGCGGTTTGTAGAATACCCTTTGAGGGCAGCTTAGATGAACCACATCATAAGATGTGGATGGTTTTGTTAACACTATTACTGTAGGGGATTCGAAGAAGGGTTCCGATGCGAGAATCACTAGCATACACTTTCCTTTTTACGCTACTTTGCCATATTTGCTAGTCGATGCTTTAATTGGTCGTGGAAATAGTGGAAACTTCAGTGTTCCTGATATTATTATTCTGCTCCATGCCTTATTCGGTGATAACACTTTTAGTATGGGTGCCGTTATTGCTAAACGGTTAAGCCTAAACCGTACAAAGGGCCCCATCTTTGGAGGTATCTATGTTGCACGCCTTGCTAAACATTTCGAGATACCTATTAGGCATGATGAGAAAGAGGAGACACTGCTGCCCTTACCTTTTTAGATTACAGGAGCATGGTAGCGCATGAGTTTATTGTTGACAATGATGATAAGATGCTTCTGTATAACCTGAGATTTAATAAGAACACAATGAGATTATTACCTGCATGCGCCTTCTTTGTTTGATTTAACTGCAGGTCCATTACCTCGTCTTGCCGTCGGCCGTGTACGTGCACCGAGGCCAGACATCAGCTCCAGAGCCTGAGCCGGAACCGCCACTGGACCCTTATCGTCCATCATGTTATCAGTGGGATCCGGAGGAGATCGCCAGCCAGTGGTATCCAGATGACACTCCTCAGTACACCGGGGAGAGTAGCCGTGATCCTTGGGCATAGACCAACTTAGGCCAAAAGCCTAAGCTTGGGGGAGTATGTATTTCTCACCGGCGTTACATTCATGTTCACACACTCATTCTAGTTGTCGGTGCTCATACTTTTTCATTGCATTATCCATCCTAGTTTAATTTATTTTTCTAGCTTTCTTCTTGTGTGTTTGATAAACCTTAAGAAAACCAAAAAATTAGTTAGTTTAATTTCCATGCTTGTAGTAGTAATTGAAATTAGAACCCAAAAATATTTCTCATTCTTCTTTTGCTTGTTGGGAGCTTTCCCGTGTAAATAGTTTTATTTCTTTCCTTTCCTTTGGGGGTCGAGAAGAGAAGACCATAATGAAAAATGTTTAGTGGCTCTCATATGCATGATTGTTGATTTAGCCAAGAGCCCATATTACTTGTCTTCTCTCTTGAATTGAATGCTTGCAGATTCCAGCTTAGTCCAATGCACGTGCACTATTATTATTATACACACCGTTCGGTCATGCAAGTGAAAGCAATAATGACGATATATGATGGACTGATTGAGATGAGAGAAGCTGGTATGAACTCGACCTCTTTTGTTTTTGTAAATATGATGAGTTCATTGTTCCTGATTCAGCCTATTATGAATAAACATGTTTGCAACGACAATTAGAGATTATAGTTGCTTATGCCGTGCTTAATTAGCTAGGAGCTTATAATGGTTTACCTTGCATGCCAACATGTTATCAAAATGGTTGTGATGTGGTATGATAGGGTGGTATCCTCCTTTGAATGATTCGGGTGACTTAACTTGGCACATGTTCACGCATCTAGTTGAAACAAATCAACATAGCCTTCACGATATTTATGTTCATGGTGGATTATATCCTACTCATGCTTGAACTCAGTGTTAATTAATTTTAATGCATGTTCATGACTGTTGTCGCTCTCTCAGTTGGTCTCTTCCCAGTCTTTTGCTAGCCTTCACCTGTACTAAGAGGGAATACTGCTTGTGCATCCAAACTCCATAAACCCCAAAGTTATTCCATATGAGTCCACCATACCTTCCTATATGCGGTATCTACCTGCCGTTCCAAGTAAATTTGTATGTGCCAAACTCCAAACCTTCAAATGAAATTCTGTTTTGTATGCTCGAGCAGCTCATGTATCAACTAGGGCAGTCTGTATCTTCCATGCTAGGTGGGTTATTCTCAAGGGGAGAGGACTCCGCTCCTCATTCACAAGAAAATGGCTGGTAACCGGGATGCCCAGTCCCATGATAAAAAAGATCAAAGCAAATCGAAATAATTAAACAAAACTCCCCCAGGGTTGTTGCTAGTTGGAGGCACTCGTCATTTCGAGCAAGCCATGAATTGATGCTTGTTGGTGGTGGGGGAATATAAACTTTACCATTCTGTTTGGGAACCACCTATAATGTATGTAGCATGGAAGATATCGAGATCTCATAGTTGTTGCGTTGACAGTGAAAGTATACCGCTCAAAATGTTATTCATCTCTATTTTAAAATCGAGCTCTGGCACCTCTACAAATCCCTGCTTCCCTCTGCGAAGGGCCTATCTATTTACTGTTATGTTGAGTCATCACCCTCTTATTAAAAAGCACCCGCTGGAGAGCACACTGTCATTTGCATTCATTACTATTAGTTTATATTGGGTATGACTTGACTGGATCTCTTTTACCATGAATTACAATGTTTAGTCAGTCCTTGATCTTTAAAGGTGCTCTGCATTTATGTTTTGCGGTCTCAGGAAGGGCTAGCGAGATGCCATCTTGTTATATCATATTATGATTGTTTTGAGAAAGTTTGTCATCTGAGATTTATTATTATTGCTCGCTAGTTGATTATGCCATTGATATGATTAAACATGAGACCTAAGTGTTATTGTGAATATGGTTAGTTCATAATCTTTGCTGAAAACTTGAATGTTGGCTTTACATATTTACAACAACAAGAGCAAACAGAGTTTGTAAAAGTTTTTGTTTATCACTTTCAGTCTATCAACTGAATTGCTTGAGGACAAGCAAAGGTTTAAGCTTGGGGGAGTTGATACGTCTCCAACATATCTACTTTTCCGAACACTTTTGCCCTTGTTTTGGACTCTAACTTGCATGATTTGAATGAAACTAACCCGGACTGACGCTGTTTCAGCAGAAGTGCCATGGTGTTATTCTTGTGCAGAAAACAAAAGTTCTCGTAATGACCTAAAAATCCATGGAGATAACTTTTGGAAAATATAAAAAATACTGGCGAAAGAATCAAGTCCAGGCGCCCACACCCTATCCACGAGGGTGGGGGGCGCGCCCCTCCTCCTGGGCGCCCCTGCCTCGTGGGCCCCCTGGATGTCCACCGACATCAACTCCAACTCTATATATTTGCTTTCGCGGAGAAAAAAAATCGAAGAGAAAGTTTCATCGCATTTTACGATACGGAGCCGCCGCCAAGCCCTAATCTCTCTCGGGAGGGCTGATCTGGAGTCCATTCGGGGCTCCAGAGAGGGGGATTCGTCGCCATCGCCATCATCAACCATCCTCCATCACCAATTTCATGATGCTCACCGCCGTGCGTGAGTAATTCCATCGTAGGCTTGCTGGACGGTGATGGGTTGGATGAGATTTACCATGTAATCAAGTTAATTTTGTTAGGGTTTGATCCCTAGTATCCACTATGTTCTGAGATTGATGTTGCTATGACTTTGCTATGCTTAATGCTTGTCACTAGGGCCTGAGTGCCATGATTTTAGATCTGAACCTATTATGTTTTCATGAATATATGTGAGTTCTTGATCCTATCTTGCAAGTCTATAGTCACCTATTATGTGTTATGATCTGACAACCCCGAAGTGACAATAATCGTGATACTTCTCGGTGATGATCGTAGTTTGAGGAGTTCCTGTATTCACTAAGTGCTAATGCTTTGGTCCGGTACTATATTAAAAGGAGGCCTTAATATCCCTTAGTTTCCATTAGGACCCCACTGCCACGGGAGGGTAGGACAAAAGATTTCATGCAAGTTCTTTTCCATAAGCACGTATGACTATATTCGGAATACATGCCTACATTACATTGATGAACTGGAGCTAGTTCTGTGTCACCCTGATACGTCCATTTTGCATCATGCTTTTATATCAATATTTATTGCATTATGGGCTGTTATTGCACATTATATCTCAATACTTATGGCTATTCTCTCTTATTTTACAAGGTTTACCATGAAGAGGGGGGATGCCGGCAGCTGGAATTCTGGCTGGAAAAGGAGCAAACATTGGAAACCTATTCTGCACAACTCCAAAAGACCTGAGACTCCACGAAACAACTTTTTAGATTTAATAAGAATTTTGGGCAAAAGAAATAGGCCAGGGGGCCCACACCCTGTCCAGGAGATAGGGGGCGCGGCCCCCTATCTCCTGGGCCTCCAGCGTCCATGTTCTGCTATATCATCGCTTTCCCCCTGAAAAAAATTGTGGGCAAGCTTACGGGATGAAACTCCGCCGCCACGAGGCGGAACCTTGCAGAATCATTCTCGGGCTCTAGCGGAGCTGTTCTGCCGGGGACACTTCCCTCCGGGAGGGGGAAATCATCACCAACGTCATCACCAACGATCCTCTCATTGGAAGGGGGTCAATCTCCATCAACATCTTCACCAGCACCATCTCCTCTCAAAACCCTAGTTCATCTCTTGTATCCAATCTTGTATCAAAACCACAAATTGGTACCTATGGGTTGCTAGTAGTGTTGATTACTCCTTGTAGTTGATGCTCTTTGGTTTACTTGGTGGAAGATCATATGTTCAGATCCTTTATGCATATTATTACTCCTCTGATTATGAACATGAATATGCTTTGTGAGTAGTTACGTTTGTTCCTGAGGACATGGGTGAAGTCTTGCTATTAGTAGTCATGTGAATTTGGTATTCGTTCGATATTTTGATGAGATGTATGTTGTCTCTCCTCTAGTGGTGTTATGTGAACATCGACTACATGACACTTCACCATTATTTGGGCCTAGAGGAAGGCATAGGGAAGTAATAAGTAGATGATGGGTTGCTAGAGTGACAGAAGCTTAAACCCTAATTTATGCGTTGCTTCGTTAGGGGTTGATATGGACCCATATGTTTAATGCTGTGGTTAGGTTTACCTTAATACTCCTTTTTGTAGTTGCGGATGCTTGCAATAGGGGTTAATCATAAGTGGGATGCTTGTCCATGTTAGGGCAGTACCCAAGTGCCGGTCCACCCACATATCAAATTATCAAAGTACCGAACGCGAATCTTAAGAACGTGATGAAAACTAGCTTGACGATAATTCCCAATGTGTCCTCGGGAGCTCCTTCTTCATTATTAGAATTTGTCCAGGCTTATCCTTTGCTACATAAAGGATTGGTCCACCTTGCTACACTTTATTTACTTTTGCTCGTTACTATTTATCTTATCACAAAACTATCTATCACCTACTATTTCAGTGCTTGCAGAGAAAACCTTACTGAGAACCGCTTATCATTTCCTTCTGCTCCTCGTTGGGTTCGACACTCTTACTTATCAAAAGGACTATGATAGATCCCGTATACTTGTGGGTCATCAAGACTCTTTTCTGGCGCCGTTGCCGGGGAGCGTTGCGCTCTTGGTGAGTGGAACTTGGTAAGGAAACATTTATATAGTGTGCTGAAATTTTCTGTTACTTGTCACTATGGAAACTAATCCTTTGAGGGGCTTGTTTGGGGTATCTTCACCCCAACTAGAAGAGAAAAGAGATGCTCCTCAACCTATTGAACCTTATGAAAATATTCACTTTGAGATTCCTTCGGGTATGATAGAAAAACTGCTAGCTAAGCCTTTTGCAGGAGACGGAACATTGCATCCAGACTTACACGTTATCTTTGTGGATGAAGTTTGTGTATTATTTAAGCTTGCAGGTATTCCCGATGATGTTGTCGAAAGGAAGGTCTTCCCTTTATCTTTGAAGGGAGATGCAATGACATGGTATAGGCTATGTGATGATACGAGATATTGGAATTATAAGCGATTGAAGTTGGAATTTCACCAGAAGTTCTATCCTATGCATCTTGTTCATCGTGATCATAATTACATATATAATTTCTGGCCTCGTGAAGTAGAAAGCATCGCTCAAGCTTGGGGGAGGCTTAAGTCAATGTTGTATTCATGCCCCAATCATGAGCTCTCTCGGGAAATGATTATTCAGAATTTTTATGCTCGGCTTTCTCTTGATAATCGCAACCTGCTCGATACTTCCTGTGCTGGTTCCTATATGCTGAAGACTATTGATTTCAAATGGGACTTATTGGAAAGAATTAAACGCAACTCTGAAGATTGGGGTTCCGACGATGGTAAGGAGTCAGGTATGACACCTAAGTTCGATTGTGTTAAATCTTTTATGGATACCGATGCTTTCCGTGGATTTAGCTCTAAGTATGGACTTGACTCTGAGATAGTAGCTACTTTTTGTGAAACTTTTGCTACTCACGTTGATCTCCCTAAAGAGAAGTGGTTTGAATATAATCCTCCTGTTGAAGTGAAAGTAGTTGCACCTATTACAGTCGAAGAAAGACTATTACATATAGTGATCCTATTATTCCTACTGCTTATGTTGAAAAACCTCCTTTCCTGTTAGGATAAAAGATCATGTTAAAGCTTCGACTGTTGTTCGTAAGAGTAATACTAAGACCTATACACCTCCCAAGCAAATTAATGTTGAACCTGGTATTGCTATGATTAAAGATCTCTTGGATGAGGACTTAGATGGGCATGTTATCTCTTTCTGTGGTGAGACTGCTAATATTGCTAGACCCGATACTAAGACACGTAGACCTGTTGTAGGCACGCCTGTTATTTCTGTTAAAATAGGACATCATTGTTATCATGGTTTATGTGATATGGGTGCTAGTGCTAATGCGATACCTTATGATCTTTATAAAGAAATTATGCATGATATTGCACCTGTTGAATTAGAAGACATTGATGTTACTATTAAGCTTGCTAATAGGGACACCATTAAACCTATTGGGATCGTTAGAGATGTTGAAGTCTTGTGTGGGAAGATTAAATACCCTGCTGATTTTCTTGTTCTTGGTTCCCCACAAGATGATTTTTGTCCCATTATTTTTGGTAGACCCTTCTTGAATACTGCTAGTGCTAAGATTAATTGTGAAAAGAATATTGTCACTGTTGGCATAGATGGTATGTCTCATGAGTTTAATTTTGCCAAGTTTAGTAGACAACCTCGTGAAAGGGAACCACCTAGTAAGGATGAAATTATTGGTCTTGCTTCCATTGCTGTTCCTCCAACTGATCCGTTAGAACAATATTTGCTAGACCATGAAAACGATATGTTTATGAAGGAAAGGGAAGAAATAGATGAAGTGTTCCTTAAACAGGAACCTATGCTGAAACATAACCTTCCCGTTGAAATTCTTGGGGATCCCCCTCCACCCAAGGGTGATCCCGTGTTTGAACTCAAACCATTACCTGATAATCTTAAGTATGCTTATCTTGATGAAAAAGAAATATATCCTGTTATTATTAGTGCTAACCTTTCAGAGAAAGAAGAAGAAAGATTATTGAAAACTCTGAAGAAGCACCGAGCTGCTATTGGATATACTCTGGATGATCTTAAGGGCATTAGTCCCACATTATGTCAACACAAAATTTCAGTGGAGAAAGATGCCAAACCAGTTAGAGATCCTCAAAGACGATTAAATCCCAAAATGAAGGAAGTGGTAAGAAAGGAGATACTAAAACTCCTTGAGGCAGGTATTATTTATCCCGTTGCTGATAGTGAATGGGTAAGCCCTGTCCATTGTGTCCCTAAAAAGGGAGGTATTACCGTTGTTCCTAATGATAAAGATGAATTGATCCCGCAAAGAATTATTACAGGTTATAGGATGGTAATTGATTTCCGTAAGTTAAATAAAGCTACTAAGAAAGATCATTACCCTTTACCTTTTATTGATCAAATGCTAGAAAGGCTATCCAAACACACACATTTTTGCTTTCTAGATGGTTATTCTGGCTTCTCTCAGATACCTGTATCAGCGAGGGATCAATCTAAAACTACTTTTACTTGCCCTTTTGGTAATTTTCCTTATAGACGTATGCCTTTTGGTTTATGTAATGCACGTGCTACCTCTCAAAGATGCATGATGGCTATATTTTCTGATTTTTGTGAAAAGATTTGTGAGGTATTCATGGATGACTTCTCCGTCTATGGATCCTCTTTTGATGATTGTTTGAGCAACCTTGATCGAGTTTTGCAGAGATGCGAAGACACTAGTCTCGTCCTGAATTGGGAAAAGTGTCACTTTATGGTTAATGAAGGCATTGTCTTGGGGCACAAGATCTCCGAGAGAGGTATTGAAGTTGATAAAGCCAAAGTTGATGCTATTGAAAAGATGCCATGTCCCAAGGACATAAAAGGTATAAGAAGTTTCCTTGGTCATGCCGGTTTTATAGGAGGTTCATTAAGGACTTTTCTAAAATCTCTAGGCCTCTGACTAATTTATTGCAAAAAGATATTCCTTTTGTCTTTGATGATGATTGTGTAGAAGCATTTGAAACACTTAAGAAAGCTTTGATCACTGCACCTATTGTTCAGCCACCTGATTGGAATTTACCTTTTGAAATTATGTGCGATGCTAGTGATTATGCTGTAGGTGCTGTTTTAGGGCAAAGAGTCGATAAGAAATTGAATGTTATCCAGTATGCTAGTAAGACTCTTGATACTGCCCAGAGAAATTATGCTACTACTGAAAAAGAGTTCTTAGCAGTTGTGTTTGCATGTGATAAGTTTAGACCTTATATTGTTGATTCCAAAGTTACTATTCACACTGATCATGCTGCTATTAAATATCTTATGGAAAAGAAAGATGCTAAGCCTAGACTCATTAGATGGGTTCTCTTGCTCCAAGAATTTGACTTGCATATTATTGATAGAAAGGGAGCTGAGAACCCCGTTGCAGACAACTTGTCTAGGTTAGAGAATGTTCTTGATGACCCACTGCCTATTAATGATAGTTTCCTGATGAACAATTAGCGGTTGTCAATGCTTCTCGTACTGCTCCTTGGTATGCTGATTATGCTAATTACATTGTTGCTAAATATATACCGCCTAGTTTCACATACCAGCAAAAGAAAAAGTTCTTTTATGATTTAAGACATTACTTCTGGGATGATCCACACCTTTATAAAGAAGGAGTAGATGGTATTATTAGACGTTGTGTGCCTGAGCATGAACAGGAACAAATCCTACGCAAGTGTCACTCTGAATCCTATGGAGGACACCACGCTGGAGATAGAACTGCACACAAGGTACTACAATCTGGTTTTTATTGGCCTACTCTTTCAAAGATGCTCGTAAGTTTGTCTTATCTTGTGATGAATGTCAAAGAATAGGTAACATTAGTAGACGTCAAGAAATGCCTATGAATTATTCTCTTGTTATTGAACCGTTTGATGTTTGGGGCTTTGATTATATGGGACCTTTTCCTGCCTCCAATGGTTATACACATATTTTAGTTGCTGTTGATTACGTTACTAAGTGGGTAGAAGCTATTCCAACTAGTAGTGCTGATCATAACACTTCTATTAAAATGCTTAAAGAAGTTATTTTTCCGAGGTTTGGAGTCCCTAGATATCTTATGACTGATGGTGGTTCACACTTTATTCATGGTGCTTTCCGTAAGATGCTTGCTAAGTATGATGTCAATCATAGAATCGCATCTCCTTATCACCCGCAGTCTAGTGGTCAAGTAGAGTTGAGCAATAGAGAGCTCAAATTAATTTTGCAAAAGACTGTGAATAGATCTAGAAAGAATTGGTCCAAAAAACTTGATGATGCATTATGGGCCTATAGAACTGCATACAAAAATCCTATGGGTATGTCTCCATATAAGATGGTTTATGGAAAAGCATGTCATTTACCTCTTGAACTTGAACATAAAGCATATTGGGCTATTAAAGAGCTCAATTATGACTTCAAACTTGCCGGTGAGAAGAGGTTGTTTGATATTAGCTCACTTGATGAATGGAGAACCCAAGCATATGAGAATGCCAAGCTTTTCAAAGAAAAAGTCAAACGCTGGCATGATAAGAGGATACAAAAGCGTGAGTTTAACGTAGGAGATTATGTGTAATTGTTCAACTCTCGTTTAAGATTTTTTGTAGGAAAACTTCTCTCAAAATGGGAAGGTCCCTACGTTATCAAGGAGGTCCATCGTTCGGGTGCTATAAAAATCAACAACTTTGAAGGCACAAATCCGAGGGTGGTAAACGGTCAAAGAATTAAACATTATATTTCAGGTAATCCTATCAATGTTGAAACTAATATTATCCATAACCCCTGAGGAATACATAAGAGACACTTTCCAGAACGTTCCAGACTCCGAAAAGGCATAGGTATGTGGTACGGTAAGTAAACCAACTCCAAAACAACTCTAATGGCAATTTTTATCAGTTTTGGATTATTTAAAGATTTTAGGAAGAAAGAAGTAGTCTGAAAGGGGCACGAGGCTCCCATGAGAGAGGAGGGCACGCCCCCCGTAGGGCGCGCCCCCTATCTCGTGGGCACCTCGTGTGCCTCCCGGACTCTGTTTTCTTGTATGTTACGTATTTTGGTCGGTAAAAATTCATTATATGTACTCCCAAAGGTTTTGACCACCGTATCACGCAATTATCCTCTGTTTTCGTTTCGAGCTGTTCCTGTTGCAGATTTGGAACAAGATGTCGTCCCAAGATTCGGAAGGAGAGAGCTACATGGCTGATTATATTGGAAACCCAAAAGTATATGGGGATGTGGAACATTATGGCTGGACCATAGAAGAAGAAGAAGACTATGACCCAAAGAGGAAGGAGGAGACGAGCTCCGATGAAGAGGACGATCCACTACCTCAACCTGGTGATATGCATGTGGAGTTCAAGAAGTCAAGCCTCCCTAAGGTCCAATCTATCCCACCACGTTTTTTGCAGGACAGCAAGGCAGCACTATGCAAAAAGATAATGAAACTTGAGCTCGAGAATGAGGATCTAAGGGAGGAAAATTTTAGCCTCAAACGCAAGCTATAGAAGAAAAATGCAACAACTCCACCGTCACTACCATCTCCTCCATCATATCCGAAGAAATAATCACATGGGTATGGGCACTCCCCTTGGCAACTGCCAAGCTTGGGGGAGGTGCCCCGGTATCGTATCACCATCACACTCCTATTTTTACCGCTTTATTTAGTTCGATCCCTTTAGTAGTATCTTGATCTATTAGTTCGAAGTTTTGATATCAAGTAGTTTTGAGTTTTTGCTTTGTGATCTCTTTATGTAATTGAGTCTGTATGCTATCTATAATAAAGATTAGTGTTGAGTCAAGGGCTTTGCTATGTTGCTATGATCTTGAGAAATTAGAAAGAACAAAAGAGTTCATATTGATCTTATGGATAGTGATAACTTCACACATAGAAAGTATGAGGCATAAAAATTGTTGAGAGTTGATGAACATAGCCTTGGTCATCGTTGCAATTAATAGTAAGTGATAAGGAAAGAGGGGTTCACATATAAGTATATTATCTTGGACATCTTTTATGATTGTGAAGCACTCATTAAGTATGACATGCTAAAAGAGTTGACGTTGGACAAGGAAGACAACGTAATGGTTTATGTTTTCCGACATCTCAGTTAAAGTATATTGTCATTGACCTTCCAAACATGTTGAGCTTGCCTTTCCCCCTCATGCTAGCCAAATTTCTTGCACCAAGTAGAGATACTACTTGTGCTTCCAATTATCCTTAAACCCAGTTTTGCCATGAGAGTCCACCATACCTACCTATGGATTGAGTAAGATCCTTCAAGTAAGTTGTCATCGGTGCAAGCAATAAAAATTGCTCTCTAAATATGTATGACTTATTAGTGCAGAGAAAATAAGCTTTGTACGAACTTGTTATGGAAGTAATAAAAGCGACGGATTGCATAATAAAGGTCCACATACAAGGGGCAATATAAAGTGACGTTCTTTTGCATTAAGATTTTGTGCATCAACCCTAAACACACATGACAACCTCTGCTTCCCTCTGCGAAGGGCCTATCTTTTACTTTATGTTTTACTTTATGCTTGAGTCAAGGTGATTCTCACCTTTTCCTTTTTATTTTTATCCTTTGGCAAGCTCCTCGTGTTTGAAAGATCATGATTCATATATCCAATTGGATGTAAGTTGGCATAGGCTATTACTGTTGACATCACCTAAAGGTGAATATGTTGGGAGGCAACACAATAAGCCCCTATCTTTCTCAGTGTCCGGCTGAAACTCTATAACCACAAGTATTGCGTGAGTGTTAACAATTATAGGAGACTACGACATAGTTGAGTATGTGAGCTTGCTGAAAAGCTCTATTATTGATTCTTTCTGATGTTACGATAAATTGCAATTGCTTCAGTGACTGAGATTATAGTTTGTTAGTTCCCAATGAAGTTTTTGAACCATACTTGACATTGTGAATTGCTTATTACTTGAACATAGGAAATCATATGACAAAATCCATATATGTTGCTGTTATTAGAATAATCATGATGCCCTCATGTCCGTATTTTATTTTTATCGACACCTCTATCTCTAAACATGTGGACATATTTTTCGATTTCGGCTTCCGCTTGAGGACAAGCGAGGTCTAAGCTTGGGGGAGTTGATACATCCATTTTGCATCATGCTTTTATATCGATATTTATTGCATTATGGGCTGTTATTACACATTATATCTCAACACTTATGGCTATTCTCTCTTATTTTACAAGGTTTACCATAAAGAGGGGGAATGCCGGTAGCTGGAATTCTGGCTGGAAAAGGAGCAAACATTGGAAGCCTATTCTGCACAACTCCAAAAGACCTGAGACTCCACGAAACAACTTTTTAGATTTCATAAGAATTTTTGGGCAAAATAAATAGGCCAGGGGGGCGCCCCCCCTAGGGCGCGCCCCCCTATCTCCTGGGCCCCTTGGTGGGCCTCCGGCGTCCATCTTCTGCTATATCATCGCTTTCCTGCTGGAAAAAAATCGCGGGCAAGCTTATGGGACAAAACTCCACCGCCACGAGGCGGAACCTTAGCGGAATCAATCTAGGGCTCTGGCGGAGCTGTTCTGCCGGGGACACTTCCCTCCGGGAGGGGGAAATCATCACCAACATCATCACCAACGATCCTCTCATCGGGAGGGGGTCAATCTCCATCAACATCTTCACCAGCACCATCTCCTCTCAAAACCCTAGTTCATCTCTTGTATCCAATCTTGTATCAAAACCACAAATTGGTACCTCTGGGTTGCTAGTAGTGTTGATTACTCCTTGTAGTTGATGCTATTTGGTTTACTTGGTGAAGATCATATGTTCAAATCCTTTATGCATATTATTACTCCTCTGATTATGAACATGAATATGCTTTGTGAGTAGTTATGTTTGTTCCTGAGGACATGGGTGAAGTCTTGCTATTAGTAGTCATGTGAATTTGGTATTCGTTCGATATTTTGATTAGATGTATGTTGTCTCTCCTCTAGTGGTGTTATGTGAACGTCGACTACATGACACTTCACCATTATTTGGGCCTAGTGGAAGGCATAGGGAAGTAATAAGTAGATGATGGGTTGCTAGAGTGACAAAAGCTTAAACCCTAATTTATGCGTTGCTTCGTTAGGGGTTGATATGGACCCATATATTTAATGCTTTGGTTAGGTTTACCTTAATACTCCTTTTTGTAGTTGCGGATGCTTGCAATAGGGGTTAATCATAAGTGGGATGCTTGTCCATGTTAGGGTAGTACCCAAGTGCCGGTCCACCCACATATCAAATTATCAAAGTACCGAACGCGAATCTTACGAACGTGATGAAAATTAGCTTGACGATAATTCCCAATGTGTCCTCGGGAGCTCCTTCTTCATTATTAGAATTTGTCCAGGCTTATTCCTTGATACATAAAGGATTGGGCCACCTTGCTGCACTTTATTTACTTTATTTACTTTTCCTCGTTACTATTTATCTTATCACAAAACTATCTATGACCTACTATTTCAGTGCTTGCAGAGAAAACCTTACTGAAAACCGCTTATCATTTCCTTCTGCTCCTCATTGGGTTCGACACTCTTACTTATCGTAAGGACTACGATAGATCCCCTATACTTGTGGGTCATCACACCCTATGTTATAACTATTACATGAGGAATCACATCCAACATAATTATCCATCACTGATCCAATGCCTACGAGCTTTTCACATATTGTGCTTTGCTTATTTACTTTTCCATTGGTACTGTTACTATTACTACAAAACTGCCATCGCTACTTTTACCACTGCTACCATTACTATCATACCACTTTGCTACTAAATACTTTGCTGCAGATACTAAGTTATCCAGGTGTGGTTGAATTGACAACTCAACTGCTAATACTTGAGAATATTCTTTGGCTCCCCTTGTGTCGAATCAATAAATTTGGGTTGAATACTCTACCCTCGAAAACTGTTGCGATCTCCGATACTTGTGGGTTATCACAACCAAGGAATGAGCCAAAATGTGGAATCCATGAAAATGCTCTTGTTGCACAACACTAGAGAGACGCTAGCACGATTGCACAAAAGGCGGATACGAAACTTGTGCACAACCTACTAAGCAAAAATGCAACGACTTCTATCCCAAGTATGCTATATGTATGGTATTCTGGTGATATGATCCGAGATGATCGAGTATGACAATCTTAATGTAGTATGATGCTATGGTTCTTGCTTATAAGCTCTTTGCTTATCTTTCCCTTTTGCTTAAAAGCTTGTTTGGCTCTTTCTCTTTTGAGCTCTTTTCTCATGCAAAACTTCAGGAACAAAGATAGCAATTGTGTATGTGATGACAACTTTGTGACACAAGAGATGATACCAAGATATGCATCACGATAATATGGTATGTATGCTATGGTAAGTATGATCACTAAAGTGCACAAGTCACGTTGCCGTCAATACTCAGAGGCTAGTCTCGATGGGTAAGCGACGGAAAAGTAAGGCCATGGGGGTATCAATGCAATGGCAAGGAGTAGACAAATATGTTGTCGAGGTTACCGTCGAGGTAGTCGTTTGTAAGCAAGGATGGTTGTTGGCGATGACGAGTCCTCGGCGAAGATGAGCGGTTGTGATGTTGATGTCGAACCGTACCTATATAGCCAAAGCATAATAGGACACGGGAACCACAACTCAAATTCTCAAAGACCAAAAATGTCAAAATTGTCGAAGTTGATAGCGGGTAAGCGATGGTGGTGCTTGCGGAAAGTGGTGGTAGTATGCGAAAGTGCGTATGCGGAAGTGAAGGTGGAGAGGTGGTGGTGGCCAGACTAAAAATTTTCAGTTTTGTCAGGGAACAGCGGACGTCCGGTGGTGGAGCGGTCGTCCGGTCGTCGGACATCCGGTAGCTAGCGGGCGTCCGGTGCCTGGGCGATTTCGGTCACGGGATGAATAGATAGGGTTCATGGTGGAGGTGGCGAAATTGGTCAAATCCGGGCGATTTTGTGGATGGAAAAGGTGGAGATGATGGGGCAAAGCTAGATCCACTCATGGCAAAGCAAATCCAACAAAACTTCATCACACCACCAAATCACAAAAAAATTGGGGCTATTTTGGTGGGGATTTTCGAAATTGGGGAAGAACACAACAAAATCAAGCTAGAAAACGAAGGGTAGGGGCTCCAAATACGTGATCAACGTGGCTCATGATACCAAGATGTTGTAGGGTAGAAGCCTAGATGCCCAAAATTTCATGATTGGAGGGAATCCTACGAAGAACACGAAGAACATGAGGACAAATCATAAGGGTAAACACGAGAGAAATCACTCAACCAACAAGATTTGGTCACACATATGCTAGATCCTAGAAACACAAAGAGATACATGATCCGAATCCAACAAGGGACGATACAAGTGACAGTAGTTCTTCTCCGTGAGGAGGTCTTTAGGGGG
Source organism: Triticum aestivum (assembly GCF_018294505.1). NCBI lineage: Eukaryota > Viridiplantae > Streptophyta > Magnoliopsida > Poales > Poaceae > Triticum > Triticum aestivum. Next base: position 127,824,501 of record NC_057807.1, on the reverse strand, counting down.
TCTTCCCGTAAAGGGGTCTTGAATCCGCTTGGGGGATCTTCTCCGAAGAGGTCGTGAACTCCAATGGAGAAGTAACCAAGTGGATGAGCAAAGCTCTCACACAAATATGAGCTAATCCTTTGCTAACCCTAACTAGGAGGAGGAGGAGGTCTATTTATAGTCTAAGTGCAAAAGGGGGTGAAATGAAAGCGTACATGGGCCTCGAGCCCGAAGCTGCGCACACACAGGCAGCGGACGTCCGGTCCTTACCAGTCGTCCGATGGCTCGCGAGGGCCCGGACTTCCGGTAGGCTCGGACCTCCGCTAATTATGTTCTGTAACAGTGGTACCGGACGTCCGGAGATGGTCGGTCGTCCTGTCATGTAGGATTTCCGCTGAATCGGTTCGGGTGTGGAACTGCCGGTCGTCCGGTGGGGGCCGGGCGTCCGCTCGCTGGGAAGTGTTGCCAGACGTCTGGTCCTGGCTGAACGTCAGCTTGCTGTAGTTGGCATCGGCTGGGACGTGGGTCGGCTGGGCCTTCAGGCGCCGGATATCCGGTCCTGGTCGGATGTTCGCTGGCTGGAGCGTCAGGCGTCGGACGTCTGGTCCTGGGAAGACGTCCGCTCGCTGTAGCTCTTCTTCTTGTCCCTCATGCTCGCTATCCTCGCCATCTTGTCCATTGGATGTAGCTGCTCCGTGGCCTTCGTCCAAGTACCTAATCACAGATAGTGTTTCCGCTTGAGGTAGTAGCCATGTCTCATGTGTAGAGAGTGGTAGTTCAGAGAGGAGCGAGTTCACCTTATCTTCGATAGCCTTTGCTCGAGATCTTGTCATTGGTCCAAGTGGTGTAGTAGGAGATGTAGATGCGTCCATGGGGATGATCGTGGGATGCTCCGCATCAGAAACCCTTAGTGCAAAATATTTGGGTATGCCCATGCAGGTGGGGTCCTAAAAAATGGTGCATTTAAGTATCTAAAGGACTATCTGTGGAGCAAGGTGCAAGGATGGATCGAACACACAATGTCAACATCGAGTAAATAAGTCCTGGTAAAGGTAGTTGCACATGCAGTACCGATTGTTTCCCATGTCTTGCTTTAAATTGCCTAGGGGGTCTGTGTGAGCATCTAAATATGTTGGTAAGGAAATTTTCGTGGTGAAGCCAAGATGGGATACGTAAGCCCAATTGGGTATCTTGGGAAGCAATGACACAGCCGAAGAGCATGTGAGGTTTGGGGTTTAAGGAATTATTTAACCTAGCTTTGTTGGCCAAGCAGGCTTGGCGAATCTTGACATCCCCGGAATCACTTAGCGTGAGGCTGTTGAAGAGTATTTACTTCCCCAACGGGTCCATTTTAAACGCTGAACTTGGAGGCCACGCAAGTCAAATTTGGAGGTCAATACTTGGAGAACGAGACACTCTAAAACATGGCTTGACAAGACATATTGGAAATGGTGAGACCATTAATATCTAAGGAGACAATTGGATCCCTAGAGGTGATATGATGGGACCCTTTGGATGTCGGTTGCCTACCCCCCCTCAAGTTAGTATCCAATTTGATTGATAGTACCTCGGCTACTTGGGATAGGGCGAAGCTGGATGAGTTGTGTCTTCCCGTTGATATCACTGCGATTGTGAGCATTCCTCTCGGTACATCAAACATATGCGATAGCTAGGCATGACACTTTGAGAAAACACTACAAAAAAAGACACATCCGTGACATTTTGGGCCGAACAATTTTTTTTCTGTCATACTTATGACACTTCCATGACGATAATTGTGACAAAACCTAGTATCATCATAGATGTGGTGGGCTCCTACTTCTATGACAAAAAGTCATGACAGAAAATGGGCTTTTCGTCCTGGGCGGGCCGGAGACGCAGCTGCATGACATTCTTTGGGCCGTCCATGACGGAAAAAACAATGGTAGAAGCGAGGGCGAGGAAAATATCGTGGAGTTCCCGGTTACGGTGGGTGGTCGGGGGCCGAGCAATGCGCGTTTCTCTCGTACCATACGCGCGTGGGTGCGAGGCGTTGGGCTCTAACTAAACCCGAGCGAGGAGTTGGGCTCTAACGGAACCCGAGCGATTGCACTAGCTACGTTACTTAACCCGAGTGATTCCTTTGCTACTGCTGCTAACTGAAGTTGATCGATGCTACCTCTGGATGAACAGTGAGCGTTGTGGAGGGAGGGGGTGGATGAACAATGAGCGTTGCTGGGGGGTTGGGTGAACAGTTCCCGGTGGGGGTGGATGAACAGGACCCCGTGGTGTTGCCTCTGGATGAACAGGACCCCGATCGATCGAGCCGGTTGGGGCTGGATGAACAGGACCCCGTGGAGGGCTGGATGAGCAGGACGACCCCGTGGAGGGCTGGTTGAACAGTAGCCGGTGGAGGGCTGGATGAACAGTAGCCCGTGGAGGGGTGGTTGAACAGTAGCCCGTGGACAGGGCTGGTTGAACAGTAGCCGGTGGAGTAGCGTGCAGTGGAGGCTGGATGAACAGGAGCCTATGGATGAACAGTCGCAGGTGGAGGCTGGAGGAGGTCGATGGTGGATGAACAGTAGCCCATGGAGGCTGGAGGAGGTTGACGGTGGAGATGAACAATATCTCGTGGAGTCCCGTTTTGCGGTACGCCACACCCTCCCGTAGAACAGGACCCCCGTTTCGACCGTAGCGCTCAAACACAAGTCTGTTTCCTCCATTTTACGGTACGCCACACCCCTTCTGATCAACAGGACCCCGTTTCGACCGTAGGAGGTCCAACAGAAGTTTGTTTCCTCCGTTTTGGGATACGCCAGACCCCTCCCGATGAACAGGATCCCGTTTCGAACGTGGTCGGTCGAACACAAGGCCGTTTCCTTTGTTTTGAGGTACGCCAGGCCTCGTTTCTATCGGCTGTTCCGTCCAAGCCGATTGGCTCACACGCGTTCTGTTGCCTCCCGATGAACACGATGCATTCCGTTGCCTCCCCATGAACACGATGACGCAGTTTCTCCGTTCCGACCCATCCATGTACACGAGCCTTGGACGTACGTATGCGCAAGAAGGTGTTCGAAACCCCGCTCGTATACACGTACGTGGCCGTATTTACTTTCTTGCACCCTAGCCGCTGTACATACGTGTACATGCTACGTGCACGCCTCTACTACGACATGTGCGCGCCTCTACAGCGACCAGTATGTACGTACACGTTCGCGACCAGAATGGCAATGCTACGTACGCTTCAACCAGGTGGGTCCCGACTGTCAGGCACTTCCTTGCGTGCGAAGATGTAGCTGGTGGATCCCAGCAGTTAGGGGGCGAATCATTTTTTTTGCCTGTAATATGGACGCACTTCCTTGCGTGCGAAGATGTAGCTAGTGGGTCCCAGCAGTCAGGGGACGAATCGTTTTTTTTGCCCGGATGCACTTCCTTGCGTGCGAAGATGTAGCTGGTGGGTCCCAGCAGTCAGGGGGAAACAGTTTTTTGTGAAATACGGTGGCCCGTACGATGGGTCCCTGCTGTCAGGTGGAGGAGTAATTATTTTGCGTGTAATAAGGAGGCACTTCCTTGCGGCCGCCGTGGACCCAGCTGTCAGCCTCTCCACGTACAGTACTCTTCCGACGGAAGTCGTTCGTTGACCACGTTGCACCGAGAGCACCAGGGCGGTGGACGACGGAGAGGCCTAGGAAGGGGATGACGCTGAGCCGGGGAAGACGCGGCAGTGGAAGCCCGCGCGGAGAGGAGTCCGAGGGTTCACTGGTTTGGCTGCGGTGTGAGGCTTTCGATGACTCTTGTTTGTTGACCACGTTGACCACACCGTGCCGAGCGCACCAAGGCTAGTGGATGATGGAGAGGCCCCAGACTAGAACGACCCGAAGATGGGGAAGACGCGGCAGTGGAATCACAGATGGAGAGGAGTGGGAAACTTGACTGGTTCGGGTGCGCGACAGCACTACCACCCATGGGAGACTGGAGCAAGAACAGAGGTTGAAGAAGGAGCACGGCTGTTGGATTAACATCCAACGGTCCATGCGCTAGAATCATTTGTTGATTAAGTTGACAAAGCCCTGCGTACACGTCTGCTTAGTAGGCCCACAAGTCAGCCACCAAATCTGTCGGGTTCCAGCTGTCATCGGGAGGAATAGTTTTTTTTTGCATAACAAGGAGGCACTTCCTTCCGTGCGAACATATAGTCGATGGGTCCCAGCTGTCAGGGGGAGGAAACAACTTAATAAGGAGGAACTTTCTTTGCGTGCGACCATGGACCTCGTGGGTCCAAGCCGTCAGGCTCCAGGTACAGTCCTCTTCCCATGACTCTCGTTTGTTGACCACGCTGCACCGAGCACAGCGAGGTGGTGGACGACGGCGAGGCCCCAGACTGGAATGACCCAGAGATGGGGAAGATGCGGCAGTGAGTCGCAGACGGAGAGGAATGGGAAACTTGACTGGTTCACGTGCGGGGTGGGCCTACACTCGGCAGAGAATAACAGGAGGTGCGGAGTGGAGGGATGGCCTGGCCGTCGGCAGGGTAGCGTTTCGCTGCGAGGCGCGCAAAACAACGCCGCTGGATGCCGGAGGCTGGAGCAGGCGGTCCTGGCAGCGCTGGGGGAAGAAGACGAGAGATTGAAGAAGAATGCCGGCCGTTGGATGTAAATCCAACGCCTTGCTTAGGCTTCGACCTACTGGCCCACATGTTACCAGTCCATTTATTTTTTTAGTCCATTTGATAGGCTGGGTGAAACAATGATGTAGCATCTATGCAGCCCGTTTATATATATGGTAGAATTTAAAGCCCATTTGCATTTTTCTCGAAATCCGCGACTTGCTAGGCTGGGTGAAAATATCATGTTGGGCTGGACGGAGAAATGTTATAAAAACATAAACACATGATTGCACGTCTATTACTGCATTGGTCAATAAAATCTTTGCAAGCTTATGTACGCAATCACTAGGAGTTAACTTGCCAAGTTATATGTAAACAATTATTATTATTATTTTGTAAGAACTTTCAATTTACGAAATAAAATATCATTTTAATTTGATGAGTTAATAGGACGTGGGGTATTATTATTATTTAGGCTAGACGTGGGACAGTTGAGTTGGTTCTAGGGAAAAGTACTGAGAGAAAACTCAGTTTACATCGAATAAGAAACAGGAAGAAAATTCAGATATAGGATTAATGAAAACAAAAAAGGAAGTGGGAAGGTCTATAAAATGGTTGGACGAACGACAGGTTTAACGAAACTTTATGTTGTTTATATTTTATATATATATATATATATATATATATATAGGTTCAGTTTTGGATTCTTATAAAAAAAGAACTGAGCTGTGCGTCGTCTTGAAAAAACAAACATAACTTGGGCTACCGATGTTGTAGACAAGCTAGGTTGGGAGGCCCAGAGGCTGCTTGATCCAAAAAAACGTTGAAACATGTCATGGGCTGGCCATGTTAAACAACAAAACCTAGGCCATGGACCTGATGGGCCCAGGACTGTCAGCCTCTCAATGAATAGTTGTCTCCCAATTCCTCTTGTTTTACTGACCATGTTGGGAACGACAGACGGTGGTGCCGCGGCGAGAGCACCAAGGTGAGGACGACGTCGACACCGTGGACCGAACGAACCAGAGCGGGGGAAGACGCAGGCGGAGGGGAGTACGAGGGTTGACTTGTTCGGATGCAGGGTGGCCGGTGGAGCTCCTTGGTATCGTTATCTTCTTTCATGTTGGCGTAGCAGGGGTTGATGATGGTCTCGGCGAGGTCAACCACGGAGTCTTTCTCCTGCCCGTTGCCGATGATCTTGTATTGCTTCTGGATGTCGACAAGCTTGCTGCACCAGATGGCCGAATCGTCACGTTCTTCCTTCTCTCCACCGTAGTGAAGGTGCAGTCGGCGCTGCCGATGTAACGGGCGAATGCTCCAGAACCTCTGATGGCCCTAGAGCAGTGGTAGACGAGAACCTCTAACGGGCGAATGCTCCAGAACCTCTGATGAACCTCTGATGCTCCAGAACCTCTGATGGTCCCTGTCAGGAGATGAATGGATGGGCACAAGGTCTAGTCCTGCGACCTTGTGCTTTCTCGTCCTGTAGGTACTGCTTGAACTCGGCGAGACAGAGCTTCACCGAGTCCGGATCATTGGTGTACATCACATTCCACTTGGTGCCACCATGGGACTGAACGGAGAACTCAAAGGTGAACTCCTTTCTGAAGTCCATATCCAACAGGCTCACCCCTCGGATCGCCATTGGAGTCTCTTCAAGTGAATGAGTGAGTAGGCGAGAGCAGCAATTCATTTTTCAGCTCTTGGGGAACTGGATTCAACAGTAAACTGAGTGTGTATAGGCGACAACAGTTACTACCCCTCCTTCGCCCACTGCACGCCCGGCAGAATATGCACCCTCGACGCATTCAAATGCCTCTATTTATAAACCTATTCCGGCCACACACATCGGTTCACGACTGGGTTTGTATTGGTACTGTAATAACAAGTGTTAGTGGTCACTTTACTTAAATTTAATTAGTTTTAATGGAAATGTATTCTTAAAACAAGCAATGCATTGGCTCATTCTATCAGTGACACAGGATCAACATGCACAACAATTAGAATTATTATTCTAAGGACGCACATGATCAACACATTTGCCGCACTATCACACAGAAAATACTACCAAGTTTGAACAGTTTGTTATGGTTGCTGTCCTCTGCATCATCATGTCATGTTTCCCAGCTTGCAAGATTCAGAACCAACAAATAAGATTCAAGTAATAAGTACAACAAAGATGCCTACACATCTCATTGATTCCCAGCTTCCAAGATTCAGAACCAACAAATAAGATTCAAATAATAAGTACAACAAAGATGCCTACACATCTCATTGATTCCCAGCTTGCAAGATTCAGAACCAACCCATTAGAGCCTTTTGATAAATTGAATATCAGGATTAAATCCATCTTGGCTAGCCGTGTCATACAACCGAAGAACTTGGCGAATGCTCTTGACCATCACAACATCTGTAGTAGAGTATTCCTGTTTGCACAGATAAGAAAGAGCATGATTACTATAATAGTGGCACTAGTTGAAGCAAATGGTGTGAGGGTCCCTATATCGCCATGACTCGATGTGGTGAACCTGCAACTCCACTCGGATGAGGTCAACCTGCAGATCCATGATTCAATTCATGCACCTTTTTCTGCAGTTCACCTGAAATGAAGCAAAGATTGCATCATTTAGCTAGCAAGAAGTACTTGCTCTCATGAGCTGGCAGGTTCTTCTTTAGTAGTTGCACTAAAATTCAGCAACATTGAGGTTGGCTGTCCTGCTCATGTAAGGTGCAACTATAATTTGCTTATCCTTTTGTGCAGTTCCACTAAAATAAAGTGCCATTGTGGTGACAGTGATGGCTCATCTTGCAAAAGCTAATAAAATATTGCACGAGATTACCAGCAGAATTTGATGGAGATTTTGGAAACTCCAATCACCATTTTGTGCAGTTCCACCCAAATTGAGAGATGTTGCCCACGTGACATTTAGTTGAACTGGACAAGACACTCATTCCAAAAGAAAGTGTTTTGTGCAGTTCACCAAAAGGTCACAATAGCAACAAGTGAAATGGATATCCCTATCTGCACAAAAAGATAGAAAGTAAACAGTTGCTGGTCAATAAGAATATACGAAACATACACGAAATAAAAAGAAGCATATTAATTATGTTCATGGCAATCACGCAAGGACAGTAGAAATTTTAAAACGCCAGCAATGCTTCATGTTACCGGAAGCATTACGATCAACTATGACATTCGTCAAATATGGGATTACTTTAATGGTGGCATTGCTTGTTTACCAGATACAGTAAATCAACAGCAGCTAAAGAGTTGGTTTAAGGGCATGGGACCATGGGGACACCAGGTCACTCAGTAGCGTAAAGAAGCAACTTACTTATCATATTTGGGAAAACAGCAGGAGTACCATTTGTTAACACAGTTTAATTGCATCATATCACTGGAGGCATTAGATTAAGAATAACACTGGTTAGACATGTCCTTAAGGCAATAGTGTGATTGCTTCATTTTACATGCACCCTTACATTAACAACATCAAAAGGTTGGTATAAGGACATGCAACAGTGGACGCATCAGCATAATGTACCTACAAGGAGGCATAAAGTGGTAATGCCGAGTTTGTTCATGCTCTGTGAGGGCAGCAAATCTAATCCTGGAGAACTTTTCCTATGGGAGGGCAGCAAATCTAATCCTGGAGACCTTTCACTATGTGAGGGCAGCAAATCTGATCCTGGAGACCTTGTACTATGTGAGGGCAGCAAATATAATCCTGGACATGCTCTGTTGACTTGTCCACCAGCCGCCACTTTCTATCCTTTTTTCAACCAATAATAGATTTGTTCCTTATCCAGTTTGTACTGATTTTTCCCATTATTTCCCTTTTCAACCAAGAGACTGGTTGCGTACCAGGTCTCTACTACTCCCCTGTTATTTCCTCTTTGAATCAAGTCCTAGATTCATGCTATGATTTCCCCCTTTCTTCGTTGTTTGAACCAAGTCCTAGATTCGAATGCATGAAATAGCTTTACCTCTAATAATACTAAAAATTTAGGTGGATTCGGAAGAGCTGATGGAAGTAGAAAAAGATGCACATGCAGACATGTTGGGAGCTGGGGTAGTAGAGCAAGGCCGCTTTCAAAGAACTTGTACCTGAGGTTCGTCAGGATGTCGGCGGCGGCAAGTCCGATCTGCGCACAATACGGCAGGGAGGAAGAAGGGTCAGAGGACCTCCCGAGATGGCGTTGTGTCGGAGAGAACGACACGGGCAGAGGATCGGGCCCCGCCGGCAGCTGTGGGTTTCCTACCTCGGCGGCGATGACCGCGTGAACGATGCACCTTTTAGTCCTCTGGAAAACACCGGCCGAAGGGATTGCAGAGAGAAAATGTCGCTACCACTGTCTTGTTTAGATCTGGAGAGGATGAGAGAATGAAGAGAGCAACCCTAGTAAAGCAGGCGCTCAGGCCCCTGCACACATATATAATGGAGTGATTATCTTTTTCTCTCCACAACAAGCATTTCAATTTGTGCACGTGGCATTAAAGAAAAGAAGCTCTCTACTTAAGGTGACTAACTGTACGACTCCTACTTACTACTAGTAGTACTAGTATTGTTCACTTGTGCTCCCCGGCCTTCCATTCATTGAACAACCCCACAGGTGAATAAACATACAGTAAGTATTTATATAGAACGAACAAGCTCGAACTATTTTCGCGTTGTTAAAAGTTGAAGTTGGGGCTTTTCACAGGCAGTACGCACGGCAGTTTTCGAGTAAGCAGTTTGATAGAGAGGCGAGGAGGGTGAGGGAGTGGCGGATTCTCAAACTTACTGCTGGAAAGGTCGGGCTGTGTGATTTGACGGCGCGCTACTGCTGGAAAGACTTGTGATATGACTACTCACTATAGTCATGAATTACTGGCGCTACGACCGGGGTGATGCCCCCCTTCCGTTTCGCACAATAATCTGGTGCATGACACGTCGACCCGGATGCTGGCTCTCCCACATGTCGGCGAAGTAGTATGTAGTAAGAAGGAGCAAAGAATGATGCGGTATATACTAGTACTACTCAGGTCGGAGGAGTGCGAACCACGGCAGCCCAGTGAACCAGCAGTGCGAACCACAGTAGCCCAGTAAACCAGCAGTAGAAAATAATGTGGTGATATGGCCATAAAAAACAATGTGCTATGGTCCAGACTGTAGCATGTACAGTACTACTCCTCTTTGTTTGGATCCCTGAGTTAGAGCTAGTTTGGGTTGAAATAAGCTCAAATTATCGAAATAGGAGGGGTTAGTTTGAGCTAGTTTGCTCTAACCTAGCTAAAAAATTAGCCTGGTGGAGAGGTTCTAATTGGGTTAGTTATCCTTGGGCCCACTAAAAGATAACTAAAAAAATCTCCCCTGCTCGCACCAGATCGCTCCCCCCCCCGCACGACTCCTCTCTGTTCCCCATAGGGCCGGCCGCCCAAGCGCCACTCTACCGCTCGCCCTCTCTCTCCTCCGGCCGCCCTCTCCTTCCGGCCTCCGCTGCCCTACTCCGGCCGCCCTCTCCCTCCGGCCTTCGAAGGTCGCCCCGTTCCCCCTTCACTGGTCGTTTTTCTCCCTCTGTCGTGTGCGGCGGTGACACATCTACCAGGGAGGTCGCGAGAGGGGTGAGTTTGTTCGTTCCTTCTCTGTCTCACAGCCATATCATTGATCTTGCTTGCTCTATCACTAATTCTGATTTGGAAAAGTAGATCCTGGTCAAATTTGGTATAGATTTTTGGTGCACGCATGGAATTGTTTGATGCTGCTTGAGGAGGTAATAAATCTTTCTAGAGGCCCAAAGATTCAGTTCACCTTTCTACGTATTTCAGTTTCAGGCTTGCATTATTTCTAGAGGCCCAAAGATTCAGTTCACCTTTCTAGGTATTTCAGTTTCAGGCTTGCATTATTTCTAGAGGTCCAAAGATTCAGTTCATCTTTCTAGGTATTTCAGTTTCAGGCTTGCATTATTTCTAGAGGCCCAAAGATTAAGTTCTGTCGGCGGCAAGCGGCCCTGCTACCCATGCCGGTGTCGACCTCAACTCGCAAGCGCCAGCGTCGGAGGGTGTAACGCCCCGATAATTAAGCTACAGTGATCTCACCCTAATGTGCCATGTCATCTTTTTTTTATTAAGCCAATTTGCCACTTGATGAAAATCGGAGTCAAACCCAAAACTCAAATAATAAGTCAAATTATTATTTTCTTCAAACTATAAAACTAAAATGTTTGAATTTTAGCATAAATTCTCGCGATCATTTGTCAGGGAGAAACCAACATCATTTGGCTCTACGATTAATCTCTAGTAAAATATGAAGTGGTCCAACTGCAACAAACAAAACCTTTTCATAATAAACAAATATTTATGAGTTTTCCAATTGACCCAAACTTTTTATGCCACTCTTAGCTTTTGTGTTAGATTTATGTGCAAAGTTTCGTTCAAAGGAAAAATCATGTGGTGGCCCAACTTGATGCAAAACAGTAGCAGAAAATACAAATAGCAAAGAGTTAAAAAAAAACTAAAGTCAGGGTGCACTTTGGCCCAACCCCCCACACTGAAGATCAGCCCACCGCCAGGTTATCCCCTTCCTCTGTTCATCGGGCGCTCGTGGATGCAGGGCGACCGTACACGGCGCCGTTGGCCACGGGGCGGCCATCCATGCCCCCTGGCGCCCTACAAGACCGCTCTCTCCCTCTTCCCAAACCCTAGCTCAATTCCCCTTCTCTCCCTCGCGCCACTGTCTTCTCCCCAACGTGAATCCTGGCGGTCGTCGCCGTGCCCTCATCGATCCCGCGGCAACCGGCCACCCCGAGCTACGCCATGGCGTCCAGGCGGTCCGCCGTCGTCGTCTCCTTCCTCTACGCCCCTCGGCTCGTCTCCAGGCCGCCGCCAGCGCTCGCCATCGGGTTCCTCCCCACGCACAGCCGCCACGACCTCGCCGTCGATCCGCTCTCCCTCGACCCCTCCGGCTTCGTCAAGCCCTCCACGAGCTTCGCTGTGAGCTGCGCCTCCGATTCCCCCTCATTCCCGCTCCGTTCCGCCTCCGTAACTCGCCCCCTCGATTCGTTGTCGTAGTCGTCGTCCTCGAGCTTGTCCGAGCTCCAGCGTATGCGTATGTGCGTGCTGGTGCCCTCTGTCTCTGCTAGCTGCTGCAGCAGTCACACTGCCGCTCCTCTTGCCGCTGCTGCCGCTTGTTCCTACGCCGCTTGTTGCTGCGCCGCTTGCTGCTGCTCACTGCTGGTGCCCGCCGCTGATGCTCCTGACTGCTGGCGACTACTGCTCCTAGATGTTGCTGATTGCCGGCTGCTGATTCTTCCTACTGCTGCTGCTAGTTGTTGTTCCAGCCGATGCTAGTTGATGCTAAGTGGCCATGGTCGTGGCCATGTCCAAGCCCGTGTGGTGTGCGTATGTATGCACAACCACCGCCGACCGGCCGTGCATTTTATCTTAGGGGCTAATTACTAATTAGTTTAACTACTAATTAATGACAGTGGCCCCACGATTAGCTAATCTAATTTAATTAAAGTCTAGTTAACCATAGCCAATGACACATAAGACCCACAGAAATTATTCATTGGTTGACCTAGTCAACAACTGATTGTACTGTTGACTTTGACCTGGCCCCACATGTCATTGACTGTGGCTGGCAACACACTAGGTGACAAATGTAAATTTATAGTTTTAATTGCGAAATTATTAATAAATCTAGAGATTTCAGAATATGCTTTAATCTTAGAAATTCATATAAAATAAACCGTAACTCCGATGAAAATGTTTTCTATATGAAAGTTGCTCAGAAAAATCCAACGAATCTGAAAATGCGGTCCGTTCAGCTGTCACATGCCTCTAGCATGCTGAACATGGAACATTTCCCCTCCGGTCATCTGTGTGACATGGGTCCGGAACCGGGAATACATTCCCGGTTGAATTCCCCCTTCACCTATATCATGTAGCCATGCGTTAGGTCACACCTAGCACAACATATTGCCATGTTACGCTTTGTGATGCTATGTCTGCTTTATATTTACTGTTTCTTCCCCCTCTTCTCTCCGGTAGACCCCGAGACCGATGCCGCCCCTGTGATCGACTACGTCGACAACGACCCCTCCTTGCCAGAGCAACCAGGCAAGCCCCCCCTTTGATCATCCCGATATCGCCCATTCCTTTCTCTCATGCTTGCATTAGATTTTGCTACTGTTATTGTATGCTCCTATTCTGATGCATAGCCTGCTTTTGTACCTGTTATTGTACCTTACCTGCTTATCCTAAATTGCTTAGTATAGGTTGGTTAGTGATCCATCAGTGACCCCCACCTTGTCCTTGTTGCCCCTGCTTCATCATTGAAGACCCGATCAACGGGATTGAAGACCAGGCCCCGGCACCGCACATCACTTTCCCCTTAGTTGCTCGACACTGCTGGGTTACTATCGAGTGCCGAGGGTGAGACCTCTACAGCACTTCTGATGTTAACCTGTAGTGTAGCTATTCGGTCGTGGTCATCGAGGGTGATTTCCTCCTTAACCACTTCCGATACGGCTCTGTCGTGCAACCCCTCAAGTGTGAACCTCGAGGGTGATTCCTCTACGTTCACCTTGATGATTACATTGAGTGGAACCCACCGGGGGTGATTCCTTGGGTTTTCCTCTTGATGTTTGGACACACGGATACTTGGACTTTACAACTGTTACTTGGAAAGTGATGTGGAGACGGGTTGACCTGGAAGGTGCCCGTGAGATAATTACGAGGCGGGGCCGGGCATTCTTAGCCCTTGCCGCAAGTCCTCGAGACGGGGCAACGGGGTCACCTCTTTCGTGAGTCTCTGCTTGTTACCGCGCGTTCCTAATCCACTACGATTTGGATATTTGATCCGAGGGGCCTCTGGCCTGATAGCACTAACCATCACGTGGGCATAGTATGGGCGTTCTGCGTCGTATACATCAGCCAAAGCTTAATAGACGTCAGCGACTGAGTGGCGCGCGCCGGGTTGGACTGCGCAAGCGCCTGCCTTGTTGAAGGAGGTAGCTAGGTCTGCTCACCGGCCGCGTACGCAACGTGCAGGAGTTTCCGGGGAGATGGCCCATGACCCCTGGGGGCATAGGTTTAGTCCGGCGTGCTGACCTCTCTGTTAAGTCTAGGTCGGGTTGCGGCGTATTGTTTGGCCGAGGCCGGGCATGACCCTGGAAAGTGTGTCCGGCCGGAGTTAAGCGAGCGTGGTGGGTAAGTTGGTGCACCCCTGCAGGGAAGAACTAATCTATGCATAGCCTGTCCTACGGTAACGGACACTTGGAGTTGTATCCCGATCGATACAACTAGAACTGGATACTTGTGATGAGATCTGGATGGTGATGAGGATTTGATTGTGATGATAACTGGATAGTATGGCTCTGGGATTGCTTTCTCGCAGGGAGTCGAGAAAGGATCTCTGGCCGAGGTTGATAACACTACTACCGCTTTACTTTATGCTACTCTACTCCCTCTTGTTTGCTGCAAGATGGTGGTTTCCAGAAGATGCTAGTCTTCGATAGGACTAGACCTTCTCTCTATTCTGGCATTTCTGCAGCCCAGTCCACATATACAACCCTTCCTTTGATAATGTTGCATATGTAGTGTAGATCCTTGCTTGCGAGTACTTTGGATGAGTACTCACGGTTGCTTTGCTCCCCCTTTTCCCCCTTCTTTCTTCTTTCTGGTTGTTGCAACCAGATGGTGGAGTCCAGGAGCCAGATGCCACCTTTGACGACGGCTGCTACCCCGAGGGTGCCTACTACCACGTGACGGACGCCGACGACCAAGAGTAGTTAGGAGGCTCCCAGGCAGGAGGCCTTGCCTTTTCGATCGTAGATGCTTTTGTGCTAGCCTTCTTAAGGCAAACTTGTTTAACTCATGTCTGTACTCAGATATTGTTGCTTCCGCTGACTCGTTTGTATTCAAGCTGATGTATTCGAGCCCTCGAGGCCCCTGGCTTGTAATATAAAGCTTGTATTATTTTAATTTGTGTCTAGAGTTGTGTTGTGATATCTTCCCGTGAGTCCTTGATCTTGATCGTACACATTTACGTGTATGATTAGTGTACGATTGAATCGAGGGCGTCACAAGTTGGTATCAGAGCCGACTGCCTGTAGGTAGCCCCCTTTCCAACTCCTTGGCCGAAGTTGAGTCTAGTCACTGAAAACTTTTACTAACATTGGCTGTGTGGCTTACGGGCCCACGTCGCCATTGGGTGGTATTAGGATCTTTTATTTCTCGTCTATGCTCTGGGACTCTGATCTCTCTTCTATTCGGGTTAAATATTTTACTAACTCTGACATTAGGTTCTTGTACCTGCTTCCTCCCGGAGAGCCCCGACATTACCAATGATCGCTTGCTTTGCCAGAAGATTTTGCAGATACTCCTCGATGTTTCTCGATACCCTGTGCCCACTGCCTTGCAGTTCTTGACCACTGATAATCCCCCTGAATAACATCCTTGCCGCTTGTACCTTTATCCCTAGTTGCTCCTGTTATTACGAGATACCACTAGTACTCTCCGTTGTTCCGAGAATCCTTTGTGGCCTTGTGCTTTGCAGCTTCTTTTCGGACTGCGGATAATTCACTTAACCGGGGTTCGTTCACCCCTAGTTGTTCATTTGCTTTCCTAATACTTGAAAAGGCTATCTGATCTTTCAAAATCCTTTGCAACCTACTGCTCTTGATTCTCCTTTCTTGCTTGCATTAGGATTAATTCCATATGTCTAGCAATATTCTTTAAAATTCTTTGTGATTGTCATTTTGTTCCTATGGATTCAGCGTGTGTGCGAATACTCGCAATCATCAATCAATCCTTGGAAATTTTCTTTCCGGCTCAGACATCCTTCGAGATATGAGCTGGTTCTTGCCCAATCTAGATTTGATCGGGTACACCTCTAAGTCTATTCAACTTACTCATCTTTTGATCAGAGCCTCTGCTTCTGATCCTTCGTCTTGAAAACATAATTCCTTTGTACCCAAGCATTGAATCATTCAGACGTTTCTATAAGCCGATGCCTTTACATCCCCTTCTTCATCTGATTGATTACCGATACTCACATCAACTCTGTCGTGAATCGCCAGATCCATTGCTGGGTTGTTATCCGACAATGTCATTCACATCCAAAGTCTTGTGAGTTTTTCCCTGATACATAATACCTTCGGTAAATTGTATCATCTGCTTTGACTCCGATACTCTACTTTTGAACTCGTATCTTTTGCTTGGTTTTTGTTGTATAGATTCGTAAAAATGCCCCGATGGTTTGAACTTATGCCTTCCATAATCTGTGTGAACCCAAGAGTTCTCCCGAGTCTTACTCTTCTGGTACTTCGGCAGATAAATCCTCTGCACTACATTTTCTTCAAAAAACGAGGAGTGAATGAAAGGTTATGCATTGAAGAAGTGGGAGTCGACCTTGAACTTTGTGTTCATGCCCATGGACCCGATGTGGCACTTATCATGGAAGCTTCTCGTGAAAATAATTACCCCCTTGATATAAGTTCATCTTATTTTTGAGGTTTGGTTTTCTGTAATCGTGGTTCCGGCCATATTGATATTCTTTGATTCCTTTTCTCGGACAAGTTAAAATACTTGTCTTCTGCAGATCATTTCATCTGTCCAACCTCTGTTTTGATCTACCTTGAGTATTGCCCCCTGTTATCTCGAGGATATTGTGTCTTTGCACTACCTCTTGTGAATTCTCATTGGAATGATACTCCCATCACATCATTCCTATCCTGATCGGCTATATCTTTATCAAGCAAATTTTTAACTGTGCTACCCGATCCTTCTTCTCGGAGCAACTTCCGACGACGAGCTAAGCTTACGTTGATCTTCCTCATCATATCATTTCGCCTTGAACAGCAAGCTTGATTTCGAGTTTGTATTGTATCAGTGGTGTCAATAACCTTTCGCTCTATCATTCTAAGTCTTTTGGTTATTGAATCACCATTCCAACATTGATCATGCTACTTGGGCCATATTTCCAGGTGCATTTTCGTTCAATGTTTATTTAAGGATGTTCTCCTCGAACATACTTCAGTATATACTTTGGCATGTCTTATGCTATCACCTTGATCACTTAATTGTGAAAATCCATGTTTATGGAAATCTCAACGAATTGGTGTTGAGCCCGTTGGCAACAACCTCATCTCTTGCTTGTTGAAATTGTATGACTTATTGTATAAGTTATACTTGATGGATCCTTGGTGTATCCAAAGTCCAACCTTTTCTTGAAGGTCAAGTCCGTGCTATCTTCAAGCATGTCTGTGGTACTCCGATTTTCAATAAAAACTTTTGAAGCACAATGCT
The DNA here is from genome assembly GCF_018294505.1 of Triticum aestivum. Classification (NCBI taxonomy): domain Eukaryota; kingdom Viridiplantae; phylum Streptophyta; class Magnoliopsida; order Poales; family Poaceae; genus Triticum; species Triticum aestivum. The sequence continues at coordinate 127,807,645 of NC_057807.1, read as the reverse complement.
AATTGTTTTTCTTATCAATTATCCAAACACCGTTGTATAGGTAAACCTCATATATTCCTTGCCCCTTTGTCTAAATGGTTTAATACTTGGAGCCCTATCATGCTCTGCCTTTCCTTGAGAAAGTTATACTCGAATACTTGGGTATAAACACCTTTCCTTTCCATTGGTTTGATTATTATAATAATCACATTTTCCTTTCCATTGTTTTGTTTCACCTTTCTTGTAATCTAACTTGTCTGAGCAGAGATAAATCCCTGCTTAAGTAAGCACCTCGGTGCATAACTCTGTCAGTAAGACCCTGTTACTGTTGTTGATGACATTTCGGTAACCACCGATAGACGAGAACTTTGCCTATTGGTCCGCCTCGTTCAACGAGCAGGAAAATGGTTCTCTTCCTCCCTCGCCCTCGGTACCAGCATTGTTGCCAACATAACTGACAGGCTATACTCTGACCTACCTTGCTATCATGATCGTGCAAATTGATTAGTGCCTTCCTGCTGTTAACCCACATGGTGGGCCCATAACCCACAGTTCCACAGGATCGAAACCTGACTCTCCTGTACATCCCTGTCTTCCAAAGTTGTTCCTCGCGTTTGGCTTCGTATGTAATTCACGAGCCACCTTCTTGTGATATGTTCTGGTATCAGAGACAATACTTATTTCCCATTGCTCTGAACCCCTTTCACCCTCTGTTTCAGGCAACGAACGATTGCCTACCCGGTTGAAGCTTCTTATTGCACCTCCTTACCTTGCTCTCGATGACCTTCTTGAATTGCAATTCGTGAGATGCCTCTATGCCATGTTCTCTGAGATAACCCCCAGGTACCTATCTTGTGTTGAACTCCGTCCTTCCTGAGTCTTTTCCCCTTACTCCACCCCTTAAATCTCGGGACGAGATTTCTTGTAGTGGAGGAGATTTGTAACGCCCCGATAATTAAGCTACAGTGATCTCACCCTAATGTGCCATGTCATCTTTTTTTTTATTAAGCCAATTTGCCACTTGATGAAAATCAGAGTCAAACCCAAAACTCAAATAATAAGTCAAATTATTATTTTCTTCAAACTATAAAACTAAAATGTTTGAATTTTAGCATAAATTCTCGCGATCATTTGTCAGGGAGAAACCAACATCATTTGGCTCTACGATTAATCTCTAGTAAAATATGAAGTGGTCCAACTGCAACAAACAAAACCTTTTCATAATAAACAAATATTTATGAGTTTCCAATTGACCCAAACTTTTTATGCCACTCTTAGCTTTTGTGTTAGATTTATGTGCAAAGTTTCGTTCAAAGGAAAAATCATGTGGTGGCCCAACTTGATGCAAAACAGTAGCAGAAAATACAAATAGCAAAGAGTTAAAAAAAACTAAAGTCAGGGTGCACTTTGGCCCAACCCCCCACACTGAAGATCAGCCCACCGCCAGGTTATCCCCTTCCTCTGTTCATCGGGCGCTCGTGGATGCAGGGCGACCGTACACGGCGCCGTTGGCCACGGGGCGGCCATCCATGCCCCCTGGCGCCCTACAAGACCGCTCTCTCCCTCTTCCCAAACCCTAGCTCAATTCCCCTTCTCTCCCTCGCGCCACTGTCTTCTCCCCAACGCGAATCCCGGCGGTCGTCGCCGTGCCCTCATCGATCCCGCGGCAACCGGCCACCCCGAGCTACGCCATGGCGTCCAGGCGGTCCGCCGTCGTCGTCTCCTTCCTCTACGCCCCTCGGCTCGTCTCCAGCCGCCGCCAGCGCTCGCCATCGGGTTCCTCCCCACGCACAGCCGCCACGACCTCGCCGTCGATCCGCTCTCCCTCGACCCCTCCGGCTTCGTCAAGCCCTCCACGAGCTTCGCTGTGAGCTGCGCCTCCGATTCCCCCTCATTCCCGCTCCGTTCCGCCTCCGTAACTCGCCCCCTCGATTCGTTGTCGTAGTCGTCGTCCTCGAGCTTGTCCGAGCTCCAGCGTATGCGTATGTGTGTGCTGGTGCCCTCTGTCTCTGCTAGCTGCTACAGCAGTCACACTGCCGCTCCTCTTGCCGCTGCTGCCGCTTGTTCCTACGCCGCTTGTTGCTGTGCCGCTTGCTGCTGCTCACTGCTGGTGCCCGCCGCTGATGCTCCTGACTGCTGGCGACTACTGCTCCTAGATGTTGCTAATTGCCGGCTGCTGATTCTTCCTACTGCTGCTGCTAGTTGTTGTTCCAGCCGATGCTAGTTGATGCTAAGTGGCCATGGTCGTGGCCATGTCCAAGCCCGTGTGGTGTGCGTATGTATGCACAACCACCGCCGACCGGCCGTGCATTTTATCTTAGGGGCTAATTACTAATTAGTTTAACTACTAATTAATGACAGTGGCCCCACGATTAGCTAATCTAATTTAATTAAAGTCTAGTTAACCATAGCCAATGACACATAAGACCCACAGAAATTATTCATTGGTTGACCTAGTCAACAACTGATTGTACTGTTGACTTTGACCTGGCCCCACATGTCATTGACTGTGGCTGGCAACACAATAGGTGACAAATGTAAATTTATAGTTTTAATTGCGAAATTATTAATAAATCTAGAGATTTCAGAATATGCTTTAATCTTAGAAATTCATATAAAATAAACCGTAACTCCGATGAAAATGTTTTCTATATGAAAGTTGCTCAGAAAAATCCAACGAATCTGAAAATGCGGTCCGTTCAGCTGTCACATGCCTCTAGCATGCTGAACATGGAACATTTCCCCTCCGGTCATCTGTGTGACATGGGTCCGGAACCGGGAATACATTCCCAGTTGAATTCCCCCTTCACCTATATCATGTAGCCATGCGTTAGGTCACACCTAGCACAACATATTGCCATGTTACGCTTTGTGATGCTATGTCTGCTTTATATTTACTGTTTCTTCCCCCTCTTCTCTCCGGTAGACCCCGAGACCGATGCCGCCCCTGTGATCGACTACGTCGACAACGACCCCTCCTTGCCAGAGCAACCAGGCAAGCCCCCCCTTTGATCATCCCGATATCGCCCATTCCTTTCTCTCATGCTTGCATTAGATTTTGCTACTGTTATTGTATGCTCCTATTCTGATGCATAGCCTGCTTTTGTACCTGTTATTGTACCTTACCTGCTTATCCTAAATTGCTTAGTATAGGTTGGTTAGTGATCCATCAGTGACCCCCACCTTGTCCTTGTTGCCCCTGCTTCATCATTGAAGACCCGATCAACGGGATTGAAGACCAGGCCCCGGCACCGCACATCACTTTCCCCTTAGTTGCTCGACACTGCTGGGTTACTATCGAGTGCCGAGGGTGAGACCTCTACAGCACTTCTGATGTTAACCTGTAGTGTAGCTATTCGGTCGTGGTCATCGAGGGTGATTTCCTCCTTAACCACTTCCGATACGGCTCTGTCGTGCAACCCCTCAAGTGTGAACCTCGAGGGTGATTCCTCTACGTTCACCTTGATGATTACATTGAGTGGAACCCACCGGGGGTGATTCCTTGGGTTTTCCTCTTGATGTTTGGACACACGGATACTTGGACTTTACAACTGTTACTTGGAAAGTGATGTGGAGACGGGTTGACCTGGAAGGTGCCCGTGAGATAATTACGAGGCGGGGCCGGGCATTCTTAGCCCTTGCCGCAAGTCCTCGAGACGGGGCAACGGGGTCACCTCTTTCGTGAGTCTCTGCTTGTTACCGCGCGTTCCTAATCCACTACGATTTGGATATTTGATCCGAGGGGCCTCTGGCCTGATAGCACTAACCATCACGTGGGCATAGTATGGGCGTTCTGCGTCGTATACATCAGCCAAAGCTTAATAGACGTCAGCGACTGAGTGGCGCGCGCCGGGTTGGACTGCGCAAGCGCCTGCCTTGTTGAAGGAGGTAGCTAGGTCTGCTCACCGGCCGCGTACGCAACGTGCAGGAGTTTCCGGGGAGATGGCCCATGACCCCTGGGGGCATAGGTTTAGTCCGGCGTGCTGACCTCTCTGTTAAGTCTAGGTCGGGTTGCGGCATATTGTTTGGCCGAGGCCGGGCATGACCCTGGAAAGTGTGTCCGGCCGGAGTTAAGCGAGCGTGGTGGGTAAGTTGGTGCACCCCTGCAGGGAAGAACTAATCTATGCATAGCCTGTCCTACGGTAACGGACACTTGGAGTTGTATCCCGATCGATACAACTAGAACTGGATACTTGTGATGAGAACTGGATGGTGATGAGGATTTGATTGTGATGATAACTGGATAGTATGGCTCTGGGATTGCTTTCTCGCAGGGAGTCGAGAAAGGATCTCTGGCCGAGGTTGATAACACTACTACCGCTTTACTTTATGCTACTCTACTCCCTCTTGTTTGCTGCAAGATGGTGGTTTCCAGAAGATGCTAGTCTTCGATAGGACTAGACCTTCTCTCTATTCTGGCATTTCTGCAGCCCAGTCCACATATACAGCCTTCCTTTGATAATGTTGCATATGTAGTGTAGATCCTTGCTTGCGAGTACTTTGGATGAGTACTCACGGTTGCTTTGCTCCCCCTTTTCCCCCTTCTTTCTTCTTTCTGGTTGTTGCAACCAGATGGTGGAGTCCAGGAGCCAGATGCCACCTTTGACGACGACCGCTACCCCGAGGGTGCCTACTACCACGTGACGGACGCCGACGACCAAGAGTAGTTAGGAGGCTCCCAGGCAGGAGGCCTTGCCTTTTCGATCGTAGATGCTTTTGTGCTAGCCTTCTTAAGGCAAACTTGTTTAACTCATGTCTGTACTCAGATATTGTTGCTTCCGCTGACTCGTTTGTATTCAAGCTGATGTATTCGAGCCCTCGAGGCCCCTGGCTTGTAATATAAAGCTTGTATTATTTTAATTTGTGTCTAGAGTTGTGTTGTGATATCTTCCCGTGAGTCCTTGATCTTGATCGTACACATTTACGTGTATGATTAGTGTACGATTGAATCGAGGGCGTCACAGAGGGGTTCCCAGGGCTTGGGCTCTACAGAGCCTTCCTCCAGAGCGACGATGACGAGATCCTCCCTCGGTGCGTGAGGGGTTCCGGGCTCCCTCCCTATCGTGAATGACTTCCGCGATGAGTTAGCTCATGCTTTGTTTCATGGAGTGTTTTTTTGTGAAGCTTGATTGACGACTTGTATGTTTAAGTGGGATATCTCATTTGTATGGACAAAGTAAAATTTATCATGTTTTGCATGCTTGATTTGTAAAGATGGTTCGTTTATGTCAATTGTGAGCGGGAGGAGGCCACACAAGAGCCTGCCACACCAGATCCAGCAGGAAATAGGGTCCAAAGTAGTCAAATGATTGAGAAAGAGCATTTATTGTCAATCTAACCATGCCATCCATACACCTCTTTGGTTTAGAGTTAGTTAAGGGTTAGTTAGGGTTAGAATCTAACTCTAACCTCTAACTGAGTTAGAGTTCTCCTCGTCTCGGTTCATCGCCATCATACTTTCCCCATTCCTGTGTTTTCAGTATCCTGCGAATCAAAGAGGCCCTTTTTTTGCGGGAAAAACAAAGAGGCCGTTAGACTGGTTTAGGTCCGGTCATTTTTTATAAACGTGTTATGTCCAAAATTTAATGAATGTGCTCCGGTTTCTATGAAAATAATCCTGTTTCATGTAGTAATTCATTTATTTGTTTATTCTTCTGCGGGGGGGGTTGCATTTAATTCGTGAGGTCTGAAATATAAAGTACCCCGACATATGCTCCGAGTCGTGCATGCACTATGACCCACATGCTCTATGTCCCACATGTCGGCGAAAGGGAGCACGTGGAAATAGCCTAGGAGTACATATAGGAGGATAAATGCGTGAAAAAATATGTACTGTGAAGCGTAGCTGCGGTTCGAAAAGGAGACCTAAAGTGATGACAGCTATAGGTCGCATGCACCCAACTAGTGGTACTAGGCATACGACTATTTTTTCCCTCAAAAAAAAAGAGGTACGAGTGCTCAGTACTCCTATTCTACCAACACGAGTCCCATCTGACAACAGCGTTCGTGCTACAGCTAGCTCTCCTCCCTCGTTTCTCTCTTCTAGTAATTCTAAACTCGGCCGATGCCCGGTGGGCGGGGTGGGTTTGCTCAACTGCGGCCCCACCTCACAGTGAAAATGTTACGACTGGAATAAAAATGTCATATACTCCCTCCGTTCCTAAATATAAGCCTTTTTAGATATTATTTCAAATGGAATACATCATACCGATGTATGTAGACATAGTTTAGAGTGTAGATTCACTTATTTTGCTCCTTATGTAGTAGTCACTTGTTGGAATCTTTAGAAAGACTTATATTTGGGAACGGAGGGAGTACTATACTAATAGAACATTAAGGCCACAAGGCGATGCGGTGCTGGTTACAGGAGGCAAGAAGAAGAGATGCATCCATCGACGATGTCCACCTCCTCGACTCAGGGCGCCGGCCCACCGAATGGCGCCTAAGTAGCAGCGGCTTTCGTGGCCAGGTCGATGTGCTTCTAAACAATGGCGTCCAAAGATTCCTGCCACTGGAAGAAGGCCAACGTGTTTCTGTCCTCGCTTGCCTTGTAGTGGCCTATGTAGACTATTTCCTCGTATACGTGGATGTGAAGGTCGACGGTTTCTTGCATGGCGAGGCGTTGCGCGGCGAGTGCGGCCTCGAGGTGCAAATTATTCGTCGCGACCTCCGGCAACTGCAGGGCCACCAGGGCTTGAAAGAGTTCGTCACCATGGAGGCCGATGAGGGTGGCAGGCAATGAGGAGCCTGGGCGCGCGGGCTGGAGTAGTATGGCAAGGTTGTTCGCGCGCTTCTTGACGGCGATGAACTTGCGGATGGAGTTGACCATCATGTCGTCCATGCGAGAGGTGAAGCCAGCGTCGGCGAGGGCTACGATGCCGGTGGTCGCCAGCACTGTCTGGAAACGCTGCGCGGTACGGGGCCGCAGGCCGGCGCCTTGGATGATTTGGCACAGCCGACTGCCGCTCGTGTCCATCGCCTCCATAGGTGCTTGTGGCTTCTGGTCACTTGGTCTTGGATTGGAGTGAGCAGTGTTGCGCAGACACTTAGGAGTAGATGGATTGGAGTGGTGGGGGGCCTTTATATGAGAGTCCAAATTTTGTTGCATTCACATCTTGCTGGCTCTATTATGCTTCTCCGATTAATTCCCTCTGCATGTAATTGAGGATGCAGAATAAACAAAAATGAAACAACAAGTCACTAACAATACATAACAGTGGATCCAAGTAACCATGTACATATAGAACAGTGCACAAAGAATGAAACAAAAATTCAAGACAAGTGATGGGAGATGGGGGCTTGTTACGTTGACTGATTGCTAAGTTTCTACCGTGGAAGATGTGGTGGCGAACTGGAGAAGACACCGCCGAGATGCCGAGGTGGACTGAGGTCACCGATGAGTTGCCAATGTGGAATGTTGGGACTATGTCGAAGGCTCGAAGATCGAATTGAAGGTGGGTGGGCGCTGGGTGACGGCAGATCCTTGTCCTCCTCTGGTCCTCTCCTTCCCTTGTGTGCAATGAGTCCAAAGACGCCGCGACTGCCGGCGGTAAGTGAGAAGGCGAGGGCGGAGATGCCAGTCATCACGGAAGTCAGTGTTGGGGGTGGCCGGGAGGGGGAGAATATGAAGATGGCAGTGGCGCCGACGGCGTCTCAGCGGCTCAGATGAGTTGCGGCGGTGGCGGCTGAGTTGGGGTGGTAGGGCAGGCGGTTAGGTCTTCGTGTGTGCGGTGCGGGCTGTGGGCGTGGGTGTTGGCTAGGTCTAGGCCGCATGGGGTTGGGTGGGCTAGTACTGGGCCGAAGGCAGCGAGGCTTTGGCTGGGATGATTTCGACCATTTCTTTTTGTAGCAAATTCAGCCATTTCTGTTAAGCGAGTACAATACCGAATCGACCGAATCTGGCTTGGTTAGGCCTTATACAATGCAAGGTGCTTAGGAAACGTGCTTATAAAATTTCTAAAAAAAGGAAACATGCTTAAAAATGAATCCCCTAAAAAATGAAAATGTTTTTAAGCACCTATGCTTAATTATAGTGGTTAGACACTTAAATAGGTACCCCTCCTGTAGAAATCGGCAATGGTGTTTTTGAAAAATCTGGTATATTTCTCTAAGCACATTTCTAAGCACCTAAAATTGTACAAGGCCTTAGTAGCCCAGCTAACCAAATTTTCTTAGGTGCAGACTCATCTTGGCATCCATGTCGAGAACACTATAACGGAGGCAGAGCGGCGACCTGCTCCCTATATTTCAATGATCTCACATTGATGGTCTGAAGAGCGCCGCCAAACCAAGGATAAGCCCAACATCAGCAACAACGGAGGAAGACAAAGATCAAAAAGCAGATATTGCCTTCCTCGCCGAGACCCGCATCACCGGTGCGCCATCTCTGGAGATCTAGGTCAGGTCTATTGAGTACGAGGAAGAAGTGATTGACGGCGTTGTGCTCTAGAGAGAAGCATGACTCGCCATCTTTGACGGATCCAGACGACAACTTGCGGGGCGGCGACGATGCGGGAGGCTTAATGAGCAGTAGGGGAGTGAGGATGCGGGGCGGCAACGATGGGAGGAGCGGCGCACGGAGTCGGGGACGGGACGGGTTAGGTCTTGGCGTTCAATGTGGGGTTAAATACATCAATTTTTTATGTCACATAAAAAACGGTCGGTAATTATGACTCTCCATGTATGAGACTGAAAATTTTGCCTCCTTGGCTCTCAACACGTCTTTCACATTGACATTTTATCCACCACTAGCGTCTGCTGGCCCGATGTGAGATAATCCGTGCAACATTTGATTACTTATAGTAGAAACAAAACACTTAAATGAACCTTGGAAAACCATAGAAAATTTAGATTCAGTATTTTTGCATTCACAAACAATTAATTTTTCCAACTATATTGTGCTTATGACCTAAGCTTGTACATAGGTCCTAAATGTATTTTTAAATATTATTGAGATACATATGGTTTTTGTTCTACCTAGAAACATCAAAACACACGTAGTCACAACATTATATGAGTAGATGGTGTGTATGTCGGCCTCGCTTGACCTTATAGGGAAGGTCGTACACTAACAAGCATTGGAACAAGGATGTTTCTTTTTTGCATATGTTTCGTCACCTCCTTGGAGCGCTACTTAGTCCTATATTGAGACAGTATCGAGGGAGGCTTGGTAGAAGGACGCAGGTCGTAATCCAATGTTAATTTAAATTCATATTTTTCAATACAAATAAGGTGAAAGAAAGGTGTAGTTCAAATTTGAAGTGAAAATAATAATAATAAAATCCTCTAGTACAAACTTATTAGTTTGAGTTGAATGCTATAGTACTTATTCCAACATGTTCCCATTTGCAAATAATGTATATTCCAACTTCTGGAAAAATATTATGATTTCTTTACGGTGACACTGTGTACCAATAATATGAATACATGTCAATTTCCCTGATTTTTTTACAATATTTACATATTATTTGATTTAATAAAAATGATGCACAATCAAGTTCACCATTGCACTAACAAAATGATTGAAATGTTCAACTAACTTTGGCATGTGAATAGGGGGTCACGCGAAAAACTGGCCATCCGAACTGAATGATATTAACTAATTTTTCTATTTGAAGAAGGGAATAAAACTATGTATGGCGATGTATCAATGAAAGGTCACACAAAGCAATGACGGGAAAATTATTCAAATCACGCATATAAATGTGTGGTAATGGTGAGGATGTTTTGAACTCTATAAGGACCCTTATCATATGAGGCTCCAATGCGAATGGGTTGTCCCGTTAATCTGTTATGCGGTTTGTCTGTTTGTGTTCTCCTTTTTATTTTATTTTATTTTGTTTTCTCTTTTATTTTATCTTTAGCATTTTATATTTTCCTTTTTCAAATAGACATATATTTTAAAACTCGTAAAGTTTTTTCCGAATAAAAAACAATTTTTGAATCGATGAGCTTTGTTTGGCAATCAGAAACATTTTCAAAAACTGTGGACATTTATTAGTGATAGAATATTTTATGAACCTTGTGATCATTTTTTCAAATTCACGAACATATTTTGAAATTAGTAAACATTTTTGGAACACATAAATTTTTTTAAACTTCATGATTTTTAAAAAAAATTCATGAACAAGTTTTTAAAGTTGTGAGCATTTTTCCAACTCACGAACATTTTTTATATTCAAGATATTTTTTGCATTTCTGAAACATTTTTCAATACACAAACATAATTTTTTTTCGAACTGTGTTTTGAAATTCTTGAACATTTTTTGAATTTGTGAAGATTTTTTTCAAATCACAAATATTTTTGTAATTCACAAAATATTTCTCAGATTTTTTGACTTTACAAATATATTTTTTGAGTTTTGAGAAGATTTTTAAAATTTCCCAAACATATTTCGAATGCCTTCTAAAATTAGAAGGTCAAATAAGGAAAATAAAAACAGAAAAATAAATAAAGGAACACAAAAAATGTGTCGCCCCGCACAGGGCTGGCCTAAAACGCGCACGGGGGATGAGGGGGCATGCTATTTTGTGCCAGGTCCTGCACTGGGCTGGGCCGAACTATTCGAACCACTTAGCTTTTAGGCGCTGGCCCATCCGCGGATGACAAAATGCAGATGGCTCAACTACTGTACTTTGAACCCCTCAAAAAAAAACTACCGTACTTGGCATAGTATATAGAACGTAATGACATGTCATTTGAACATCAATAATTGATTGGCTTGATGGTTAGTTTGTTTATTGCCGTGCTAAAGATCCATGTTTCGATTCCTCACTACTAGAAAAAGGGCTATAGATGGGATGGACAATAATGGCGCACTGTACATGTGGTGCGTCATTACTAAATACTAATGGCGCACCATGTGTTGGTGCGTCATTAGTGTGCAAATACTAATGGCGCACCACATCCCACGGTGCGCCATTAGTAAATTTTTTTAAGTTTTTTCAAAATTACTAATGACGCACCATGGGAGTGGTGCGCCATTACTAGTTTTAACTAGTAATAGCGCATCAGTAAGAGATGCGCCATTGCTATCTATACGTATGGCGCACCCCTACCAGTACGCCATTACTGTCACCCCTTATCCCCTCCCTCTCGTCACGTTCTCTCCCCTCACCTTCCTCCTGACACACCCACCCACCTCCCTCGACTTCGATCTAGATCGGGAAGCCCCGACCGCCCGCCTCTTCCTCTCCCTCCCGACCACGGCGAGCCCCCTTCCCCCTCCCTCACACCAGATCCAGGGCATGGAGCCGTGGTGTAACGCCCGGATAATTAGGCTACAGTAACACTCTCCTGATGATGCCATGTCATCTATGTTACTGTTGCTAATTAAGTGATAGTTCAAAAACATTGCAAATTCAAAAATGAATTAGCGACAAACACCCAAAGTTTTCAAAAGTCAAAACAAAAATGTTCGATGGGTGCCAAATATTGCAATGGTAATTATGGTGAAGTAAACACATGTTCAGAAAATGCCTAATTACTTTGAAATGAAATAAACCAGAAAAGGAAATAAACAAAAAGAAAAAGTGAAAATAAAACAACAGGAAAACCCCCCAAACCCCCTAGGCCAACTGGCCTAGCTAAACCAGCCTGGCCGGCCCACCTGGCCCATCCGGCCGAACCGGCCCGCCTCCCCCTGTCGCCTCCCTTCCCTGTTCCCCCGACCCGGGTCGGAACAGGGGCGCGTCCCCGCCGCACCCTCTCGCCGGTGACGACGAGTGGATAAGGACGCCGACGCCGCGCCCCTTCGGTCTCTCCTCCCAGTCGCCCCCACTCTCCCCTCGGTCCCTGCGCCTCCCCCCTCAGATCCACCTCGCTCTCCCCCTCGTTCTCCACCACGTCCGAGCGCTGCCATGGACCCGCCACCGTGAACGCACGGACACAGCCATCGCCTTGCCTCGCCAGCGTGTCTGTCGGCTTCGCCATCGTCTTCCTCGTCCACCGGTGGCTACAGCTGGAGCTAGGAGGCGCTGCTGCAACGGTTCACCTCCTTCCACATCTCCGGTCGCCGCCGTTCTTCACCAACTCCGACGACGCCCCCTGCTGCTACTAAACCACCACGGGCCATCTTGCGTGCCGCACGATGAGCTCCTCCGCCTCCTACTCCTCCTCGTTAAGCCCCTCGCACATCGTAGCTACCTCATCGCCGTGGCCGTGAGCCCGTCGCCGCGGATTGCCTCGCCACCGTGGCCATGCTCTCCGTCGTGCTCGTCTGAGCACGGCATCGTGCTTCTGATGCTCACCGGAGCCCTACGCGCCCGCGCACTAGCCTCCCCGTGCCTCCTAGCGTGTTTTCCGCCGGGGACCCGACTGCGCCGCCCTACACGCGTCGCTGGCGCCCTTCCGGCGACCAAATGGCCACGGGGCCGAGCCCTTTGTGCTCAGCGCGTCGCGCAGCTCCACCCTAGCCTTCCCGTTAGCCCCGACGCGCGCTGCGTCGCCGTCTTCATCTCACGCCCGAACCACCTCGCCGCCGTCGAGCCTGTAGCGCTCGATTCCGGCCACCCCCGCCGACGTGCTCCCCTCCATAGGACGCGGCGCGAAGAGGCCGTTCCAGAGAGCCTGGCCGCGCTCGATTTGGTGCTCCATGGGCGAAATCCGACTCTCGCCCGAGCCGCACCGCCGCGAAAACGAACTCGCCGGCGTCTAAACGCCGGCCGGCTGACGTGGCATGCATGGGGCCCCACCCTGGGTCACTGCCAGTGGGCCTGGGGGCCCCAACTGGCCAAGTTGACCGGGTCAACTACGTTGATGTGGCAGCTACTGCCACTGACATGCGGGCCCCATCCCATAAAACAAATAAAAACAAATAGATAAACTGCTAATTAATTAAATAAATAAATTAAAACCTAATCTCTCACTGACTACTGGGCCCTACCTGCTAATTAACCCATTTAATTAGTTTCAAAACTCTGTTAATGCCCCTGACAATGACATGTGGGTCCCACTAGACCCACCTGTCTGGTTTGACTGGTCAACCGACCAGTTGACCTGCTGACATCACTCTGATGTCATGCTTGCATCATCAGACACTGTTCTTGATAATGTTGGCTTTAGATAAATAATTAAAATCAGAAAATGATTTAAATCTTTAGAAAATCATATCTTTTAATCCGTAACTCGGATGAAAATACTTTCTACATGAAAGTTGCTCAGAAGACGAGACGAATCCGGATACGCAGCCCGTTCGTCCGCCACACATCCCTAGCATGCCGAACACGCAACTTTCCCCCTCCGGTACCTCTGCCGAGAAACGCGAAACACCGGGAATACTTTCCCGGATGTTTCCCCCTTCGTCGGTATCACCTACTACCGCGATTGGGCACACCTAGCATCGTTACTTGTCATGTCATGCATCGATATGCATCTGTTTGCATGGTATTCATTGTTTCTTCCCCCTCTTCTCTCCGATAGACTACGAGACCGACGCTGCTGCTGCCCAGTTCGACTACGGAGTTGACGACCCCTCCTTCTTGCCAGAGCAACCAGGCAAGCCCCCCCCCTTGATCACCAGATATCGCCTATTCTTCTCTATACTGCTTGCATTAGAGTAGTGTAGCATGTTACCGTTCGGTTACTCCTATTCTGTTGCATAGCCTGTCATTGTTGCTACAGTCATTGATACCTTACCCGCAATCCTAAATGCTTAGTATAGGATGCTAGTTTATCATCATTGGCCCTACATTCTTGTCAGTCTGCCTTGCTATACTATTGGGCCGTGATCACTCGGGAGGTGATCACGGGTATATACTATACATATATACATACTTCAGATGGTGACTAAAGTCGGGTCCGCTCGAAGGGTACCCGCGAGTGATTCACGGATTAGGGGCTGAAAGGACCTTTGTCCCGATGGCCCTCTGTGTGGATCTTTGTGGCGGAGCGACAGGGCAGGTTGAGACCACCTAGGCGAGAGGTGGGCCTGGCCCTGGTCGGCGTTCGTGGTTGCTTCATAATAACACGCTTAATGAGATCTTGGTATTTGATCTGAGTCTGGCCACTGGCCTATACGCACTAACCAACTACGCGGGAAAGATATGGGCACTCGACGTCGTGGTATCAGCCGAAGCCTTCTTGACGTCAGTGATTGAGTGGCGCGCGCCGGATTGGAACGTAAGCCTGCACTTGTATTAAGGGGGCTAGTTCTGCTTCCGGCCGCGTTCGCAACATGGAGGTGTGCAAAGGGCGATGGGCCCAGACCCCTGCGCCATAGGAGTTAGACCGGCGTGCTGACCTCTCTGTTGTGCCTAGGTGGGGCTGCGACGTGTTGATCTTCCGAGGCCGGGCATGACCCAGGAAAGTGTGTCCGGCCAAATGGGATCGAGCGTGTTGGGTTATGTGGTGCACCTCTGCAGGGAAGTTAATCTATTCGAATGGTCGTGTCCCTCGGTAAAAGGACGACCCGGAGTTGTACCTCGACCTTATGACAACTAGAACCGGATACTTAATAAAACACACCCAGACAAGTTCCACATACAACTCGGTGATCGCTTTTCCACAGGGCAACGAGGAGAGGATCACCGGGTAGGATTATGCTATGCGATGCTACTTGGAGGACTTCAATCTACTCTCTTCTACATGCTGCAAGACGGAGGCTGCCAGAAGCGTAGTCTTCGATAGGATTAGCTATCCCCCTCTTATTCTGGCATTCTGCAGTTCAGTCCACCGATATGGCCCTTTACACATATACTCATGCATATGTAGTGTAGATCCTTGCTTGCGAGTACTTTGGATGAGTACTCACGGTTGCTTTGCTCCCCCTTTTCCCCCTTTCCTCTTCTTCTCGGATGCCGCAACCAGACGTTGGAGCCCAGGAGCCAGACGCCACCGTCGACGACGACTACTACACTGGAGGTGCCTACTACTACGTGCAGGCTGCTGACGACGACCAGGAGTAGTTAGGAGGATCCCAGGCAGGAGGCCTGCGCCTCTTTCGATCTATATCCCAGTTTGTGCTAGCCATCTTATGGCAACTTGTTTAACTTATGTCTGTACTCAGATATTGTTGCTTCCGCTGACTCGTCTATGATCGAGCACTTGTATTCGAGCCCTCGAGGCCCCTGGCTTGTATTATGATGCTTGTATGACTTATTTATGTTTTAGAGTTGTGTTGTGATATCTTCCCGTGAGTCCCTGATCTTGATCGTACACGTTTGCGTGCATGATTAGTGTACGATTGAATCCAGGGCGTCACAAGTTGGTATCAGAGCCGACTGCCTGTAGGAGTCCCCCTTCCACACTCCTTGGCCGAAGTCGAGTTTAGTCACTACAAAACTTTTACTAACTTGGCTGTGTGCCTTACGGGCCCACGTCGCCATTGGGTGGTATTAGGATCTTTTACTCCTCGACCTTTACTCTGGGGCTCTGAACTCTCTCCTACTCGGGTTAAACGAATTTACTAACTCTAACATTAGGATCCCGTTACCACGTTCACCCCAAAGTTGGATAAGCCATAGTTATTCTGTAGGATAGTATTTTGAATAGTACCCACATTGTCATTTGACTCCATTGAAACATCTTTGTTTTCAGATGGAACCCACGAGGCAGGTCGTGCGCCACACGGCGGCCATTGGTGCCTCAGGATCACCTGCTGTGCTAGCTGAGATGATGACCTATCTGGGTTATCGCTGGCACCCTGAGTACACCGTCTATGAGGAGTACCAGGACTTTAACCAGGAGCAGTACCGTGCCATCGTCCACCTCTACTCTCGGGAGTATGACTCCACTACCGTGCTGCACACCGCTCATGGTGTTGGAGTGACCATCGAGATGGCAGTTCACGATGCTGCCTATGCTGCTCTGACACGTCTTCGTGGAGAGTATCGGGCGTTGGACACTTCCCCTTTCAGGCACATTGCTATCGCATCCGACGTTGGTGCGGAGGGATACTACACTGCTGCCTACTCCACCGTCACCCGAGAGCCCTTCCACCATCAGAGCCTGGTTCTGCATGCTGATGGGTTGGACCAAGCTAACCGAGCTCTTCGCCGCGAGTTGCACACCACTCGTCAGCACCTTTACAGGGCTCTGACGCTGTTGCACCCCTTTGTTCTATCTAGACAGCTGCCGCGTTCTGCGATCTACCCAGCTAGGACCGTGATGCCCGACGGTGTCGGTTGGCCAGAGGTGGGAGGCTACTCTCCCGCACTTGGTCCTCTTCTGCCACCTGAGCGTCGGGTTCTACACCAGAGTATCCGCGGCCCCCAGGCCGCTGACGTGGACTATCCGTTGCCTCACTACCAGTTGTCAGGCTACGACTACCTCCACAATACCTCCTGGGACTGATGTAGTCTTGCTTATTAGTATTAGATGCATTCGCGGGCCTGCGTGCCGCCTTTGATGACTTAGTCTATGTACTGAACTCTGTGTACTGAACTCTATGTCCGACCCCTTTTGTAAGTTGTGCCGACTACTATGTGGTATCTGTCGTGCCCCTTTCATTATGCATGTTTCATCATAAATGATTCTTGTCTATGCAAATTTCTCAATGCTGAACTACCCCTGTTATATATTAGCAGGATGGTTAGACCAGCTGGTCGTGGTCGTGGCGATAACGCCCCACCACCGCCTGAGTACATGGATGGTATGGTCCAACAGCTCGATATGAATCGCCAGTTCATGGAGAATGTGATGGCTCAGTTCCCTCGCCCCAATATGAACGAGCAGCCAGCCCAAGTGACTCTGCAGGATTTCATGCGCCTCAACCCAACCGTGTACCGCAGCTCAACTCAGCCGCTGGATGCTGATGACTGGCTCCGTGACATCACCTATGAGATGGAGTCTGCTGAAGTAGCCCCTGCCCGCTATGTCACCTTTGCTTCCTTCTTTCTAAAGGGACCCGCAGCTCAATGGTGGGACAGCCACAGGCGTACTCTGCCCGTTGGGACAATCATCACCTGGCCAGACTTTCAAGCTGCCTTCCGTGCCCGCTTCATTCCTCAGGGGATCATGGACAGGAAGAAGCGTGAGTTCCGCAACCTCACCCAGGGCAACAAAACTGTGGAAGCTTATCAGCGGGAGTTTCTGGACTTGTCCCGCTATGCTGAAGAAGACATTGCAACTGATGCACGTAGACAGGAGAAGTTCCGTGACGGCCTTCAAGCTGACATCAAGCTCGCACTTCTAGTGCATGACTTTGCCACCTTGGTGAACAAGGCCATCAATGTCGAGACTGGTCTGCAGGAACACCAGAGCTCTCACAGGCGCAACCGTGACACGGGCTCATCTTCGGGCCCGCCCTCGCAGAAGCGTAAGATATGGATCCCGAACAGCATGTATCGTCCAAATGCACCTGCCCCAAGGCAGACCTATGCTGCACCTCGTCTGCCTCCTCCACCATCTAGGCAGTCAAGGCTTCCAGCTCCACCACCCCGAGCTCCTGTTCCCACTCCCAATAATGGTCTGTGCTACAAGTGTGGTCAACCAAGGCACCGTGCTAGGGAATGCAACCAGAATCAGAATCAACTGGCCCTTCCAGCAACTGGCCGTGGTAACAACCAGCCCCGCAACAACAATGCCAAGTCTTATGGTCGTGTTCATGCCAACCACGTCGATCTGAACGAAGCTCAAGACCAGCCTGCTACTGTGATGGGTACACTCCTCGTAAATTCAGTACCAGCATCTGTTTTATTTGATACAGGAGCATCACATTCGTTCATATCAGCTGAGTTTTGCATTCATGCATGGCATTAAATACGAGGAGATGAACACTCCACTAGTGGTACACACCCCTGCGGGCCAATGTCAAACCTCTATGGTTAGTCACGACGTCCCCGTTGAAATCGAAGGACTAGAATTCCTTGTCTCTCCCATCGTACTGAAGTCCTGTAGCATTGATCTCATTCTGGGAATGAATTGGTTAAAAGCGCATACTGCTTCTATAGTTTGCGCCACTAAGACCGTCCATCTGCTACACCCTTCTGATGAAATAATTAGCTACAATGCTCGTCTGGTTCAGAATGCCGAGGCAAGGCTTTATGCCTTGAATGCATTGAACGTTGCACCCCTCGAGGGCATTGAAAACATTCCTGTCGTTCGCGAATTCCAAGACGTCTTTCCTGAAGAACTTCCAGGGATTCCCCCTGCTAGAGCTGTCGAATTCATCATTGACTTGAAACCAGGCACCACTCCTATAGCCAAACGACCTTACAAGATGCCGCCGCATGAACTCATTGAGCTTAAGGAGGAAATCGACAAATCTCTTCGAAGTGGTTTCATTCGCCCAAGTTGCTCTCCTTGGGGAGCACCTTCTCTCCGTGTTAAGAAGAAGCATGGGACAAACCGATTGGTCCAAGACTACCGTCCTATTAACCAAGCTACCATTCAGAACAAATATCCTCTTTCTCAGATCAATTATCTATGTGATCAACTGGCTGGTTCGTCAGTGTTCTCTAAACTCGACTTGAGGTTGGGTTACCACCAGATCCGTGTTCGTGAAGAAGATATCCCGAAGACCGCATTTGTGACTCGCTATGGATCATACGAGTACACCGTCATGTCTTTTGGATTAACCAATGCTCCAGCCACCTTCTCTCGTCTGATGAACTATATCTTTATGGAATACCTCGACAAATTTGTCATGGTTTATCTGGATGATATCCTTGTATATTCCAAGAATGAAGAAGAACATGCTGAACATCTTCGTCTTGTTCTGGAAAAGCTTAGAGAACATCAACTATATGCCAAGTTCTCCAAATGTGAATTCTGGCTACCCGAAGTAACCTATCTTGGGCATGTCATCTCTAAGGATGGTATTGCCGTCAACCCTGAACGAGTTCAGGCTATTCTAGATTGGACTCCTCCGAAGAATGTCAAGCAAGTCAGAAGTTTTCTCGGACTCGCCAGCTATTGCCGTCGATTCGTCGAGAACTTCTCCAAGATCGCTAGACCTCTGACTAACCTGCTTCATAAGGGCGTCAAGTTTCAGTGGACAGAAAAGTGTCAGGAAAGTTTCCAGGCGCTCAAAGACAAGTTGACTTCTGCCCCAGTGCTTGCTCCTCCAGATACTAAGAAGGACTTCGTCATTTATTGTGATGCTTCACGTCAAGGCCTAGGCGCTGTCCTAATGCAAGAGCGCAAAGTGATTGCTTATGCCTCTCGTCAATTGCGCCCTCACGAAGAGAACTATCCAGTTCACGACCTCGAGCTTGCTGCTGTTATCCATGCACTGAAACAGTGGCGACATTACCTTCTCGGTAATCGTTGCGAGATCTTCACCGACCACCAAAGTCTGAAGTATCTGTTTACTCAACCAGATCTGAACCTCCGTCAGCAGAGATGGATGGAGATTGTTGCAGATTTTAACCTGGGTATTTCGTATACCCCAGGCAAGGCTAATGTAATGGCTGATGCCTTGAGCCGCAAGTCTTACTGCAACCACCTCCAGGTTCACAAAGTTCAGCCCTCGCTTGTTGAAGAATTCAGAAAGCTGAACCTCCATATTGTTCCTCCTGGTGCACTCGCTCCCCCTCCTCCGGAGTTTCGCAAGATGAACCTCCACGTTGTTTCCCGGGGTTCTCTCAATACCATAGTTGCTAGACCCGATCTTGTGGACACCATCAAATGGATACAGAAATGTGACGATGAAGTCGAGAGGATTAAACGTTATCTCGCAGAAGGAAAGCCCTCATTCTTCACTGTTGATGACGCAGGCACCTTATTCTTCAAAGGTCGCCTAGTGGTACCGAGTAAGAGGGAAAACCTGAATCTGACTCCAAGGGTTATGCAAGAAGCTCATGATACACCTTTGTCTATTCATCCCGGTAGTACCAAGATGTACCAAGACATTCGTCAGAGATTCTGGTGGTCTAATATGAAGCAAGATATTGCTCGTTATGTTGCTGAGTGTGACGTTTGTCGTCGTATCAAAGCAGAGCATCAAAGGCCTGCTGGAACTCTGCAACCTATCTCTATTCCTGAATGGAAATGGGACCATGTTGAAATGGACTTCGTCACCGGATTTCCCAAATCGCAGAAAGGTAATGATGCTATTCTTGTCGTCATTGACCGGCTTTCTAAGGTTGCACATTTTCTGGCTGTCAAAGAGACTATCACTGCTAGTCAGCTGGCAACCCTCTACATGTCCAGAATTGTCTCATTACATGGTATTCCATTGGTTATCAGTTCAGACCGTGGCAGCTTATTCACTTCAAGATTCTGGGCAAGTTTCCAAGAAGCTATGGGAACGCATCTGTCATTCAGTACTGTGTTTCATCCGTAGTCGCAAGGGCAAGTTGAACGTGCCAACCAAATTCTCGAAGACATGCTTCGAGCTTGTGTTATTTCCTTCGGCAAGAAATGGGAGGAATCTCTCCCGTATGCTGAGTTCTCTTATAATAATAGCTATCAAGCTAGTCTGAAGATGGCCCCTTTCGAAGTGTTATATGGACGAAAGTGCCGAACACCTCTGAACTGGTCCGAAACTGGGGAACGTCCACTCTTTGGTCCGGATATTATCCAACATGCCGAAGAACAAGTCCGCATTATTCGCGAGCATCTCAAGACTGCTCAGTCGCATCAGAAGAGTCAGTATGATCGTAAACATAAGGACATGGTCTATCAGCCTGGCGAAAAGGCCTATCTTCGAGTTACACCAATGAAGGGTGCTCACCGCTTCGGGATCAAGGGCAAACTAGCTCCTCGCTATATTGGCCCATTCACTATTCTCGAAAGGCGTGGAAAAGTGGCATACCAACTGGAGCTTCCGCCGAACCTTTCTCAGGTTCACGATGTGTTCCACGTGTCACAGCTACGCCGTTGCTTCAAGGACCCAATCCGAGCAGTGGATCATGAAGTGCTCGAATTGCAACATGACCTCTCCTATAAAGAGCATCCGGTCCGCATTCTCGACCAAGCTGAACGCCGCACACGCCAGAAGGCGATCAAGTTCCTCAAAGTCCAGTGGTCGCACCATTCTGAAGATGAAGCCACTTGGGAACGCGAGGATCGCCTACGTGAGGAATACCCCGCTCTGTTTCCTTCTACCTCCTAAATCTCGGGACGAGATTTCTTGTAGTGGAGGAGATTTGTAACGCCCGGATAATTAGGCTACAGTAAAACTCTCCTGATGATGCCATGTCATCTATGTTACTGTTGCTAATTAAGTGGTAGTTCAAAAACATTGCAAATTCAAAAATGAATTAGCGACAAACACCCAAAGTTTTCAAAAGTCAAAACAAAAATGTTCGGTGGGTGCCAAATATTGCAATGGTAATTATGGTGAAGTAAACACATTTTTAGAAAATGCCTAATTACTTTGAAATGAAATAAAACAGAAAAGGAAATAAACAAAAGAAAAAGTGAAAATAAAACAAAAGGAAAACCCCCCAAACCCCCTGGGCCAACTGGCCTAGCTAAACCAGCCTGGCCGGCCCACCTGGCCCATCCAGCCGAACCGGCCCGCCTCCCGCTGTCGCCTCCCTTCCCTGTTCCCCCGACCCGGGTCGGAACAGGGGTGCGTCCCCGCCGCACCCTCTCACCGGCGACGACGAGTGGATAAGGACGCCGACGCCGCGCCCCTCGGTCTCTCCTCCCACTCGCCCCCACTCTCCCCTCGGTCCCCGCGCCTCCCCCCTCAGATCCACCTCGCTCTCTCCCTCGTTCTCCACCACGTCCGAGCGCTGCCATGGACCCGCCGCCGTGAATGCACGGACACAGCCATCGCCTCGCCTCGCCAGCGTGTCCGTCGGCTTCGCCATCGTCTTCCTCGTCCACCGGTGGCTACAGCTGGAGCTAGGAGGCGCTGCTGCAACGGTTCACCTCCTTCCACATCTCCGGTCGCCGCCGTTCTTCACCAACTCGACGACGCCCCCTGCTGCTACTAAACCACCACGGGCCATCTTGCGTGCCGCACGGTGAGCTACCTCCGCCTCCTACTCCTCCTTGTTAAGCCCCTCGCGCATCGTAGCTACCTCATCGCCGTGGCCGTGAGCCCGTCGCCGCGGATCGCCTCGCCGCCGTGGCCATGCTCTCCGTCGTGCTCGTCTGAGCACGACATCGTGCTCCTGATGCTCACCGGAGCCCTACGCGCCCGCGCACTAGCCTCCCCGTGCCTCCTAGCGTGTTTCCCGCCGGGGACCCGACTGCGCCGCCGCCTGCGCGCGTCGCCGGCGCCCTTCCGGTGACCAAATGGCCACGGGGCCGAGCCCTTTGTGCTCAGCGCGTCGCGCAGCTCCACCCTAGCCTTCCCGTTAGCCCCGACGCGCGCTGCGTCGCCGTCTTCATCTCACGCCCGAACCACCTCGCCGCCGTCGAGCCTGTAGCGCTCGATTCCGGCCACCCCCGCCGACGTGCTCCCCTCCATCGGACGCGGCGCGAAGAGGCCGTTCCAGAGAGCCTGGCCGCGCTCGATTTGGTGCTCCATGGGCGAAATCCGACGCTCGCCCGAGCCGCGCCGCCGCAAAAACAAACTCGCCGGCGTCTAAACGCCGGCTGGCTGACGTGGCATGCATGGGGCCCCACCCTGGGTCACTGCCAGTGGGCCTGGGGGCCCCAACTGGCCAAGTTGACCGGGTCAACTACGCTGATGTGGCAGCTACTGCCACTGACATGCGGGCCCCATCCCATAAAACAAATAAAAACAAATAGATAAACTGCTAATTAATTAAATAATAATTAAACCTAATCTCTCACTGACTACTGGGCCCTACCTGCTAATTAACCCATTTAATTAGTTTCAAAACTCTGTTAATGCCCCTGACAATGACATGTGGGTCCCACTGGACCCACCTATCTGGTTTGACTGGTCAACCGACCAGTTGACCTGCTGACATCACTCTGATGTCATGCTTGCGTCATCAAACACTGTTCTGGATAATGTTGGCTTTAGATAAATAATTAAAATCAGAAAATGATTTAAATCTTTAGAAAATCATATCTTTTAATCCGTATCTCGGATGAAAATACTTTCTACATGAAAGTTGCTCAGAACGACGAGACGAATCCGGATACGCAGCCCGTTCGTCCGCCACACACCCCTAGCATAGCGAACACGCAACTTTCCCCCTCCGGTACCTTGCCCGAAACGCGAAACACCGGGAATACTTTCCCGGATGTTTTCCCCCTTCGTCGGTATCACCTACTACCGCGATTGGGCACACCTAGCATCGTTACTTGTCATGTCATGCATTGATATGCATCTGTTTGCATTGTATTCATTGTTTCTTCCCCCTCTTCTCTCCGGTAGACTACGAGACCGACGCTGCTGCTGCCCAGTTCGACTACGGAGTTGACGACCCCTCCTTCTTGCCAGAGCAACCAGGCAAGCCCCCCCCTTGATCACCAGATATCGCCTATTCTTCTCTATACTGCTTGCATTAGAGTAGTGTAGCATGTTACTGTTCGGTTACTCCTATTCTGTTGCATAGCCTGTCATTGTTGCTACAGTCATTGATACCTTACCCGCAATCCTAAATGCTTAGTATAGGATGCTAGTTTATCATCATTGGCCCTACATTCTTGTCAGTCTGCCTTGCTATACTATTGGGCCGTGATCACTCGGGAGGTGATCACGGGTATATACTATACATATATACATACTTACAGATGGTGACTAAAGTCGGGTCGCTCGAAGAGTACCCGCGAGTGATTCACGGATTGGGGGCTGAAAGGACCTTTGTCCCGACGGCCCTCTGTGTGGATCTTTGTGGCGGAGCGACAGGGCAGGTTGAGACCACCTAGGCGAGAGGTGGGCCTGGCCCTGGTCGGCGTTCGCGGTTGCTTCATAATAACACGCTTAACGAGATCTTGGTATTTGATCTGAGTCTGGCCACTGGCCTATACGCACTAACCAACTACGCGGGAAAGATATGGGCACTCGACGTCGTGGTATCAGCCGAAGCCTTCTTGACGTCAGCGACTGAGCGGCGCGCGCCGGATTGGAACGTAAGCCTGCTCTTGTATTAAGGGGGCTAGTTCTGCTTCCGGCCGCCCTCGCAACATGCAGGTGTGCAATGGGCGATGGGCCCAGACCCCTGCGCCATAGGAGTTAGACCGTCGTGCTGACCTCTCTGTTGTGCCTAGGTGGGGCTGCGACGTGTTGATCTTCCGAGGCCGGGCATGACCCAGGAAAGTGTGTCCGGCCAAATGGGATCGAGCGTGTTGGGTTATGTGGTGCACCCCTGCAGGGAAGTTTATCTATTCGAATAGCCGTGTCCCTCGGTAAAAGGACGACCCGGAGTTGTACCTTGACCTTATGACAACTAGAACCGGATACTTAATAAAACACACCCAGACAAGTTCCACAGACAACCCGGTGATCGCTTTTCCACAGGGCGACGAGGGGAGGATCGCCGGGTAGGATTATGCTATGCGATGCTACTTGGAGGACTTCAATCTACTCTCTTCTACATGCTGCAAGACGGAGGCTGCCAGAAGCGTAGTCTTCGATAGGACTAGCTATCCCCCTCTTATTCTGGCATTCTGCAGTTCAGTCCACTGATATGGCCTCCTTACACATATACCCATGCATATGTAGTGTAGCTCCTTGCTTGCGAGTACTTTGGATGAGTACTCACGGTTGCTTTGCTCCCCTCTTTTCCCCCTTTCCTCTTCTTCTCGGATGCCGCAACCAGACGTTGGAGCCCAGGATCCAGACGCCACCGTCGACGACGACTACTACACTGGAGGTGCCTACTACTACGTGCAGGCTGCTGACGACGACCAGGAGTAGTTAGGAGGATCCCAGGCAGGAGGCCTGCGCCTCTTTCGATCTGTATCCCAGTTTGTGCTAGCCATCTTATGGCAACTTGTTTAACTTATGTCTGTACTCAGATATTGTTGCTTCCGCTGACTCGTCTATGATCGAGCACTTGTATTCGAGCCCTCGAGGCCCCTGGCTTGTATTATGATGCTTGTATGACTTATTTATGTTTTAGAGTTGTGTTGTGATATCTTCCCGTGAGTCCCTGATCTTGATCGTACACGTTTGCGTGCATGATTAGTGTACGATTGAATCGGGGGCGTCACACGTGGTGAGCTCCTTCCCCAACCCTCCTCACCTGATTCAGAGGAGAGCTGGTGACCACGTCCTCCGGCGACGGCGTTGCTCCGGGGTGTGGAGGCCGCCGAGCTGCAGGAGGAGGAGCTCCCCGCCACCCCAAGGCCCCAGATCCAGCCTCCACGGCCATAGACGGGCTTCCAGATCCTCGTCGTCGTTGAGCTGGCCCATGATTGATGAACAGCGGCGGATCCGGCGGCAAGGCCAAGGTGCCACAGGCGATGGCGCCGTTGGAGGGTGGTTTCTTCTCCACGTCCACGTGCCGGGAGAGGAAGCTGCCTCCGCGTTGTTCTGCACCAAGTTCGGCAAGGGGGGACGCACGGCCGTCCTCCTCCTCCTCTACATCCATGGCTCTCATCCCGGAAGGTACTGTTCCTCTCCCGCATTAATCCTGCTTCTGAATCGATCTGCACAGCTGATTTTTGCCTATTGCTCTGTTTGCCTGCAGGGGAGGTATCGCTGGAGCTCTAAGGCGGCCTTAAACACCACCGATCTGGTCGGAGGATGGGCAGATAAGGCCATGCGTCTCCTGCTCCTTCCCATGTACGTGTTCATCCCAGTCTCTGACTCACTGTCCAGACTTAACTACGTAGCGGCTACCTAGTATGGATATGATTACGAGCTAGCCGGATTGGATTATGTAGCCTACCTCAATGCTTAATTAGTCTGGCGGTTTCTTGCACGCATACATGCATGCATCATGGTAGAGAATTGAAATCACTAGCTCTAGCTACTTCGTGGTTGAATGGTTTGCATTGAAGTGTACGATCAAATTCTGTACATCTAACATTTGATGAACTAGATGCAGCTTGCTTTTGATTCAGATGATTTATATCTGTGTATGATGTGTTAAAAAATATCTCTGTACGAGTCCTGCGCAGGTCATCGTTGGAGGAGAGGATGATGGTGAAGTAGCAGAGGATGATGGTGCCCGGCCATGGCGAGCGAGGAAGCCCCAAGATTGATACGTGGCTCCCTCTTGTCGCAAGTTCAGATATCGCACATCCTATATGTTGTGCAAATCGGAGAGATCCAGAATGCTTTTCTCATGTATTTTTGTTATCTCAGATATGGATTTGGGGCGTATTTCAAGCAGGTAATAATCTACTCTGATGCTTTCGCTCTAAGAGGAAAGTGTGCCATCCCTAACCTCAAGCAGGTAATAATTAATCATTTATGAGCTGATGGACAACAATTACTCTATTCTTCCACCATTGCATCACTCAATCAAATGTCATCATGTATCAATGATGTGAATATGTGAAAAAAATCATCTGTGCTCTGTTTTCTTATTTGGATGAAAACCAGGCAGTGTAGTTATTTTCTATAGTTTATACACATACTGCACGATTAATTATAGGTTGTAACCTCACTGTCACGCTAATGGACGCAAAAAAGAACAGTGGCAGTACTATCAATGGTTCAGTCAGCGCCTCAACAACGTCTGCACTACTTCTGATATTGTTTTTCAGTAGCTTTTTTCTGCACCTTTCTCTTTCAGTTCTTAGTGCTGCTGCCCCATGAACACATTTTTTTAATTTGACTGTACATTCAAATGAAGCTTTTGTTAAGTATACACTCCAAAATTCAGTTAACAGTAGCCTAACTGAATTTTCTGTTTCTGAATTTATAAACTCACTTTATATTCAGTTTATAAATTAACAATAGCTTCAAAATTAAGTATCATTCCCATGGATCAACTGTTATTTTATTTTGTGGAGGATAAAGTTCAGATCATGAATAATGGCATTACAAGTGAACTTGGCACAATTACACATGTCCTGAACTAGATATGAGCAAGTCTTCATTGGCATGCAAGTACTACTTTTACATTGTCATGATAGGAACAATTAATTTGACATGTATCATTGGTACTGCTAAAACATTTCGTTCATGTTTCAACAAATTTGGTGAAGACCACTTCATATGTATTTTGTATATATTAATTATCTCCTGTTGCTTTCTAAGATGTTAGTTCTTTCAGTTCTAGCCCTTCTATCTTTAATTCCTGGCTGCTGGACTACCTGCAGGACAACGTGTTCATCTGCGGCAGCTCTCTCTGTAGCAGTCCGTCCGCGACGCGCTCCGCAGCGTCTTCGCCGGGCACAACGAGATCCTCAACGTCTGGAAGTAAGTCGCCGACCATCTGTTTTCTGATGAATTTTCTTTCTAGCTCAATGTGATCGGATCTGACTAGTACGTTCAGATTTGCTCTTGTTTTCTTTTCAAATAGTACTAGTAGTCTATATTCCAGCTGTGCGACTACCTATAGCCACTTGAACCGATGAGAATTCTTCAAGCCTACCTATAGCCACTTGAACAGATGTCTATCTCAGATCTGCTCATCTAAAAAATCCAAATGGAGTAGTATACTGGTAGTATAGTATAATAACATTATCAAAAGGTAAATGCCCTGATTATTTAGCCCTGTCAGATAAATACTCGTCGAAAGTGGGCTCCTATCAAAATTCATTTCCATTAAAATCTTACTCATACAATATATGCTCATATCTAGTTCTGCATAAAAAATGACAGTATTGACATGTTATAAATAGTTTGTTTGTCTTCCTGTTTATTTTGTTACATTTTGCAGGGATAAAATGAAGAAAAAGAAGAAAAGATTACTAAAAGATTAGTTTTAGGATTTTCTTTTATGGCGGAGTATCTAGTGAAAATCACTAACCAGTGAAAATCTGGAAACTTGTGATCTTGGGCGTTGGATCACTGGCGGATGGTACAGATGAAAGGCGGCTTTGCTAAGCAGCCACTTAAGGGTATTTTACAGATAACCCCTTGTCTTACTCACGGGGCAGGAAATCTTTTGACGCCGCAGCCCATGAACGATTCGTCTTCGATCTCTCGTGCGACGATGGCGTCGCCGGCTGTAAGCCGTCGCCCGCCGCCGGAGGTGATGATAACGCCGTCGCTGCTCCTTCCTATCCCATGGCCCCACCTTCTCGTAGACCTGCACCGGCCCTCGTCGCCGTCGACGCCCTCACTCTTCCGTCCTCTCTCATGCCCCTTTGCCTCAGACCTAGCCCTGCACCGGCCCCTGTACTGGACGCCCTAGCAGTATGTTTTGAGCTTTTGAGAGGTTGAGATTTTTTTGTATCCTCGAAAACAAAGAGAGCTTGAGCGTCCTGTTGAGAGTTTCTGTAATCATTTGAAGCTCCACAATATTTTCTGTTAAGAAATCGTAGTTTGTCAGATTTGTAGCTGTACGCCTGTACATGCACTGTGGCTGTCACTTTTAGCAGAGGAGAAGAACTCCAGATTGTATGATTTGGTGTAGGACAAGAAGTCCATGCCTTGCATGATTTCAAAATTCTGTTTGCCCATATTTTGCTTGGATGACCACATTCTGTATCATTGGATATTGGACTACTGTTGAGAGCTTCAGGATTAGGATTTGAGAGACATGTCTTTCGTTTTATTTTGCCAACTTGAAGTTGTAGACTGGGCATTCATGTATCATGCCTCTGTTTTTCGGTTTTGCTCCATACATCTTGTCATTTTTGTCAAAGCAAAGTTGTGAAATAATAATTCAGCAAACCTGCATTGTAACCATCACTCTTAACATATATACGTGCTGCATATGCTTCTTCTCCAACAAAAGCTTCACTGATACATTCACTTTATTTCAAAAAAAAAAGATGCATACACTTTAGATAGAACCACTAAGAATGTTTCTTCTGATCAAAGCTTCTTCCAGCGCTGAGGATCACCACATAAGTACGTGAACAGACCACCCTTGCACTGAATTCTGTGTAGATTTTCATCCAACAAACTCAATGGAGCTCAACAATACATAGCATTCAGAAGCTAATATTCAGAATTTTTTGTCATCTACAAATTCCCAGAATACAGCAATGGAGAACCACCCAGTCTAAATAAAGAGAATCAACAATGCTCTCACGTTCAGTGATAACACTTCACAACATCAAAATTGCATTCAGAAATTTTGTCTCTCCATGACAAACTCGCACATAAAATTGGATAAATCAGGTAGAAGGAGGCATGCTAGAATCAAACTTTGAAGGATCAACAGCCCATTTCGCGGCCGGCGTCGCCGGTGCACGCGTCGCCGCCCACGCAGTCCTGCTGGCTAGACCGAACGTCGTGGGCAGCCTGGGCACCATGCCTTGCGGAAGCCCTCCCCGCTGAGGCGAGCTTCGATGCAGTGGACGCCTTCATCAGCGCGCCGCCGGCTCTCGCCACCTCATCTCAAACTTCGCCGATGTGGGTTGTGTCCGCGCTGGACGCCTCGATGGCATCCACACGGCGGCAGAGCCATGGGGGACGACTCCGCCTTCAGTCGTCGCGATGGGGGACGGCAGCAGCGCCATGCGGGGTGGCCGTGCGGTGGCCGGTGGGGAACGACCATGGATAAGGCCAGATCGAAGACGAATCGTTCATGGGCTGCGGCGTCAAAAGATTTCCTGCCCCGTGAGTAAGACAAGGGGTTATCTAAAAAATACCCTTAAGTGGCTGGTTAGCAAACCCACCTTTCATCTGTACCATCCGCCAGTGATCCAACGCCCAAGGTCACAAGTTTCCAGATTTTCACTGATTAGTGATTTTCACTGGATACTCCGCCTTCTTTTATTTCCTTGCAATTTTCCTTTTATTGGATACTTGTAAAGACATTGTAATATTATTACTATAATAAAAATTATGATTCTATTTTATTTTTTGTTTTTGAAATATTTTTCCTTATAGGTTGTTTTCTGTAAATTTGGATTTTTTTCCAAATACATTACTAGTGGCGCATTTAAGCCCTTACTAGTGGCGCACCTTCCTTTATTACTAGTGGCGCACCTATAAGGCTATTAATGGAGCATCTGGAGGGAATACCAGTGGAGCACCAAATGGTATACTAATGGCGCACTACATGGTGCGCCATTAGTATCTGGTATGTGGTGCGCAATTAGTATATAATACTAGTGGCGTGGTACTAGTGGCGCACCAGTAGTGCGTCATTAGTAGGCAAAACTGGTGCGCCACTAGTAGGCATTTTCCTAGTAGTGCCTATTGCCCGCATTTTTTCTGCCCTTCGAATTATTACCTGTCATGTTGGTCCTATATGGGTCCGAGTTGATGAATACACAAAAAAATATAAATAAATAATTTAATGCTGACAAGCGGGGCTGTGTGTTATGATGATGAAGATTTACTAATGCACTTCATCAAATTCTATGCTTTTTCCTTAAGAATTTGTAACACTAGCTTACATACAATTATGAGTTACTATAATCACATAGCGTAACACAACAGTAACATAAACCTATATGTTACTGGTGTACTATACTTGTAACACCTTTTCAGATCTGTCTGAGTATGCTCGCAACACAAATGATATGTTACTACCTTTTTACTTGTAAGACATCTTGTGATTTGTTACGACATTGTGTTACTTAACATCTGTTTTGTTGTAGTGAGAGTTACTCTCATTAAAAGGTGGGCACGGGTAGCTAATCCGCTCTTCCTCCTTTTGTTCTTCGCTCTCTTCATAATCTTTTTCATCCAATGAGCTCACAGTTTCATCAATTTTTTTTTCCATAGCTTCCTGCAAAATATTAGTCTCTTCTTGGACAGCGGAGACTTTCTCAATAAATGCATCAATATTGGAATTGTATTCATAATTTTCATAGCAATATCTAAGTATAGCAAAAAATTTAGGTCTGTAAAGTGAATCATCAAAATCTTCAGACTCTTTAAACATAGATTCAATCTCATAAGCACCCATAAAAGCAACGAATTATTCTATTTGTTCCACATCATAGTAATCATAGATACCATTAGCATAAGAAGCCAATGTTTTATCATCATTAAATTTGCATGAAAAGGGGAGGTGTGGAGCCTTCATCCTAGAGCAACAAGTATAATCATATCTCAAGCATAGTTGCCTAGCATACCAATATAACATATAAATTTGATCCCATAATAGTTTCCATTTTTGTGTCAAGCGATAATCCCTAAAGTATTCACGTTGATCCAATGTATCTCCCATAACATAATTGAATGGGGTTTTCTCAAGATTATCAAAGTAGTACATAATATCTTTCACATAATGAGCATCGAGGGTTTTAGGAGGTTCCCCATCTCCATGAGTAGCAAGTATACATATTTTTTTTGGTATTTCGTGTTCCATATCCATAACTAAAGATAGAAACAACTAAGAACAACAAATAAAAATTACTTAGTGATAAAGCAAACAAGCACACACGAGAATATTCACCCCACGTTATGACTCCCCGGCAACAGCGCCAGAAAAAGGTGTTGATAACCCACAAGTGCAGGGGATAATTGTAGCCTCTGTCGATAAGTAAGAGTGTCGAACCCAACGAGGAGCTAAAGGTAGACCAAATATTCTCTCAAGTCCTATCTGCCATTGATACGACTCTACGCACGCTTAGTGTTCGCCTTACCTAGAACAAGTATGCAACTAGAAGTACTTTGTAGGTGTTGTTGGATATGTTTGCAAGATAAAAAAGAACACGTAAATATAAACTAGGGGCTGTTTAGATAAAGAAGCAATAAAGTAAATATAGCGAGTGTGGAAAAGTGGTGATAGGAGTTGTGAAATTGTCCCTAAGCAATTGACTACTTTACTAGACCGATAGCAAGTTTCATGTGGGAGAGACATAAGCTAACATACTTTCTCTTCTTGGATCATATGCACTTATGATTGGAACTCTAGCAAGCATCCGCAACTACTAAATATCATTAAGGTAAAACCCAAACATAGCATTAAAGTATCAAGTCCCCTTTATCCCATACGCCACAATCCCCTTACTCGGATTTATGCTTCTTTCACTCAAGCAACCCACTATAAGCGAATCATGAGCGTATTGCAACACCCTACAGCACGAATCCCTCACGCTTGCGCGACACGGAGGGCACAATAGGACAGCAACATAACCACATGCAAATTAAACCAATCATAGCAATTCATCAATCACCAATAGGACAATAAAAAACTACTCAGACATCATAGGATGGCAACACATCATTGGATAATAATATGAAGCATAAAGCACCATGTTCAAGTAGAGGGTATAGCGGGTTGCGGGAGAGTGGACCGCTGAATATAGGTGGGGGAAGGTGATGGAGATGTTGGTGAAGATGGCAGAGGTGTTGGTGTAGATCGCGGCGATGATGATGGCCCCCGGCGGTGTTCCGGCGCCACCGGAAGCAAAGGGGAGAGAGCCCCCCTTCTTCTTCTTCCTTGACCTTCTCCCTAGATGGGAGAAGGGTTTCCCCTCTGGTCCTTGGCTCCCATGGCGTGGGAGGGGCGAGAGCCCCTCCAAGATTGGATTTGTCTCTCTGTCTCTCTCTGTTTCTGCGTTCTCAGATTCTGCCCTGGCACCGTTTCTTTTATATCCGAAGATCCGTAACTCCGATTGGATTGAAACCTTCGCCCAGATATGTTTCCAAAAATTAGCTTTCTTGCGGCCAAAGAAGGGCGTAAACTGCCTTACGAGGGGCCCACGAGGGCCAGGGGCGCGCCCAGTGAAAGTGGGCACGCGGGCCACCCTCGTGGCCACCTCGGGCACCGTCTCATGTTGATTTTACTTCCCAAAAATCATAAATATTCCAAAAATAAGCTCCGTCCGTTTTTATCCCGTTTGAACTCCGTTTGATATTGGGTTTCTGCGAAACATAAAAATGCAACAAACAGGAACTAGCACTGGGCACTGGATCAATATGTTAGTCCCAAAAATAGCTTCAGTTGCAACTCCACCAGCTCCTGCAGTGTCAGCACCTGCAGCCACAGCTTCAGTTGCTCCTCCAGTTGCAACTCCACCATCTCCTTAGACATCTTCAAAAGCATTCGTCGCAGGACTCCTCTCCATGCCACCTTCGCACTCCGGAGCTCTCGGAGATCGTGCTTAGAGCCGCATAGCACTATACCTTTTCAAGCTTTTTGGTAATTGTTGCCAAAGGGGGAGAAAGTGTATAGATCATAGGCTTCGAGAGAGAGAGAGAGAGAGAGAGTGCTTGCTTCTTTTGCCTCTTTTTGCTACTCCATTTGCGTTGCATATGTTTGGTTGAAACAATATTCTATGCTTGTGTGTGAGATACTCTTATGATCATATGTTTGATCATATCATATTTTAATGCTTGTGCTTGAATGATGATATCCTTATCTTATGTTGATCATTCATATCTTATTTTGGTGATGAGTGCATATTCCATATTCTATCATTTTGAGCACTCCACCAAGATGTATGTGACATGGAAGGGTGACCCACAATCCTAATTGGTTGTGCATTTGCATTCAAAAGCAAATTTAAATAATGCACAAATTTAGGGGGAGCTCTTGCTTATCACATACTTCTCAAAGCGAAGATGTATTTCATTTATATTATCTTTTGTCGAAGCTTTGATCTATATGTTGTCATCAATTACCAAAAAAGGGGAGATTGAAGGTGCAACTAATCCCTGGGTGGTTTTGGTAATTCATAACAACATATAGCTCACTGAACTAATACTCCTTCAAGATCAATATTTCAGAAAGTTCAGTGATTGGTATGGCATGGACTAGAGATGTGGACCCCTCAAAATGCTAAGGACTCATGTTGGCAAAAGCTCAAGACTCTACCATTTTCATTTTAGTGATCCAAGATCACATTGGGTCTATAGGAAAGTCAATACTATTAAAAGGGGATGAGGTGTTACTTAATGGCTTGCTTGCTCAAAATGCTTAGTGATATGCTCCAAAATCCCTCAACCATTTTCTCATTTCCACATATGTCCTAAACCTAAAGTCAAACTCGTCCCCACCAATTTGATCTATCTGGCGCCACCGAGTTCACTTGATATAGCCATATCCACAAACCCTAATCAGTACCGATAGGGATCTCGTTCTCACCGAATGCAAACTCTTTGTTTCCCTTCATAACGTTTTGGTCTAACCGAAGTGAGCGATTGGTCCCACCGAGTTGGCATTGCAAACTCTTTGTTTCCTTTTCGTAACGTTTTGGTCTAACCGAGATGAGCGATCGATCCCACCGAGTTTGCCTGACCAAGTCTCTGTTTTCTTATTACTGAAATCGGTCTCACCAAGTTCATGTGATCGGTCTCACCGAGATGAGGTTTTGCCCTAACCCTAGCGCATCGGTCTCACCAAGTTAATGTTGTCGGTGCCACCGAAATGCCTCATGTTCACATTTTGAACCAAGTCGGTCTGACCGAGTTTACCAATTCGGTCCCACCGAGTTTGGGAATTTGTGTGTAATGGTTAGATTTTGTGTGGAGGCTATATATACCCCTCCACCCCCTTCTCCATATGTGAGAGAGCCATCAGAACGTGCCTACACTTCCACTACTCATTTTCTGAGAGAGAACCACCTAGTCATGTGTTGAGACCAAGACATTCCAATCCAACCACAAGAATCTTGATCTCTAGCCTTCCACAAGTTGCTTTCCACTCAAATCATCTTCCCAGCATAGCCAAATCTATGAGAGAGAGTTGAGTGTTGGGGAGACTATCATTTGAAGCAAAAGAGCAAGGAGTTCATCATCAACATACCGTTTATTAACTTTTGGAGAGTGGTGTCTCCTAGATTGGTTAGGAGTTACTTGGGAGCCTCCGTCGAGATTGTGGAGTTGAACTAAAGAGTTTGTAAGGGCAAGGAGATCGCCTACTTTGTGAAGATCTACCCTAGTAAGGCAAGTCCTTCGTTGGTGATGGCCATGATGGGATAGACAAGGTTGCTTCTTCATGGACCCTTCATGGGTGGAGCCCTCCGTGGACTCGCGCAGCTGTTACCCTTTGTGGGTTGAAGTCTCCATCAACGTGGATGTACGATAACACCACTATCGGAACCATTCCAAAAATCTCCGTGTCTACATTGCGTTTGCTCCCTCCAAACTCCTCCCCCTTTACCTTCATATGCAATGATTTACATTCCGCTGCTATACTCTTAGAATTGCATGTGTAGGTTGTTTGCTTGACTAGTGCTAAGTTGCTAAAATCTGCCAAGACTTAAAATTGGGAAAAGGATAGATTTTTATTTTGTTAAGTAGTCTAATCACCCCCCTCTATTCTAAAGAGCAATGAACGATACTTTCACCGCTTCAAGGGCGTCGTTTGCCACTAGAGTTTAGTTGCCTTGCATCCTCATTAGTTCATATATCATCAGGCTGCTGTGTGATGTAAGCGTCTCCTGTAGCAAGAGATGGTGTGGATTAGGAAATAAAACAAACAAGCATTTCCCATGAGGGTATGATGCTATACAAAACATACTTTGTTTAGTGGTGTCTGTAGCTTGTCGTCATTGTAATTCCATTCAAAGAAGGTGGCACACAACCCAGTCTGCTCTCTGCATTTGGGTGGAGTAAACAAAGCCAAAGGGACCAGTTAAAACAATGCGATAAATATGTGAACTAATTATGGAAGTTGAGTGGTCGACAGGGGCGAAAGCATACTTCTCAATCTTTTCCCTCATTATGATCGGGAAAGTGCGTCCCTAGTGGCTTGATTCCCAATGCCAAGAGCTGAAGAAATTCTGGAGGCATGTGAACAACGCGGCGTGGAGTTTGTTGCTAACAAATTCATGCATGCTGACTCGGCGGTTGCTATACCCAAACGGGCTAACAGCTGGGTCAAATACAATTATTCTTTTCTGCAACATATCAAAAGCATAACTGTCCAACCATCAGGTAGTATCGCCGGGATGTACCACTGCATATAGATAGGCATCTCAGTGATGGGCATCATAAACTTAAACACTAGTTCTAATAACACGACTTACCATTCGGCATGAAGATGGGTTGCAGGATGTTGTTCCTTCTTGGAGGCTAGCCCTGATTGATTGTACGGTCATTGGGTCGGTGTTCGCCAAAACAATTGTCTACAAAAAGTGGTTCGGGGGGGGGGGGGGGTTATCATCAAGGCAAAAAAGGGGTGAATTAAAGAGGGGTTGCTGGAAACACTCACAGCAAAGTCGGGCTCAACAAATTTCCTCCATATCCGTCCAATACTGTCCTTTGAGAAAAACAAATCAACTTGGCCAAGCCTATGAAAAATAGTTGTAACCATCTCATGGGTCATTGTGATTTCACCACCCTCTAATGTTATGAGTCTTGGCTTGGGATGCACGATCCATTTCCTGCAGTGGTTTTATTGGGAAAATGCAGTTACTAAATGAGAATTTGAAAAATGTTTGTGAGCATTTGGTAAAAAGATTACTGCACAGGGATGCGATCTTGCCTCTCGAGGTTTAGCATGGAGGTTGCACTCATCCAGTCTTTTATGGCCCTGAGTACAGTTGGGATTGGTGGTACTGGGACTGATCCAGCGACCCACGGATCTCTTCCAAAGTTGCATTGAGGTAGATCGATCTTCATAGGTGCTCCATCGATGGTTGATCCAAACAATATGAAGCCGGGGCTGGACATATCTCAGCATAGTAATTAACCAAGATGGCTGTAAGGTCATCATAAAAAGCAACAATTTTGCTTGCAATTTCCTTAACGGTTGCATCCTGAGATGTGGGGATATTATTGAGTGGTTCTTGCCCACATGTTGGTGTTGCAGCGAGGGCGGTCCCTGTCTCGCGTGAACATGTTTTCTTTGCTGTGCCCGACTGTATGCTTGATGATAAACTGCCATCCCTTTTCCTAGACACGGAACTATTGATAGACATGCAACCTGCAAAGGAATAATGGGTAGTGTCAGATTGGATCATCATTTATATGCATTCAAAATTCATAATGTAAAATGATGGATTGTTTACCTCCAGGGTTGCCTGGTGTTGGTAGTCGGGGTCCAATCTTGCTGACTAGCGGCATGCTCAATTGAGTTTGATTTGTTGATACATGAGGGGGTTCATCACAAGTATTTGTTCCTTCATTATCCAATATGCATTTTTTGTTCCCATGTGCCTTACAACAAGTGCAACTCTCTGCTAAGCATGCCATAAGCTTGTCTGTGAAATTAAACATATTGGACTGGAACGCTTGACGCATTTATGATATGTTTGCTAGGCCGCAGGCGTTCTGCTCTCGTAGAAGTATACCAAGCTTCTATGCTGACTTGATATTCGATATATAAAAATTGGGTTAGATGTGAGGGGCAACAAGAGGATGCTGGAAAAAAATGTTTGAATGCCTCTTTAACTGAATATACGTGACTTACTATGCTTGGGTAGCGTGTTCATATGTAATTCGAAAACTTCTGCGGACCGGTTTTGGCATAACTACTTCGCAACATCGGGGAGCATGTGGCGTTTCCTCTCTTGGGCATTGGTGCTAGCTTTGCTGACTTTGCTGTGAAAGTTTCCTTATAAGGGAAGCCAATTAGATTGCTCACTGACATCTCGGTCCGTACCTATTGAGTTGCAAATGTGTTCATTGCATGTCATGAATGGAAATGATTGCATTTCAAAAAAAAAACTATTTTAGCACTTGTGAGGGGGGGGAGGGTACTGTTGCACCATGGTAGGAAACTTCACAGCACCAACACTGACTATAATTTTTTCAACCATCTTCTTCATTGTGTCATAGTTGTACAGACCTATCCGCGGTGTTACACCTCACAACATGTTTAGAATGCCTAGATCGAGACTATCTAGCACGAAGAGCTGTGATAAGAAGCCCATTAGCCTAAACAAATGACCATATGAATCTGAATTGGCCTATGACCGAACCAACTTTGAGCAGAGAAAGCCTGGACATGAAGCATGGCGTACCAGGCAAACCTGTTGAACCACCAGATCCATCATAGTCGCTGTTCCAATCTTCAGGTGACTGTTCACTGTTCTCTACTCGATTGATAACTATAGCTGCTTGGATCCTACTAAATAAATCGGACATCTCCTCCCTCTAGAAATAACACCCCTTGAATGAAAATCCTATATGGTGAGAGCAAGATATGAGAACAATGACGAGGGAGCATTATGGATGAACATGTAAATAGTGCAAGTGTGGTTGTGGTGAGTACCTCTTGCTTACTCCGGCTGTTACCTCGGCTGACTGACGGTGGAGGGTAGGCCTCGCCGCCGTCGACCATCTCCACAGGGAGGGGGCTGTTTGTCTGCCGTGGCCCGTCTGGTGGATTCTCCTTGGGCGGCAAAGAATAGAAACACAGGTCTGCCTTAGAGTCTGCCTGAGGTGGGTGGGTCGAGGTAGATGACAGGGAGGAGGGGGGAAGGGTGTAGTAAATTACGTGACATGACGTCTCGGGGGAAAGCGACCTGGCCTAGATGGATGGGTGCTGTTCCATGAAACCTGCACCTCGCGTGGATCCGTCTCGCTAATTGAGTTGTTTGGGTTCAAGTAAACATATCAGCGTAATGCCGATTATTTTTCTGGGTGCAGAAAAAACACCGATTTGGGAAAATGATGCTGACTAAAAATTAAACCTGACTACGCCCATATTTGTAAAACTTGTTCCACTTTATCTAGCTTGATAGGCACATAAAAAATGTCATGACATGATGCATTATGGTGGTAATTTTTCTGAACACGTAATTATATGGTAATCAAATACCGTCGATGTGTCAAACAACCTCATTGACCTGGGAGAAAAATGGTGGGCAAACGTGAGCGTTGGCTGGACGGAAATGGTCCACGTCATCACTTGCTGAACCTGTGGTCGTCCATGATCAACGCTTGCTAAAAAGCATGCATGCACGGATTCATGTCTCCACGGCCCGAACAAGTTCCAAACGGAGGCCACCCATCAAGTTCATGTCAGCTTTTCCATCAGAGGGCTAGGCCCCTTTTGCATGTGCGTGGGCCATGTCTAGGTCAATACGGGCCAAAAAAATCAAATACGTGATGTATACACTGGCCACGCGGATCCATATGGCAAAGTGATGGCCAGAGATAGCGGCCTGCCTACAGCGTGGCCGCTATGGGCAGTTTTCGACACATCATCACAATAATCATCATAGATAGTAACTTTGTTCTCATAACCAATTGGAACCTCTTCCGAAACAGTGGATTCGTCACTAAATAAAGTCATGACCTCTCCAAATCCACTTTCATAATTATCACAATAAGGTTCAACACCCTCCAAAATAGTGGGATCATTACTTCCTAAAGTTGATGCTCTTCCAAACCCACTTTCGTCAATATAATCATCATCAATAGGAGGCATGTTTTCATCATAATAAATTTTCTCATCAAAACTTGGGGGACTAAAATTATCATATTCATAGCATCCCCAAAGCTTGTGGCTCTGCATATCATTAGCATCATGGATATTCAAGGAATTCATACTAACAACACCGCAATCATGCTCATCATTCAAATATTTAGTGCCAAACAATTAATTGACTTCTTCTTCTAGCACTTGAGCACAATTTTCCTTTCCATCATTTTCATGAAAGACATTAAAATGATGAAGCATATGTGGCAACCTCAATTCCATTTTTTATAGTTTTATTTTATAGACTAAAGTAGTGATAAAAAAAGAAACTAAAATATTCGATTGCAAGAACTAAAGATATACCTTCAAACACTAAACTCCCCGGCAACGGCGCGAGAAAAGAGCTTGATGTCTACTATGCAACCTTCTTCTTGTAGACTCGTGTTGGGCCTCCAAGAGTGGAGTTTTGTAGGACAATAGCAAATTTCCCTCAAGTGGATGACCTAAGGTTATCAATCCGTGGGAGGCGTAGGATGAAGATGGTCTCTCTCAAACAACCCTGCAACCAAATAACAAAGAGTCTCTTGTGTCCCCAACGCACCCAATACAATGGTAAATTGTATAGGTGCACTAGTTCGGAGAAGGATGGTGATACAAGCGTAATGTGGATGGTAGAAATATATTTTTATAATATGAAAATATAAAAACAACAAGGTAGCAAGTAACAAAAGTGAGCGACAATGGTATTGCAATGCTTTGAAACAAGGCCTAGGGTTCATACTTTCACTAGTGCAAGTTCTCTCAACAATTATAGCATAATTAGATCATATAACAATCCCTCAACATGCAACGAAGAATCACTCAAAAGATAGGGTACAAAACCACCTCAAAGTTATTCTTTCTGATCAATCCATAGGGCTATTCCTATAAGTGTTACAAACAGCCCTTGAGTTCATAGCAAAATAACACCATATGGCACACATCAATCAACACTAATGTCACCTAGATACTCCAATGTCACCACAAGTATCCATGGGTCAATTATATGCTATGCATCAAACAACTTCAGATTCAGAATATTCAATCCAACACAAAGAACTTCATGAGTATCCCAAGATTTCTACCGGAGAAAGGAATATGAAAACGTG
This sequence comes from Triticum aestivum, assembly GCF_018294505.1. Taxonomy (NCBI): domain Eukaryota; kingdom Viridiplantae; phylum Streptophyta; class Magnoliopsida; order Poales; family Poaceae; genus Triticum; species Triticum aestivum. The sequence goes on along the minus strand of NC_057807.1, from coordinate 127,767,416 downwards.
CATCAACCCCTATGCATAGATTACCCGAATGTCACCACGGGAATCCGCAAGTTGATAACCAAAACATACATCAAGTGGATCAACAGAACATCCCATTGTCACCACAGATATCTCATTGCAAGGCATACATCAAGTGCTCACACATCCAAAGATTTAATTTGACATAACAAAATCTCAAAGGAAAAGACTCAATTCATCACAAGATAGGGAGGAAGAAACATCGTATGATCCAAGTATAATATCAAAGTTCGATGTACATCAAGATCGTGACGAATCAAGAACACAAGAGAGAGAGAGAGAGAGAGATCAAACACATAGCTACTGGTATATACCCTCAGCCCCGAGGGTGAACTACTCCCTCCTCGTCATGGAGAGCGCCGGGATGATGAAGATGGCCATCGGTGATGGATTCCCCCTACGACAGGGTGCCGGAACAGGGTCCCGAGAGGTTTTTCATGGCTACAGAGGCTTGAGGCGGCGGAACTCCCAATCTAGGTTTATTTCTGGTTTTTTTATATTTATAGGAATTTTTGGCATCAAGAACAAGTCTGGGGGGGGCACGAGGAACCCACAAGACCCGAGGGCACGCCCTAGGGGGGCATCCCCTCCACCCTTGTGGAGGCCTTGTGGATCTTCTGGCCCAACTATTTTGCTTCGGGGGTTTCTTCTGGTCCATAAATAATCACCGTAAATTTTCAGGTCATTTGGACTCCGTTTGGTATTCCTTTTCTTTGAACTCAAGAACAAGGAAAAACAGAAACTGGCACTGGGCTCTAGTTAATAGGTTAGTCCCAAAAATAATTTAAAATAGCATATAAATGCATATAAAACATCAAAAATGGATAATATAATAGCATGGAATAATCAAAAAATTTAGATACGTTGGATACGTATCAACGATCGTAGTGCCACTTAGTTGGTGCTTTGTAAGAGAAGACGGAGACTCAAATAAAAATAAAAATTGCATAAAGTAAATAGAAAGACCCTTCGCAGAGGGAAGTAAGGATTTGTAGAGGTGCTAGAGCTCAAAGCGGAAATTCAGAGATAAATTTTTTTGGGTGGCATGCTTTTCCTATCAGCGAAAATGATCGAGTAGTTCCCAATACTTTCCATACTAGATATATCATAGGCGGTTCCCGAACAGAAAATAAATTTTATTCCTTTTTCCACCATACTTTCACATTCCACCGCTAACCGTATCCACGGGTGCCGTCCATACTAACACTTTCCAAGGAATTTATTATTTGACAACATAAAGTAAATTCATTTTTCATTTCAGGACTGGGCATCCCTAATACCTTGGCCATACTCTCGTGAAATGACAAGTGAATAAACACTCATCTTGAGAATAACACATCTTGCATGGAAAAATATCGGCCACCCCCTACCGTTTCATGAGCGGTACGAGAACACAAAAAGGAAATTTATTTTGAAGATTAGAGATGGCACATACAAATTTGCTTAGAATGGCACGGAAATACTACATATAGGTAGGTATAGTGGACTCATAAGGCAAAAGTGGGTTTAAGGATTTCTACTTAGTACAAGTGAAGGCTAGCAAAAAGATTGAGAAGCATCCAACCAAGAAACGAAAAATCACATAAACGGCCATTAAGTATTACTAACACCGAATAGTGCACCACAAGTAGGATGTAATTTCATTGCATAACTATTGACTTTTGTGCTTGCATAGGGAATCACAAACCCTAACACCAATATTCTTATTAAAGCACAACTACTCATCAACATGACTCACATATCACTATCATCATATCGTAAAACTATTACAGAGAACCAAGTTTAGTTTGTCCAATGATCTTCATGAAAGTTTTTATTATATCCCTCTTGAATATCTATCACTTTGGGCCTAGTTTTATATGTTGCTTTTGCTAGCTCAAACAAATCTAAGTGAAGAACATGAGCATAAAATTTTGGTCTCTCAAAATAATATAAGCGAAGCATGAGAGAATTTCTTCCAAATTACTAACTCTCAAATAAATCTAAGTGAAGCATGAGAGCATTTCTTCAAAATTATTAAAGCACACCATGCTCAAAAAGATATAAGTGAAGCAATAGAGCAATTCCATAGCTAAAAAAATTAAGTGAGGCACATAGAGCAATTCTAACAAATCATATCATAATTTTGGCTCTCTCAAATAGGTGTGTTTAGCAAGGATACTTTACACAAAACAAAAACTAAAACAAGCAAAGACTCATATAATACAAGACGCTCCAAGCAAAACTCATGATATGTGACGAATAAAAATATAGCTCCAAGTAAAATACCGATGGTCGTTATAAGAAAGAGGGGATGCCACTTGGGGCATCCCCAAGCTTAGCTTCTTGTTCCTCTTTGGAAAATAACTTGGGGTGTAGGCATCCCCATGCTTAGGCTCTTCTTACTCCTTATTCCTTCATCCATCACGATCTCACCCAAAACTTGAAAACTTCAACCACACAAAACTTAACAAAACCTTCGTGAGATCCGTTAGTATAACAAAGCAAATCACTACTAAGTGTTGTTGCAAACTCATTCATATTTTATTTTTTCATTATATCTATTGTATTCCAACTTTACTATGGCTCATACCCCCTGATATAGTTCATAGATTCATCAAAATAAGCACACAATGCAAACAAAACAGAATCTATCAAAAACAGAATAGTATGTAGTAATCAGGGAACTTTGTGTACCTCTGTAACTCCAAAATTTCTGAAAAATTGGGACAACGTGGGAAATTTGTATATAAATCTTGTGTAAACAATTCAGAGCAAAATCACGTTTCTGTGATTTATGAAAATTATTTTACAGAGCTCAAAATTTTATATTTTTTAGCAAGATCAAATCAACTATCACCCAACATGATCCCAAAGGCTTTGCTTGGCCTAAACACTAATTGAAACATAAAAACACATCTAATCATAGGCATCTTTATATATTTATTGCAAAACAGCAAGAAAACCAAAAAGCAAAAAGATAAAGATTGTGTTGCCTCCCAACAAGCGCTATCGTTTTTACGCCCCTAGCTAGATATAAAGCAAAGATTCAAGTATTATAATCTTTAGTTCTAGATCCATAAGATTCCCTCATGATTAATTAATATGGTGGCTTAATTCTTGTTCTAGGGAAGTGTTCCATTCCCTTTCTTAGTGGAAATTGAAATTTAATATCGCCTTCTTTCAAATCAATCATGGCACCAATAGTACGTAAAAATGGTCTACCAAGTATAATTGGACAAGACGGATTGCAATCAATATCAAGAGTAATAAAAACTATGGGCACACAATTCCTATTTGCAAGAATAAGAACATCATTAATTCTTCCATAGGATTTTTAATAGTAGAATCCGTCAAGTGCAAATTTAAAGAACACTCTTCAATATTGGTAGGACCAAGCACATCACATAAAGATTTCGAAATCATGGAAACACTAGCACCCAAATCACATAAAGCAAAATACTCATAATTTTTAATATTGACTTTGATGTTGGGTTCCCATTCATCATGTAATTTTCTAGGAATTGAGATCTCTAATTCCAACTTTTCTTCAAAAGCTTTCATCATAGCATCTACGATATGTTTAGTAAAAGCTTTATTTTGTTCATAAGCATGGGGTGAATTAATCATGGATTGCAACAAAGAAATACAACCAATCAAAGAGCAATTACCATAATTAAAGTATTTGTAAACCAAAAGAGTGGGCACATCACTAGTTAATGTTTTGACCTCTCCAAACCCACTTTTATCAATTTTTTCATCAAGATTTTCACCCTCAGAATTATTGGGACGCCTTCTAACTAAAGTTGACTCTTCTCCAGTCCCTTTATCATCAATTTTAATCTTACTACACAAGGAAACAATAGAAGAAACACCAATCACTTTGAGATCTTCATCACTTTTATGAAAGCAAGCACTAGAAAACACTTTTTCTAAAAAATATCTTTTAGCTCTAAGCATAGCGGTCTTTTCTTACTTTCATCCATAGAAACATATAAAGCTTTAATTGATTCTTCAACCTTAGGCACAAAGAATTGTCCACATCTTTTTTATTTTGCATATCACATAATTCTACAAATGTGTTAAGATGGGATGCCGCATCCTCATTAGGAGTACCAAAAAACTGATCTTTCATAACAAGATTCAACAAAATGACATTAATATCACAAGATTCCGCACTAGTGGCGGGAGGAGCAATCGGAGTACTAATAAAATCATTGTTGTTGGTATTGGAAAAATCACATGACTTAGTGTTCTCTTGAGTCATCGTGACTACACAAACAAGATTGCAAACAAAAACAGATCTAGCGAGAAATGGCGAACGGAAAAGAGGGTGAATAAAACGACAAATTTTTGTGAAGTGGGGGAGATGAAAATGAGAGGCAAATGGAAAATAATGTAAATTGCAAGGAGATGAGATTTGTGATTAAGAACCTGATAGGTGTTGATGATGTCTCCCTCGCAACGGCGCCAGAAATTCCTTTTGATGACGCATGAACTACGTTGGTTTTTCCCCAAAGAGGAAGGGATGAAGCAATACAACTACGGTAGGTATTTCCCTCAGTGATGAGAACAAGGTTATCGAACCAGTAGGAGGACCAAGCAACACTATGTAAACGGTACCTGCACACAAAGAACAAATACTTGCAACCCGAAGTGTTAAAGGGGTAGTCAATCCCTTTCGGGTAACGATGCCAGAAATTGTCATGTTGACGGGATAAAAATTATGGTAGATGGATAGATGCAAATGATGGCAAATAAAATTCAGCGACGTGTTTTTAGGTTTTTGATAATATAAATCTGAAAATAAATAAAAAGGCAAATAACAATATAGATGTGCAAATATATGATGAGAAAATAGACCTGGGGGCCGTAGATTTCACTAGTGGCTTCTCTCGAGAAAAATAGCATACGGTGGGTAAACAAATTACTGTTGGGCAATTGATAGAACTTCAAATAATTATGATGGTATCCAGACAATGATCATTATATAGGCATCACGTCCAATATTAGTATACCGACTCCTGCCTGCATCTACTACTATTACTCCACACATCGACCGCTATCCAGCATGCATCTAGTGTATTAAGTTCATGGAGAAATGGAGTAATGCAATAAGAACGATGACATGATGAAGACAAGATTTAATCATATAGGAATAGACCCCATCTTGTTATCCTTAATGGCAACGAGCAATACGTGTCTTGCTGCCCCTTCTGTCACTGGGAAAGAACACTGCACGACCAAACCCATCACAAAGCACCTCTTCCCATGGCAAGAAAAATTGATCTAGTCGGCCTAACTAAACCAAAGATTCGAACAAGAAATAAGAGGCTATAAGTAATCATGCATATAAGAGATCAAAATAAGAATCAAATAACTTTCATGGATATAAAATAGATCTGATCATAAACTCAAAGTTCATCGGATCCCAACAAACACACGACAAAAAGAGTTAAATCAAATATATCTCCAAGAGACCATTGTATTGAGAACCAAAAGAGAGAGAGGAAGCCATCTAGCTACTAACTATGGGCCCGTAGGTCTACAATGAGCTTCCTCTCTCTCTTTTTGTGTCAAGCGATAATCCCTAAAGTATTCACATTGATCCGACTTAGAACAACTTAGAACAGGAAATAAAAACTACTTAGTGATAAAGCAAACAAGCACACACGAGAATATTCACCCCACGCTATTGCTCCCCGGCAATGGCGCCAGAAAAAGGTCTTGATAACCCACAAGTATAGGGGATCAATTGTGGCCTCTTTCGATAAGTAAGAGTGTCAAACCCAACGAGGAGCTAAAGGTAGAACAAATATTCCCTCAAGTTCTATCGACCACCGATACAACTCTATGCACACTTGATGTTTGCTTTGCCTAAAACAAGTATGAAACTATTTTGTGAGAATAAAACTACGAGTACTTTGCGAGAATAAAACTAAGAATAAATTGCAAGGTAATAAAAGTAGATATCTTTTGTCAACAAGAAATTCATTTGTCCTAATCATTCTTGTAATCTAGCTACTAACTACGGGCCCGTAGGTCTACAGTGAACTATTCACACATCATTGGAGAGGCACTAATGAGGATGACGAACCCCTCCATGATGGTGTCTAGATTGGATCTGGGGCGGCTGGAATTGTGTTTCATTAACTCCCCTTGGGTTTTGGATTTTCGAGGTACTTATAGAGCAAAGAGGCGGTGCGGGAGGCGGCCGAGGTGGACACAACCCACCTGGGCGTGCCTGGGCCCCCAGGCACGCCCTGGTGGGTTGTGCTTCCCTCTAAGCCCCCCTATGTACTTCTTTGGCCCAACATGTGTCTTCTAGTCCATAAAAAATCTCCAAAAAGTTTCGCTGCATTTGGATTCCATTTGGTATTGATTTTCTGCGAAGTAAAAAACAAGCAAAAAATAACAACTATGTCGCGGGAAACCATGGGCACCTATGGGGCCAGGGCAGCCCCTTGCTGGTTCGGTAGGGGGAGTCGCGTTGCACAAAGAGCAGACCAACGTGGGGGCAGCGCGACAGAGATCACACGGGTAGATTTACCTAGGTTCGGGCTGCCGCGAGGCGTAAAACCCTACTCCTGCTTTGGTGGATTGATGGTGGAAAAGTGGTGGTGGTGCGCAGTACACTTGCCCGACAAGGGTTCCCTCAGGGCGGCATCAACTACGCGCGTACGAGGGTGCGAGTGGTCAAACTTTCCAACCCCTCGAATTGTTGCCATGGGCCTCCTTTTATAGGCTAAGGGGACACCACATTGGCACATTAGTCATTAGACACTTATAAGATAGCAAATAGTGCTATCATACCTAACTTTGCAGGCCGATAGTGCGCATTTAATGTGCCACTTAACATCGTGTCGTTGGTTGCTCGACAAGGCTTGCCGGGCTATCTTGCCAACTTCATGCCTGCTCGTCTGACACGTCATAGGACGGGTGTCACCTCAGAGTTTTCTTGGTAGAGAGTGGCTGCCATGTGGCGAATGGCTGCCACTTAATCAGTGTGCTGTTTGACACTGCACTGATCGATGACGTGGGTCGTGGCGGAGTAGTTGGTGAGGTGATTTGGCCTCTACGAGCCCCGGTAGGCCCTGCCGGGATGCCTTGGTCATCTTCTCCTGGGGGTGGATTCACCCCTTGCTAAGCTCGCCTACCGAGCAAGGGAGGCTTCTTTCTTGATGATATCTTGCTTCTCTGACTTGGCCTTGGTCCCTTCTGATCTGCTTGTTGATGCTTCGAATCTCATGGTTTCTTCCTCTTTGTCTTGGACTGATGCTTCAGTCAGATCCTGTGCCTGTGCACAGTCATGGCGACATGCCCGGGTCTGTTGCACCGACCACTACTAGGAAAAGGGCTATAGATGAAATGGATACTAATGGCGCACCTGTCATGTGGTGCGCCACTACTATATAGCAGTGGCGCACCATGTGCAGGTGCGCCATTAGTGTGGAAGACACTAATGGCACACCAGGCACATGGTGCGCCACTAGTAACAATTTTTTTATTTGTCCAAACATACTAATGGCGCATCCTGGTGATAACCCACAAGTATAGGGGATCGCAACAGCTTTCGAGGGTAGAGTATTCAACCCAAATTTAGTGATTCGACACAAGGGGAGCCAAAGAATATTCTTGAGTATTAGCAGTTGAGTTGTCAATTCAACCACACCTGGATAACTTAGTATCTGCAGCAAAGTGTTTAGTAGCAAAAGTGGTATGATAATAAAGGTAGCGGTAGCAAAAGTAAAGATAAATGTTTTTGGGTTTTTGTAGTAGTTGTAACAGTAGCAATGGAAAAGTAAATAAGCGAAGAACAGTTTATGAAAAGCTCGTAGGCAATGGATCAGTGATGGATAATTATGCCGGATACGATTCCTCATGCAATAGTTATAACATAGGGTGATATAGAACTAGCTCCAATTCATCAATGTAATGTAGGCATGTATTCAATAAATAGTCACACGTGCTTATGGAAAAGAACTTGTATGACATCTTTTGTCTTACCCTCCCGTTGCAGTGGGGTCCTTACGGAAACTAAGGGATATTAAGGCCTCCTTTTAATAGGGAAATCGAAGGACTAGAATTCCTTGTCTCTCCCATCGTACTGAAGTCCTGTAGCATTGATCTCATTCTGGGAATGGATTGGTTGAAAGCGCATACTGCTTCTATAGTTTGTGCCACTAAGACCGTCCACCTGCTACACCCTTCTGATGAAATAATTAGCTATAATGCTCATCTGGTTCAGAATGCCGAGGCAAGGCTTTATGCGTTGAATGCATTGAACGTTGCACCCCTTGAGGGCATTGAAAACATTCCTGTCGTTCACGAATTCCAAGATGTCTTTCCTGAAGAACTTCCAGGGATTCCCCCTGCTAGAGCTGTCGAATTCATCATTGACTTAAAACCAGGCACCACTCCTATAGCCAAACGACCTTACAAGATGCCGCCGCATGAACTCATTGAGCTTAAGGAGGAAATCGACAAATCTCTTCGAAGTGGTTTCATTCGCCCAAGTTGCTCTCCTTGGGGAGCACCTTCTCTCTTTGTCAAGAAGAAGGATGGGACAAACCGATTGGTCCAAGACTATCGCCCTATTAACCAAGCTACCATTCAGAACAAATATCCTCTTCCTCGGATCAATGATCTATATGATCAACTGGCTGGTTCGTTAGTGTTCTCTAAACTCGACTTGAGGTTGGGTTACCACCAGATCCGTGTTCGTGAAGAAGATATCCCGAAGACCGCATTTGTGACTCGCTATGGATCATACGAGTACACCATCATGTCTTTTGGATTAACCAATGCTCCAGCCACCTTCTCTCGTCTGATGAACTATATCTTTATGGAATACCTCGACAAATTTGTCGTGGTTTATCTGGATGATATCCTTGTATATTCCAAGAATAAAGAAGAACATGCTGAACATCTTCGTCTTGTTCTGGAAAGGCTTAGAGAACATCAACTATATGCCAAGTTCTCCAAATGTGAATTCTAGCTACCCGAAGTAACCTATCTTGGGCATGTCATCTCTAAGGATGGTATTGCCGTCAACCCTGAACGAGTTCAGGCTATTCTAGATTGGACTCATCCGAAGAATGTCAAGCAAGTCAGAAGTTTTCTCGGACTCGCCAGCTATTACCGTCGATTCGTCGAGAACTTCTCCAAGATCGCTAGACCTCTGACTAACCTACTTCATAAGGGCGTCAAGTTTCAGTGGACAGAAAAGTGTCAGGAAAGTTTCTAGGCGCTCAAAGACAAGTTGACTTCTGCCCTGGTGCTTGCTCCTCCAGATACTAAGAAGGACTTCGTCATTTATTGTGATGCTTCACGTCAAGGCCTAGGCGCTGTACTAATGCAAGAGCGCAAAGTGATTGCTTATGCCTCTCGTCAATTGCGCCCTCACAAAGAGAACTATCCAGTTCACGACCTCGAGCTTGCTGCTGTTATCCATGCACTGAAATAGTGGCGACATTACCTTCTTGGTAATCGTTGCGAGATCTTCACCGACCACCAAAGTCTGAAGTATCTGTTTACTCAACCAGATCTGAACCTCCGTCAGCAGAGATGGATGGAGATTGTTGCAGATTTTAACCTGGGTATTTCGTATACCCCAGGCAAGGCTAATGTAATGGCTGATGCCTTGAGCCGCAAGTCTTACTGCAACCACCTCTAGGTTCACAAAGTTCAGCCCTCGCTTGTTGAAGAATTCAGAAAGTTGAACCTCCATATTGTTCCTCCTGGTGCACTCGCTCCCCCTCCTCCGGAGTTTCGCAAGATGAACCTCCACGTTGTTTCCCGGGGTTCTCTCAATACCATAGTTGCTAGACCCGATCTTGTGGACACCATCAAATGGATACAGAAATGTGACGATGAAGTTGAGAGGATTAAACGTTATCTCGCAGAAGGAAAGCCCTCATTCTTCACTGTTGATGACACAGGCACCTTATTCTTCAAAGGTCGCCTAGTGGTACCGAGTAAGAGGGAAAACCTGAATCTGACTCCAAGGGTTATGCAAGAAGCTCATGATACACCTTTGTCTATTCATCCCGGTCGTACCAAGATGTACCAAGACATTCGTCGAAGATTCTGGTGGTCTAATATGAAGCAAGATATTGCTCGTTATGTTGCTGAGTGTGACGTTTGTCGTCGTATCAAAGCAGAGCATCAAAGGCCTGCTGGAACTCTGCAACCTATCTCTATTCCTGAATGGAAATGGGACCATGTTGAAATGGACTTCGTCACCGGTTTTCCCAAATCGCAGAAAGGTAATGATGCTATTCTTGTCGTCATTGACCGGCTTACTAAGGTTGCACATTTTCTGGCTGTCAAAGAGACTATCACTGCTAGTCAGCTGGCAACCCTCTACATGTCCAGAATTGTCTCATTACATGGTATTCCATTGGTTATCAGTTCAGACCCTGGCAGCTTATTCACTTCAAGATTCTAGGCAAGTTTCCAAGAAGCTATGGGAACGCATCTGTCATGCAGTACTGCGTTTCATCCGCAGTCGCAAGGGCAAGTTGAATGTGTCAACCAAATTCTCGAAGACATGCTTCGAGCTTGTGTTATTTCCTTCGGCAAGAAATGGGAGGAATCTCTCCCGTATGCTGAGTTCTCTTATAATAATAGCTATCAAGCTAGTCTGAAGATGGCCCCCTTCGAAGTGTTATATGGATGAAAGTGCCGAACCCCTCTGCACTGGTCAGAAACTGGGGAACGTCCACTCTTTGGTCCGGATATTATCCAACATGCCGAAGAACAAGTCCGCATTATTCGCGAGAATCTCAAGACTGCTCAGTCGCGTCAGAAGAGTCAGTATGACCATAAACATAAGGACATGGTCTATCAGCCTGGCGAAAAGGCATATCTTCGCGTCACACCAATGAAGGGTGCTCACCGCTTCGGGATCAAGGGCAAGCTAGCTCCTCGCTATATTGGCCCATTCACTATTCTCGAAAGGCGTGGAAAAGTGGCATACCAACTGGAGTTTCCGCCGAACCTTTATCAGGTTCACGATGTGTTCCACGTGTCACAGCTACGTTGTTGCTTCAAGGACCCAACCCGAGGAGTGGATCATGAAGTGCTCGAATTGCAACAGGACCTCTCCTATAAAGAACATCCGGTCCGCATTCTCGACCAAGCTGAACGCCGCACACGCCAGAAGGTGATCAAGTTCCTCAAAGTCCAGTGGTCGCACCATTCTAAAGATGAAGCCACTTGGGAACGCGAGGATCGCCTACGTGAGGAATACCCCGCTCTGTTTCCTTCTACCTCCTAAATCTCGGGACGAGATTTCTTGTAGTGGAGGAGATTTGTAACGCCCGGATAATTAGGCTACAGTAAAACTCTCCTGATGATGCCATGTCATCTATGTTACTGTTGCTAATTAAGTGGTAGTTCAAAAACATTGCAAATTCAAAAATGAATTAGCGACAAACACCCAAAGTTTTCAAAAGTTAAAACAAAAATGTTCGGTGGGTGCCAAATATTGCAATGGTAATTATGGTGAAGTAAACACATTTTTAGAAAATGCCTAATTACTTTGAAATGAAATAAAACAGAAAAGGAAATAAACAAAAAGAAAAAGTGAAAATAAAACAAAAAGAAAACCCCCCAAACCCCCTGGGCCAACTGGCCTAGCTAAACCAGCCTGGCCGGCCCACCTGGCCCATCCGGCCGAACCGGCCCGCCTCCCCCTGTCGCCTCCCTTCCCTGTTCCCCCGACCCGGGTCGGAACAGGGGTGCGTCCCCGCCGCACCCTCTCACCGGCGACAACGAGTGGATAAGGACGCCGACGCCGCGCCCCTTCGGTCTCTCCTCCCACTCGCCCCCACTCTCCCCTCGGTCCCTGCGCCTCCCCCCTCAGATCCACCTCGCTCTCCCCCTCGTTCTCCACCACGTCCGAGCGCTGCCATGGACCCGCCGCCGTGAACGCACGGACACAGCCATCGCCTCGCCTCGCCAGCGTGTCCGTCGGCTTCGCCATCGTCTTCCTCGTCCACCGGTGGCTACAGCTGGAGCTAGGAGGCGCTGCTGCAACGGTCCACCTCCTTCCACATCTCCGGTCGCCGCCGTTCTTCACCAACTCCGACGACGCCCCCTGCTGCTACTAAACCACCACGGGCCATCTTGCATGCCGCACGGTGAGCACCTCCACCTCCTACTCCTCCTCGTTAAGCCCCTCGCGCATCGTAGCTACCTCATCGCTGTGGCCGTGAGCCCGTCGCCGCGGATTGCCTCGCCGCCGTGGCCATGCTCTCCGTCGTGCTCGTCTGAGCACGACATCGTGCTCCTGATGCTCACCGGAGCCCTACGCGCCCGCGCACTAGCCTCCCCGTGCCTCCTAGCGTGTTTTCCGCCGGGGACCCGACTGCGCCGCCCTGCGCGCGTCGCCGGCGCCCTTCCGGTGACCAAATGGCCACGGGGCCGAGCCCTTTGTGCTCAGCGCGTCGCGCAGCTCCACCCTAGCCTTCCCGTTAGCCCCGACGCGCGCTACGTCGCCGTCTTCATCTCACGCCCGAACCACCTCGCCGCCGTCGAGCCTGTAGCGCTTGATTCTGGCCACCCCCGCCGACGTGCTCCCCTCCATCGGACGCGGCGCGAAGAGGCCGTTCCAGAGAGCCTGGCCGCGCTTGATTTGGTGCTCCATGGGCGAAATCCGACGCTCGCCCGAGCCGCGCCGCCGCGAAAACGAACTCGCCGGCGTCTAAACGCCGGCTGGCTGACGTGCCATGCATGGGGCCCCACCCTGGGTCACTGCCAGTGGGCCTGGGGGCCCCAACTGGCCAAGTTGACCGGGTCAACTACGCTGATGTGGCAGCTACCACCATTGACATGCGGGCCCCATCCCATAAAACAAATAAAAACAAATAGATAAACTGCTAATTAATTAAAACCTAATATCTCACTGACTACTGGGCCCTACCTGCTAATTAACCCATTTAATTAGTTTCAAAACTCTGTTAATGCCCCTAACAATGACATGTGGGTCCCACTGGACCCACCTATCTGGTTTGACTGGTCAACCGACCAGTTGACCTGCTGACATCACTCTGATGTCATGCTTGCGTCATCAGACACTGTTCTGGATAATGTTGGCTTTAGATAAATAATTAAAATCAGAAAATGATTTAAATCTTTAGAAAATCATATCTTTTAATCCGTAACTCAGATGAAAATACTTTCTACATGAAAGTTGCTCAGAACAACGAGACGCATCCAGATACGCAGCCCGTTCATCCGCCACACACCCCTAGCATGCTGAACACGCAACTTTCCCCCTCTGGTACCTCTGCCCGAGAACGCGGAACCCCGGGGATACTTTCCCGGGTGTTTTCCCCCATTCGTCGGTACCACCTACTACCGCGATTGGGCACACCTAACATCGTTACTTGTCATGTCATGCATCGTTATGCATCTGTTTGCATGGTATTCATTGTTTCTTCCCCCTCTTCTCTCCGGTAGACTACGAGACCGACGCTGCTGCTGCCAAGTTCGACTACGGAGTTGACGACCCCTCCTTCTTGCCAGAGCAACCAGGCAAGCCCCCCCCTTGATCACCAGATATCGCCTATTCTTCTCTATACTGCTTGCATTAGAGTAGTGTAGCATGTTACCGTTCGGTTACTCCTATTCTGTTGCATAGCCTGTCATTGTTGCTACAGTCATTGATACCTTACCCGCAATCCTAAATGCTTAGTATAGGATGCTAGTTTATCATCATTGGCCCTACATTCTTGTGAGTCTGCCTTGCTATACTATCGGGCCGTGATCACTTGGGAGGTGATCACGGGTATATACTATACATATATACATACTTCAGATGGTGACTAAAGTCGGGTCCGCTCGAAGGGTACCCGCGAGTGATTCACGGATTGGGGGCTGAAAGGACCTTTGTCCTGACGGCCCTTTGTGTGGATCTTTGTGGCGGAGCGACAGGGCAGGTTGAGACCACCTAGGCGAGAGGTGGGCCTGGCCCTGGTCGGCGTTCGCGGTTGCTTCATAATAACACGCTTAACGAGATCTTGGTATTTGATCTGAGTCTGGCCACTGGCCTATACGCACTAACCAACTACACGGGAAAGATATGGGCACTCGACGTCGTGGTATCAGCCGAAGCCTTCTTGACGCCAGCGACTGAGTGGCGCGCGCCGGATTGGAACGTAAGCCTGCACTTGTATTAAGGGGGCTAGTTCTGATTCCGGCCGCGTTCGCAACATGCAGGTGTGCAAAGGGCGATGGGCCCAGACCCCTGCGCCGTAGGAGTTAGACCGGCGTGCTGACCTCTCTGTTGTGCCTAGGTGGGGCTGCGACGTGTTGATCTTCCGAGGCCGGGCATGACCCAGGAAAGTGTATCCGTCCAAATGGGATCGAACGTGTTGGGTTATGTGGTGCACCCCTGCAGGGAAGTTAATCTATTCGAATAGCCGTGTCCCTCGGTAAAAGGACAACCCGGAGTTGTACCTTGACCTTATGACAACTAGAACCGGATACTTAATAAAACACACCCAGACAAGTTCCACAGACAACCCGGTGATCGCTTTTCCACAGGGCAACGAGGAGAGGATCGCCGGGTAGGATTATGCTATGTGATGCTACTTGGAGGACTTCAATATACTCTCTTCTACATGCTGCAAGACGGAGGCGGCCAGAAGCGTAGTCTTCGATAGGATTAGCTATCCCCCTCTTATTCTGGCATTCTGCAGTTCAGTCCACCGATATGGCCCTTTACACATATACTCATGCATATGTAGTGTAGATCCTTGCTTGCGAGTACTTTGGATGAGTACTCACGGTTGCTTTCTCCCCCCTTTTTCCCCTTTCCTTTCTTTCTGGTTATCGCAACCAGATGCTGGAGCCTAGGACCCAGACGCCACCGTCGATGATGACTACTACACTGGAGGTGCCTACTACTACGTGCAGGCTGCTGATGACGACCAGGAGTAGTTAGGAGGATCCCAGGCAGGAGGCCTGCGCCTCTTTCGATCTGTATCCCAGTTTGTGCTAGCCATCTTATGGCAACTTGTTTAACTTATGTCTGTACTCAGATATTGTTGCTTCTGCTGACTCGTCTATGATCGAGCACTTGTATTCGAGCCCTCGAGGCCCCTGGCTTGTATTATGATGCTTGTATGACTTATTTATGTTTTAGAGTTGTGTTGTGATATCTTCTCGTGAGTCCCTGATCTTGATCATACACGTTTGCGTGCATGATTAGTGTACGATTGAATCGGGGGCGTCACACGTGGTGAGCTCCTTCCCCAACCCTCCTCACCTGATTCAGAGGAGAGCTGGTGACCACGTCCTCCGGCGACGGCGTTGCTCCGGGGTGTGGAGGCCGCCGAGCTGCAGGAGGAGGAGCTCCCCGCCACCCCAAGGCCCCAGATCCAGCCTCCACGGCCATAGACGGGCTTCCAGATCCTCGTCGTCGTTGAGCTGGCCCATGATTGATGAATAGCGGCGGATCCGGCGGCAAGGCCAAGGTGCCACAGGCGATGGCGCCGTTGGAGGGTGGTTTCTTCTCCACGTCCACGTGCCGGGAGAGGAAGCTGCCTCCGCGTTGTTCTGCACCAAGTTCGGCAAGGGGGGACGCACGGCCGTCCTCCTCCTCCTCTACATCCGTGGCGCTCATCCCGGAAGGTACTGTTCCTCTCCCGCATTAATCCTGCTTCTGAATCGATCTGCACAGCTGATTTTTGCCTATTGCTCTGTTTGCCTGCAGGGGAGGTACCGCTGGAGCTCTAAGGCGGCCTTAAACACCACCGATCTGGTCGGAGGATGGGCAGATAAGGCCATGCGTCTCCTGCTCCTTCCCATGTACGTGTTCATCCCAGTCTCTGACTCACTGTCCAGACTTAACTACGTAGCGGCTACCTAGTATGGATATGATTACGAGCTAGCCGGATTGGATTATGTAGCCTACCTCAATGCTTAATTAGTCTGGCGGTTTCTTGCACGCATACATGCATGCATCATGGTAGAGAATTGAAATCACTAGCTCTAGCTACTTCGTGGTTGAATGGTTTGCATTGAAGTGTACGATCAAATTCTGTACATCTAACATTTGATGAACTAGATGCAGCTTGCTTTTGATTCAGATGATTTCATTCTTTCCCAAGATTGTGCAACACGTTCATGCTCATGTTGCTTAAAATTCATGATTTGAGTTCTAACAGAAATAATTTTCGTGGGCAGAAAATACTTAGTAATGAAAGCATCTTTGCATTTACCCGAAGGATCGATACTATTGCGAGGCAAAGAAGAGAACGAAATTTTTGCATGATTTCGCAAAGAAAACGGAAATAATTTAAACTTCACAATATAATTGTCCACATCTTTTTTATTTTGCATATCACATAATTCTACAAATGTGTTAAGATGGGATGCCGCATCCTCATTAGGAGTACCAAAAAACTGATCTTTCATAACAAGATTCAACAAAATGACATTAATATCACAAGATTCCGCACTAGTGGCGGGAGGAGCAATCGGAGTACTAATAAAATCATTGTTGTTGGTATTGGAAAAATCACATGACTTAGTGTTCTCTTGAGTCATCGTGACTACACAAACAAGATTGCAAACAAAAACAGATCTAGCGAGAAATGGCGAACGGAAAAGAGGGTGAATAAAACGACAAATTTTTGTGAAGTGGGGGAGATGAAAATGAGAGGCAAATGGAAAATAATGTAAATTGCAAGGAGATGAGATTTGTGATTAAGAACCTGATAGGTGTTGATGATGTCTCCCTCGCAACGGCGCCAGAAATTCCTTTTGATGACGCATGAACTACGTTGGTTTTTCCCCAAAGAGGAAGGGATGAAGCAATACAACTACGGTAGGTATTTCCCTCAGTGATGAGAACAAGGTTATCGAACCAGTAGGAGGACCAAGCAACACTATGTAAACGGTACCTGCACACAAAGAACAAATACTTGCAACCCGAAGTGTTAAAGGGGTAGTCAATCCCTTTCGGGTAACGATGCCAGAAATTGTCATGTTGACGGGATAAAAATTATGGTAGATGGATAGATGCAAATGATGGCAAATAAAATTCAGCGACGTGTTTTTAGGTTTTTGATAATATAAATCTGAAAATAAATAAAAAGGCAAATAACAATATAGATGTGCAAATATATGATGAGAAAATAGACCTGGGGGCCGTAGATTTCACTAGTGGCTTCTCTCGAGAAAAATAGCATACGGTGGGTAAACAAATTACTGTTGGGCAATTGATAGAACTTCAAATAATTATGATGGTATCCAGACAATGATCATTATATAGGCATCACGTCCAATATTAGTAGACCGACTCCTGCCTGCATCTACTACTATTACTCCACACATCGACCGCTATCCAGCATGCATCTAGTGTATTAAGTTCATGGAGAAATGGAGTAATGCAATAAGAACGATGACATGATGAAGACAAGATTTAATCATATAGGAATAGACCCCATCTTGTTATCCTTAATGGCAACGAGCAATACGTGTCTTGCTGCCCCTTCTGTCACTGGGAAAGAACACTGCACGACCAAACCCATCACAAAGCACCTCTTCCCATGGCAAGAAAAATTGATCTAGTCGGCCTAACTAAACCAAAGATTCGAACAAGAAATAAGAGGCTATAAGTAATCATGCATATAAGAGATCAAAATAAGAATCAAATAACTTTCATGGATATAAAATAGATCTGATCATAAACTCAAAGTTCATCGGATCCCAACAAACACACGACAAAAAGAGTTAAATCAAATATATCTCCAAGAGACCATTGTATTGAGAACCAAAAGAGAGAGAGGAAGCCATCTAGCTACTAACTATGGGCCCGTAGGTCTACAATGAGCTTCCTCTCTCTCTTTTTGTGTCAAGCGATAATCCCTAAAGTATTCACATTGATCCAACTTAGAACAACTTAGAACAGGAAATAAAAACTACTTAGTGATAAAGCAAACAAGCACACACGAGAATATTCACCCCACGCTATTGCTCCCCGGCAATGGCGCCAGAAAAAGGTCTTGATAACCCACAAGTATAGGGGATCAATTGTGGCCTCTTTCGATAAGTAAGAGTGTCAAACCCAACGAGGAGCTAAAGGTAGAACAAATATTCCCTCAAGTTCTATCGACCACCGATACAACTCTATGCACACTTGATGTTTGCTTTGCCTAAAACAAGTATGAAACTATTTTGTGAGAATAAAACTACGAGTACTTTGCGAGAATAAAACTAAGAATAAATTGCAAGGTAATAAAAGTAGATATCTTTTGTCAACAAGAAATTCATTTGTCCTAATCATTCTTGTAATCTAGCTACTAACTACGGGCCCGTAGGTCTACAGTGAACTATTCACACATCATTGGAGAGGCACTAATGAGGATGACGAACCCCTCCATGATGGTGTCTAGATTGGATCTGGGGCGGCTGGAATTGTGTTTCATTAACTCCCCTTGGGTTTTGGATTTTCGAGGTACTTATAGAGCAAAGAGGCGGTGCGGGAGGCGGCCGAGGTGGACACAACCCACCTGGGCGTGCCTGGGCCCCCAGGGACGCCCTGGTGGGTTGTGCTTCCCTCTAAGCCCCCCTATGTACTTCTTTGGCCCAACATGTGTCTTCTAGTCCATAAAAAATCTCCAAAAAGTTTCGCTGCATTTGGATTCCATTTGGTATTGATTTTCTGCGAAGTAAAAAACAAGCAAAAAATAACAACTATGTCGCGGGAAACCATGGGCACCTATGGGGCCAGGGCAGCCCCTTGCTGGTTCGGTAGGGGGAGTCGCGTTGCACAAAGAGCAGACCAACGTGGGGGCAGCACGACAGAGATCACACGGGTAGATTTACCTAGGTTCGGGCTGCCGCGAGGCGTAAAACCCTACTCCTGCTTTGGTGGATTGATGGTGGAAAAGTGGTGGTGGTGCGCAGTACACTTGCCCGACAAGGGTTCCCTCAGGGCGGCATCAACTACGCGCGTACGAGGGTGCGAGTGGTCAAACTTTCCAACCCCTCGAATTGTTGCCATGGGCCTCCTTTTATAGGCTAAGGGGACACCACATTGGCACATTAGTCATTAGACACTTATAAGATAACAAATAGTGCTATCATACCTAACTTTGCAGGCCGATAGTGCGCATTTAATGCGCCACTTAACATCGTGTCGTTGGTTGCTCGACAAGGCTTGCCGGGCTATCTTGCCAACTTCATGCCTGCTCGTCTGACACGTCATAGGACGGGTGTCACCTCAGAGTTTTCTTGGTAGAGAGTGGCTGCCATGTGGCGAATGGCTGCCACTTAATCAGTGTGCTGTTTGACACTGCACTGATCGATGACGTGGGTCGTGGCGGAGTAGTTGGTGAGGTGATTTGGCCTCTACGAGCCCCGGTAGGCCCTGCCGGGATGCCTTGGTCATCTTCTCCTAGGGGTGGATTCACCCCTTGCTAAGCTCGCCTACCGAGCAAGGGAGGCTTCTTTCTTGATGATATCTTGCTTCTCTGACTTGGCCTTGGTCCCTTCTGATCTGCTTGTTGATGATTCGAATCTCGTGGTTTCTTCCTCTTTGTCTTGGACTGATGCTTCAGTCAGATCATGTGCCTGTGCACAGTCATGGCGACATGCCCGGGTCTGTTGCACCGACCACTACTAGGAAAAGGGCTATAGATGAAATGGATACTAATGGCGCACCTGTCATGTGGTGCGCCACTACTATATAGCAGTGGCGCACCATGTGCAGGTGCGCCATTAGTGTGGAAGACACTAATGGCACACCAGGCACATGGTGCGCCACTAGTAACAATTTTTTTATTTTTCCAAACATACTAATGGCGCATCCTGGTGATAACCCACAAGTATAGGGGATCGCAACAGCTTTCGAGGGTAGAGTATTCAACCCAAATTTAGTGATTCGACACAAGGGGAGCCAAAGAATATTCTTGAGTATTAGCAGTTGAGTTGTCAATTCAACCACACCTGGATAACTTAGTATCTGCAGCAAAGTGTTTAGTAGCAAAAGTGGTATGATAATAAAGGTAGCGGTAGCAAAAGTAAAGATAAATGTTTTTGGGTTTTTGTAGTAGTTGTAACAGTAGCAATGGAAAAGTAAATAAGCGAAGAACAGTTTATGAAAAGCTCGTAGGCAATGGATCAGTGATGGATAATTATGCCGGATACGATTCCTCATGCAATAGTTATAACATAGGGTGATATAGAACTAGCTCCAATTCATCAATGTAATGTAGGCATGTATTCAATAAATAGTCACACGTGCTTATGGAAAAGAACTTGTATGACATCTTTTGTCTTACCCTCCCGTTGCAGTGGGGTCCTTACGGAAACTAAGGGATATTAAGGCCTCCTTTTAATAGAGAACCGGAAAAAAGCATTAGCACATAGTGAATACATGAACTCCTCAAACTACGGTCATCACCGAGAAGTATCCCGATTATTGTCACTTCGGGGTTGTCGGATCATAACACATAATAGGTGACTATAGACTTGCAAGATAGGATCAAGAACACACATATATTCATGCAAACATAATAGGTTCAGATCTGAAATCATGGCACTCAGGCCCTAGTGACAAGCATTAAGCATAGCAAAGTCATAGCAACATCAATCTCAGAACATAGTAGATACTAGGGATTAAACCCTAACAAAACTAACTTGATTAGATGGTAAATCTCATCCAACCCATCACCATTGTCACATCCCTAGCTTCTAGTATTGCACTAGGCTAGCTTCATGAGTGCATCATGTTTAAATTTTGCTTAAACTTGAAATGGGGATGTTCAAACCCTAGCATTAAATCAACTCAACTAGGGTGGATTAAAATCTTTTTCAATAAACCCAAAAAAAGTTCCTAAGAAAAGTTCATGATTTCTGGTTAAGGTGGAAACCTCTGCCAAAAATGATGATTATATTCTTAGATCATTTTTTTGGATTTTTGAATTAAATCATATTGTATTTGACTTTGGGCATTTAAACACTATAAATAATTTAAATGCTCAAATAATGTTGGAATTATTTGTGGGACACTTAAATAATTCAGAAAGTGCTCAGGAATATTTTCAGGATTTATAAAATTGATTTGGTTTTTAAAACTGGGTCAAAAACAAACTACAAAAATAGAAAACAGAAACAAAAAAAATAGGAAAGAGCAGAAACTTACATGTAACTTATTTGGCGCTTACCTGTCCAGCCTGGCAGCCCAGCACTGTAGCTGGCTGGCCCAGCCCACCACCGCCTCTCTCCCTGTCTTCTTCCTCCTGCCAGTAGGAGCACCTGCGTGCTCGCACGCGCGCGGCCGAGGAGGCCAGCTCCTCCCTGCCTGGCTGCCTCCTCCTTCCCCTGGACGTCTTCCGCAGCGCCACGCACCCCCCTCAGGCCCCTCTCACTCCCCCGTGCTCCTCCCCCTCCTCTGCTCTCTCTCCCTCTCACCATCGAACACCACGGCCGCCGCCGTTCGCCATAGCCGCAGCCGCAGCCAACCCCACGCCTCACCGACGCGGCCACGAACTCCGCCTCGTCCCTCTCTTCCTCCTCACCGAGCCGCCCGACGCCAGAAGCCCCTGGACGCCGCAAGCACCGCCGTTCCCCTCGTCGGCCACCGGAGATCATCGCCGTCGATTTGCTACCTCCGGTGCCTCCCCGAGCTCGCTGACCCTTCAAACGGACTCACGGTGAGCCCCTGAGTCACCTTCCCCTGCTCCCCTGGTCGCTTTCGACCTCTAGGCCATAGCCCCGTCTTGGCCGAGAACTCCACGCCGCCGGCGATGTCGCCGCCGTAACTGCAGCCACTGAGGCTCGAAACCGAGCACGGCACCGTGCTCCTAGCATCTTCAGGAGCTCGGTGAGCCCCTTAGCCAGCCCTCCCGTCCACTGTGGCCTCGCCCCGCTCGAACCCGTAGCTCCGGCCGCCGCACTTGCCATCGCCGCCGTCGTTGTGGTGCACCCCAGCTGCTGCCGCTGGCCGCAATGGATGCGTGCGAGCCTGGGCGTCTCGTAGAGCCTCCCTGCCGCTCGTTTGGTCGCCTGAGCTGCGATTCCGAGCACCTCCTCCGTCTCTAGCGTCGCCGGCGATGAGCCATGGACCAAGTCCGGCGACCGTTGACCCATTGACCGGCGTGGGTTGACCCCACTGCCCGGTTTGACCCCCCCTCTCTCTCACTGACTTGCGGGCCCCGCCCGGCTAATTACCCTAGTTAGCACTAATTAACTAGTTAGGTTAGTTACTACAGCCACTGACTAGTGGGCCCTGCCCAGTTAGTTAGGGCTAACTAACTTAGTTAGCTGACTGGGTCACTGACCAGTGGGTCCCACTGGTCAGGTTTGACCTGGTCGACGCTCGTTGACCTGCTGACATCATAGTGACGTCATGCTGATGCAATTAACAATTTTCTGGATTTAAAATAAATCCAGGAAATTCCAGAAAATAACCAAAACTTCTAAAAAATCATAGAAAATTAACGGTAACTCCAAATGAAATAATTTATATATGAAAAATGATCAGAAAAATCCAATCTATCCTTCTGTACTATTTTCATGCATGTTAGAATAATTTATGACTACTGTTTAGGACAATTCAATTATATGGCATGTAATAAATCACATATGGAGTTTGAATTTGAACCTAGTGTTCAAACCAACTCCATTTAACTTGTTGTTAGTTGCATTAACTCAATCAACAGCATGTTGCCATGTCATGATCATGCATCATATTGTGCATTGCTTTGATTGTGTTTCTTCCTTGTTTGTCGGTGTTTGTTCCCTCTCGATAGACGTGGTTCCGACGATGTGATCAATGACACCAATGAAGAGCTATACTATCTTCAGAAGTGCCAGGCAAGCAAAACCCCTTGTTCATTCCAATAAAATCCCACTCTCTCGCTCCTGCTCTCTTTTACTACATTAGGACAACAATGACATATTTGTTACCTGCTGCGGTAGCTGAACCCCTTATCCTCTGCATGACCTGTCATTGCCACAGTAAATAGATGAAACCCACTAGCATGAGTAGGAGTTGTTTGAGCCCTGATGTGCCTACTCATTCATGTCTGTTTGTCATGCCTGCTACTGCTTAGAGTTGAGTCAGGTCTGATTCATCGGGGATGAATTAGAATGTGGTGAACATGTCCTATTGTTGAGAGCTAAGTGTGTGAACACGATTTGGTAAAGGTAGCGGTGAGAGGCCATGTAGGAGTACATGGTGGGTTGTCTCATTGCGGCCGTCCTCAGGAACTAAGTTCCATGTTTGTGATCCATGACCAGCTACTACCACGCATTGGAATGCTTAAGTGCCCCTCTCGACTTATTAATCAACTTGATCTCTGTCCAGGAGTTGCAACAAGTTTCTAGTGTTTGTAGGTTGTGTTAGTAGTCTACCAAGTGGTACCCGGTACAGGTGGGCTTGGGACGGACTAGGCACCGTGGCACGGTGTACCAAGCGTAGATCCACCCGTCGAGGTGGGCTTGAGAACCCTGCACACATCGTTTGGGGCCGTGAGCGACACCCCGGCCGGATCTCCTTGCGGATGGTACCCGAATAGGCGATAAACCTGGACGAGAGACTTGTGTGGTTAGTCAGGTCGTGGCCGACACCCTCGCGGGGCTTCCGCTTGAAGGTTGCCGAGTACATGTCGTGTAAACGGCGGTAAGTGGTGAGAGCGTGTGTGAAGAAGTACACCCCTGCAGGGTTAATATGATCTATTCGAATAGCCGTGTCCGCGGAAAAGGACTTCTTGGTTGCCTGTACAGTTCATAGACAAGTGAAAGTGGATACTCTAAAATACGCAAGATAAGCGTGAGTGCTATGGATGGCGTTCTTGTAGGGAGATGGGAGCAGATCCATAGTGGTGTATTGATATGGTGAATATGTGGACTCGTGTGTGCCACCTCAAAAGAGTTACTTGCAGTTGTAGTACAAGATAGCCACTGAGTCAAAGCTGGCTTGCTGCAGTTAAACCCCACCATCCCCTTTGTTGATAATGATGCATATGTAGTTAGATCTGATGTAAGTCTTGCTGGGTACATTTGTACTCACGTTGCTTAATTTATGTTTTTGCAGAGAGACTTCAGTCTCACTAGTAGTTCCACGTGGACTTCGACGTTTAGCTTGTTACCTCAGCTACGATCTTGTGCCCTCGGCAGGATCTGGTAGATAGTCAGGCTTCTCAGCCTTTTTCATTCATAGATGTCTGTACTCAGACATGTTAAGCTTCCGCTTGTGCTTTGACTTGTATGCTCTGATTGTTGGATCAGGAGACCCATGATTGTAATATCTCGCTCCTTGGAGCCTATTGAATAAATGCTTGGGTTGTAGAGTCATGTTGTGATGCCACGTTGTATTTGCACATATCGAGCATATTGTGTGTATGCTATTGAAATGCTTGGTATGTGTGGGATCTGACTATCTAGTTGTTTATCCTTAGTAGCCTCTCTTACTGGGAAATGTCTCCTAGTGTTTCCACTGAGCCATGGTAGCTTGCTACTGCTCCGGAACACTTAGACTGGCCGGCATGTGTCCTTCCTCGTTCCTGTGTCTGTCCCCTCGGGGAAAGGTCACGCGATGAATACCGGAGTCCTGCTAGCCCAGTGCTACAGCCTGGATTCACTCGTTGATGACCGACACGTTCGTTGTTGGGTCATGTATGCCTGTCCCTGTAAGTTAGTGCCACTTTGGGTTCACGACTAGTCATGTCAGCCCGGGTTCTTTGTCATATGGATGCTAGCGGCACTATCATATACGTGAGCCAAAAGGCACAAACGGTCCCGGGCCAGGTAAGGTGGCACCCGTGGGAATACCGTGCGTGAGGCCGCAAAGTGATATGATGTGTTACATGCTAGATCGGTGTGACTTAGGATCAGGGTCCTGACAACCGTCCAGCAAGACTACGATGGAATTACTCACACACGGCGGTGAGCATCACGAAATTGGTGATGGAGGATGGTTGATGATGACGACGGCGACGAATCCCCCTCTCCGGAGCCCCGAACGGACTCCAGATCAGCCCTCCCGAGAGAGATTAGGGCTTGGCGGCGGCTCCGTGCTATGTCTCGATCTTGCGTTGGTTTTCCCCAAAGAGGAGAGGGTGATGCAGCACAGTAGCGTAAGTATTTCCCTCAGTTTTTGAGAACCAAGGTATCAATCCAGTAGGAGGTCATGCGCAAGTCCCTCGTACCTGCACAAAACGATAGCAACTCGCAACCAACGCTTAGGGGTTGTCAATCCCTTCACGGTCACTTACGAGAGTGAGATCTGATAGAGATAATATTTTTGGTATGTTTGGTATAAAGATGCAAAGTAAAAAGTAAAAGCCAAACAAGTAAATAAAGTGATGGAGATTGATATGATGAGAATAGACCCGGGGGCCATAGGTTTCACTAGTGGCTTCTCTCAAGAGCATAAGTATTCTACGGTGGGTGAACAAATTACCGTTGAGCAATTGATAGAATTGAGCATAGTTATGAGGTTATCTAGGTATGATTATGTATATAAGCATCACGTCCGAGACAAGTAGATCGAAACGATTCTGCATCTACTACTATTACTCCACTCATCGACCGCTATCCAGCATGCATCTAGAGTATTAAGTTAAAAACAGAGTAACGCCTTAAGCAAGATGACATGATGTAGAGG
The DNA here is from genome assembly GCF_018294505.1 of Triticum aestivum. Taxonomy (NCBI): domain Eukaryota; kingdom Viridiplantae; phylum Streptophyta; class Magnoliopsida; order Poales; family Poaceae; genus Triticum; species Triticum aestivum. The sequence continues at coordinate 127,741,789 of NC_057807.1, read as the reverse complement.
AATAAATTCATGCAATATGATAAATACCCCATCTTGTTATCCTCGATGGCAACAATACAATACGTGCCTTGCAACTCTTTCTGTCACTGAGTAAGGACACCGCAAGATTGAACCCAAAGCCAAGCACTTCTCCCATTGCAAGAACTACCAATCTAGTTGGCCAAACCAAACGGATAATTCAAAGAGACTTGCAAAGATAACTCAATCATACATAAAAGAATTCAGAGAAGATTCAAATATTATTCATAGATAAGCTGGATCATAAACCCACAATTCATCGGTCTCAACAAACACACCGCAAAAAGAAGATTACATCGAATAGATCTCCATAGAGAGGGGGAGAACATTGTATTGAGATCCAAAAAGAGAGAATAAGCCATCTAGCTACTAGCTATGGACCCGAAGGTCTGAAGCAAACTACTCACACTTCATCGGAGGGGCTATGGTGTTGATGTAGAAGCCCTCCGTGGTGGATGCCCTCTCCGGTGGAGCTCCGGAACATGCCCCAAGATGGGATCTCGTGGATACAGAAGGTTGCGGCGGTGGAATTAGGTTTTTTGCTCCGTCTCTGGTCTATTGGGGGTACGTAGGTATATATAGGAGGAAGGAGTACGTCGGTGGAGCTCCGAGGGGCCCACGAGGCAGGGGGGCGCGCCCTCCACCCTCGTGACCTCCCTGGAAGCTTCTTGGAGTAGGGTCCAAGTCTCCTGGATCACGTTCGGTGAGAAGATCACGTTCCCGAAGGTTTCATTCCGTTTGGACTCCGTTTGATATTCTGTTTCCTCGAAACACTGAAATAGGCAAAAAACAGCAATTCTAGGCTGGGCCTCCGGTTAATAGGTTAGTCCCAAAAATAATATAAAAGTGGAAAATAAAGCCCAATATAGTCCAAAACAGTAGATAAAGTAGCATGGAGCAATCAAAAATTATAGATACATTGGAGACGTATCAGGCATCCCCAAGCTTAATTCCTACTCGTCCTCAAGTAGGTAAATGATAAAAAGAGAATTTTTGATGCGGAGTGATACTTTGGCATAATTTCAATGTAAATCTTCTTAATCATGGCATGAATATACAGATCCGAAAGATTCAAGACAAAAGTTCATATTGACATAAAAATGATAATATTTCAAGCATACTAATCAAGCAATTATGTCATCTCAAAATAACATGGCCAAAGAAAGTTCATCCCTACAAAATCATATGGTTAGGCTATGCTTCATTTTTGTCACACAAAAATGTTCCCAACTTCTATACCCCTGATGACAAGCCAAGCAATTGTTTCATAGTCAAATAATCTCAAACTCTTTCAACCTTCACGCAATACATGAGCGCGAGCCATGGATATAGCACTATGGGTGGAATAGAATATGATGATGGGGATTGTGTGGAGAAGACAAAAAAAGGAGAAAGTCTCATATTGACGAGGATGATCACCGGGCTATGGAGATGCCCATCAGTTGATGTCAACATGAGGAGTAGGGATTGCCATGCAACGGATGCACTAGAGCTATGAATGCTCAACAAAAGAAAACTAGTGGATGTCCATCCCACTCGCTTGCTCACGAAGACCTAGGGCATTTTGAGGAAGCCAATCATTGGAATATACAAGCCAAGTTCTATAATGAAAAATTCCCACTAGTATAAACAAGACAATTTATGAGACTCACTACATGAAAAACATGGTGCTATATTGAAGCACAAGTGTATGAGACTCACTACATGAAGAACAAGGTGCTATTTTGAAGCACAAGTGTGGTAAACGGATAATAACATTGCCCCTTCTCTCTTTTTCTCTCATTTTTTTGGGCCTTCTCCTTTTTTTATTGGCCTTTCTCTTCTTTTTTTTTATTTCGTCCGGAGTCTCATCCCGACTTGTGGGGGAATCATAGTCTCCATCATCCTTTTCCTCACTAGGGCAATGATCTAATAATGATGATCATCACACTTTTATTTTTCTTACAACTCGATATCTATAACAAATATATGATTCTATATGAATGCCTCCGGCGGTGTACCGGGATGGTGCAATGAATCAAGAGTGACATGTATGAAAAATAATGCATGGTGGCTTTGCCACAAATACGATGTCAACTACATGATCATGCAATGGCAATATGACAAAAGTAAAGTATGTCATGATGAACGGAACGGTGGAAAGTTGCATGGCAATATATCTCGGAATGGCTATGGAAATGCCATAATAGGTAGGTATGGTGGCTGTTTTGAGGAAGATATAAGGAGGTTTATGTGTGAAAGAGCGTATCATATCACGGGGTTTGGATGCACCAGCGAAGTTTGCACCAACTCTCAATGTGAGAAAGGCAATGCACGGTACCGAAGAGTCTAGCAATGGCGGAAAGGTAAAAGTGCGTATAATCCATGGACTCAACATTAGTCAAAAGAACTCATATACTTATTGCAAAAATTTAGAAGTCATCAAAAATCAAGTACTACACGCATGCTCCTAGGGGGATAGATTGGTAGGAAAAGACCATCGCTCGTCCCCGACCGCGACTCATAAGGATGCACAAACCAGGTACACTTCATGCTTCAAATTTGTTACACAACTTTAACCATACATGCATGCTACGGGACTTGCTAACTTCAACACAAGTATTTCTCAAATTCACAAATACTCAACTAGCACGACTTTGATATTATCACCTCCATATCTCAAAACAATTATCAAGCATCAAACTTAATTTAATTCACTCAAAAAGAAAGTTTCACATATCTTGAACACCAAGTATATTAACATTAAGAAAATTACCATGCTATTAATGACTCTCAAAATAATCTAAGTGAAGCATGAGAGATCAAGTTTCTTTAAAACAAATCCACCACCGTGCTCTAAAATATCTAAGTGAAGCACTAGATCAAAAACTATCACGCTCAAAAAGATATAAGTGAAGCACTATGAGCAAAACTATCAAGCTCAAAAAGAGATAAGTGAAGCACATAGAGTATTCTAACAAATTCCAAATCATGTATGGCTCTCTCAAAAGGTGTGTACAGCAAAGACGATTGTGGTAAACTAACAAGCAAAGACACAAATAATACAAGACGCTCCAAGCAAAACACATATCATGTTGGTGAATAGAAATATAGCTCCAAGTAAATTACCGATGGAAGTGGACGAAAGAGGGGATGCCTTCCTGGGCATCCCCAAGCTTTAACTTTTTGGTGTCCTTGGATTATCTTGGGGGTGCCATGGGCATCCCCAAGCTTAGGCTCTTGCCACTCCTTGTTCCATAATCCATCAAAAGAATTCACCCAAAACTTGAAAACTTCACAAGACAAAACTCAATAGAAATCTCGTGAGCTCCGTTAGAGAAAGAAAACAAAAGACTACTTCAAGGTACTGTAATGAACTCATTCTTTATTTATATTGGTGTTAAACCTACTGTATTCCAACTTCTCTATGGTTTTTAAACTAATTTACTAGCCATAGATTCATCAAAATAAGCAAACAACACACGAAAAACAGAATCTGTCAAAAACAGAACAGTCTGTAGTAATCTGTAACTAACGCAAACTTGTGGAACACTAAAAATTCTACCAAAATAGTAAGTCCTGTAAAATTTGTTTATTGATCAGAAGCAAAACGAATCAACGCAAAAGCACTCTCCAGTAAAAAATGGCAGCTAATCTCGTGAGCGCTAAAGTTTCTGTTTTCAGCAGAATCAAATCAACTATCATCGTAGGTTATCCTATAGGTCCTACTTGGCACAAACACTAATTAAAACATAAAACCACATCCAAACAGAAGGTAGATGGATTATTTATTCCTAAACAGAACCAAAAACAAAAAACACAAAATAAAATTGGGTTGCCTCCCAACAAGCGCTATCGGTTAACGCCCCTAGCTAGGCATAAAGGCAAAGATAGATCTAGGTAGTGCCATCTTTAGTTTTCTATTTTTTAGCGGAGTCATGCTCGAATCCGGGGGGTTCTTCCCTCTTCCCGTCATACTCATAAATTTTTAGATCTAAAGAATCCAACCGTTTATTGCAAAGAGTAATCAACGTATTCATACGGTTAAGATTTCCGCTAATATTTTTAAGAGGTTCAAGAGACTTTTGTAAGATCTTTGTTACTTCGCAAATCTTCTCAAACACTTGGGTTTCTTCCTGGGTAGGATGAGATCCTCCCTTTTGGGGTGGTGTTCCCACTATTCCCTCTATAATCTCATGCGCAATACCGGGATCAATATTAATGAAATTTCCCTTGGCCATGCAATCCAAGAGTTGTCTATGCGTCATATTTAACCCAACATAAAAATTGCAAAGAAGAATTCTAAAGTTCACCTCTAGGGTGCACTTACGATAAGATTCCATCATCCTATACCAAGCATCTTTTAAGTTTTCTCCATGCCTTTGCTTGAAGTGAAGAACTTCAAACTCGGGAGACATAGGAGCGGATAAGGAATTCAACATAACGGCAAGCAAGCAAACGAACACACGAGCAAACAAAAGGCAAAGGGAAAAGGAAGAGGAGATTGGGAAAGAGAGGGTGAATAAAACAGTAAGGGTGAAGTGGGGGAGAGGAAAACGAGAGGCAAATGGCAAATAATGTAATGCAAGATATAGGGATTGTGATGGGTACTTGGTATGTTGACTTTTTTGTAAGCCTCCCCGGCAACGGCGCCAGAAATCCTTCTTGCTACATCTTGAGCTTGCGTTGGTTTTCCCCGAAGAGGAGGGGGTGATGCAGCACAGTAGCATAAGTATTTCCCTCGGTTTTTGAGAACCAAGGTATCAATCCAGTAGGAGGTCACGCGCAAGTCCCTCGTACCTGCGCAAAACGATAGCAACTCGCAACCAACGCTTAGGGTTGTCAATCCCTTCACGGTCACTTACGAGAGTGAGATCTGATAGAGATACTATTTTTGGTATTTTTGGTATAAAGATGCAAAGTAAAAAGTAAAAGCAAAACAAGTAAATAAAGTGATGGATATTGATATGATGAGAATAGACCCGGGGGCCATAGGTTTCACTAGTGGCTTCTCTCAAGAGCATAAGTATTCTACGGTGGGTGAACAAATTACCGTTGAGCAATTGATAGAATTGAGCAGAGTTATGAGGTTATCTAGGTATGATCATGTATATATGCATCACGTCCGAGACAAGTAGATCGAAACGATTCTGCATCTACTACTATTACTCCACTCATCGACCGCTATCCAGCATGCATCTAGAGTATTAAGTTAAAAACAGAGTAACGCCTTAAGCAAGATGACATGATGTAGAGGAATAAATTCATGCAATATGATAAATACCCCATCTTGTTATCCTCGATGGCAACAATACAATACGTGCCTTGCAACTCTTTCTATCACTGAGTAAGGACACCGCAAGATTGAACCCAAAGCCAAGCACTTCTCCCATTGCAAGAACTACCAATCTAGTTGGCCAAACCAAACGGATAATTCAAAGAGACTTGCAAAGATAACTCAATCATACATAAAAGAATTCAGAGAAGATTCAAATATTATTCATAGATAAGCTGGATCATAAACCCACAATTCATCGGTCTCAACAAACACACCGCAAAAAGAAGATTACATCGAATAGATCTCCACGAGAGAGGGGGAGAACATTGTATTGAGATCCAAAAAGAGAGAAGAAGCCATCTAGCTACTAGCTATGGACCCGAAGGTCTGAAGTAAACTACTCACAATTCATCGGAGGGGCTATGGTGTTGATGTAGAAGCCCTCCGTGGTGGATGCCGTCTCCGGCGGAGCTCTGGAATAGGCCCCAAGATGGGATCTCGTGGATACAGAAGGTTGCGGCGGTGGAATTAGGTTTTTCGCTCCGTCTCTGGTCTATTGGGGGTACGTAGGTATATATAGGAGGAAGGAGTACGTCGGTGGAGCTCCGAGGGGCCCACGAGGCAGGGGGCGCGCCCAGGGGGGGGGGAGGGCACCCTCCACCCTCATGACCTCCCCGGAAGCTTCTTGGAGTAGGGTCCAAGTCTCCTGGATCACGTTCGGTGAGAAGATCATGTTCCCGAAGGTTTCATTCCGTTTGGACTCCGTTTGATATTCTGTTTCCTTGAAACACTGAAATAGGCAAAAAACAGCAATTCTGGAGTGGGCCTCCGGTTAATAGGTTAGTCCCAAAAATAATATAAAAGTGGAAAATAAAGCCCAATATAGTCCAAAACAGTAGATAAAGTAGCATGGAGCAATAAAAAATTATAGATACGTTGGAGACGTATCACTCCGTTTCGTGAAACGCGATGAAACTTTCTCCTTGATTTTTTCTCCCCGAGACGGAATATATGGAGTTGGAGTTGAGGTCGTAGGGGGTCTAGGGGGCCCACGAGATAGGGGCCGCGCCCTAGGGGGGCACACCCTGTCTCGTGGACAGGCCGTGGGCCCCCTGGCACTAATTCTTTCGCCAAAAATTCTTATTAAATCTTAAAAGTGCCTCCGTGGATTTCCAGGACATTCCGAGAACTTTTCTTTTTCTACACATAAAACAACATCATGGCAGTTCTGCTGAAAACAGCATCAGTCCGGGTTAGTTTCATTCAAATCATGCAAGTTAGAGTACAAAACAAGGGCAACAGTGTTTGGAAAAGTAGATACGTTGGAGACGTATCAACTCCCCCAAGCTTAAACCTTTGCTTGTCCTCAAGCAATTCAGTTGATAAACTGAAAGTGATAAAGAAAAAATTTTACAAACTCTGTTTGCTCTTGTTGTTGTAACATGAAAAGCCAACATTCAAGTTTCAGCAAATATTATGAACTAACCATACTAACAATAACACATAGGTCTCACAATTACTCATATCAATAACATAATCAGCTAGCGAGCCATAATAATAAAAGTCGGATGACAACACTTTCTCAAAATAATCATAACATGATATAACAAAATGGTATCTCGCTAGCCCTTTCTGAGACCGCAAAACATAAATGCAGAGCACCTTTAAAGATCAAGGACTGACTAAACATTGTAATTCATGGTAAAAGAGATCCAGTCAAGTCATACCCAATATAAACCAATAGTAATGAATGCAAATGACAGTGTGCTCTCCAGCGGGTGCTTTTTAATAAGAAGGGTGATGACTCAGCATAAAAGTAAATAGATAGACCCTTCGCAGAGGGAAGCAGGGATTTGTAGAGGTGCCAGAGCTCGATTTTAAAATAGAGATTGAATAACATTTTGAGCGGCATACTTTCGCTGTCAACGCGACAACTATGAGATGGCTGTATCTTCCATACCACATGCATTATAGGCAGTTCCCAAACAGAATGGTAAAGGTTTATACTCCCCCAACCACCAACAAGCATCAATCCATGGCTTGCTCGAAACAATGAGTGCCTCCAACATACAACAACCCTGGGGGAGTTTTGTTTAATTATTTTGATTTGCTTTGATCTTTTTGGATCATGGGACTAGGCATCTCGGTTACCGGCCCTTTCTCGTGAATGAGGAGCGGAGTCCACTCCTCTTTAGAATAACCCACTTACCATGGAAGATATAGGCAGCCCTAGTTGAAACATGAGCTGCTCGAGCATACAAAACATAATTTCATTTGAAGGTTTGGAGTTTGGCACATACAAATTTACTTGGAACGGCAGGTAAATACCGCATATAGATAGGTATAGTGGACTCATATGGAACAACTTTGGGGTTTAAGGAGTTTGGATGCACAAGCAGTATTCCCGCTTAGTACAGGTGAAGGCTAGCAAAAGACTGGGAAGCGACCAACTGAGAGAGCGACAACAGTCATAAACATGCATTAGAATTAATTTACAGCGAGTACAAGCATGAGTAGGATATAATCTACCATGAATATAAATATCATGAAGGCTATGTTCATTTGATTCAACTACATGCATGAACATGTGCCAAGTCGAGTCACTCAATTCATTCAAAGGAGGATACCATCCCATCATTCCACATCATAATCATTCTAATAGCATGTTGGCACGCAAGGTAAACCATTATAACTCATAGCTAATCAAGCATGGCACAAGCAACTATAATCTCTAAATGTCATTGCAAATATGTTTACTTCATAATAGCTGACTCAGGAATGATGAATCATCATATTTACAAAAACAAGAGAGGTCGAGTTCATACCAGCTTTTCTCATCCCAATAAGTCCATCATATATCGTCATTATTGCCTTTCACTTGCACGACCGAACGATGTGTACAATAATAATAGTGCACGTGCATTGGACTAAGCTGGAATCTGCAAGCATTCAACTCAAGAGAGAAGACAAGTAATATGGGCTCTAAATTAAATAAACAATGCATATAAGAGCCACTTAGCATTTTCAATATAGTCTTCTCGACCCCCAAAAGAAAGAAAATAAAATAAAATTATTTACACGGGAAAGCTCCCAACAAGTAAAAAGAAGAACTATAAATCTTTTTGGGTTTTCATTTTAATTCTACCACAAGCATGGAAATTAAACTAACTATTTTTTTGGTTTTTCTCAAGGTTTATCAAACACACAAGAAGAAAACTAGAAAAAGAAATTTAAACTAGCATGCATAATACAATGAAAGAGTATGAGCACCGACGACTAGTGTGTGAACATGAATGTAAAGTCGGTGAGAAATACGTACTCCCCCAAGCTTAGGCTTTTGGCCTAAGTTGGTCTAATACCAGTGACCGCCTGGCTGGTATCCATTAGTGAAACTAGGGTAATACTGAGATGCAGAGGCGACCGCCTCCTGAGCAGCAGTGTGTTGGCGAGCTGCCTCCATTCCCCTCTCATATTCAGTGGCTTCTTCCCTGGTGACAACATATCTTCCTTTTGCCTGATAATCAAAAAGGTAGGGGCAGGAAGAGTAACAGGGACGACGTTGCGTCTGTTATAGGTTAGTCGGTAATGGAGGAATTGTTCATTCCTCTCAAGAAAATGATGATCAAACATAGCTTCTTTATCCAAATAAATAGGAGGTACAATCATGTCCCCCTCTCGTGGAGCTATATTAAGATATTGCCCCCAAGTTATAACCTCTATATCCTGACACAGCACTCTTGAGGACACAAAGATCAGGAGCACACATGTACATACCTTGTCCTTCCCATTAATGCATCTACCAATAAAGAGAGCAAAATAATGTATAGCAGGAAAATGAATGCTCCCTATGGTAGCTTGTGTTACGTCCCTAGATTCTCCCACAGTAATACTAGCAAGAAAGTCTCTAACTTCAGATTTGGGAGGATCATTAATATTACCCCATTGCGGGAGTTTGCAAGCAGTTGTGAAATCCTCTAAATCCATGGCATAAGATGTATCATAAATATCAAACATAACACTAGGAGAATTACGCGCAGAAATATATTCGAACCTCCGCACAAAGGAATCAGTCAATTGATAATATTGAGGACACCTATCTTGTAAGAAGTCCTCCAGCTCGGCATTACGCACATGCACGTCAAACTCCTCCTTGAAGCCTGCTTTGACCATAAAATCATCGGATGGCCACTCACATGCCCTTGAATTTGTGTCCCTTGGAAAATTAACATCTTGTTCACGTATAGCAATCCTTGGCCCTTTCTTTGCTGAGGAACCACCTTGGTACATTCTTCTAAGCATATTTCTTTTTCTGAAATTTTCTGAAATTTTAGTAACTTCAAAATAAAAGTGAATAAAGCTAAACAAGATTGATAGAAACTACTCCCACAAGTGCCTAGAGCCTATATCATGCATTGGAATGGCTTGGGACGTCAAAAATTTAACATGCAAGCTCAAGAACATGGTCACCTATGCAGCAAAAATTTGCAATGAATAAAGCACTAGAACAAAAACTAATTGGACCAATGGAGGAGTCACATACCAAACAACAATCTCCCAAAGCAGTTTTGCGAATGGAGCTTTGAGCTAAGAGATCGAAAATTGCAGCAAAACGAGCTAGAACTCGTGCTTGAGCTGGATGGGGATTTTTTGGGTAGAAGATGAAGTGTGTGGGTGCTGGCATAAGTGGAGGGGAGCCACCAGGGGCCCACGAGACAGGGGGGCGGGCCCTCCTCTCTCGTAGCCTGGTACTTGCCCCTCCTGCAGTGTTTTCAGTGCCTAAAATCCTCAAATATTCCAGAAAAAATCATACTAAATTTGCAGGGCATTTGGAGCACTTTTATTTTCAGACTATTTTTTAATGCACGGATAATTCAGAAAACAGACGGATAATACCATTTTTGCTTTATTTGTTCTAAATAACTGAAAGTAAAAAGAAGGTGCAGAAGGTTGTGCCTTCTAGTTTCATCCATCTCGTGATCATCAAAATGAACCCACTAACAAGGTTGATCAAGTCTTGTTAACAAACTCATTCTGAATAACACAGAACCGGAGAAATTTAGAATAACACTAAGTTACCTCAACGGGGATATGAAAATCCCCAACAATAGGAATATCATACTTTTTCTTGACAGTAGGGAGAGGAAATTCAAGACCTCCAAAAATGATAGTTGGAACTTTTTCAATAGAATTGATGCTATGAACTTGAGATTGTTTCCTCGGAAAGTGTACCGTATGCTCATTACCATTAACATGAAAAGTGACATTGCCTTTTTTGCAATCAATAACAACCCCTGCAGTATTAAAAAAGGGTCTACCAAGGATAATAGACATACTATCGTCCTCAGGAATATCAAGAATAACAAAGTCCGTTAAGATAGTGACATTTGCAACCACAACAGGCACATCCTCACAAATACCGACAGGTATAGCAGTTGATTTATCAGCCATTTGCAAAGATATTTCAGTAGGTGTCATCTTATTCAATTCAAGTCTACGATATAAAGAGAGAGGCATAACACTAACACCGGCTCCAAGATCACATAAAGCAGTTCTAACATAATTTCTTTTAATAGAGCATGGTATAGTTGGAACACCCAGATCTCCAAGTTTCTTTGGTATTCCACCCTTAAAAGTGTAATTAGCAAGCATGGTGGAAATTTCAGCTTCCGGTATCTTTCTTTTATTTGTGATGATATCCTTCATATACTTAGCATAAGGATTTACTTTAAGCATATCAGTTAAGCGCATACGTAAGAAAATAGGTCTAATCATTTCAGCAAAGCGCTCAAAATCCTCATCATCCTTTGACTTGGATGGTTTAGGAGGAAAGGGCATGGGTTTCTGAACCCATGGTTCTCTTTCTTTAACATGCTTCCTAGCAATAAAATCTCTCTTATCATAACGTTGATTCTTTGATTGTGGGTCATCAAGATCAACAGCAGGTTCAATCTCTACATCATTGTCTTTGCTAGGTTGAGCATCAACATGAACATTATCATTAACATTTTCATTAGGTTCATGTTCATCACCTGATTGTGTTTCAGCATCAGAGATAGAAATGTCATTGGGATTCTCAGGTGTTTCTACAGTAGGTTCACTAGAAGCATGCAAAGTTCTATCGTTTTTCTTCTTCTTCTTTTTAGAAGAACTAGGTGCCTCTAAATTATTTCTCTGAGAATCTTGCTCGATTCTCTTAGGGTGGCCTTCAGGATACAAAGGTTCCTGAGTCATTCTACCAGTTCTAGTAGCCACTCTAACAGCAAAGTCATTTTTATTATTCAATTCATCAAGCAAATCATTTTGAGCTTTGAGTACTTGCTCAGCTTGACTAGCAACCATAGAAGCATATTTGCTAACGCGGTGAAGTTCATCTTTAACTCTAGCCAGATTGTCTCCTACGCGTCCTATCTCGAAAGCATTATTCTTTAACTCTCTACCAACATAAGCATTAAAACTTTCTTGTCTAGTCATAAAGTCATCAAATTCATCTAAGCATGGGCTATGAAATTTAGTAGAGGGTATTTCAACTTTATCATATCTAGCGAGAGAGAATTTACCTTTACTACCTATGTTGGGTTATCAAGACAATGTGGTTCTTCAGGCGGTAAATTAAGACCATGCATTTCTTCAATAGGAGGTAAATTCTTAACATCAGCTTTAATACCTTTTTCTTTCATTTATTTCTTTGCCTCTTGCATATCTTCAGGACTGAGAAATAAAACACCACTCTTCTTCGGAGTGGGTTTAGGAGTAGGCTCAGGAGTTTGCTCAATTGGTTCAGGAATTGCCTCAGGAATTGGCTCAGGAAGAGTCCAATTATTTTCATTAGTCAACATATTATTCAATAGTATTTCATCTTCGTCGACTGTTCTTTCCCTGAAAACACAACCAGCACAACTATCCAAGTAGTCCTTGGAAGCATCGGTTAGTCCATTATAAAAGATATCAAGTATTTCATTTTTCTTAAGAGGATGATCAGGCAAAGCATTAAGTAACCAGAGAAGCCTCCCCCATGCTTGTGGGAGACTCTCTTCTTTGATTTGCACAAAATTATATATTTCCCGCAAGGCAGCTTGTTTCTTATGAGTAGGGAAATATTTAGCAGAGAAGTAATAAATCATATCCTAGGGACTACGCACACAACCAGGAGCAAGAGAATTATACCAAGTCTTAGCATCACCCTTTAATGAGAATGGAAATATCTTAAGGATACATAAATAGCGAGACTTCTCATCATGAGTAAATAGGGTGGTTATATCATTCAACTTGGTAAGATGTGCCACAACAGTTTCAGATTCAAGGCCATAAAAAGGATCAGATTCAACTAAAGTAATAATATCAGGATCAACAGAGAATTCATAATCCTTATCAGCAACACAGATAGGTGAAGTAGCAAAAGCAGCATCGGGTTTCATTCTAGCATTAAGAGACTGTTGCTTCCATTTAGCTAATAATTTCTTAAGATCATTTCTATCATTGCAAGCAAGAATTTCCATAGCAGCTTTTTCATTCATAACATAACCCTTAGGAACAACAGGTAATACATAATCATTGGGGGGGCCTTCATCATCACTATCATCAGTAATATGATCTTCAGTAATTTCATTCCCCCTAAATCTAGCAAGTTGTTCATCTAGAAATTCACCTAATGGCAAAGTAGTATCACGCACAGAAGTAGTTTCATCATGCATAGCAGAAGTGGCATCATCAATAACATGCGACATATCAGAATTCATAGCAGTAGCAGGTTTAGGTGTCTCATGCTTACTAATAACGGAAGGAGAATCTAGTGCAGAGCTAGATGGCAGTTCCTTACCTCCCCTCGTAGTTGAGGGCAAAATAGTAGTTCGATCGTCTTTCAAGTTCTTCATAGTGATCAACAGATATAAATCCCAAATGACTCAGAGAATAGAGCTATGTTCCCCGGCAACGGCGCCAGAAATTAGTCTTGATAACCCACAAGTATAGGGGATCGCAACAGCTTTCGAGGGTAGAGTATTCAACCCAAATTTATTGATTCGACACAATGGGAGCCAAAGAATATTCTTGAGTATTAGCAGTTGAGTTGTCAATTCAACCACACTTGGATAACTTAGTATCTGCAGCAAAGTGTTTAGTAGCAAAAGTGGTATGATAATAAAGGTAGCGGTAGCAAAAGTAAAGATTAATGTTTTTTGGGTTGTAGTAGTTGTAACAGTAGCAACGGAAAAGTAAATAAGCGAAGAACAGTATATGAAAAGCTCGTAGGTAATGGATCAGTGATGGATAATTATGCCGAATGCGATTCCTCATGCAATAGTTATAACATAGGGTGGTATAGAACTAGCTCCAATTCATCAATGTAATGTAGGCATGTATTCCGTAAATAGTCACACGTGCTTATGGAAAAGAACTTGTATGACATCTTTTGTCCTACCCTCCCATTGCAGCGGGGTCCTTATGTAAACTAAGGAATATTAAGGCCTCCTTTTAATAGAGAACCGGAACAAAGCATTAGCACATAGTGAATACATGTACTCCTCAAACTACGATCATCACCGAGAAGTATCCCAATTATTGTCACTTCGGGGTTGTCAGATCATAACACATAATAGGTGACTAGACTTGCAAGATAGGATCAAGAACACACATATATTCATGAAAACATAATAGGTTTAGATCTGAAATAATGGCACTCGGGCCCTAGTGACAAGCATTAAGCACAGCAAAGTCATAGCAACATCAATCTCAGAACATAGTGGATACTAGGGATCAAACCCTAACAAAACTAACTTGATTACATGGTAAATCTCATCCAACCCATCACCGTCCAGCAAGACTACGATGGAATTACTCACACACTGCGGTGAGCATCATGAAATTGGTGATGGAGGATGGTTGATGATGACGACGGCGACGAATCCCCCTCTCCGGAGCCCCAAACGAACTCCAGATCAGCCCTCCCGAGAGAGATTAGGGCTTGGCGGCGGCTCCGTGTTGTGAAACCGATGAAACTTTTCCTTGATTTTTTCTCCCTGAGATAGAATATATGGAGTTGGAGTTGAGGTCGGAGGAGGTCCAGGGGGCCCACGAGATAGGGGGCCGCGCCCTAGGGAGGGGGCGTGCCCCCTGTCTCGTGGACAGGCCGTGGGCCCCCAGGCACTAATTCTTTCGCAAAAAATTCTTATTAAATCTGAAAAGTGCCTCCGTGGATTTCCAGGACATTCCGAGAACTTTTCTTTTCTACACATAAAACAACATCATGGCAGTTCTGCTGAAAACAGCGCCAGTCCGGGTTAGTTTCATTCAAATCATGCAAGTTAGAGTCCAAAACAAGGGCAAAAGTGTTTGGAAAAGTAGATACGTTGGAGACGTATCACCTGGCACAGTGCGCGATTACTAGTGCTAACTAGTAATGGCGCACCGGCCACACAGTGCGCCACTACTATTGTTTTTTTTATTCTTTTTTTTTTGCAAAACTACTAATGGCGCACCATGGCATAGTGCGCCATTACTTTTTTAAACTAGTAATGGCGCACTATGCCACGGTGCGCCATTAGTATATATATATATATATTTTTTATTTTTTTGCAAAACTACTTATGGCGCACCACTAGTAGTAACCAGGGTTACTAATGGCGCATTTGCAGGTGGTGCGCCATTAGTAACCTGGGACCAACAAGATATTTTGGACAGCCACACCTACCCACTCACTTTCCCCACTTCATTCTCTACACCTCCTCCTCCAAGCTTGTCTCGGCTGCCTCCTCCTCCTCACCTCATTTGCACCATAGATTCATCCAAATTAAGTGGTTAAATTACCTTTTTTGATAGGTAAGTAAGGGGGGAAGCTATCTTTATGTTGTTCTCCCTCTCCAACAATGTGCACATGCACTTTTTGTGGCCTAGCTAGATCTATGTATGTTCGTGGTGTTGCATATGTTTGTGGTGTTGCATATATGTTTGTGTTTGTAGGTACCGGGATTTGAAATGCGATAGTTGCCAATATTTTGCCAGAATGTTGATTCATTTCTGTTTCGGCGAGAATTTTGGCACTATGCATTCTTTTTGGTCCTATTTTTAGGGAAAGTCATGCCAAATTTTTTCTTGGTTCTAAAATATCGTTTTGCTCTACCCCGCAGGCGACCATGGTCCGCACGATGACCGAAGGCATCGTGAATAGGTTTTGAGCTCCACGAAGGCCGAGATGCTTCAAAAGAACGAGACGGAGATAAGATGTCCGTGTCGAAGATGCAAGCTGAAGAGCCTTATTGCAGACCCGGATTCCGGGCAGGTGCGGGACCACCTGCTCTTGCGTGGTTTCATGGATGGCTATCGGTGGCAAGGTGACGAAGATGACTATGAAGTCGTCCATGGGGGCCGGGCAAGAAATGAGCAAGACTCGGGCGGTCGAGAAGACGAAGAATCTCCATGACATGATCACGGTGATGTTGTACACAGTCATCATGTAGAAGATGCAGGACATGATGATGAGGAAGATGTCGGAGCAGACGAAGGGCATGATCATGAAGATGAAGATGCCGGCGGAGCAGACGATGATGGACCATCGATGGGCTGGGTGCACGACCCTCATATTCAAGAGCTGCTTCTCAAGCAGACGGATAACGCAAGAGCTGCCGCCCGAGAGAAAGCCAAGCTGTATCAACTGGAGATAGACACGGTTACTCCATTGTATGAAGGATGCAGGCCCGAGGATACCCGCTTGAAAGTAATGCTCATGGCACTGGAGATGAAGGTAAAACACAAAATGACCGACACATGCTTCGACGAGAACATGTCATTCTAGCACGAATGTCTTCCCAAGGGAACAAATGCCCGACCAGTTTCGAGGAGGCGAAGAAAATCATGTGTCCTCTGGATTTACCGCACGTGAAATACCATGTGTGCATGAACAATTGCATCATTTATCGGGACGAGCACGCGGAGTCTACCATATGTCTGGTGTGCGGTGTCACTCGATACAATAATAGGAAGAAAGCTCATCGAAAAGTGATGTGGTACTTTCTGATCACTCCTCGTCTACAGCGGTATTTCGCAGACCCTAAGGTAGCAAAGCTCCTGCGTTGGCACACAGATAAGGAGGAGAAGATGCGAGAAGATGACGCAAATGATCTGGAGATAAATAAAAAAGACAAGATGTTGAGTCACCCTAAGGATGGGAGCCAGTGGAAAGCGTTGAACTTCGAACACCCAGAATTTGGGAAGGATCCAAGGAACATCGTGCTGGGCGCGAGCACTGATGGAGTCAATCCGTTTGGCAGCCAGAGAAGCACACATAGCACCTGGCCTGTGTTTGTGTGGATGTACAACCTTCCCCCTAGTTGTGCATGAAGAGGAAGTACATTCACATGAGTATGCTAATTAAAGGGCCGAAACAACCAGGGAACGACATCAATCTGTATCTAGGGATGCTGAAAGAGGAGCTAGACATGCTGTGGAAAACGCCACCCAATACGTGGGACACATCATTTCCCTATGAGAGTCGCACTGCTCACGACGGTGCACGACTATCTCGGTTACTGATATCTCGCGGGGCAGGTGGTCCACGGATTTTCTAGATGCTTCAGGTGCATGGATGACACAACATATCGCCAGCTAGATAGAGATCCCGGGTCTTTGAAAACCGTGTTCATGGGACATCGAAGGTAGCTTCGCGACGATGACCCGTGGAGGAAACGCAAGGATCTGTTCGATGGTGAAACCGAACCCCGAAGACGCCCGCATACGAGGAGCGGCGAGGAAATAGACCAGCTGTTGAAAAATTGGAAAGATTGCCCACTACCGAGAAAGAAGCAAAAGGCGCCAGAGCCGGGAAAGAAGCGAAAGGAGCCAGAGCCGCTGCTGAAGGTATGGAAAACGAGGTCTGTTTTCTGGGACTTGCCGTACTAGAAGATCCACCGTGTGCCTCACAGCCTTGGTGTCATGCATATCACGAAGAACGTGTGCGAGAGTCTGCTTGGTACCCTGCTCAACATGCCAGAGAGGACCAAAGATGGGCCGAAAGCAAGGGCAGACTTGAAATCAATGGGCATCAGGGAGGTGCTTCACGCTAATGATGATGATGAGGCGAAGCAGGACACGGAAAGTCGTCGCAAAGGCAAAAAGGCCAAGAAGACCGGAAATGACTACCCTCCCGCGTGCTTCACTCTAAGTCAGGAGGAGATCGATCAGTTTTTCACCTGCCTCGTAGGAGTAAAACTTCCTTACGGTTACGCGGGGAAGATAAGCAGATACCTAGACCCAGCGAAGCAGAAGTTCAGCGGGATGAAGTCTCACGACTGTCACGTGCTAATGACGCAGATACTTCCAGTTGCAATCCGTGGCATCATGGACGTGCACGTCCGTGAAACGCTATTTGGCCTATGCAACTTTTTCGACGTCATCTCTCGGAAGTCGGTTGGCGTGAGGAAACTCAGAAGGCTATAGGAAGAGATCGTGGTGATACTATGCGAGCTTGAGATGTACTTCCCACCCGCATTCTTCGATGTTATGGTGCATCTGCTGGTCCATATCATGGAGGATATCATCCAACTCGGGCCGACGTTCCTGTACAACATGATGCCATTCGAAAGGATGAATGGTGTCATCAAAGGATACGTTCGCAACATGTCACGCCCAGAGGGAAGCATAGCCAGGGGCTTTCTGACCGAAGAGTGCATCTCCTACTGCACGAATTATCTAGGCATCAAGAACCCCGTTGGTCTGCCCGTCAACAGGCACCTCGGTAGGCTCGCTGGATGGGGTCACCGTGAGGGTCGCCGTGAAATGCATGTTGACTTCGAGGGTCAACTCGCCGACTTTGAAAGAGCAAACCTAGTCATGCTACAACACATAGACGTGGTCGATCCTTGGGTGGTAGAGCACAAAACCTTTATTGAGAAGACGTACAATGACCGAGGCCAACAGAGGACGGACGGAGATATAATCAAAGAGCACAACTCATGTTTCACGCGTTGGTCAAGCAGAAGCTTCCGTCGTACCCTTTACATGAGGATTCTTCCGCGAAAGAACAACTCATATACTCCTTGTCACAGGGCGCCGAGCACAACTTGATGACGTATGAGGCGTACGATATCAACGGCTACACATTCTACACCGAGGGAAAGGACATGAAGAGCGATGGTTATCAGAACTCTGGGATAATGATGGAATCCTACACCGGTAACGACAAGGACAGATACTACGGAAGGATCGAGGAGATCTGGGAGCTGAGCTACGCTGGAGAGAAGGTCCCGATGTTCCGTGTTAGATGGGCCAAGAGCGTCATAAAAGAAGACCGGTATTTCACCACCATGGTTATACCCGAAGCCAAATCCAAGACCGCGGGTGCAACATCACTGCAAAAAATGAGCCATGGGTACTGGCTTCCCAAGTGGACCAATGCTTCTTCATTACCGACCTGCCAAAGCCCAGTCGTGTTGTCGTGAGGAGAGGCAAAAGGAAGATCATCGGAATGGATGGAGTCGCCAATGAGCAAGACTTCGACAAGTACGGCAACCCGAAGATGGAACATGATGACGACGATGAAGTATCAGCATACACCACAAGAAGAAGAAGGACCACCCTACCTAAAGGACGTCCGTTCAAGAGAAGAACTCCATTTACGAAAAATAAGGGCAAGAAGATTGTGAATAGATAGCAAGCTAAGATCGATTGTATTTAAATTGTAGCCTTCATTTCTCGATTGTATTTCATGGGCACTTTAATTTTGAACTCATGAATATTTTTTAAATTTCATGGACACTCGATCTCGATCGCTATCCCACCTCGCCAGATCCGGTCCCCCTCTCCGCCGAGCACCCCCCGCACCCTCTCCCCCGCTCCACCGGCCGCCGCCACCGACCCCCTGGCCCCGCACCCTCCACCGCTCCACCACCACCGACGACCCACCGCACCCTCCCCCGCTCCACCGCTGCCGCCGACCCACTGCACCCTCCCCCGCTCCACCGGCCGCCGCCGCTGACCCCCCACACCCTCCCCCGCTCCACCGCCGCCGACGACCCACCGCACTCTCCCCCGCTCCCCCGCCGCCAACGACCCACCGCACCCTCTCCCGCACCCTCCCCGGCCCGCTCCACCGTCACAAATGAATGCAACTAAAATTGCAAAAAAAAACAAATTTGATTATATTTTCAAATAACAAATTTGATGATATTTTCAAATAATAAATTTGATGATATTTTTTCATATTCATAAATATTTTCAAATAACAAATTTGATGATATTTTTTTAAAAATTATTACTGTTTTTATAAAAAATTATTACTGTTTCATATTCATATTCATTTTCTTAAAAATTATTAGATGCAACAAAAAATAAAAATAAATTACTTATGGCGCACCTGTGCCTGGTGCGCCATTGCTATATATAAAAAAGATTACTAATGGCGCACCTCTGGGTGGTGCGCCATTGCTGTGTAAAAAAAAGATTACTAATGGTGCACCTGCTGGGGGTGCGCCATTGCTATCTAAAAAACATACTAATGGCGCACCGCTGCGGGGTGCGCCATTAGTAAGCTTCCCCCCACACTAAATCCCCAATCTCTCTAATCTCTCCCCTGCCTCATCGATCTCACCCGCTACCCCCTCCCCTCCCGTGCTCGCCATCCCTGAGCCGAGCGCCGCCTCCCTCGCCGTCCCCGAGCCGAGCACCGCCTCCCTCGCCGCCTCCCTCACCGTCCGCGAGCCGAGCGCCGCCTCCCTCGCCATCCTCGAGCCGAGCGCCCTCGACGTCCTCCCGCCCAAGCGCCCCCTCCCCCCGCGGCCCTGCCTGGGCCCTCGACGTGCTCGCCGTCCAACACCGCGCGGCCTGCCTAGGAGGACCGCCGCGGTCTTCCTCTTCGACTACGAGGATCCGGACAAGCTCGGACGCCCTCGAGCCATCCCTTCAACGCCAGCCGATTTCCTCTGCCTCGGCCACCATCACCAGGCTCGACGCTGAATTCGCGCCGCCTCGACCAGCTCCGGCTACCCCGAGTCGCCCTCGACCTCCCTAGTGAGCACCCGAGCCGCTTCCCCCTCTTCCCCCTCTTGATTTCCTTCTGATGTGTTCTAGGGTTGGGGGTTGGAGAAATTTGGACAAGGAAAGGGGGTTGGAGAATTAAGTAGCTAGGGTTTGCCAAATGTTCAAATCTCTGAGCTTGCTGTAGTGCAACCAAGATGATATTTAGATGCATTTTACTAGATCAAATTGTAGTGCATTGTTTTTTAATTGTTAAGTAATATCTTCTACAGAGTGTGAGCCCTTGAGCATCCATTTATGTGCTATGTACTCTAATTATGCTGATGTACTTTATCATCCACTTATCAAAATATGGATAAACAATTCTAATGGTAATTTATTGCAATAGTAGAGAAAAAAAGTTTGGAGGCATCAAGAGTGCCACATGTGGTGCTAATCTTAGTTTTATCCACCGACTTTAGGGTGTCAGATTGTCAGATTATGCTATGAGGATATTAGTCTAAGCCCAGTCTTGGATGCATTTTTTTATCCTGCGGTGGTTAAACCGGTTCTGAAAATTATCTAGTTTGACATGTACTTGTACAGCTATCATAATCTATTCTTTGACCATGGCAGTAGCTGGCATTTGTTATGATAATTTCAGTATATATCTTACTGTCCTTTGCTGATCTCATTGTATTTTCAATTCACAGGCAACTCTCCAACGAAGTCTCCTCCAGGTAATATATGTCACATGCTTTCTAAAGAGTACTAGTATACTGACTAAACCAGCCACTTGCTATGCTTAGCTGCTCTGTTGTTTGAATCGTGACACTTTGCCAGCTGAAACTTGCCTGTCACACTGTCGCTGTATTGCTCAACTAAAAACACAAATATTTGTAGTTTTTGCCTGTCATAACGCAACTAAGCATACTAGTCTCAACTAAGCATACTAGTTTTTTGTTCAGCCATTGTACTGGATAACCGGTGTAAATAGGATCTTCTGGTCTGTCAACATTGACAACGCGCAGTTTGACTCGACTGTTGCCTCCAGTTTCAGGAAAACCTTCCGGTATCTGCCTAAATTTTCAAATAAGATGAGAGTGAGATAGTAACAGAAGGAAACTTCCCAGATTATGTAGAAAGAAAATACTTGGTTTGACAACAAGTACCATGACATGAATCAAAAAACATATACGGTGGGAAAAATAAAATGGCAAAAACCTGGGAGGTTCAGAAATGCCATTACGAAGCGAGGTTGCTTGTCGTCCCTGCATCTATTTCATGACATAGCAAAAAGTAGTTAGGACAGAGTGCATGTATACAAATAAAGGCATGTTAAACAGATAAAGATCCAGATACTAACCTTTGTCTATACAGTTGATCGAATTGGATCTTGTATGGATACCGTCAAAGATCTATTGGATACAAAAAAATACACAACAAGAGGTAAAATTAATTAATTGACCAAGGAAGCATTTATCCATCACATCCACAAGACCACTCGGAAGTTGAATACTCAACAAATAGAATCCTGGAGCAATCTGAACTTGAAATGGTACTATGCTTGTCAAGAGCAATCTTGTCAAAGAAGACATAAGAGGATAAAAATGGCATTTCCCAGAAAGCAAGCCAACACTTGAGTTGTTACTACTAGAGACCATCTCCATATATTTTGAGCGTTATGATTACTGAAAGAAGAACAAATTCTGTTTTTTAACACAGAACACGCATCCATGATTTATTTACTCAGACTCGATGATAACCTGAACCAGAAAAAAATACTATGCCTGTCAAGCTTCCAAAAAAATAAGTTGTTGTGTTGCCGACAGGGTGACAGCAATCTTGTGAGGAAGACAAAAGGATGGATGTTCTCTTCCCATGACAGGATAAAAATGGAATCTCCCAGAAAAGCATGCCAGCATTTCACTTGTTACTTTCCTAAGATGTGCATCTCATTTATTTGTGTTTTTATTTGTAGCTGTATTGCTCAACTAAGCATACTAGTGTCGCAATACACTATTTTGCAGGTAATAGTGTTGCAATATTTGCGTGTCATACCAGCTGAAACTTGATAGTGTTTCCTAAAAACACTGTCACCACCAGTAAAAGCATGACAATATAATTTGTAGTTTGTGTTTTTATTTGTTCACACTGTCGCTGTATTGCTCAACTAGACAATTAGTGTTTATGAAGAAGAAGAATAAACCTGCTGCTGCTGCTGTTATGCATGTATTCGCTGCTGCTGCTACTATACTTGTGATGATGTTGTACTTGTGATGAGGCTACTTGTGATCTTCTGAAATGACCCATTGGCGACTTCACTGCTGCTGCTGTACTTGTGATGATGTTGTACTTGGGATAATGATTTGGCAGGTACCCCAAGAGGCCCTTGAGTTTGCCGGAATGTCGATTAACTTCCGCTCCAGCAAATTCGGGTACTCCATATGTCCTATTTTCAGCAAAGGTCATGCTGAAATTTTGCGTGAATTTTGGCATGACTTTGCTAAAAATAGGACATATGGGGTACTTGCGACTAATGCATGGGCCGGGGTATCTTAGTACTTAATTAAGTAGGATCAACTGCCCCTTTATTCTTGCTGCATTAAACCATAGGTGGCAATAGAGCCAAGTGATTAGGCCCAACTTAGAATTCTCCTTAGCATCGATAAACCCTAGATGATAAACCCAACATAGGTGGCAATAGAGCCAAGTGATTAGTGCCAAGTGATTAGGCCCAACCTAGGGTGCCTCGGCGTCGACAAACCATAAACGATGAAACCTTGGCTATTAGGGTGCCTCGGTGTCGATGAGAACCTAAATGATGTACGCTTAGGCTTTTGGGGTGCCTCGGCGTCGACAAACCCTAAATGATAAAAGCTTAGATTTTAGGATGCCTCGGTGCCGACAAACCCTAAATGATGATACCATGATCTTGTTCCTTGACAATAACCAACTTTTTGACCAAACTTTTTTCCTATTTAGAGCGAAACATGGCCCACAATGATGAGGCCGGCGGTTTGGGAGGCAAGCAATTCTGGGAGCTGTCCCAGGAGTTGGAGGAAGAACCTCACCGCTATGAGGACGTTGCGGAAGACACCGATCCTGACTACACAACCCCTAGTGACGTCGGGGATGACACCACTGATGGTGTCGCCGAGGATGCCACCACTGATGATGGCGGCGCATGCACAGATGGCAGCCAACCGAAGAGGCAACGGAAGGACCGGCGCCCGAGCGTGCTCGGCACCGTCAAGGAGGAATTTACTAAAGTGAACTCCGACGGGCATCCGACGGATCCCAAAGAAGTAGTCAAGGGGTACTCGGTTCAGCTTGGGTGCATTCTCTGGAGCACGGTCTCGATCAACACCGAGAACCTAAGGCATAAGGATCGAGGGAATTTGCACAGCCTCCTCTTCACGAAGCTGCACAAATGATACAAGTTCCCCGTTGAATTTGCAAACGCACGCCTCTCAGGGAACAAATTTAACAGTGCCGCCCTCACGAGGATGAGCACGGCCCTGTCTACTTGGAGAAGCACGGTGAAGGCAATGATTGAAAAATGTGATAGTTATGAGAAGATCAAGGCGAAATATCCTTTGATGAGCGAAGATGACTACAAGGAGTTCAAGATCAAGTGCGAGAGCAGCGCAACCTCCGGATCGAGTCAGTGGGGGAAAGAAATGCGGCAGTTGAACTTAGGGGTCCACCAACTCGGTCCCGACGATTACAGAGTGGCGGAGCCTATATGGGACAAGGAGGACGCGGAGCGTGCCGAGCAAGGCCTACTGCCCCGCTTTGTGAAATACCGTGACAAGCAGACCAGGAACTTTCTCAGGGCCCGGTACAAGGAGGACCCGGTAACAAAGGAGCTTACCACAGATCCAGAGACCAGGGCGCTCGAGCTTGTTCTGGTAAGGAATACACCCCCGCGTAATTAGCTCCATATGGTTGCAATCTAATTAATCCCCAATATTTCTAAATGGTTCACGTTCCTTCCGCAGGACACTGAAAGCAGTAACGCGGGGTCATCTCAGAGCTCCCCTTTTGACACCCCTTTAAATAGGGCATTGAACATAATGAAAAACAAGGATAAGCTCAGTAAGCCGACGTCAGCTGGTCATGTGGCCGGCAAAGGCTTGTCCACAAAATGGTCATCATACTATACCGCTGGTGGGTGAAAGGAGAAAAAGACCAGCTCGGAAAGCCAGTCGCGCGAGGTTGAAGCACTCAAGGCACAAGTGGCGCGGATTCTGGAGATTGTCCAAGAGCAAGTGCAACAACAACTAGGAACGACGCTCACCGCCATGGTGCCTACGTTGATTCATGGGCTGATGACGTGGATTGCGGGCGGCCAACAGGGGCCTCCCCTGGTTCCCAGCTTCACGGCCAGCAACTCGCACAATGCCCAGGCGGCGCCATTGGGGTCTCCGACAGAGGCGGTATTCGTGTCTCTAGTGCCGGCATGGGCATTGGAGCTTAATGCACCCGGGTGTACATCGGCCGGCACCTCGCCAGCAAGCGGCCCCTCCGTCAGTTGCACGCCCGCCGTTGGCGGTGCCTCGACATTAGCCGAGCTCGATGACATCACGGTAACTAAGCCTCTCGGTCGATGACTTCATCTCCTTGCCTTTGACTGGGTATCCCTGACACCCTGCATGTTTTTGCAGGGCGCCGCCGACGTTCCTTGCACTCTCCTGCACTTCGTGGGCTGCGAGTTGGTCGATGTCGCCAAGGGCAGAATCGTTCAACCGGGCAACCCCGTATTCCACGGTAATCCGATGCCACCCACCTTGTATAGGGTTGAACTGGTTCAGGTGCTGCCAGGCTACGACGAGCTGTTACCGCCGATTCGACCCGCTGGGGCCGACGAAGAAGATGAGATGACCCTCAGCACCTGCGTAAGCTGGCCCCTGCTTTGGCCGAAGAGCCAGATTCGTTTGGGGTGGGGGACACCACCCCACAAACGAGACCGCCAGTCGTGCCGGCGCCAAGGCATGGCAAGAACGCCGCAACGCTACCGGACATGCCGGACATCCCTATGGCACAGGATCCGGACATGCATATGGCACAAGATCCGGACGATGATGACAACGACGACGGTACATTTACCAACGTCGATAAGTACTTTACCGAACATGGGTACGCTGACGAGTTCTGCGGGCCTCCTTATCAAGAACCTAACCAAGACAACAGCGATCTAGCTGGTATGGCGGAGAAATCCAATTGCAACAGGCATCGTCTGGCGTTCAGTTCTCAGGAGACGCCTCCAGCTCCCGCCTTCACCGAGCCTCAGATAGCTGAGGTGCGAAATATTATCAGCCCCAACACGCTCAAGAAGGCGGTTTGTGAGCAGAACTCGGTCCCATTACAGCAGATCAAGAAGAAGGGACGGAAATGAAAGACTAACAAGGGCGCCGGTGCGAGCCAGCCGGCACCGAGTACGATCCGTGCTCAGGACGGGCCACCTTCACCTAAGGATATCTCGAGGTGGGTGCATGTGGCGGGTAGGGCGATGCTACCGACAAATATGCTCAATGCTGCAACCGGTGCTATGCGGAGTCTGCATGACAGTGTTCTTTCTTTGGATAAGCAGCGTCTCTCCCAGAATGATGTGGCATACCCGGTTTTTGTGGCCAAGGTGCCAGAGGGCAAGGGCTTTGTGGATGGCGCCATCGGGGGTACGATCGTCCTGCGATTTGATGACATCTTTGCTATGTTTAACCTTCATCCGCTGCACTACACCTTCGTTTGGCTGTTTTCACTAAGTATGGAGATGCGGATCATTCAAGACAAGACCACGAACATCGTGATAGTCGCCCCTCCTA
The DNA here is from genome assembly GCF_018294505.1 of Triticum aestivum. Lineage (NCBI taxonomy): Eukaryota > Viridiplantae > Streptophyta > Magnoliopsida > Poales > Poaceae > Triticum > Triticum aestivum. Next base: position 127,715,746 of record NC_057807.1, on the reverse strand, counting down.
CATGCGTGCCAAGATCTTGGGCAGCGCTGGGGACCGTCAAGTCACGAGTTCACACCTCGAAGGCGTCATTCTGGCAAACCCAGATAAGGATAACTTCCTCGTGCCTTACTTTCCCGAGTAAGTCATCCCCTCACCACCCCGTAACATATGATTTCTTAGATTTCGATCGTTCTTTTTTTCTAAGATTCCGTGTTCTGTGCAGTGACACACATTGCACACTCATCCTCTTAAGCCTGAAATATTCCACGGCCACGTATTTCGACCCAGACCGTGACTCCAAGATAGACTACGCAAATATCAAGAAAGTTCTTGATGATGCTCTCCCCGGCTATGCCAAATCTGGAGGCACCTTTAAGAAGCCAGTTCGTAGGTACGGCAGGCACGTGTTCACCCACAATACGATGTTCCCCTGCATCAAGCAGCCGCCTGGCGGTCAGAAGGATGCCTACTATGCCCTCCATCACATGCGGGCGATCGTACGGGACCATAATCACCTTCTGCTACCAAATAATGTCAAAGATTGGGCTACAAGCTTGGCGGCAATCCAGGACGCGGACCTCCGACAAGAATTCTTTCGCATCCAGTCGGAGTTTGCAGAAATCATCCATCAAGATGTCCTTCGTACCTCGGGGCAGTTCTACCTCAGATATCAACCGTCCAACAGTGAGATAGACACAATGCTACAAATGCAGGCTGACAACGCCCACGACTTCATGACCATCACGAAAGAAGGCGACTTCATCCATGCTCCGGTCCCATGAGTCGAGTCGAAAGTAGTGATGCTATTTGTAGTTCTGAAACATTGATGAGCTCATGTTGTAATTAAACTTTAATGAACTTGTATGTCTCTTTAGGTTGGACAGTCGTTCAACTTAGATGTAATCGGTGCTATTTATTAGTAGGACCTTGAATCGTGTTATTAATGTCTTGCTTTTCTCTTCCGATCCTTTTGTTGCATACTTATATATTGCTTATGTATTGTCTGTTGTTTGTCTTGTGCATAGAGATGCCGTCGTATGTCGTGTACAAGGGTAAGGTTCCCGGAGTCTACGACGACTGGGAGGAGTGTCGGAGACAGGTTCACCGTTTCAGCGGTAACAATTACAAAGGGTACACCACTAGGGAGGAGGCGGAATCTAGATACGCCCGCTATCTAGCGGGAGAGAGGAGGGAGCGTTGGAGGAACCGGATGAAGACCAGTTTCATCGCGATGATGCTCATCGTGATGATCGCAGCTCTCTTCTATGTGATGGTAGTTTAGATGATCGATATCGACTTGTAATGTGAAGACAAACTCGCTACTCGCGGTCTCCGAGACTTGTAATGTTCTGTCTTTGTTCGGTCTTTTGAATTCAGAGACTAATATGATGAATTGTATTCGGATACTAATCTTCTATTGTATTCGATGAATCTGCTGTTGCTGTGTGGTGCTGTCTATATTCTGTCCAATAATACATTTTGTAACCTGTGCAAAAATCAGAAAAGTAAAAAAAACCTAATATTCATACTAATGGCGCATCACCACAAAGTGCGCCATTAGTATGCCTAAGGATACTAATGGCGCATCACCCTACAGTGCGCCATTAGTATGCCAAAGATACTAATGGCGCATCATACCACAGTGGCGCATCATACCACAGTGCGCCATTAGTATGCCAAAGCACCTGGGTAAATATGGCCCCCTGGGAGGCATACTAATGGCGCACCGTGGGCTATACTAATGGCGCACCTGTGGTGCACCATTAGTATACCAGATACTAATGGCGCACCACAGGTGTGTCATTAGTAAAAAATACAAGTGGTGTGGTACTAGTGGTGCACCAGTAGTGCGCCATTAGTAGGCAAAACCGGTGCGCCACTAGTAGCCCTTTTCCTAGTAGTGGACAAACTAGCACTGGGCACTATGTCAATAGGTTAGTCTCAAAAAATGATATAAAGTTGCTATAAAATGATTGTAAAACATCCAAGGATGATAATATAATAGCATGGGACAATAAAAAATTATAGATGCGTTGGAGACGTATCATCTGCACGCTGGTATAACCTTCTAAGTATCTGTCCTCCGGTCCAACAGCAAGGTCGATTCCTCTCATTTGATCAACCATTCGCCATGCCAAAAATGCATAGGGAGATTCAAGGAGCACAATACCTGCACATCCAAGCAAGTGGTAACACGGACTTGTACATGGAACATCCGAAGCGCAAGCAGAGCTGCAGTGAGCCTTTACAATGAGCTAGCTTAAGTCCCTCCATTTCATTTAATTCATACTGGCCTACATGTAAGATTTGTGTGCAGTGGCGTATCCACGAATTCAAGTTACCAGGGGCGAAAATTTAACTTAAAAATACGAAGGCACTTGCACTCCGGAAATCAACATAACTTGAAATGTGAAGCTACATGCACTTTGAAAACCAGCTAATGATCCAAAGTTGTTACAGATTACAAACCACTAGATTATGTAAGCACCAAAAAACACAAAATACAACATGGTGGACAAGGACTACTAACATGGGCTGTACCTGCTTGAATTATTCGTTCTCTGGCTGAAAATATCCATGTCTAATTGCACCTATAACCAGTGTGCAAACTGCATATCAATATATCTATCTTCCACAAGTATCCCAATAGTTTGAAACAACAGATTAGAAAAGTATTTAGCTAGATTGTCATGATACGGGGACGTTGTGGTAGATGGCCTCGACATTTCCTCAAGCCATGAAAATGTACTATAATTTGTTTGTCATCAATTCCCGCAAATCTCTATCTCTCTCAACATAGCAAATCATCATTAGACACTAAATCCTTTAATGGGAGCTTGCAAAATGCTTGCATTTCCCTCATTAGACACTATATGTTCATCACCAGGAGCATGTAAAATGTTTGCATCGAATCCTTCATTAGCGGTCTATTCATTAGACACTTCAGGATCAAGAAAAACATGAGCTTGTATGTTTGCACCAGAAACTTGATTAGACACATTAGGTTTCTTGAGATCTTGTTTGCTTATTCATTAGTATTTATTGCGGGCCGATTTCCGGTTTCCCCGTGCGTTGTGCAAAGCCAATAGTGGTGGGGCCGCTCCAGTAATGGCCCGTGAATGACTTTAACGCATGGGGTGGGAACTGCCAATTCACTCTTCCCACCATGCCCTTATCCTTAGCCACGTATGCCGCATGCATAGCGCGGGGTAGGTAATGGAGGCGCGTGGCGTTGGAGAGCATAGTGGCAAGGGCCCGGCGTCCTTGAACTGGTGGAGGAGGGCGGTGGTTACAAGCTTGTGGATCTAGCCCCAGTCCCCCGTTCTCATATAAAAGGAAGAGCGGGGGAGGCGTGGAGGCATCTAACTGCATCCTCCTTCTCTTCTGTCTTGCTCCATGTTGAATATGCTGGAAGGGAGAGCCTGGGGCTGGCCTCCAGGCTTTAGCTTCGGGTTGATGATGCCAAGCGATGGTGTTAGCTCCTGGGGAGTGAGCTTGGTCCAAGTCCAAGGTGAAGGGCTCGGGATAGTTGGAAATCTCAGTACGACCCCTCTCCTCGGAACTATGGTTGATGTCGATGAGGGGCACGCCTTCCTGCCCGCCAAGGAGGGGAGCGGCGCGCCTCGAGCCCCTGGCCGTCTTGGCTGTTCGCTGTCTCCCTCGGGAAGGCGTCAGACTGGAGTCTTGGCGCTTCCTGGGAGCAGTGGTGATGGAGAGAAAATGATGGAAGGCGGAGGTGATGAGTGGTGGAGGGCCAGTTCGGAGTATGATGGCGTGGATGCCTTTGCCTCTGGTCGGCGACCTGCCGCCTCGTCTTCTATCCTTCCCTTCCCTCCTCGGCACCATCATCACCGGCCTCCTTGGGCTATAGCCGGGGAGGGAGGTCTTCCGGGTGCCTCCTCCTTTCCTCCAGTGATCCCTCGACCGAGCCTCTGCGGATGGCCCCGCCAAATCTCGAGTTGGGTCTTCTCGCTGGTAGTGGCTTCAAGTGGAGCTCCGCCCCGCTCTATGCTACTCCACCACACCTTCGCCAGTCCTGGTCTCGTCATGCCACCTTTGGGCGGGCCGCGACGGGACTGGGGCGGGTTCCTACCTGGGCGTTTTTCTTGTCTTTTCCTCCTTCCACCGCAGTGCCTGGGGAAGGGAAAATGAAAAGAGGATATCATGGGGAACTTATCTTTTTTCAATCTTAAACCTGTAGGCACTTGCCAAATTTTAATTCAAATCTCTCGTGTCCATGTTTGTGTTCTGTAATGCTTGTACTTGTATCAGCATGTTAATGAAAAAGATGAACCTTGTCGGGAACCCGTGCATGTATATGTCCATGCAAAGGTGAGGTGCCTCTTTAGTGTAAATAAACAGGTTTGTCCCAGCAGGCTATCTTGTCGGCACCCTTTTTGTCTGTCGGAGAGCCATATCTGCCGGGTTACAGACAAAGGGGCCAGCCCTCCGCCAACTTCCTTTTACCAAAGGCAACTGCGACCATTCTGACCGAAGCAATGTTCGAGTCAAGAATGGGAGCACCTAAGTCTAAAAAGAGCAGTGAGGTTTTCTAATGCATAAGTTATAGCTTACAGAACACGAATGGACAAGAGATAGATTTTATCTGTTTGGCTTGCCGGGGATCGCAGTGTTGGGCAATCTTCTCAACTCCTTGTCCAAGCCAAGTTCACAGCAAGAACCTGCAGCTTCATGCAGATGAGAATGAATGCAGGATGCGATCCTATCTATATGCATATGCAAATGCTCATGAAAATGCTTATGCAGTGATCTGGAATACTCATGCATGCATGCAATCTAGGTTGGGGGCCCCCTACAACGCTACTTTATTTTCTCATGCACGGGATCATCGCCCCGGCTTTGTACAAGGGGTTACATGCAACTGAGGAAAGGCCTGTACAAATGGGTACGGGTAGAACTTGCGGAGATGCTCAATATTCCATGAGTTTTGCAACTGAGTGCCATCTTCGGTCTCCAGACGGACTGCGCCGGGTCTGGTGACTCGTACTACCCAGTAAGGGCCTTCCCACTTTGGTGATAACTTGTGTGTACCCTTGGCGGACTGAAAACGCCTAAGGACAAGGTCACCTTCCTCAAAACAGTGGGCATGAACCCTGTGGCTATGATAGCAACGCAAGGCTTGCTGATAGCATGCAACACGCGTAGCAGCCTGTGGGGACCCCGACTCATAAGTCGTGATCACCGAATGCACGTGTACAGAGATCCCAGAGATCAATGCTCACTGCACACACAGAAGCTGAATAACAAGAGTCTTACATCCATACATACCGTCTTACACAAATTATGACCATTATGGTCAAGTCTACATTGATAAAGCCTTAAGGGCTGAACATCAAATGAAACACAAGCAGCGGAAATCTTCGGCGATAAGTAGAGCCCATGCCAACTGCCTTAACCCTACAGGCATTTTGACTGGGAAACGTCCTAGTTCGCATGTTCATCTCCAAAGAACTCTTCTTCGAACTCCGGTTATTCCATGCCTGGCCAATTAAATAACCAGTGGCAAGCCAATGAGTACTTTGAATGTACTCACAAGCAACCCATGTTTTGGTCCAAGATGTAACAATGCATGATATAGCTAAATTTTTCCAGAAAGCTAGTTTTAAGTGCAATGACATGTTCAACAACTTGTAAGACATGCATCAGGAGAATTCAACTAACCATGAGGACAGGTTACAGATATCAACATAAATAGAGTGGGCATCAACCCAACTCAATCATGTCAAGTCCCTTGACTTGACCCAAGTAGTTTTATCAACACACACACACACACAGTTTGTAAAACTCTGTACGTAGTTTAAGCAGCACCGCCCAACTGTCCTTGACCATGGACACGGTTATTCGAATAGTTTTACATTCTGCAGAGGTTGCACACTTTAACCACAAGATCCGGGGAACTTCCGTGTCATCCACGACCCGCGATACCTCAAGTACCCGGGGTAAGCACCTGATCACTATCTTTCCCTAGACGACACTAACAAGGAGTCCACTTGTTGTTCCGTATCCTCACTATGTACATCATACGAGACTCACTCGAGATCGTAACATCCGAGTGGGGACACAACGGTGTATCCGGTGCCCTGTGAAAACAGTCATGGCCGCCCTACCTGGCACGACCCCGTCCCGAGAGAGAGCACCAACTCTCCCCCGTCACTAGTAATGCGGGCTCCAAGGTAGTATCGGCCTAGGTAATCAATAATGCCCTTTCCCATACAAGGGTAGAGTGGTTGCGCATGTAAGGTTGGGACAGTCGACAAATCTTAAATCTAATCCGTTTTCGAAAACAACACACACTTGCCTCGGTACACCACTTCGTCATCAAGTGGTTACCCATCTCATCATCTCCCTCGGGCATAAGTGGCACCCAACGGGGTTTTCGGAAAGTCTTTTGAAAATACTTTGTCTCCTTCACCATGCTGTAGGACCTTGAGAAGAGGTGTCTAGAGGGGGGGTGATTAGACACTAAGTACCAAAGTTGCAGTTTTTAAGTTTCCTTAAGTTTAAGTGGAGTTTAGGCACAAGTTTAACATTCACAAAACATATCAAACAAGCATGCAAAGAGTATATTAGCAGCGGAAAGTAAAGCATGCAACTTGCAAGAATGTAAAGGGAAGGGTTTGGAGGATTCAAACGCAATTGGAGACACGGATGTTTTTGGCGTGGTTCCGATAGGTGGTGCTATCGTACATCCACGTTGATGGAGACTTCAACCCATGAAGGGTTATGATTGCGCGAGTCCACGTAGGGCTCCACCCACGAAGGGTCCACGAAGAAGCAACCTTGTCTATCCCACCATGGCCGTCGCCCACGAAGGACTTGCCTCACTAGCGGTAGATCTTCACGAAGTAGGCGATCTCCTTTCCCTTACAAACTCCTTGGTTCAACTCCACAATCTTGTCGGAGGCTCCCAAGTGACACCTAGCCAATCTAGGAGACACCACTCTCCAAGAAGTAACAAATGGTGCGTTGATGATGAACTACTTGCTCTTGTGCTTCAAATGATAGTCTCCCCAACACTCAACTCTTTCTCATAGGATTTGGATCTGGTGGAAAGAAGATTTGAGTGGAAAGCAACTTGGGGAAGGCTAGAGATCAAGATTCATATGGTAGGAATGGAATATCTTGGCCTCAACACATGAGTAGGTGGTTCTCTCTCAGAAATGGTAAGTTGGAAGTGTAGGTTTAGTCTGATGGCTCTCTCCACAAATGAAGAGGAGGTGGAGGGGTATATATAGCCTCCACACAAAATCTAACCGTTACACACAATCTACCAAACTCGGTGGGACCGAATCGTTAAACTCGGTCAGACCGATTTAGCAAATAATGTGACCGTTAGGTTTTTTGGTGGGACCAAAATGCAACTCGGTAGGACCGATATGGTTAGGGTTAGGGCATAACGTAATCTCGGTAGGACCGATTACACAAACTCGGTGAGATCGATTTTGGTAATGAGCTTTCCAGAGAGTTGGTCAGGCAAACTCGGTTTGACCGATTACACAAACTCGGTGGGACCGATTTTGGTAATGAGTCAACCAGGAAGTTTGCATTGTAATCTCGGTAGTGCCGACTACTCAAACTGGGTGGTACCGATTTTGGTAATGGACATACACAGAGAGATTACAAACCCATCTCGGTGAGACCGAGATCCCTATCGGTGAGATCGATTTGCCTAGGGTTTGTGGCAGTGGCTATGACATTTGGAATCGGTGGCGCCGGATAGAAAGAATCGGTGTGACCGATTTTGGCTTTATTTTTAGGTCATTTGTGTGGAAGTGGGAAAGCAGTTGAGGGTTTTGGAGCATATCACTAAGCACTGTGGAGCAAGAAACTCATTAAGCAACACCTCATCCTTCCTTGATAGTATTGGCTTTTCCTATAGACTCAATGTGATCTTGGATCACTAAAATGGAAAATGAAGAGTCTTGAGCTTGAATCTTGAGCCAATCCTTTGTCCTTAGCATCTTGAAGGAGTTCCCACATCCTTTAGTCCATGCCACTCCATTGTTGAACTTATCTGAAACATGCTAGATAAAAGTGTTAGTCCAACAAGAGATATGTTGGCATTAGTTACCAAAACCACCTAGGGAGCACTTGTGCTTTCAATCTCCCCCTTTTTGGTAATTGATGACAACATACATCAAAGCTTTTAGAAAAAAATATAAAGAATAGCAAGTAAATCTTTGGAAAGACATGTAACAAGCATAGGCTCCCTCTACATGTATGCAATCATGTAAATATGGAATATAGAAGCATGTGAGAGCATAACCATGATAGAGAAGGCAATGTGTTACATGTATCTTGGTCATATGCATCAGAGCAAAGAATATTAAAGAAAATACCTTCATGCTCATGAGTCCTTCTTGCAAACAATATGTACATCAGCAAGAATTCCTCATACACATGATTGTGATGCATATACTTACCTTGTAGTCTTGAGTAGGCTTAGGATAGAATGAACCTGCGTAAACAAGGTTAGATAACACAGATACATCTACTAGCCAGAGCAAACAGAAGGAACTACAAGAATACCAAGACTGGGATGACATGTAGAGAGTGAGTACTAAGTACCACATTGGGTTAGACATGTCCCCAAGAGTAAAGATATGCAATGCATTTAAATGATTTCTTTCCCTTAGATGTCTTGCTCCCCCTGAATCTAGCATGGGATACTGGGAGAATATAGGGAACAGAAAATCAGAGCTGAAAGATATGAATGATGAACAGAGCTAATGCAAGCTAATGCAAATAAGCACATATGAACATGTCTTTCCCCTCAAGAAGACATGTGGCATCTCTCCTCTTGAACACCAAGCATCTGGGATCCTTGAGAAATACTTCTACTTAAGTATTCTCTCCCCCTGGAGATCTCTCTCTCCCCCTGAGTATCTCTCTCTCCCCCTTGAGGAGGTGATAAACTCTTTCTCTGATGTGATCTCTCTCTGAATGATAAGCTTTGATGTGATCTCTCTCTCCCCCTTTGACATCAATTTCCAAGAAGGGTCTTCTGGAATCTGGCGAATGGGTTTGGTCCTTGAGACACAGCACAAAGCAATGATAAAAAAGTATGCTTGTAGAGGACAAGATTCATTGAGTGGAGCTGGATCAGAAGAAACATAGAATAAGTGGCAAACTGTTTTTCCTGATGTGAGATCGGTGGCACCGAGTGGTATGCTTCGGTTGTACCGAAAGGATTCGGTTGGACCAAAGACAATGAATCGGTGAAACCGAGTTCGTCACAGACAAAACACTTGTCACCTCAGCTCACTAGACTAGTAAGATCTCACAAAGATTCGCAAGGAATTTACTGAAAGATATGCAATGAATTGGATGTAGAAAAATGCAGAGCAAACAGAAAGAAATCTAGATGAAGTTTTTTTTGAAAAGGGGAAACAAATATGCATGAGACAAATGCAAAAACACAGAAAAGAACACAAGAGAACTTCATCTAGAGATGGTCGGCGACAAAGTCACCTATGTTAGAGTATATTGACTTAGGAGTCAAGTGAGATCACTTGATCATAGGTCATACTCATCGTTTAAGCTCAAAATCGGGTTGCCATTTTTTGTTTAAGCATCTTGATGTATTCACACCTTGTCGAGTTGCTTTAGCTCATGACTTGGAGTAAAGCTTCTCTAAGATGGAATAACATACCTTGGTTGGTGGTGTTGTCCATGTAGTTGAACTTGTGTGGGTTGCTCAAGGTTGATGTAGTTCATCAAGAGTTGGGAGCACCACTTGGAATTTGAGTCCATCTACCTACATGGGTTAGTTCTTGCAAGGAAGAGCACTTGTGTATCCAAAAATGACAATCATGAAGCTCAACATAGAATTTTTCAAAGGATATGTTTGAGTGGTTTCGTGCTTCCTTGTCTTCATCCATCATAGTGTAGAAACTTGGTGATGTAGAGATTGCTCAAGATGTGAGTAGATTACAATCTCATGGAATTTGATTCCACCAAGTACCTACATGGGTTAGATAACATGCAAGATACAAATATATCCAAGACATAAGATTTTCATCATAAGAGAAATATCAAGGATTAGTCATCGGCTCATGTCTTGCATGTATCCAATGGAGTTTCTACTCCAAGTTTGAAGCATCAATGATGTTCAATTCTCCTCTTAACCTGCGAAACACTTTCTCATCAAGAGGTTTAGTGAATATATCCGCTAATTGCTTTTCGGTGCGAACATGCTTAAGATCAATGCCACCCTTAGCGACATGATCTCGAATGAAATGATGACGAACTTCAATATGCTTAGTTCGAGAATGTTGCATAGGATTATGACCAATTTTGATAGCACTTTCATTGTCACAAAGCAATGGAACATGTCTCACATATATCACATAATCTTTAAGAGTTTGGGTCATCCAAAGTAACTGAGCACAACATGAACCAGCGGCAATGTATTCCGCTTCGGCGGTGGATAAGGATACCGAGTTTTGTTTCTTGGAGGATCAAGACACAAGAGATCTACCAAGAAATTGACAAGTACCCGAAGTGGACTTTCTATCAACCTTGTCTCTGGCATAGTCCGAGTCGGAATAGCCAACAAGATCAAAAGAGGCCCTCTTAGGATACCAAATGCCAAAATTGGGTGTATGGATTAAGTATCTCACTATCCTTTTCACGGCCTTAAGATGACATTCTTTAGGAGCAGCTTGATATCGTGCACACATGCACACACTTAGCATGATATCGGGACGTGAAGCACATAGATATAACAATGAACCAATCATAGAGCGATAAACCTTTTGATCAACCGGTTCACTATCTTTGGTCAAGTCAAGATGTCCACTAGTAGGCATGGGTGTAGTCATACCTTTGCAGTCTTGCATATTGAACTTCTTGGATAAGTCCTTGGTGTACTTCGTTTGAGAAACAAAGGTACCTTCCTTAGTTTGCTTGATTTGCAACCCAAGGAAGAATTTGAGTTCACTCATCATAGACATCTCAAACTTCTCCGACATTAGCTTCCCAAACTTTTCACTAAAATGAGGGTTAGTTGAACCAAATATAATATCATCAACATAGATTTGGCACACAAATAGTTCTCCATTAACCCTTTTAGTAAAAGGAGTAGAATCAATTTTCCCAATTTCAAAGCCTTTTTCAATAAGGAACTTGGTCAAGCATTTATACCATGCTCTAGGAGCTTGTTTAAGACCATAAAGAGCTTTGTGAAGTTTGTAAACATGATTGGGTTTCTTAGGATTGACAAAGCCCGGAGGTTGCTTAACATAAACTTCCTCCTCTATTTCAACATTTAGAAAAGCACTTTTAATGTCCATTTGGTACAAGGTGATATCATGATGATTAGCATAGGCAAGTAAGATGCGAATGGACTCAAGTCTAGCAACGGGAGCGTAAGTCTCACCATAGTCCATACCTTCGACTTGTGTGTAGCCTTGGGCGACGAGATGTGCTTTGTTGCGAACTACTTGTCCATCTTCATCTTGCTTGTTGTGAAACACCCATTTGGAACCGATGATGTTGTGGTTGTTGTCGGGCTTCTCAACCAATGTCCAAACTTGGTTCCTCTCAAAGTTGTGTAGCTCTTCATGCATAGCATTTATCCAATCCGGATCTTCCAATGCTTCTTCAACCTTCATAGGTTCAATGCTAGAGATGAAAGAATAGTTTTCACAAAAGTTAGCTAAACAAGTTTTAGAGCGAGTGATTCTCCCGGTTTGAATGTCATTGTAGATTTGCTCGACGGGATGATCTTTAGCAATTCTTGCTCGAACTCGCGAAAGCTTTTTCTTGGGTCTTCATTGAACATCTTCTTCATCTTGTTCTTCTTCTTGGCCTTCTTCATTGTTGGTGTTGTCGTTCTCTTGTCGTGGTGGAGAAGGAGGTTGTTGACGTTCATCTTGATGCACTTCCTTGTTTTCTTCATCTTGGTGTGTCCCACTTGTGGATGCTTCCGTATCAACTCTTGGTTCACCTTGTCGTGAAGTAGAAGCTTCCACTTGGACGGACGAGGTACTCTCCTTCACCTCCGTTGGACGGACCTTGCCGATAGACAAGTCTTGGATTGCTTCCGAAGGATCTTTGTCTCCTACATCAATTGGCAATTGCTCTACTTGCGAGCCGTTAGATTCATCAAACTTCACATCTACCGTCTCTTCAACCTTTCAGGTAAAATTGTTGTAGACACGGTAAGTGTGAGAGTTTGAGCCATAACCTAGTAGGAAACCTTCATGAGACTTAGGAGCAAATTTAGAACGACCATGCTTATCAAGAATGTAGCACTTTGAGCCAAATACTAAAAAGTATCCAACTTGGGGTTTGTTACTGGTGAGGAGCTCGTATGCCGTCTTGCCGAGTAGCTTGTGAAGATACAAGCGATTTGTTGCATGACAAGCTGTCTCAACCGCTTCTGTCCAAAACTGCTTCGGCGTCTTGTACTCATCAAGCATCGTTCTCGCCATTTTGATGAGCGTCCGGTTCTTCCTCTCAACAACTCCGTTTTGTTGAGGTGTGTACGTAGCCGAGAACTCGTGTGAAATCCCTTCTTCGTCAAGAAAGGTGTCCACATTTGCGTTCTTGAACTCCGTTTCGTTGTCGCTGCGAACCTTCTTGATCTTCACTTCAAATTGATTTTGGGCCTTCCTAGCGAAGTTTTTGAAGATCTTTTGGACCTGCGATTTATCATCGAGAAAGAACACCCACGTAAATCTTGAAAAATCATCAACTATAACTAGACCAAAAGAATTTCCACTGAGACTCTTCTAAGAGTTGGGACCAAAAAGATCCATGTGAAGTAGCTCGAGTGGCCTCCTTGTGGTCATGATGTTCTTCACGGGATGCCTTCCTCCAACCTGTTTACCTGCCTGACAAGCGCTGTAAAGTCTATCCTTATCAAATATGACATCGTTAACTCCAAGGATATGATTTCCTTTAATAAGCTTATCAAGGTTTCACATACCAACATGACCTAGTCGTCTATGCCATAGCCAACCTTTTGAGGATTTAGCAATGAAGCAAGTTTTAGGTTGGGCCTTTTTAGTGAAATCAACAATGTATAGATCACCTCTACGCACGCCGGTAAAGACCATTTTATGATTATTTCGACGAAACACTTGGCAATCTACTTCAGTAAATAGGACATTGAAACCGAAATCAGCAAGTCTAGATACTGAAAGTAAGTTGTATCCAAGAGATTCAACGAGCATGACATTTTGTATGGAGCTATCATGTGATATGGCCACCTTACCGAGGCCAACCACCTTACCCTTTGAGTTGTCACCGAAAGTGACATACTTTCGAGGACTATCATTATCAGCAAGCTCACGAAACATGTCTTTATCTCCGATCATGTGATCGGTACATCCACTATCAAGAAGCCATTCCTTTCCTCCTAACATATATCCCCGAAGATTTGCCATAAGACCAAAGTGTCTCATTGCATCATCAAGATCAAAGTCACTATCATCATCCTCATCATAGTATCCATGTTCAACATCGTCATGTGGTGGATCAAATCCTAGAGAGGGTGATTCGTTAGAGTGAGTTTGACAATGGTCTTGCTTATGAATTTTTATAGCTTCGGAAAAAATATCACTAATAATTCCAACATCTCCTTTGGCACGCATAAGGTTTGTAAGCTCAAATAGACGATCAACAAACATAGGATCACTAGTATTCATCTTACTCAAGGCAATATACTTATGAAGAATTTCATCAAGATTTTTCAAGGAATAATTTGGAAAGCGTTCCTCAAGAAATTTCCATATAGTGCAGGCACACTTAAGAGTAGGCAAACATCCGATCAAGTTTCTAGGCAATCCTCTAATGATAAGTTCGGCAGTTCTAAGATTCCCAATCATGTCAATTGACTCATCATGGGTAGGATGCATAGGATCAACATAAGGTGCACAAGGGCTAGCAATGTACTTGTTCAAATGATGTTGATTGAAAATTACAAGCATCTCATTTTTCCAGTCATGAAAATACTCTCCATCAAGAATAGGCACTCTATGTCTAAGACTCCCCAAAGTAGACTCATCCATCTTCCTCCAATGGTGATTAAACCAAGGAAATGGAGACCAATGCTCTGATACCACTTCTAGGAGCTTGAGAAGAGGTGTCTAGAGGGGGGTGATTAGACACTAAGTACCAAAGTTGCAGTTTTTCAGTTTCCTTAAGTTTAAGTGGAGTTTAGGCATAAGTTTAACATTCACAAAACATATCAAGCAAGCATGTAAAGAGTATATGAGCAGCGGAAAGTAAAGCATGCAACTAGCAATAATGTAAAGGGAAGGGTTTGGAGGATTCAAACGTAATTAGAGACACGGATGTTTTTGGCGTGGTTCCGATAGGTGGTACTATCGTACATCCACGTTGATGGAGACTTCAACCCACGAATGGTAACGGTTGCGTGAGTCCACAGAGGGCTCCACCCACGAAGGGTCCACGAAGAAGCAACCTTGTCTATCCCACCATGGCCGTCGCCCATGAAGGACTTGCCTCACTAGCGGTAGATCTTCACGAAGTAGGCGATCTCCTTGCCCTTACAAACTCCTTGGTTCAACTCCACAATCTTGTCGGAGGCTCCCAAGTGACACCTAGCCAATCTAGGAGACACCACTCTCCAAGAAGTAACAAATGGTGCGTTGATGATGAACTCCTTGCTCTTGTGCTTCAAATGATAGTCTCCCCAACACTCAACTCTCTCTCATAGGATTTGGATCTGGGGGAAAGAAGATTTGAGTGGAAAGCAACTTGGGGAAGGCTAGAGATCAAGATTCATATGGTAGGAATGGAATATCTTGGCCTCAACACATGAGTAGGTGGTTCTCTCTCAGAAATGGTAAGTTGGAAGTGTAGGTTTAGTCTGATGGCTCTCTCCACGAATGAAGAGGAGGTGGAGGGGTATATATAGCCTCCACACAAAATCTAACCGTTACACACAATCTACCAAACTCGGTGGGACCGAATCGTTAAACTCGGTCAGACCGATTTAGCAAATAATGTAACCATTAGGTTTTTCGGTGGACCGAAATGCAACTCGGTAGGACCGATATGGTTAGGGTTAGGGCATAACATAATCTCGGTAAGACCGATTACACAAACTCGGTGAGACCGATTTTGGTAATGAGCTTTCCAGAGAGTTGGTCAGGCAAACTCGGTTTGACCGATTACACAAACTCGGTGGGACCGATTTTGGTAATGAGTCAACCAAGAAGTTTGCATTGTAATCTCGGTAGTGCGGACTACTCAAACTCGGTGGTACCTATTTTGGTAATGGACATACACAGAGAGATTACAATCCCATCTCGGTGAGAGCGAGATCCCTATCGATGAGACCGATTTGCCTAGGGTTTGTGGCAGTGGCTATGACATTTGGAATCGGTGGCGCCGGATAGAAAGAATCGGTGTGAGCGATTTTGGCTTTATTTTTAGGTCATTTGTGTGGAAGTGGGAAAGCAGTTGAGGGTTTTGGAGCATATCACTAAGCACTGTGGAGCAAGAAACTCATTAAGCAACACCTCATCCCTCCTTGATAGTATTGGCTTTTCCTATAGACTCAATGTGATCTTGGATCACTAAAATGGAAAATGAAGAGTCTTGAGCTTGAAGCTTGAGCCAATCCTTTGTCCTTAGCATCTTGAAGGAGTTCCCACATCCTTTAGTCCATGCCACTCCATTGTTGAACTTATCTAAAACATGCTAGATAAAAGTGTTAGTCCAACAAGAGATATGTTGACATTAATTACCAAAACCACCTAAGGAGCACTTGTGCTTTCACATGCATACATCCGTCCCTTTTTGCGTAGCATCTACTTTAGCATCCTATCTACTCCCACCGGCATAACCCTCATAAGAAGGTAGGGTCATGCACAATGCAAGTATCAACGAGGAAGTAACGGTGGCAAACCATCAAGGTGGTTACCACCTCATCATGATTCCGTTGCAACAACAATATGGTGCTATATGACATGCATAAAAAGGGTTTCTCAAACATGGTCAAAGGGCTGCTTGTCTGTTTTAACAGAGTCTTTGAGGTCTTCAAATATCTCTGGTCCAACTCCGAGCATTTCATCTACTTCGTCAACTATCGTCGAAAGCAACCATAATAAGCAACACAACAAGGCAGGAAATAAAAGTGCTCTAAAAATATTAGTTGGACTTTTCTAGGATACCTCTGGTCATATGAGGGATGACCAAAGTGGTTTCATTAGGATTTGATCAATGGACATCTCTGAACATTTCAATATGATGGAATCAAGGGATTAATGGGTTTGCAAGAAGTGTACAAAAACATTATTTTAAAAAATGAGCAGAGGCATCCATTTAACAAATGATGATTTTAGAAGCATCTAGGAATTGGTTTCACTGGATTTGGAGTTCAAATGATTTCTCTAAGAATTTGCAAAGTTGGCCATACATGAAGAAATAGACCATTATTTGAGGTTGTATAGAAAGTATTCTAGGAATTGTTTTGAACTTATAGACATCTAGGATTTTGAACCATGGAATTTGGATCAAAAATGGGCTCTCTATGATTTTCTAAAGTTCCTTACAGAAATGGGAAAACAAGGTTTGATAAATGTTTGTGAATAAAAAGTTTCTGAAAAAATGTGCATGTTGCACCAACAGGTAGAGCATGATTTTATGAGTTACCAGAAATTTGAATAATCCAATTTGGAGGTGATATGAATATTTGGGAGATTTTACAAGTTGTACAGAAAAGAAAAAGGAACAAGGTTTTTACCCAAACGGGCTGGATCTAGGCGGCGACAGCGTGCACTGGGCGAGATATAGCAGGGCAGCGCACTGGGTCGGCCCAGTGGCTCGGCCACGCGGGCGACAGGGCAACGTCGAAGGCGTCATTGCCAAAGTCGTCTCCACTTAAACGGCAGGGCCCGTCCACTGGGTCGCTGACGTGTGGGGCCCAGCTGCAGGTCGCCTTCAACCTCCCGCGCACACTCCGGCCGCGGGGAGGAGCGGCTCCCGCTGGCGATTGCTGGGGCTACAGAGCGTCTCCGGCAACGCTCCGCCCACCGGCGTGCTCAGGAGGCCACGCCGCACCCATCCATGTGCTGCACGCATGCCGTGGAGGGCTGTAGCAGCGATGTCTTGGGTGGACGCGGAGGAGGCCGTCGGCGAGGTTTGGGACTGCATGGCAGGCGCGGGGAGGAGGGAATGAAGTGCGGGGCGAGTCGGCGGTGGTGGTGAGGGGGCGCTGGAGTGGTCTAGAGGGGAGGAGGAGGAGTGGTGGGCGCGAATTTAGGCGAAGTCCGGCGGCTTGGCTCCGGCCATGGGGAGCGACGGAGGGCTCGGCGAGAGGGTTGGCTGGGTCTGGGTGACGTACGTGAGGGAGAGAGGGAGAAAGGGTTCCAGAGAGAGGCCTCGGGCGGCCTTATATAGCGAGGCCGTGGCTCACCGTGGACGTGGCCTTTGGGCACCCGCGGAAATGGCCACAGTGGCCACGGGAGGAGGCTCGGGGCTGTCTACGGCGTTCGTGGGAGTCGAGTAGGGCGCCGGGAAGGAAGAGAGGGAGCGGGGACGGGTCAGAGGCGTCGCGCGTGTGAGGCTGCCCATTGGAGCTGTCGGGCGGCAGGCGCGCGTGCGAGCTGGGGCGAGAGGAGAGAGAAGGAGGAGGGGGACATAGGCGTGGCGTGCTGCGGACGCCGAGGCGCATCGTCGGGCGCGCTAGGGAGGCCCGAGGTGGCCGGAGCTGCTTGGCAGGGGGCGGCTACAGTGCGGGAGTGCACTGTAGCGCACTCCAGAGCGTGCAAATGGCCGGCATGCCATTTTATATGCACAGTGGGCACGTCCATTCGTGTCTAGCAGGTGTGGGAGAGAGTAAAGAAAGGAGAGGGAGCCTTGGATGCTCTGGAGGGGCTCTGGAAAGAGAGGAGGGGTGAGAGAGAAGGGTGATGTGGTTGTCCAAAGGGGTAAATGAGGAGGTTTCACCCCTCAATCATTGATCTGAGGCCAAGGGACAGGTACTGGAGGTAGAAGAGGGTCAGGAGTAGCTGTGGTACAAAGTTGAGCCCATGGAGATTGGTGGAAGAGGTCAAAATTGGCATTTTGGTAAAGTGGCGGAAGGTGTTTGATATTGGTTTGGGCAAGTAGAAGATCTCCATTTGTCATGAGGCTTGACAGGGTCAAATGGTATGAGAAAATAAGAGGTTCCACCAAGATTGAGTTCATTTGGGAAAAGTTGCCAATGCAACTTTTGTAAACCCTAGAAATCAGCAGAAATGGACTTTCCAAGATTTATTCATGCAAATCTGTTCTCCTTGATGCACCACTTGGTGTAGTGTCATCATTTGAGGTTATGAACATGTCCAAAAAAGTTGAGATCAAAAGGAGAAAGTTGCCAATGTAGAGTTGTTCAAATTTGGTTCTGGACAGGAAGGGTTTTGGGGCACTTTGATCAATATAACATTTTCTCCAACTTGTGCCATTTGGTCTAGAAGAATGATTAGACCATTTGATCATGTTCACAAGGTTTGAGAACATTTGGACATGTTTGGCAATGTAAAGTTGCTCAAACTTCAAAATGGACAGAAATGGTTTTGAGGGTATTTCATGGGGTTATACTACTCTCCATGACATGATACTTCTCAAAATCATCAAACATGTCATATGTGACATGCTAGAATTTTCTTGGAATTTTTGGAGAATATTTCCTTTGTAAATATTTCAAAAGCTTGAAATATCCAGAAAGGGTTATTGAGGGATTTAACCAATATTTTGAACATGACCATGTGTTGAAACTCCTATATATGGACAATATATGTCCACTGAGTTTCCCTAGGTTTTACCAAATATTTTTGAAACGATAAAATAATTTTTCCCTATTAAAGACCATTTCTGGCCTTAAGAAAAAGCTTTTAAATAAAATGGAAAAATAACTTCTAAAAATATATTTTTGTGGTTTATTGGAGTACTATATCTAATAGGATTCAAATATACTTTTTGAAATATTTTTCACACCCCAAATCAAGTACTTGCAGTGCAAACCTCAATTCAGGGGTTTTTAGGAAAACTAATTTTAGAAAATACTTTTTGGCCAAAATATTTTTGTAAGAAAATACTATATTGCTCTATACACATGGCATGATCATTGGGAAAGGTTTTTGGATCAAGGAGAAGGAGTATAAGAGTTGGAGGATTTATTTTATTTTTAGAGCACTTGCAAACAACAGACAAAAACCAATCAAGGCAAGGTCCAAAACACTCAAAAGTTTTTGTCAAACCACATTTTATCATGATTGATAGCTTAAGTGTAGTGGCACGAAAATCAGGTGTGACAGACCTACCCCCCTTACAAGAATCTTGTCCCCGAGATTCCCAAACTAGGCACGGAAAGGGATACAGAAACTTGGATCTGGGGTAGTCTTCATGTCCTCATGTTGCTTCTGCTTCCGTGTGGTGCCCATTGAGCTTGAAGTACTTGATGGTGTGGCTTTGTGTATGACGCTCCTCTTGGTCCAGGTTGCTAATGGGTAGCTCGCGGTAGGTTAGATTGGGCTAGGGGTTGATGGCTCTATGGTTAATGCCCTCGTAGAGACCGGGCAAGTTAGGAAGTTGGAAACACTTCCGGGGTTGTGATGCATGGAAAGCGTTGTGCACATCAGGTAACTCAGGTGGCAACTCCAGCTGGTAACTGTCTTCTCTTCGTCTTGTAGTGATCTTAGAGGGGGTTGTTAAATCTTGCTGTAAGCTTCCCTTTGACACGGAAATGCTCGGTTCCTTTGAGAGAAGTGGCTTGCAAGATATGCCTCGTCTTCGATGCGGAGGTTTACTTCTTGACGCTGGTGGTTGGTGTAGTTCTTCCTCCTAGACATGGCGATCTTCAGATGTTCCTTGACCAGCTCAGTGATTCTTCTTCCGTCTTAGGGTAGACAAGTATGTTACCAAAATAAAGATGACAACCAACTTGTCCAAGTACTCCATGAAGACTTTGTTCATGAGGTACATAAAGTAGGATGGGGGTATTGGTGGTGGTTACGGTTGAGTATGGTCCAAGGTGTTCTTGATCTAGAGTCAAGACCCACGGTCATGGTCCGACCATGTTGTAGCTTGGTAGGGCTTAAGGGTTTCAAGGATTCTAGGGTGCGAGTGAACGTTTATCCTTGAGCACAATTCCTGAGATGCCAATTGTTCTACCTAGTCCTCCAAACAGATCACCTTATACTACTGAAAGCATCATTTCGTATAGGTCAACTCCAATCATCACTCATGCTATTCATATCCTCATGACTCCCAAGAGGAGGTCTAACAAAATCATATATGTCTACGATACCCAAACTCATGTGTGTGGCTACCCCTAAAAATCCATGGGTAGAGCATACAAGCTTCCAAGCTGGAATAAAACAGGACAATCCAAGTGCTCATCATATTCCTCCAAGGTCCATGCTAGTGCATCTCTATCCTAAGGAAACACGTCGTATGCTACTCCAAAATCTTGTTTCCTTTTCTATGAATCAACTCCAACAACCTGTTAACTTCCATTAATCACTACACAATCCATTAATTCTACAAATCCAACGCCTATGCTGGTGTTCCACATGATCTCCTAAAGTCCTTATAATCCCCAATACTTGAAAGGGCTTCCTTACTATAGTCAGTCCACCAATTCCCGTTATTGTGATCTAGTAATACTCCAAGGTCAAGCTCACAAAGATGCCTAAACAAACTCCGACAATTAGTCCAATCTCCTAGTTTATCATCCACCGAGAAACATGGTACCATGATCGAGATCATCAGTCTAAATCCAATTTACTCTGAACCACATATACATACTCGGCATCTATATTCAACTAGAATCACCTACTTAAATCCAAATCTCTTGTCCAACGAGGATTCCTACATGTTCCCCCAAGTCATTTACGTAATATCAACTATCTCCTATCAATATCCCATGGCTAAGTTAAATCCAAATACTTCCAAGAATTCCAACTTGCGATCATAATTGTCCTATAAATTCAATTTACTCAGGGGTAATGAAAGCTATGCTACTCTATTAACATGATCCCACCAAGTTCATCAACTAACATGAAAACCTCATAATCCACCAAATAGTCTCGGACGATTCCTCAAAGTCATTGATATAAACTCACCAAGTCATTTGTCCTCTGTTCATATATCCCCAAATTGGTTTTTCCTATGGCATCGTCAGTTCTGGTGCTATATTAGGATGATAATGTGCTCGTTCACTATGTCCACTAGTTCCATAATGAACCCAGTGTCGTGCAAGGTTACGAAGGCTTAACTGGTTCTCTTGCAATACTGCGAGTTAAGCACATGGTGAAGGATTTGAGCTGGGGTATCTCGTGAAGTCTCAAAGGGTCTAGGAATGGGTTTCTAGTCTGGGGGTTAAACATAACTCTACGGGGTTTTACTTGGTCGAGGAGGTTGTAGAAAAGTTCTTCAGTGCTAGTTGGTTGTCGAAATAGAATCCTTGGTGTACCTTGTCTCGCCGATCTTCAGTTAAGGAGAGAGAGATGAGAGGGAAAAGTAGCATAGAGGAGTGGAATGCCTAAAGGGGGTTCTATAGTGCAAGTGCAAACAAACAGGTGCAAAAAGGGCCAAACAGAAGAAGCAAGGTAAGGAAGGTGATATAGTCACATACTTGTCGCCTAGGGCAAAAGTGCGACCTATATCAAAACACAAACAAATAAAAACAAGCAACACATAGTCATGGTTCTATTCGAACCATCATACGGACTCGACTGTGCATAGGGGGTACACGACTCATCCTACCCTAGGGGTTCTCGGACTAAGTAGTCGTGCTTTACTTCGTGCCTCATGTAGTCTTTTGGGTTTTCCTCAGGTGTTGCTACGTCTCTTGTAGTTGTTCGATGAAACAATTCTGGGTTGAGCCTGAAGATTCTTCAACAACTTCTCGCCTGTTGAAGTGATGGGGTGAAGGTGGCTCCTAGTAGCAGGCATTGACTCGGTCTTCTATTGTCTTCTTAATCATGATGATCCCTTTTTGTCTTCTAAGCCGTCGATGGTACCAGGTCGGTAATCCTTTATGCAATGACATTATCAAGGCGTAATAGAGGTCCATCATGTCGGTTACGTTGATGACAACATCGACACCAAGAGTGGGGGATGAGGAGAACTGTTTTCCTACTCATTATGGTGAGGCGGACCAAATGGCTAGGTTCTCATCCATCGGTGGTTGCCGATACAACAACGGTAGTGACAGGGTTACCCTATTAGCGATGTATATCATGATCTTGCATATTCTATGCCCTGATCATCGTAGGCTAAGGTTGCATCATCTTGGGGCAGTGTCAAGGGTGTCACCATCTCCTGGGTCTTCAGGTCCTCATTCCTCGAGGATGTATCTTCTGTTGGTATCTTTGTTGTGATGTCGCCAATCTTGTGTTCAGGAGATGTGGGTGAATGTCTGGCAAGGCATCTTCCTTCTAGATTATCCACGAGGATTACAAGGAATCCAGTGGTCAGGGGCATAAGGGTTCTAGCGACCAAAGGTTTTGAAGGGGAAGAGATCAATAAGGAAAGTATACCTTAGTTTTCGAAAAACTGAGAAGGGAAGAGAAGTACATATAGTTTTGAAGACTAGTAGTAGTTTTGGAAATAGTTTTACCCTAACTAACGACCATGCTAACTAAGGCTTCCTACAGTCAACTTGGCTCTGATACCAGCTCTGTGAGGACCCCGACTCATAAGTCGTGATCACCGAATGCACGTGTACAGTGATCGCAGAGATCAATGCTCACTGCACACACAGAAGCTGAATAACAAGAGTCTTACATCCATACATATCGTCTTACACAAATTATGACCATTATGGTCAAGTCTACATTGATAAAGCCTTAAGGGCTGAACATCAAATGAAACACAAGCAGCGGAAATCTTCGTCGATAAGTAGAGCCCATGCCAACTGCCTTAACCGTACAGGCATTTTGACTGGGAAACGTCCTAGTTCGCATGTTCGTCTCCAAAGAACTCTTCTTCGAACTCCGGTTCTTCCATGCCTGGCCAATTAAATAACCAGTGGCAAGCCAATGAGTACTTTGAATGTACTCACAAGCAACCCATGTTTTGGTCCAAGATGTAACAATGCATGATATAGCTAAATTTTTCCAGAAAGCTAGTTTTGAGTGCAATGACATGTTCAACAACTTGTAAGACATGCATCAGGAGAATTCAAGTAACCATGAGGACAGGTTACAGATATCAACATAAATAGAGTGGGCATCAACCCAACTCAATCATGTCAAGTCCCTTGACTTGACCCAAGTAGTTTTATCAACACACACACACGGTTTGTAAAACTCTGGACGTAGTTTAAGCAGCACCGCCCAACTGTCCTTGACCGTGGACACGGCTATTCGAATAGTTTTACACTCTGCAGAGGTTGCACACTTTACCCACAAGATCCGGGGAACTTCCGTGTCATCCACGACCCGTGATACCTCAAGTACCCGGGGTAAGCACCTGATCACTATCTTTCCCTAGACGACACTAACAAGGAGTGCACTCGTTGTTTCGTATCCTCACGATGTACATCATACGAGACTCACTCGAGATCGTAACATCCGAGAGGGGACACAATGGTGTATCCGGTGCCCTGTGAAAACAGTCATGGCCGCCCTACCTGGCATGACCCCATCCCAAGAGAGAGCACCAACTCTCCCCCGTCACTAGTAATGCGGGCTCCAAGCTAGTATCGGCCTAGGTAATCAATAATGCCCTTTCCCATACAAGGGTAGAGTGGTTGCGCATGTAATGTTGGGACAGTCGACAAATCTTAAATCTAATCCGTTTTCGAAAACAACACGCACTTGCCTCGGTACACCACTTCGTCATCAAGTGGTTACCCATCTCATCATCTCCCTCGGGAATAAGTGGCACCCGACGGGGTTTTCGGAAAGTCTTTTGAAAATACTTTGTCTCCTTCACCATGCATATATCCATCCCTTTTTGCATAGCATCTACTTTAGCATCCTATCTACTCCCACCGGCATAACCCTCATAAGAAGGTAGGGTCATGCACAATGCAAGTATCAACGAGGAAGTAACGGTGGCAAACCATCAAGGTGGTTACCACCTCATCATGATTCCGTTGCAACAACAATATGGTGCTATATGACATGCATAAAAAGGGTTTCTCAAACATGGTCAAAGGGATGCTTGCCTGTTTTAACAGAGTCTTCGAGGTCTTCAAATATCTCTGGTCCAACTCCGAGCATTTCGTCTACTTCGTCAACTATCGTCGAAAGCAACCATAATAAGCAACACAACAAGGCAGGAAATAAAAGTGCTCCAAAAATATGAGTTGTACTTTTCTAGGATACCTCTGGTCATATGAGGGATGACCAAAGTGGTTTCATTAGGATTTGATCAATGGACATCTCTGAACATTTCAATATGATGGAATCAAGGGATTAATGGGTTTGCAAGAAGTGTACAAAAACATTATTTTCAAAAATGAGCAGAGGCATCCATTTAACAAATGATGATTTTAGAAGCATCTAGGAATTGGTTTCACTGGATTTGGAGTTCAAATGATTTCTCTATGAATTTGCAAAGTTGGCTATACATGAAGGAATAGACCATTATTTGAGGTTGTACAGAAAGTATTAGTAAAAATGTTCAAAAACTAAGTTTTGAACTTATAGACATCTAGGATTTTGAACCATGGAATTTGGATCAAAAATGGGCTCTCTGTGATTTTCTAAAGTTCATTACAGAAATGGGAAAACAAGGTTTGATAAATGTTTGTGAAGAAAACGTTTCTGGAAAAATGTGCATGTTGCACCAACAGGTAGAGCATGATTTTATGAGTTACCAGAAATTTGAATAATCCAATTTGGAGGTGATATGAATATTTGGGAGATTTTACAAGTTGTACAAAAAAGAAAAAAGAACAAGGTTTTTCCCCAAACGGGCTGGATCTGGGCGGCGACAGCGTGCACTGGGCGAGATATAGCGGGGCAGCGCACTAGGCCGGCCCAGCGGCTCGAACACGCGGGCGACAGGGCGATGTCGAAGGCGTCATTGCCAAAGCCGTCTCCACTTAAACGACGGGGCCCGCCCACTGGGTCGCTGACGCGCGGGGCCCAACTGCAGGTCGCCTTCAACCTCCCGCACACGCTCCGGCCGCGGGGAGGAGCGGCTCCCGTCGGTGATTGCCGGGACTACAGAGTGTCTCCGGCGACGCTCCGCCCACCGGCGTGCTCAGGAGGCCACGCCGCACCCATCCATGTGCTACACGCATGCCGTGGAGGGCTGCAGCAGCGATGGCTTAGGTGGCCGCGGAGGAGGCCGTTGGCGAGGTTTGAGACTGCGTGGCAGGCGCGGGGAGGAGGGAATGAAGTGCGGGGCGAGTCGGCAGTGGTGGTGAGGGGGCGCTGGAGTGTTCTAGAGGGGAGGAGGAGGAGGAGTGGTGGGCGCGAATTTAGGCGGAGTCCCGCGGCTTGGCTCCGGCCATGGGGAGCGACGGAGGGCTCGGCGAGAGGGTTGGCTGGGTTTGGGTGATGTACGGGAGGGAGAGAGGGCGAAAGGGCTCCAGAGAGAGGCCTCGGGCGGCCTTATATAGCGAGGCCGTGGCTCACCGTGGACGTGGCCTTCGGGCACCCGCGGAAATGGCCGCAGTGGCCACGGGAGGAGGCTCGGGGCTGTCTATGGCGTTCGTGGGAGTCGAGTAGGGAGCTAGGAAGGAAGAGGGGGAGAGGGGACGGGTCAGAGGCGTCGCGCGTGTGAGGCTGCCCATTGGAGCTCTCGGGCGGCCGGCGTGCGTGTGAGCTGGGGCGAGAGGAGGGAGAAGGAGGAGGGGGACAGAGGTGTGGCATGCTGCGGACGCCGAGGCGCATCGTCGGGCGCCCTAGGGAGGCCCGAGGTGGTCGGAGGTGCTTGGCAGGGGGCGGCTACAGTGCGGGAGCGCACTGTAGCGCGCTCCAAAGTGTGCAAATGGCCGGCATGCCATTTTATATGCACAGTGGGCACGTCCATTGGTGTCTAGCAGGTGTGGGAGAGAGTAAAGAAAGGAGAGGGAGCCTTGGATGCTCTGGAGGGGCTCTGGTGAGAGAGGAGTGGTGAGAGAGAAGGGTGTTGTGGCTGTCCAGAGGGGTAAATGAGGAGGTTTCACCCCTCAATCATTGAGCTGAGGCCAAGGGAGAGGTACTGGAGGTAGAAGAGGGTCAGGAGTAGCTGTGGTACAAAGTTGAGCCCATGGAGATTAGTGGAAGAGGTCAAAAATGACATTTTGGTAAAGTGGCAGAAGGTGTTTGATATTGGTTTGGGCAAGTAGATGATCTCCATTTGTCATGAGGCTTGACAAGGTCAAATGGTATGAGAAAATAAGAGGTTCCACCAAGATTGAGTTCATTTGGGAAAAGTTACCAATGCAACTTTTGTAAACCCTAGAAATCAGCAGAAATGGACTTTCCAAGATTTAGTCATGCAAATTTGTTCTCCTTGATGCACCACTTGGTGTAGTGTCATCATTTGAGGTTATGAACATGTCCACAAAAGTTGAGATCAAAAGGAGAAAGTTGCCAATGTAGAGTTGTTCAAATTTGGTTCTGGACAGGAAGGGTTTTGGGGCACTTTGATCAATATAACATTTTCTCCAACTTGTGCCATTTGGTCTAGATGAATGATTAGACCATTTGAGCATGTTCACAAGGTTTGAGAACATTTGGACATGTTTGGCAATGTAAAGTTTCTCAAACTTCAAAATGGATAGAAATGGTTTTGAGGGGATTTCATGGGGTTATACTATTCTCCATGACATGATACTTGTCAAGATCATCAAACATGTCATATGTGACATGCTAGAATTTTCTTGGAATTTTTGGAGAATATTTCCTTTGTAAATATTTCAAAAGCTTGAAATATCCAAAAAGGATTTTTGAGGGATTTAACCAATATTTTGAACATGACCATGTGTTGAAACTCTTATATATTTTCCCTAGGTTTTACCAAATATTTTTGAAACAATAAAATAATTTTTCCCTATTAAAGACCATTTTTGACCTTAAGAAAAAGCTTTTAAATAAAATAGAAAAATAACTTTTAAAAATATATTTTTGTGGTTTATGGGAGTACTATATCTAATAGGATTCAAATATACTTTTTGAAATATTTTTCACACCCCAAATCAAGTACTTGCAGTGCAAATATCAATTCAGGTATTTTTGGGAAAATTAATTTTAGAAAATACTTTTTGGCCAAATTATTTTTGTAAGAAAATACTATATTTCTCTATACACATGGCATGATCATTGGGAAAGGTTTTTGATCAAGGAGAAGGAGTATAAGAGTTGGAGGATTTATTTTATTTTTAGAGCACTTGCAAACAACAGACAAAAACCAATCAAGGCAAGGTCCAAAACACTCAAAAGGTTTTGTCAAACCACATTTTATCATGATTGATAGCTTAAGTGTAGTGGCACGAAAATCAGGGTGTGACACAACCCGGAGACGGTTCTCCTCGAGTAGCACAACATCGTCACGCCGATGCTGATCTTGCACGATTTCATCGTAAGCAAGTACTCGAGGCAACCCGTAAATGAGTTCCGTGGGGATAACTGCTTTTGCCCCATAGACCAGGGAGAAGGGAGTCTGCCCGGTAGCTCGGTTTGGTGTCGTTCTCAGGGACCAGAGAACCACCGGCAGCTCCTCGATCCACCGCCTGCCGTGCTTGTGAAGCGTATCAAAGATTCTTGTCTTGAGACCGCGTAGCACTTCAGCGTTCGCCCCCTCAGCTTGTCCATTGCTCTCGGGGTGTACCACATAGGCGAATGAGATCTTGCATCCGAGGGAATGAACATATTGCATGAAGGCGCGACTCATGAACTGGGTGCCATTGTCGGTGAGGATCCTTGCCGGAACTCCAAAATGACACACCAGATCTTTCAAGAACTTGATAGCTGACTGAGCAGTCGCCTTTCTCACGGCAGTCCCTTTCGGCCACTTTATAAACTTGTCGATGGCAATGAACAAGAATTCAAAGCCCCTGATTGCTCGGTGGAACGGACCAAGGATATCGAGACCCCATACTGAAAATGGCCATGATAGAGGGATTGTCTGAAGCGCTTGGGCAGGCAGGTGGGTTTTCTAGGAATGGAACTGGCAGGCTTCACACTCGTGACTAGCTCAACCGTATCTTGGAGGGCAGTGGGCCAATAGAATCCTTGCTAGAATGCTTTCCCAACTAAGGCCCTTGATCCAATGTGGGAGCCGCACATTCCTTTGTGTATCTCAGCCAGCAGTTCCTTTCCTTCTTCCCGGCAGACACACTTCAATTTCACACCGTTGGGCCTCCTTCTGTACAGAGTGTCATCGACAAACTGATACATATTGGCCCTCCGGGCTACTCTTTCAGCTTCGTCTTGGTCGTCAGGACAGCTCTCCAGTTTGGAGGAAGCGGACAATGTGCCTTGCCCAAGTTGGAGCCTGTGGCTCGGCAACGAGGCTTAGAGGCACCTCCTATGCTGCGGGAGCACCAACCTCGTACGCGGGGTCCATAGGCCCGGCTGGAGGGGTGGTCCGGCAGGTTGTGAGGAGTTATTTCCGACAGGGTCTCTATCGGGAGCGGACGGCTCTATCGGGAGAGGCTTACTGGTGTCCAACTTTCTCCTCTTCCGGGCCAATGTTGCCGGGGATACGGAGGCTGAGTAAGATGGAGAACAAAAGTTCCTGGTTCCACATGAAACTTTTGCATGGCACACTTTTGACAGATGATCAGCTATGTTGTTTTCCGCACAGGGTATGTGCTCTGTTTGCAATCCGTCAAAGTGCTCCTCCAATCTTCTCACTTCCTCGGCGTATGCCTCCATCAATGGACTTTGATAATCCTTGTTAACTTGTCTCACCACCAGCTGTGAATCTCCTCAAATGATCAGCTTCTTAATTCCCAATTCTGCTACAATCCTGAGCCCGGCAAGGAGCCCTTCATACTCTATTGTATTGTTGGTTGCTTCTTCTCGGGAAAAATGCATGTGGACAACGTACTTCAAGTGCTCCCCGGAGGGGGCAACAAGAAGCACGCCAGCCCCTGCACCTTGCAGGGAAAAAGCACCATCAAAATACATAATCCATTCTTGGGGTGATTCCTTGTCGGGGATAACTGTCTCTGTCACTTCCTCATTAGGGGTTGGCGTCCATTCTGCAATAAACTCTGCCAATGCCCTGCTTTGGACAGTTGATGTGCTTTGAAGCCTTAAACCAAAGTTGGATAGCTCCAAAGCCCATTCCACTATTCTGCCGGTAGCCTCTGGGTTTCGGAGTATCCGTTGCAATGGGAAATGAGTAACATCTGTGATCTCATGGGCTTGGAAGTAGTGGCGCGGTTTCCTTGAGGCCATGATGAGAACAAAAATCAACTTTTGCACGCCATAGTACCTTGATCTAGCCCCGTACAACAAGGAGCTGACGAAGTACACAGGGCGTTGCACCACTTTCTTCCTTGCCGCATCCTTGGGGTTGCCCTCATTGCCTTGCTCTCTGCTGTTCTGATCCTTATCTGGCTCTGTCGGTCTCTGCTCACTCTCTTCCTCATTCACTTCTCGCTGTGCTACCAAGGCGCACTGACCAATTGGTTGTTTGCCGCTAAGTATAGCAACAACAGCTCATGGGGTTTGGGTGCAACCAGGGTAGGCACAAAGGACAGGTAGGTCTTCAACTCTTGCAAAGGTGTCTGCTTCAGGGGTCCACTTCATCGGACCTGCCTTCTTCAAAATCTTGAAGAACGGCAGGGCACGCTTGGCAGACTTGGAAATGAATCTACTTAGCACGACAACACATCCCGTTAGGCGCCTCATATCTCTAACTGTCCTTGGCGCTTGGATCTGCTCAATGGCCTTGATCTTGTCGGGATTAGCTTCGATTCCTCTGTGGGACACAAAGTATCTGATACGTCTCCAACGTATCTATAATTTTTGATTGTTCCATGCTATTATATTACCCGTTTTTGATGTTTATGGGCTTTACTCTACACTTTTATATTATTTTTGGGACTAAACCTATTAACCGGTGGCCCATCCCAAATTGCTGTTTTCTTGCCTATTTCAGTGTTTTGAAGAAAAGGAATATCAAACGGAGTCCAAACGGAATGAAACCTTCATGAGAGTTATTTTTGGAATAGAAGCAATCCAGGAGACTTGGAGTGCACGTAAGGGAAGCAACAAGGAAGCCACGAGGCAGGGAGGCGCGCCCTACCCCCTGGGAGCGCCCCCACCCTCGTGGGCCCCTCGTGGCTCCCCTGACTGACTTCTTTCGCCTATATATCTCCATATACCCTAAAAAGTTCGAGGAGCACAATAGATTGGGAGTTCCGCCGCCGCAAGACTTTGTAGCCACCAAAAACCAATCGGGACCCTGTTCTGGCACCCTGCAGGAGGGGGGATCCCTCACCAGTGGCCATATTCATCATCCCGGCGCTCTCCATGACGAGGAGGGAGTAGTTCACCCTTGGGGCTGAGAGTATGTACCAGTAGCTATGTGTTTGATCTCTCTCTCTCTCTATCTATCTATCTATCTCTCTCTCTCGTGTTCTTAAGGTGATACGATCTTGATGTATCGCGAGCTTTGCTATTATAGTTGGATCTTATGATGTTTCTCCCCCTCTACTCTCTTGTGATGAATTGAGTTTTCCCCTTGAAGTTGTCTTGTCGGATTGAGTCTTTAAGGATTTGAGAACACTTGATGTATGTCTTGCATGTGCTTATCTATGGTGACAATGGGATATCACGTGATCTACTTGATGTATGTTTTGGTGATCAACTTGCGGGTTCAGTGACCTTGTGAACTTATGCATAGGGGTTGGCACACGTTTTCGTCTGGACTCTTCGGTAGAAACTTTGGGGCACTCTTTGAAGTACTTTGTGTTGGTTGAATAGATGAATCTGAGATTGTGTGATGCATATCGTATAATCATGCCCACGGATACTTGAGGTGACATTAGGATTTTGGTTGATTTGTGTCTTAAGGTGTTATTCTAGTACGAATTCTATGATAGATCGAATGGAAAGAATAGCTTCGTGTTATTTTACTACGGACTCTTGAATAGATCGAGCAGAAAGGATAACTTTGAGGTGGTTTCGTACCCTACAATAATCTCTTCGTTTGTTCTTCGCTATTAGTGACTTTGGAGTGACTCTTTGTTGCATGTTGAGGGATAGTTATATGAATCTAGTTATGTTATTATTGTTGAGAGAACTTGCACTAGTGAAAGTATGAACCATAGGCCTTGTTTCCTAGCATTGCAATACCGTTTGTGGTCACTTTTATCATTAGTTACCTTGCTGTTTTTATAATTTCAGATTACAAAAACCTATATCTACCATCCATATTGCACTTGTATCACCATCTCTTTGCCGAACTAGTGCACCTATACAATTTACCATTGTATTGGGTGTGTTGGGGACACAAGAGACTCTTTGTTATTTGGTTGCAAGGTTGCTTGAGAGAGACCATCTTCATCCTACGCCTCCCATGGATTGATAAACCTTAGGTCATCCACTTGAGGGAAATTTTCTACTGTCCTACAAACCTCTACACTTGGAGGCCCAACAACGTCTACATGAAAAAGGTTGCGTAGTAGACGTCAAGCTCTTTTCTGGCGCCGTTGCCGGGGAGGTGAGTGCTTGAAGGAATATCTTTAGATCTTGCAACGATTTTTTTTCTTGTTTTATCACTAGTTTATTCTATAAAGGAAAACTACAAAAAAAATGGAGTTAAGTTTGTCTCATACGCTTCATCTTTTTAATATCTTTCATAAGTATGATGAAAAGGAAAATTGTGCTCAAGTGCTAGAAGAAGAAGTCTATAAAATGTTTGGTACTAAATCCTTGAATGATGAGCATGATTGCAATGTTGTTAGTATGAACTCTTTGAATATCCATAGTACTAATGATGATTGCACTAGTTATGATGAAAATGTCTCCTATAAGCATGTCAATTTTTGTGGAGTGCATTGGGTTTGCAAGTACACACCAAATATGGAAGATAGATATTGCAAGAGGCATACACATTCAGAAACTAAATGGTTGCAAGAAAGGCTAGATGTGAGTGCTGAAAATTTAAAATTCCTTTGCCATACTTGTGAACTTTGCAATGAACGTGGTCATTTACATCTCCGATGCAAATTGTTTCATGATCGAATCGTGTCCAAGAATTGTGATGATTTGATTTCCCTTGCACATCATAATGAAGTTAGTTTGCTTTTGGGTTATGAATAAATGAAACGTTTAATTAAGAATCTTCCAGAATTTGCTTTTGGGTTATGTATTGTGCGGTGAATTGCATTGAAAATCCTTATATTGCCAATTACATAAAGAAAAGAAAGCAAATAGAAGATGAAGAGAATACTAATTAAAGGGAAGAAACTTCCCAATATCCTCCTATTATTTCTTATGATGAATCAGGTAACGAGGAGGAGCTTTCTATTCAACCAATCTCATCAATAAGGAGCTCAAAAAAGAGGGATAAACCCACACATGATGTGAAGAAGAAAAAGAAAATACGAAGAAGCAAAGGTAAAAAGGTATCCCCCTCAAATGATGTTGCTCCTACTATTCATTGTGATGATGATAATTGCTATACTATGCTATCCATACTATTAATGATGAGAGTGATTATGATATGAAAAGGCCCAAGATTGGGGATGCTATGTTTGATGAGAATGACATATTTGAGAATATATTTGCTGCAATTAGTGTTTGTCCCAAGCTTGGGGATGCTATGTTTAATGAATATGATATTTATAGCCTCCCAAGTTTTGATATGCAAAGTTGTTATGATGATAGCATGCCTCCTACTTATGATGATTATATTGATGAAAGTGGGTTTGGAAGAGTGTCAACTTTAGGAAGTAATGATCCTACTATTTTGGAGGATGTTGAATCTTATAATATTTATGAAAGTGGATTTGGAGAGGTCGTGACTTTATTTAGTAATGATTCCACTATCTTGGAAGAGGTTTCAATCGATTATGATGAGAACAAAGTTGCTACTTATGATGATTATTGTGATGAAAATTATGCTATAAAAAGTAGTGATGATTATGTTTACAAAACTTGTCATGATTATGATTACCCTTTTTCTAAACATTACTCTTTTAATGTGGAAACAATTTATAGTGTTTGAGTCTTTTATGATACTCCCACTATTTCGAATGAGAAGAATTTTGCTTATGTGGGAAGTAGTATGTTTTCTATGCAAGTAGATCATAAAAAGAATGCTTTAGGTGCTGGTTATATTGTTGAATTCATTCATGATGCTACTGAAAATTATTATGAGGGAGGAATATATGCTTGTAGGAATTGCAATAATATCAAGTTTCCTCTCTATGTGCTTAAAATCTTGAAGTTATGTTTGTTTTGCCTTCCTATGCTAGTTGATTATTGTTCCCATAAGTTGTTTGCTCACAAAATGCCTATGAATAGGAACTGGGTTAGGCTTAAATGTGCTAGTCATATGCTTCATGATGCTCCCATTATGTTTCAATTCTTATCTTTTATGTGAGCATCATTGTCATCATCATGCCTATCTAAAAAGGCAATAAACAAAAGCGCTTGTTGGGAGACCACCCAATATTTACCCGTACTGTTTTTGTGTGTCCACATGATTATGCTACTGTAGTAATCATGTCTTATAGCTTTTGTTTCAATAAAGTGCCAAGTAAGACCTTTAGGATAGCTTACAATGATAGTTGTGTCGATCCTGCTGAAAATCAGAAACTTTTGCACCCAGTAAATTAGTTTTGAGAATTCACCGAAACGTGCTTATGATCTGATTCGTTTTTCTCTGGATTGGTACACAAATTTATTAGGAATTCCTAATCTGGTAGGATTTTTGGAGTTACAGAAGTATTCGAATGATACAGATTACTACAGACTGTTCTGTTTTTGACAGATTCTATTTTCTATGTGTTGTTTGCTTATTTTGATAAATCTATGAGTAGTATCGGAGGGTATGAACCATAGATACGTTGGAATACAGTAGATATTACACCAATATGAATTTAGAATGAGTTCACAACAGTACCAATAGTGGTGATTTATTTTCTTATACTAACGGAGCTTACGAATTTTCTATTGAGTTTTGTGTTGTGAAGTTTTCAAGTTTTGGGTAAAGATTCGATGGACTATGGAATAAGGAGTGGCAAGAGCCTAGGCTTGGGGATGCCCAAGGCACCCCAAGGTAATATTCAAGGACAACCAAGAGCCTAAGCTTGGGGATGCCCCGGATGGCATCCCCTCTTTCATCTGCGTCCATCGGTAACTTTACTTGGAGCTATATTTTTATTCACCACATGATATGTGTTTTGCTTGGAGCGTCATGTCATTTTATTTTCTTTTGCTTGCTGTTTGAATAAAGTACCAAGATCTGGAATTCTTAAATGTTAGAGAGTCTTTACATAGTTGCACAATTATTTGACTACTCATTGATCTTCACTTATATCTTTCGGAGTAGTTTGTCGTTTGCTCTAGTGCTTCACTTATATCTTTTAGAGCACGGTGGTGGCTTTATTTTGTAGAAATGGTTAATCTCTCATGCTTCACTTATATTATTTTGGGAGTCTCTTAGAACAGCATGGTATTTGCTATGGTTATAAAATTGGTCCTGGAATGATGGGCATCCAAGTTGGGTATAATAAAAACTATCATAGGAAGAGAATTGGATGCTATGATCAATTTGATGCTTGATAATTGTTTTGAGATATAGAGGTGGTGATACGAGAGTCATGCTAGTTGGGTGATTGTGAATTTAAAGAATACTTGTGTTGAAGTTGGCAAGTTCCGTAGCATGCACGTATGGTAAAAGTTGTGTAACAAATTTATTGCATGGAGTTCTCTTTTGATTGCCTTCCCTTGTATGGAGGTCGGGGGCGCGCGATGGTTAACTCCTACCAACCTCCCCCCTAGGAGCATGCGTAGTAGTACTTTGCTTCGAGGGCTAATAAAACTTTTGCAATAAGTATATGAGTTCTTTATGACTAATGTGAGTCCATGGATTATACGCACTTTTACCCTTCCATCATTGCTAGCCTCTTCGGTACCGTGCATTGCCCTTTCTCACCTTGAGAGTTGGTGCAAACTTCGCCGGTGCATCCAAACCCCGTGATACTATACGCTCTATCACACATAAACCTCCTTATATCTTCCTCAAAACAGCCACCATACCTACCTATTATGGCATTTCCATAGCCATTCCGAGATATATTGCCATGCAACTTTCCACCGTTCCCTTTATCATGACACGCATCATCATTGTCATATTGCCTTGCATGATCATGTAGTTGACATCGTATTTGTGGCAAAGCCACCATGCATAATTTTTCATACATGTCACTCTTGATTCATTGCCCATCCCGGTACTCTGCCGGAGGCATTCATATAGAGTCATATCTTGTTCTAGTTTTGAGTTGTAACTCATGAGTTGTAAATAAATAGAAGTGTGATGATCATCATTATTAGAGCATTGTCCCCCCAAAAAAATAGACAGGCCAAATAAAAAAAGAAAAAAGAGAAAGGCCAAAAAAAAGAAAGAGAAATGCCAAATTAAAAAAGGGGGCCCTTAAAAAAATGGGGCAATGCTACTATCTTTTTCCACACTTGTGCTTCAAAGTAGCACCATGTTCTTCATATAGAGAGTCTCATATGTTGTCACTTTCATATACTAGTGGGATTTTTTCATTATAGAACTTGTCTTGTATATTCCTACTGTGGGCTTCCTTAAAATGCCCTAGGTCTTCGTGAGCAAGCAAGTTGGATGCACACCCACTTAGTTTCTTTTGTTGAGCTTTCATACATTTATAGCTCTAGTGCATCCGTTGCATGGCAATCCCTACTCCTCATGTTGACATCAATTGATGGGCATCTCCACAGCCCGTTGATTATCCTCGTCAATGTGAGACTTTCTCTTTTTTGTCTTCTCCACACAACCTCCATCATCATATTCTATTCCACCCATAGTGCTATATCCATGGCTCACGCTCATGTATTGCGTGAGAGTTGAAAAAAGTTGAAGCGCGTTAAAAAGTATGAACCAATTGCTTGGCTGAAACCGGGGTTGTTCTTGATGGGAGTATTTTGTGTGATGAAAACGAAACATAGCCTTACTATATGATTTTGTAGGGATGAACCTTCTAATGCCATGTTATCTTGAGAAGACGTGATTGCTTTGTTAGTATGCTTGAAGTATTACTATTTCTTATGTCAATATGAAATTTTATTTTGAATCATTTGGATCTGAACATTCATGCCACAATAAAGAAAATTACATTGAGAATTATGCTAGGTAGCATTCCACATCAAAATTTCTGTTTTTATCATTTACCTACTCGAGGACGAGCAGTAATTAAGCTTGGGGATGCTTGATACGTCTCCAACGTAACTATAATTTTTGATTGTTCCATGCTATTATATTAC
Organism: Triticum aestivum; assembly: GCF_018294505.1. Classification (NCBI taxonomy): domain Eukaryota; kingdom Viridiplantae; phylum Streptophyta; class Magnoliopsida; order Poales; family Poaceae; genus Triticum; species Triticum aestivum. The sequence continues at coordinate 127,679,363 of NC_057807.1, read as the reverse complement.
CCGTTTTTGATGTTTATGGGCTTTACTCTACACTTTTATATTATTTTTGGGACTAACATATTAACCGGAGGCCCAGCCCAAATTTTTGTTTTCTTGCCTATTTCAGTGTCTCGAAGAAAAGGAATATCAAACGGAGTCCAAACGGAATGAAACCTTCGTGAGAGTTATTTTTGGACGGAAGCAATCCAGGAGACCTGGAGTGCACGTAAGGGAAGCCACGAGGAAGCCACGAGGCAGGGAGGCACGCCCTACCCCCCTGGGTGCACCCCCACCCTCGTGGGCCCCTCGTGGCTCCCCTGACTGACTTCTTTCGCCTATATATCTCCATATACCCTAAAAACATCGAGGAGCACAATAGGTCGGGAGTTCCACCGCCGCAAGCCTCTGTAGCCACCAAAAAACAATCGGGACCCTGTTCCGGCACCCTGCCGGAGGGGGGATCCCTCACCGGTGGCCATCTTCATCATCCTGGCACTCTCCATGACGAGGAGGGAGTAGTTCACCCTCGGGGCTGAGGGTATGTACCAGTAGCTATGTGTTTGATCTCTCTCTCTCTCATGTTCTTGAGGTGATACGATCTTGATGTATCGCGAGCTTTGCTATTATAGATGGATCATATGTTGTTTCTCCCCTTCTACTCTCTTGTGATTAATTGAGTTTTCCCCTTGAAGTTGTCTTGTCGGAGTCTTTAAGGATTTGAGAACACTTGATGTATGTCTTGCATGTGCTTATCTGTGGTGACAATGGGATATCACGTGATCTACTTGATGTATGTTTTGGTGATCAACTTGCGGGTTCAGTGACCTTGTGAACTTATGCATAGGGGTGGGCACACATTTTCGTCTTGCAACTCTCCAGTAGAAACTTTGGGGCACTCTTTGAAGTACTTTGTGTTGGTTTAATAGATGAATCTGAGATTGTGTGATGCATATCGTATAATCATGCCCACGGATACTTGAGGTGACATTGGAGTATCTAGGTGACATGAGGGTTTTGGTTTATTTGTGTCTTAAGGTGTTATTCTAGTACGAACTCTATGATAGATCGAACGGAAAGAATAGCTTCATGTTATTTTACTATGGACTCTTGAATAGATCGATCAGAAATGATAACTTTGAGGTGGTTTCATACCCTACAAAAATCTCTTCGTTTGTTCTCTGCTATTAGTGACTTTGGAGTGACTCTTTGTTGCATGTTGAGGGATAGTTATATGATCAGTTATGTTATTATTGTTGAGAGAACTTGCACTAGTGAAATTATGAACCCTAGGCCTTGTTTCCTAGCATTGCAATACCGTTTGTGCTCACTTTTATCATTAGTTACCTGGCTGTTTTTATAATTTCAGATTACAAAAACCTATATCTACCATCCATATTGCACTTGTATCACCATCTCTTCGCCAAACTAGTGCACCTATATAATTTACCATTGTATTGGGTGTGTTGGGGACACAAGAGACTCTTTGTTATTTGGTTGCAGGGTTGCTTGAGAGAGACCATCTTCATCCTTTGCCTCCCACGGATTGATAAACCTTAGGTCATCCACTTGAGGGAAATTTGCTACTGTCCTACAAACCTCTGCACTTGGAGGCCCAACAACGTTTACAAGAAGAAGGTTGCATAGTAGACATCAGTATCCAAGCAGCCTGCCGGAGGGGACGCCAAACACACACTTCTCTGGGTTTAGCTTCAAGCAGATCTTGCGCAGATTTGCAAACGTCTCCTCCAAATCCTGGATGAGAGTTGCTCTGTCCTTGGTTTTGACCACAATGTCATCCATATATGCCTCAATGTTTCTGTGGAGCTGAGGTTCAAAACCAATCTGGACTGCCCTTGCAAAGGTGGACCCGACACTCTTTAATCCAAACGGCATGGAGACAAAGCAGTACGTACCACATGGGATGATGAATGACGTCTTCTCCTCATATTCTTTGGACATGAAGATCTGGTGGTATCCAGAATAGGCATCCAGAAATGAGAGAAAATCACAACCTGAAGTGGCACCCATAATCTGATCAGTACGTGGCAAGGGAAACGGGTCCTTCGGACAAGCCTTGTTGAGATCTGTGAAATCAATGCATAGCCTCCACTTCCCGTTTCCCTTCTGGACCACCGCTTGGTTTGCTAGCCAAGTGGGATGTAGCACTCCTCTGACAAAACCAGCTGCCTCTAGCTTCTTGATCTCTTCTGCAATAAACTGCTGCCTCTCCAAGGCATGCTTCCGGACTTTCTGCTTAATAGGTTTGGCATGCGGGCAGACAACAAGGTGGTGCTCGATTACCTCCCTGTGAACACCGGGGATATCAGATGGTTGCCATGCAAACATATCGATATTCGCCCGCAGGAAGGCAATGAGCGCGCTTCCTATTTGTCATCGAGGGTGGCGCTGATAGTGAAAGTACCATCAATGCCAGCTAGCCCTGCCGGGACCTTTTTCACTTGTGGAGCAACAACCTTGGATCTCTTGCTGTTGGAGCACTCCGGCACATCGTCAACGGGTGCCGTGCACTTGGTGGGGGCACGCTTCCCGGACTCTTTGCCGGAGGTCCTACAATCCTTCTTCTTTCCTTTCCTTTCCTTTATGGGAGCTGCTTCCATCATTGCCTCTGCTACGACTGCATCCCGGTACATCTTATCCACACAAATGATGGCATCTTTCTCATCAGACGGGACGTTGAGGACTCCTAGTGGTCCAGGCATCTTCTAGGTGTTGTAGGCATAGTGGGATGCCGCCATGAATTTAGCCAGAGCCGGGCGTCCAAGAATCCCATTGTACGGCAGCGGGAGGTCAACTACGTCAAACACAATCTTCTCAGTCTGGTAGTTTAGTTTTTCCCCAAATGTTACTGGCAACGTGATCTTTCCCTTAGGATGACTCCTGCCGGGATTGACTCCTTGAAATGTGTCAGTAACCTCTAGCTATTCCTCTACTATTTTAAGCTTGCTGATAAGTGCTGGGGAAATCAGATTCAGTCGGGCCCCACTGTCGGTGTCAAAACCGGCGGATCTCGGGTAGGGGGTCTCGATCTGTGCATCTTAGGCTGATGGTAACAGGAAGCAAGGGACACAATGTTTACCCAGGTTCGGGCCCTCTCGGTGGAGGTAAAACCCTACTTCCTGCTTGATTAATATTAATGATATGAGTAGTACAAGAGTAGATCTACCATGAGATCGTAGAGGCTAAACCCTAGAAGCTAGCCTATGATGATTATGATTGTAATTGTGATCGTCCTTCTAAGGACCAACCTCTCCGGTTTATATAGACACCAGAGAGGGCTAGGGTTTACACGGAGTCGGTTACAAGGAAGGAAACACAATATCCGGATCGCCAAGCTTGTCTTCCACGCAAAGGAGAATCCCATCCGGACATGGGACGGAGTCTTGAGTCTTGTATCTTCACGCTCCAATAGTCCGGACGATGTATATAGTCCGGTTGTCCGGATACCCCCTAATCGAGGACTCCCTCAGTAGCCCCTGAACCAGGCTTGAATGACGATGAGTCCGACGCGCAGTCTTGTCTTCGGCATTGCAAGGCAGGTTCCATCTCCGAATACTCCAAAGTAATTATCGAACACGTAGACCGTGTCCGGATCTGCAAAATGATCTTCACATACCACCATAGAGAAAATGATATTTCACAAATGTAATCTGCTGACCACATGACATGTCATTATGGTTGGGTCATTGTTCGAACCGTTTTTCCACAACCAGCCATAGCGCATATCGCGAGGCGGTTTCTTCTGCATGTTTTGCCATAGCAGAGATCGTGTCCCCTTATTGTGGGATTCTCATCAATACGGGTATGGATAATCCAACCGCACCGCTAATCGTGGCGAGTGGGGAGCGAGCAGGTTCCACCAGGCAAGTGGGGAGGCGCAAAAAGCTTTTACCGTCTCTATAAACAGATAAAGTCTCTTCCTCTTTACCCACGCCTTCTCCTTCCGCTAGCCCATTCCCCTTTGTTCGAGCCCTAACGCCCAGGCATTCTCCTTTTCCATCGAAGAGAGGTTTTCCAAAGATGTCTAGATCTGGAGCAGGAGGCAGATGGATGGCCTCTACTATCCAGAAGAAGGATATCAAGAGGCTCCGGGAGGCCGGGTATCTGGCCAAGAAGATCGGGCACCGTCTTCCACCGGCGGGACAGGTCGTCCCTACTCCGGAGCCTCACGAGAGAGTCGTGTTCCTTCCCCATTTTGTCCGCGGGCTCGGGTTTCCCCTTCACCCATTTGTTCATGGAGTCATGTATTACTATGGGATTGATTTTCATGATCTTTCCCCCAATTCTTTCCTCAATATCTCGACGTTCATCGTCGTGTGCGAGGCTTTTCTCCGGATTTCGCCTCACTTCGGCTTGTGGCTGAAGATTTTCAATGTGAAGCCCAAGGTGGTGAGTGGCGAGCACGCCGAGTGTGGCGGCGCCATGGTGAGCAAGATGCCCAAGGTCGTTTGGCCGACGGGTGCCTTCAACGACTCCGTTAAGGAGTGGCAGCAGCAGTGGTTCTATATCACCGAACCACGCGGCAAAAAGTGGGCTGCAGCTCCTAAGTTTAGATCCGGAGCCCTACTGCGGCTCATGTCCTGGCCCAAGAAGGGCCCGAACTGGTCCTCGTCTAATGAGCTGTCACTGCTCCAGACGCGTGTTCGGAGTGTTGTCGACAAGGACGTCAAGCTCGTCGATGTAGTCCAGGTGATGCTAGTTCGCCTGGTTCTCCCTTGCCAGCGCCGAGCCTGCAATTTGTGGGAGTACGACCCAACCGAGCACCAAACCCTTCGGGAGCTCTATGATTCTTCCCACAAGGATATCTGGAAGGTGCTCTTTAAGTGCGGCAAATCGTGGCTAGGCTCCGCCGAGGACCGTGGGTATCAATTATCCCATTCTTCAAGCCCGGTAAGTTACAGCCACGCTGTGTCCATCCATGCTTCAATTGGCATGTCCTGAGGGAGACATTTTTATCGTTTTTCATCGTGACCCCAGGGATGGATAAAGAAGGTGGAGCGAATACATTGTCCGGCCCTGCTTCCGGAGGAACCGTCCGGACCTCTTTTGACGAAGATGCTGGTCCTCATGCCTTACAGGTGCCAAAGAAAGAGGCCTCCAAGAAGGCCAAAAAGACCCGGAGTGGCCTCCGTCGCCGTGAGGCTTCGGACGCAAAATCCAAAGACTCCAACGATGCTCCTTCTTCCGAAGACGAAGAGGAGGAAGCAGAGGAGGACAAGTCTCACTGGAGGTGGGAAGAAAAGGGTGGCTTCCTCGTCCCTGGAGGCCGAATCGCCCAAGAGGGGGAGAGGTTCCCACCCAGAGGCATCCACCATGGCTACCGATAACAGCCCGGAGTGGGATCCCAGGGCCCAGCCCCTGGAAAAGTCGTAAGTATCCGAGATCCAAGCGCGCATATGCATCCAGGGTCATTTGGGTACAGTAGTTTTAACTGTCGCCATATTTCATATATCCCGGCGAGGTCTCGCGCCGGACAATCCTCATCGGAGGATTCGCTGAGCTCAGACGCTTTGGCGAGCGAGACGCCTCCAGAGGCCCCTTCCCTGAAGTCCAGGCGCGACACCGAGGTGTCATCTCCAACAGACCCGGACCAGGTGAGGCATGTCTCTGGGGCCAGACACATGGGGGGGCGGCCCCCCGGTGTGTCGATGATGGGGGCGATTTCGGGTTCGGACCACAGCCGGACAAGTCCTGGAGACCTCTAAGGCTCCAGGATCGGGCGAGCAGCCACCTTCAACAGTGGGAGGCTTGCCTACTCCGCCGGCAACCTCTGTCCAAGCAGAGCTGCCAGGCAGTCTATCGACAGCGTTAAAGAGCGCGTCTATCGTCGATGAACATCGGACCCTCATGGGTGCGGTGGTTGAAAAGATTCAGTACGCCGAGCGTGGGCTAAATGAGTCCTGCCTTGGCCTTATAAAGGCCTTTGAGGTATGTTTTCTAAGAAACCTTTGAGGAATCGTCATAATATGAGTAGTAGCCCCTGATACACTATCCGACGACAGAGAGAGGGCCGGGCAGGGGATCAAATCCTCTGCTTTTGCAGGAGCCTTTATTAATGACGTATACCCCTTTGTGTGAAAACAGGCGTCTGCAGAGAAGACGGCCGCTCATAATGCGGAAGTGTCCGGACTGAAGCAGAGCCTGGAACGGGCTGAGGAGGAACTTGGCCGTATGAAGAAGCAAGGAGTAGGAGACAAGGAAGGGGAAGAGGGAAGGGAAGGAAGGAGGGGGTGCGGCCCCTCCCCTAGTCCAATTCAGACTAGGCCTTGGGAGGGCGCGCAGCTTGCCCTAGGCAGCCCCTCTCTCTTTCCCGTATGGCCCAATAAGGCCCAGTACTTCTCCCGGCGAATTCCCGTAACTCTCCGGTACTCCAAAAAATACCCGAATCACTCGGAACCTTTCCGAAGTCCGAATATAGTCGTCCAATATATCGATCTTTACGTCTCGACCATTTCGAGACTCCTCGTCATGTCCCCGATCTCATCCGGGACTCTGAACTCCTTTGGTACATCAAAACTTATAAACTCATAATAAAACTGTCATTGTAACGTTAAGCGTGCGGACCCTACGGGTTTGAGAACTATGTAGACATGACCTAGAACTATTCTCGGTCAATAACCAATAGCGGAACCTGGATACCCATATTGGTTCCTACATATTCTACGAAGATCTTTATCGGTCAAACCGCATAACAACATACGTTTTTCCCTTTGTCATCGGTATGTTACTTGCCCGAGATTCGATCGTCGGTATCCAATACCTAGTTCAATCTTGTTACCGGCAAGTCTCTTTACTCGTTACGTAATGCATCATTCCGTAACTAACTCATTAGTTACATTGCTTGCAAGGCTTATAGTGATGTGCATTACCGAGAGGGCCCAGAGATACCTCTCCGACAATCGGAGTGACAAAACCTAATCTCGAAATACGCCAACTCAACATGTACCTTTGGAGACACCTGTAGTACTCCTTTATAATCACCCAGTTACGTTGTGATGTTTGGTAGCACCCAAAGTGTTCCTCCGGTAAACGGGAGTTGCATAATCTCATGGTTACAGGAACATGTATAAGTCATGAAGAAAGCAATAGCAATATACTAAACGATCAAGTGCTAGGCTAACGGAATGGGTCATGTCAATCACATCATTCTCCTAATGATGTGATCCCATTAATCAAATGACAACACATGTCTATGGTTAGGAAACATAATCATCTTTGATTAATGAGCTAGTCAAGTAGAGGCATACTAGTGACACTATGTTTGTCTATGTATTCACACATGTATTATGTTTCCGGTTAATAAAATTATAGCATGAATAATAAACATTTATCATGAAATAAGGAAATAAATAATAACTTTATTATTGCCTCTAGGGCATATTTCCTTCAGTCTCCCACTTGCACTAGAGTCAATAATCTAGTTCACATCGCCATGTGATTTAACACCAATATTCATATCTGTATATGATTAACACCCATAGTTCACATCGTCATGTGACGAACACCCAGAGGGTTTACTAGAGTCAATAATCTAGTTCACATCGCTATGTGATTAACACCCAAAGAGTGTAAGGTGTGATCATGTTTTGCTCATGAGAGAAGCTTAGTCAACGGGTCTGTCATATTCAGAGCCGTATGTATTTTGCAAATATTCTATGTCTACAATGATCTGCACGGAGCTACTCTAGCTAATTGCTCCCACTTTCAATATGTATCTAGGTTAAGACTTAGAGTCATCTGGATCAGTGCCAAAACTTGTATTAACGTAACCCTTTACGACGAACCTTTTGTCACCTCCATAATTGAGAAACATATCCTTATTCCACTAAGGATAATTTTGACCAATGTCCAGTGATCTACTCCTAGATCACTATTGTACTCCCTTGCCAAACCAGGGTAAGGTATACAATAGGTCTGGTTCACAGCATAGCATACTTTATAGAACCTATGACTGAGGCATAGGGAATGATTTTTCATTCTTTTTCCATTTTCTGCCATGGTCGGGTCTTGAGTCTTACTCAACTTCACACCTTTGCATCACAGGCAAGAACTCCTTCTTTGACTGTTCCATTTTGAACTATTCAAAAATTTATCAAGGTATGTACTCATTGAAAAATCTTATCAAGCGTCTTGATCTATCTATATAGATCTAGATGCTCAATGTGTAAGCAGCTTCACCGAGGTCTTGCTTTGAAAAACTCTTTTTCAAGTATCCTTTCATGCTATCCAGAATTTCTATATCATTTCCAATCAACAATAGGTCACCCACATATAATATTAGGAATGCTACAGAGCTCCCACTCACTTTCTTGTAAATACAGGCTTCTCAAAAAAGTCTGTATAAAACCATATGCTTTGATCAACTCATCAAAGCGTATATTCCAACTCCGAGAGGCTCGCACCAGTCCATAAATGGATCGCTGGAGCTTGCACACTTTGTTAGCACCTTTAGGATTGACAAAACCTTCTGGTTGCATCATATACAATTCTTCTTTAATAAATTCATTAAGGAATGCAGTTTTAACGTCCTTTTGCCAGATTTCATAAAATGGGGCAATTGCTAACATGATTCGGACAGACTTAAGCATCGATACGAGTGAGAAAATCTCATTGTATTCAACACCTTGAACTTGTTGAAAAACCTTTCACAACAAGTCGAGCTTTGTAGATAGTAACACTACTATCAGTGTCCGTCTTCCTCTAGAAGATCCATTTATTTTCTATGGCTTGTCGATCATCGGGCAAGTCAATCAAAGTCCATACTTTGTTTTCATACATGGATCCCATCTCAGATTTCATGGCCTCTAGCCATTTTGCGGAATCTGGGCTCATCATCGCTTCCTCATAGTTCGTAGGTTCATCATGGTCTAGTTATATGACTTCCAGAACAGGATTACCGTACCACTCTGGTGCGGATCTTATTCTGGTTGACCTACGAGGTTCGGTAGTAACTTGATCTGAAGTTTCATGATCAATATCATTAGCTTCCTCACTAATTGGTGTAGTGGTCACTGGAACTAATTTCTGTGATGAACTACTTTCCAATTCGGGAGAAGGTACAAATTACCTTATCAAGCTCTACTTTCCTCCCACTCACTTCTTTCGAGAGAAACTCCTTGTCTAGAAAGGATCCATTCTTAGCAATGAATGTTTTGCCTTAGGATCTGTGATAGAAGGAGTACCCAACAGTTTCCTTTGGGTATTCTATGAAGACGCACTTCTCCAATTTGGGTTTGAGCTTATCAGGTTGAAAACCTTTTTCATATAAACATCGCAACTCCAAATTTTAAGAAACGACAGCTTAGGTTTACTGCTAAACCATAGTTCATACGGTGTCGTCTCAACGGATTTAGATGGTGCCCTTTTAACGTGAATGCAGCTGTCTCTAATGCATAACCCCAAAACAATAGTGGTAAATCAGTAAGAGACATCATAGATCGCACCATATCCAATAAAGTGCGGTTATGATGTTCGGACACACCATAACGTTGTGGTGTTCCAGGTGGCGTGAGCTATGAAACTATTCCACATTGTTTTATATGAAGGCCAAACTCGTAACTCAAATATTCGCCTCTGCGATCAGATCGCAGAAACTTTATTTTATTGTTACGATGATTTTTCCACTTCACTCTAAAATTCTTTGAACCTTTCAACTATCTCAGACTTATGTTTCATCAAGTAGATATACCCATATCTGCTCAAATCATCTTGTGAAGGTCAGAAAATAACGATACTTGCCATGAGCATCAACACTCATTGGATCGCACACATCGGTATGTATTATTTCCAATAAGTCAGTAGCTTGTTCCATTGTTCCGGAGAACGGAGTTTTAGTCAACTTGCCCAAAAGGCACGGTTCGCAAGCATCAAATGATTCATAACCAAGTGATTCCGAAAATCCATCTTTATGGAGTTTCTTCGTGCGCTTTACACCGATATGACCCAAACGGCAGTGCCACAAATAAGTTGCACTATCATTATTAACTTTGCATCTTTTGGCATCAATATTATGAATATATGTATCACTACGATCGAGATCCAACAAACTATTTTCATTGGGTGTATGACCATTAAAGGTTTTATTCATGTAAACAGAACAACAATTATTCTCTGATTTTAAATGAATAACCGTATTGCAATAAACATGATCAAATCATATTCATGCTCAACACAAACACCAAATAACATTTATTTAGGTTTAACACTAATCCCGAAAGTATAGGGAGTGTGCGATGATGATCATATCAATCTTGGAACTACTTTCAACACTCATCGTCACTTCCTCTCAACTAGTCTCTGTTTATTCTGTAACTCCTGTTTCGAGTTACTAATCTTAGAAACCGAACAAGTATCAAATACTCAGGGGCTACTATAATCACTAGTAAGGCACATATCAATAACCTGTATATCAAATATACCCTTGTTCACTTTGCCATCCTTCTTATCCACCAAATGTTCAGGGCATTTCCGCTTCTAGTGACCATTTCCTTTGCAGTGTAAGCACTCAGTTTCAGGCTTTGGTCCAGCTTTGGTCTTCTTCACGGGAGTGACAACTTGTTTGCCATTCTACTTGAAGTTTCTCTTTCTTTCCCTTTGCCCTTTTCTTGAAACTAGTGGTCTTGTCAATCATCAACATTTGATGCTCTTTCTTGATTTCTACCTTCGTCGATTTCAACATCACGAAGAGCTCGAGAATCGTTTTCGTCATCCCTTGAATATTATAGTTCATCACGAAGTTCTAGTAACTTAGTGATGGTGACTAGAGAATTCTGTCAATCACTATCTTATCTGGAAGATTAACTCCCACTTGATTCAAGCGATTGAAGTACCCATACAATCTGAGCAAATGCTCACTAGTTGAGCGATTCACCTCCATCTTTTAGCTATAGAACTTGTTGGAGACTTCATATCTCTCAACTCGGGTATTTGCTTGAAATATGAACTTCAATTCCTGGAACATCTCATATGGTCCATGACGTTCAAAACGTCTTTGAAGTCCCGATTCTAAAGCCGTTAAGCATGCTGCACTAAACTATCAAGTAGTCATCATATTGAGCTAGCCAAACGTTCATAACGTCTGCATATGCTCCTGCAATAGGTTTGTCACCTAGCGGTGCATCAAGGACATAATTCTTCTGTGCAGCAATGAGGATAAACCTCAGATCACGGATCCAATCCGCATCATTGCTACTAACATCTTTCAACACAATTTTCTCTAGGAACATATCAAAATAAACATATGAAAGAAACAACGCGAGCTATTGATCTATAACATAATTTGCCAAATACTATCAGGTACTAAGTTCATGATAAATTTAAGTTCAATTAATCATATTACTTAAGAACTCCCACTTAGACAAACATCTCTCTAGTCATCTAAGTGATCACGTGATCCAAATCAACTAAACCATGTTCGATCATCACGTGAGATGGAGTAGTTTCAATGGTGAACATCACTATGTTGATCATATCTACTATATGATTCACGCTCGACCTTTCGGTCTCCGTGTTCCGAGGCCATATCTGTATATGCTAGGCTCGTCAAGTTTAACCCGAGTATTCCGCGTGTGCAACTGTTTTGCGCCCGTTGTATTTGAACGTAGAGCCTATCACACCCGATCATCACGTGGTGTCTCAGCACGAAGAAATTTCGCAACGGTGCATACTCAGGGAGAACACTTCTTGATAATTAGTGAGAGATCATCTTAAAATGCTATCGTAAATCAAAGCAAGATAAGATGCATAAAGGATAAACATCACATGCAATCAATATAAGTGATATGATACGGCCATCATCATCTTGTGCTTGTGATCTCCATCTTCAAAGCACCATCGTGATCACCATCGTCACCGGCGCGACACCTTGTTCTCCATCGTAGCATCGTTGTCCTTACGCCATCTATTGCTTCTACGACTATCGCTACCGCTTAGTGATAAAGTAAAGCAATTGCAGGGCGTTTGCATTTCATACAATAAAGCGACAACCATACGGCTCCTCCCAGTTGCCGATAACTTCGGTTACAAAACATGATCATCTCATACAATAAAATATAGCATCATGTCTTGACCATATCACATCACAACATGCCCTGCAAAAACAAGTTAGACGTCCTCTACTTTGTTGTTGCAAATTTTACGTGGCTGCTACGGGCTTAGCAAGAACCGTTCTTACCTACACATCAAAACCACAACGATAGTTTGTCAAGTTGGTGCTGTTTTAACCTTCGCAAGGACCAGGCATAGCCACACTCGATTCAGCTAAAGTGAGAGAGACAGACACCCGCCAGCCACCTTTAAGCACGAGTGCTCGTAACGGTGAAACCAGTCTCGCGTAAGCGTACGCGTAATGTCGGTCCGGGCCGCTTCATCTCACAATACCGCTGAACCAAAGTATGACATGCTGGTAAGCAGTATGACTTGTATCGCCCACAACTCACTTGTGTTCTACTCGTGCATATAACATCAACGCATAAAACCTAGGCTCTGATACCACTGTTGGGGAACGTAGTAATTCAAAAAAAATTCCTACGCACACGCAAGATCATGGTGATGGCGTAGCAACGAGAGGGGAGAGTATTGTCCACGTACCCTCGTAGACCGTAAGCGGAAGCATTATGACAACGCGGTTGATGTACTCGTACATCTTCACGATCCGACCGATCCAAGCACCAAACGTACGCCACCTCTGAGTTCAGCACACGTTCAGCTCGATGACGATCCCCGGGCTCCGATCCAGCAAAGCTTCGGGGATGAGTTCCGTCAGCACGACGGCGTGGTGACGATGATGATGTTCTACCGGCGCAGGGCTTCGCCTAAACTCCATGACGATATGACCGAGGTGGAATATGGTGGAGAGGGGCACCGCACACGGCTAAGGAACGATCCGTAGATCAACTTGTGTGTCTATGGAGTGCCCCCTGCCCTCGTATATAAAGGAGTGGAGGAGGGGAGGGCCGACCCTCTCTATGGCATGCCCTAGGGGAGTCCTACTCCCACCGGGAGTAGGATTCCCCCTTTCCTAGTCCAACTAGGAGTCCTTCCAAGTAGTAGGAGTAGGAGACAAGGAAGGGGAAGAGGGAAGGGAAGGAAGGAGGGGGTGCGGCCCCTCCCCTAGTCCAATTCGGACTAGGCCTTGGGAGGGCGCGCAGCTTGCCCTAGGCAGCCCCTCTCTCTTTCCCGTATGGCCCAATAAGGCCCAATACTTCTCCCGGCGAATTCCCATAACTCTCCGGTACTCCGAAAAATACCCGAATCACTCGGAACTTTTCCGAAGTCCGAATATAGTCGTCCAATATATCGATCATTACGTCTCGACCATTTCGAGACTCCTCGTCATGTCCCCGATCTCATCCGGGACTCTGAACTCCTTTGGTACATCAAAACTTATAAACTCATAATAAAACTGTCATCGTAACGTTAAGCGTGCGGACCCTACGGGTTCGAGAACTATGTAGACATGACCTAGAACTATTCTCGGTCAATAACCAATAGCGGAACCTGGATGCCCATATTGGTTCCTACATATTCTACGAAGATCTTTATCGGTCAAACCGCATAACAACATACGTTGTTCCCTTTGTCATCGGTATGTTACTTGCCCGAGATTCGATCGTCGGTATCCAATACCTAGTTCAATCTCGTTACCGGCAAGTCTCTTTACTCATTACGTAATGCATCATTCCGTAACTAACTCATTAGTTACATTACTTGCAAGGCTTATAGTGATGTGCATTACCGAGAGGGCCCAGAGATACCTCTCCGACAATCGGAGTGACAAAACCTAATCTCGAAATACGCCAACTCAACATGTACCTTTGGAGACACCTGTAGTACTCCTTTATAATCACCCAGTTACGTTGTGATGTTTGGTAGCACCCAAAGTGTTCCTCCGGTAAACGGGAGTTGCATAATCTCATGGTTACAGGAACATGTATAAGTCATGAAGAAAGCAATAGCAATATACTAAACGATCAAGTGCTAGGCTAACGGAATGGGTCATGTCAATCACATCATTCTCCTAATGATGTGATCCCATTAATCAAATGACAACATGTGTCTATGGTTAGGAAACATAATCATCTTTGATTAATGAGCTAGTCAAGTAGAGGCATACTAGTGACACTATGTTTGTCTATGTATTCACACATGTATTATGTTTCCGGTTAATACAATTATAGCACGAATAATAAACATTTCTCATGAAATAAGGAAATAAATAATAAATTTATTATTGCCTCTAGGGCATATTTCCTTCACAAATATGATACACTGAAGAAGGTTGTGGCTGATGCCAACGAGAAGGCTGCCGCCGAACAGGCGCTTCATGAGAAACACGAGGCCAGGGTCATCGCAGCTGAGTGAGAGCTCCAGGAGGCTGTGAAGAAAAGCGAGGGCTTGGAGCAGAGTTTAGTAGGGAAAGAATCTGAACTAGCCCAAGCTCTCCAAGCTGCGGAAGATGCTCGGGAAGAAGCCCGAGGTGCTGTGCGGGACATTCAAGAGGCCCGGAAAGTTGCGGCTGGTAAGGCCTTTTGTATTCATGGCCATTTTTACATGATAGTGGGAAGAACTCTAAGCGACAAGCTGAATTCTTGTTTTTCCAGGGGCGTTTGCGGATCTGCCTCGCAGCATATCAGATGCCGCCCAATTCTACCGGACCGAGGAGAAGAAGTCTGTGGAGAGGAGTTTCTGGTCGCAATATTTGGCGCCGAACTATCCGGTGCCCTTTATCGATCAGCTGAAGCAGCTGGTCAAACTGCACAAGTCCGCCGAACTAGCCATGAAGGACTTGGTTGTCTGGTTGTGGCTCGTGGAGCCAATTCCAAGCAGTTACTTCGGACTCGTGAAGCGGATTGTGGGCGCCTGTCCTCGGCTTGATGTTGTTAAGCGATCGATCTGTATAGAGGGTGCACGCATGGCATTTGTCCATGCAAAAGTGCATTGGGGGAAGCTTGACGCGGAGAAGCTGATGACTGAGGGGCCGCCAGAGGGTAAGGAGCACCGCAAGCCCGAGCTGTACTATGAAGGTGTACTGAAGGGAGCCCGCCTTGTGGCGGATAAGTGTACCAAAGACATTATATTTCCCTGAGGGCATTCGTGCCGTTCTTTGTAATATGGGATAATGGCACTTTTATTATTTATTGCCTATTTTGTTTGAACATTTGTTCTTCCTGTGCTGCTGTTTAGTGTATGTAAATCCTGAGAGTTGGCCAGTCGTCGGCTTCTGCCCCCACGAAAGAAATACGGGGGTGTTTGGGACATACCTGAACACTATTTATCCCATGGTTGGGTCCTTTTAAGGAGGTGTTCCTCACCACGAACCAGGCAACCGGACTATAGGGCTTTACCACTCTCACTTAGCCATAGGAATCTGAGTATGGTCGGTGCAGCCCCTAGTGTTCGGAAGGCCGAACTAGGGGCTCTATTGGCGCCTGATCGGAAGACCGATCCATCGCACTCTGCATTTATAATGGCGTTATGCAAAATAAATATTTAAGGATTTTACAACCTCTCGAACAGCTGACCGGCTCTCGCTGTATCATGACAGTCAGTTTTCGGCTTTCTCTACTGAGGTGCTCGTCCGGCAGAACCGGGACACAATCGCAGTAGTTCTCCCAGCGCTATCTTAGCCGATGGGGCGGAACGTAAGGTACCAAAACATGGGAGCCGGGCAAACCCAACCAATGACCCAAGACATGATTCGGAGCTGATGAATATAGTGTTATAAGTTCGGGGTGCCGAGCGACCAAAAAGGTGGTCGGACTTTATTGTCGTACTGTGAAGCCCCTAGCATAATCGGGCGTAACACGAGGCATGGCTGCCATTTTTTACAAAGAGGCGTCGATGAGAAACGACGGTCGGTAAGTGTTATTTAAGTCTACGCATTGTAGTGGGATGATATGTCTATGCATATGAGTACGATTTATGATTATGAAAAGAGGTGTTTTTGGCGGAACCTGTGATGGCCGGCCTGGAGGGGGCTGTGAGTGGATCTGAGGTGAATCCGGACTGCCTTCTTTGGGGGGGGGGTTCACATGCATATTCCTGCCCTTGTGTGTCCGGGTCGATTCCATGTCGCCAATCCTGTTCTGCGTCAAGGTTAGTTTGTAAAGGCAAATACTTGGAGGCAGCTGAAAGTCCTCTTGTGGTTGGTCCGAGAGTTCCTGATCGGACCCTGGTTAACCCCAGCCGTTATATCGTGAAGTAGCGTGGACTCCTCAGTTGGTGTCCAGATAGTTGGCTGTCATACCAAAATTTTGATAGGCATGCACGACTCACTACTCCCGCAGCTGTATGATTTCCACTCTAAGGGCGGGGTTCGCCCTTGCCCATAGGTGTGATTATATCACACGGTGTTGGCCTAATGGTTTACCACATGGAATCTAGTCAATGTGGTTCATCCCGTTAGCATATGGTAAATTACCGTATGAGGGGAAGGTGCCGAAGAATTATCCTTTGGCGTGGCATTTTTTGGTGATCCGAAGACAACCGTTAGAGTGGTGGGCCAATAAAACTTGGCCTTTGCATGTGGCATCTTTTAGAAGATGTTATTTGTGGTTTCATGCCCGCGGGGGCTTTATGTGTTATGGAGCCCCCGACTACTAGGTCTAGAGGTACTGCAATTGGATTGTTGTTGTTGATGTTGTCCAGACAGTTGATGTGATCGGGGGAGATCCGCCGTACTTTTATGATCTGGAGGATCTTTTGACTTTGCCGTTGTTGGACTCCTCCCCTCATTGTTTCCAGCACACAGCCGACCTCTTTGCTTTGAGGATCCGACATTCTCTATTGGTGTGCTTGGCCGTCCTCCTAGGAGTACCATGAATTTCACATGGTTAATCGAGTATGTTGCTCGGGCCGTATAGGTTTGAGTTGTTCTTTGTCCGCTGACCAGACTGGGAGTTGCTGGATTTGGCACCAACTTCCCTGACTTGACGTTTATGACAATTGCGCTGAGGCTTGAGGATGCCTCTTCATGTATCCTTCGTATTGTCTTGGACCGCTGTGGTGTGTTGACGTCCGGGTATGTGCCTTGGGTTCTCTTGCTTAGGTTGGTGTAGCGAATTATGCCGTGTGTGTCCTTTGTCAGGGCGGTCGAGTTTGTATTTTTCGGTGGCCAGGACCTTGGTCCATCTGTCCACGAGCAAATCTTGGTCAGCTTTGAGCTGCTGTTGCTTCCTTTGCAGGCTCCTTGCCATGGCCATGAGTCGTCGCTTGAAGCGAACTTGCTCCACTGGATCCTCAGGCATGCCGCGTTCGGAATTGCCGAGGCTAATCTCGTCTTTAGAGGGGGGCATGTAGTTGTCCTCCTCTGGATATCCGTCCGTCGCCTGTTCGGCCTGCTCGAAGGCAGGTTGGTCGGGGTTGTATTCCTCTTTGGCACCATCCGGATTGTTTTCGTCTCTTGGGCCAGTATAGCTGTGGCGGGGCTTGGAGCGGCGCTGATAATGCCCATGCTTCGTTTTTCTCCCTGAGGGGTTATCCTCCGTTGCCTCATCACCATTGATTTCCTTCGGAGTGTCCACCACATATATATCGTATGAGGAGGTGGCTGTCCACCGCCCTGTGAGTGGTGGTTCCTGTACTTCTCCTGCATCGTTGTCCATACCACCGATGTCTTCGAAGTCGAAGTCAAGCACGTCGGTTAGATCATCGACCGTGGCAATGAAGTGGGTGGTGGGTGGGCAGCGAATTCCTTTGTCGCCTGCTTCCCACTCGAGCTGGACATAGTTCGACCAAGAGCCTCCTGACAAAGATAGAGACTTTAATGAGTTCAGCATGTCGCCAAAGGGCGAGTGCTGGAAGATATCCGCAGCGGTAAACTCCATTACCGGAGCCCAACCAGGCTCGGCGGGCTCGGGAGCGCGCGGACTGGAACCTACAACCAGACACGAGTCCGGGGGTCTGGAGTCACAGGCTTCCTTAGAAGTGAGGCCTATGTTCGGCTCTACCACCGATGAGTGTGCGGCCAGTGGGGCAGGGTCCATCCACCCGTCCTTGGGCCACGCAGTCTGCTCCGGATTAGGTCTGGGGCTACTGCCGGGGTGATATCCCGAGCATTGTCCGACAGCAGGTCTAAGTCGTGCTCATCGTGACTGTCCGGTGCTCCTGGCATAGGCCCGAATCCATCGAAGATCAAGTCTCCGCGAATGTCCTCCGTGTAGTTCAGGTTTCTGAACCTGATCTAGTGGCCAGGGGCGTAGCTGTCGATCTGCTCCAAAGGGCCAAGCGAATTAGCCCACAGTGTGAAGCCGCCGAACACAAAGATTTGTCCGGGGAGAAAAGTTTCACCCTGGACCGTGTCGTTGACGATGATTGAAGGAGCCATCGAGCCTTGCAACGACACAGAGGAACTCTCAATGAAAGCACCAATGTCAGTGTCAAAACCGGCTGATCTCGGGTAGGGGGTCCCGATCTGTGCATCTTAGGCTGATGGTAACAGGAAGCAAGGGACACAATGTTTACCCAGGTTCGGGCCCTCTCGATGGAGGTAAAACCCTACTTCCTGCTTGATTAATATTGACGATATGAGTAGTACAAGAGTAGATCTACCACGAGATCGTAGAGGCTAAACCCTAGAAGCTAGCCTATGATGATTATGATTGTAATTGTGATCGGCCTTCTAAGGACCAACCTCTCCGGTTTATATAGACACCAGAGAGGGCTAGGGTTTACACGGAGTCGGTTACAAGGAAGGAAATACAATATCCGGATCTCCAAGCTTGTCTTCCATGCAAAGGAGAATCCCATCCGGACACAGGATGAAGTCTTGAGTCTTGTATCTTCACGCTCCAATAGTCCGGATGATGTATATAGTCCAGCTGTCCGGATACCCCCTAATCCAGGACTCCCTCACCCACCATCCACCAGCATCTTCGTGACCTTGAGGTTGCGAATTGTTGGAGAAACCAACAATGGCAGGCATCATATCACAGTGGTACGGCTAGGATGATCATCTTCGTCAAAGATGATGGGTGTACGGAACCATTTGAGCGGCTTCCGGACCTCTGGCTCTGGCTCCACGACAATGACTTCTCGTGCCCACTGCTTGAGCTGGCAATGGGAGGTGTGCAAAGATGCACTCCCGTCAACACACAGGGTGTCAGTGGCCTTCTGAAACTCTTTCTCACTGGTTTCCTCTTCATCCACTCTATCACTCTCATCATCACAGGCTTCCTTCTCCTGGCCTCTGGCGAGTTTTCCTTTATTCTGAAAGGGTTTGCTGGGGCGATTTGCTTCATCACCTCAGCCCTTACCGCCAGCGACATTATGACCCTTTTCCTTATCACGCTTCTCATATTCTGCTCTATGTCTCTTGACCACCTGCTCAACCTGATAGCATTCTTGAAGGTCATGGCCCTTGGTCCGATGGATCTTGCAGTATGGCCCATCGGCCTTTCCGGCCTTCTCGGCAGCCGCAGCTTCCTGGCAATCAGTGCACACGGCAACCTCCATGTCGGGGGCCTCAACCTTGGCGATCTTGCTGGTACTTGGGGTGCCTGATCCTTCGACAGTCAATACTGCCTTATCCCTCCGCTTCTTACTGTTCTTCTTGCCCTTCTTCTGACTGGTGGACTCATCATCATCCTTCGAATCAACATTGATGCAATCTTCCTCTCCAGGCAACTTCCTTCCTTCCTCCATCCGAGCACACTTATCCACTAGGGTGTACAGCTCCTTCACAGTCTTGGGCAATGGCATGTTCATCTTAGAACGGATTCGGCGGTTGCACACATTGGACTGGATGGCAGCTATCATGGCTGCCGGATGGATATTTGGAATATTTCTATGAACTTTGCTGAATCTCTGTAAGTACTTACGGAGGGTTTCTCCTTCCTTCTGTTGCTCTAGAGGCTAAACTATTGGTAGAAAGAGATTCTACTTCTGCACTTAGAGATGAAGTTGACATGTTGAGGAAGCAAATAACACAATGACAAGAAGTACTCAAGACAACCATTAAATATTTGGTGGATTTCAAAACGAAGCAAGTTGAGACTGACTGCATTGTTAAGGTCCTGAAGAAAAAAAGGAAACTAAATTCCCACTTGGTAAATCATAGGTGAAATGTTTTTCCCATCGTTGAATAACCTTTTGTGTTGTTTGTTCATGTAATCCATCAAACCATTTATTTTAGAGATAATGTAATAATTGTTTTTTGTTTCTTGGCCTGTATTTTTTTTAGCACGAGTCTGTATTAGTTGATAAGATTGTGAGACATTTCATTTTTTTGTTGAGGCAAATATATTTCATTTTTTTCTATGTTAGACCTACAAATATGCCAACCGGGCTGAATGTGCATTTAGCAATAATAAGAGTATAGATGGTCCTTAAGTGGCACGCATTTGAAGGGCTAAGATACTATACCAGCTTTGCTAAAAAATGATGCTCTTCTAGCAAAAAAAAAAGTACAGCGGCCTGGCTTATGTATGTTAGTTGACATTATTGATCCATATACTCTATAAGTGTTTATATGACTGTTAGTTTTGTACATTATTGGTTGATTGAATCAGTATTTTGAATCTTGAGACATCGCTTGTGTACATATCTAAATGGGAGTACACTATATGATGTGTGTGTCATACATGTTACAGTTGAGTTGGACATAAAGTGGTTTGAAATATTCGAATTCACCTGAAACTAGATTCTACCTTCTGAATTCGAGTATCGGCATTTGTAAATCATATTCATATATGATAGTGGAATACATATTTGTTGTGCTTTTGAAGATATATAAAAAACATAGAATGATTTATAAAGATTCCTATAAGAATACAAAGTGGATTCGAATTTAGTTGCTAGGGTAAACGTGAATGCATATTGCCCCAAAATTTGAAAGAACTCCCACATCGGCTACCCGAAGCCAGTGTTTGCGAGATGGAAATTACTGTCTACCCCTCACACGAACAATCCATCGGCCCGATTTCCACTGATCTCAATAGGGGTAGGTTAGTAACTTCAATAAGACGTGACAGGACCGCCTCTGAGCCCATTCGGACATGGTGGGCGCCAAACATGCGCAGCAAAACAGATTTGATTCAAGCTCGTCTGAAAGACCTCTGTCTCTCCCTCCATTTCCCCATTCATACACGGTGGGCGGCAAAACAAACTCGACTCGGCCAAAATCGATGTAGGCAAATATTTTTTATAGGGGCGGGTTTGTAACTTCACTCATACGTGACACAACCGCCATACCTGTCAGCCCTGTTCATACATCATGAGCACCAACCATGGGCGCCAAAACACCCTCTCCTCGCCCAAAATCGCTCTGGGCAAATATTGGGGAGATGCGAGATTATCGTCCTATCCCCAACTGAAGAGACGTCCAAATTTTTAAACGGGGGCTAAGTTCGTAACTTTCCCATATTTCAGACAGGCGCGTCCCAAAGACATGGTTCCCCATACCTCTACCTCCATTTTCCCATTCATACATCGTCCATGCTAGAACACCATACCCACACCAGCCTCCTCCGTCTGCCACCCCATCCATCGCCGCCGTCCTCCACCATGCCGGAGCGCCTACCAAGACTGCGTCGTCCACTTCTAGAGATGGGCGTTTCTCATCCACGGCGACGGACCAAGATTCTTGCATCACGTCCTCTCGCTTCATCGGTGTCATTTTCCTCCTTGTCAGGGCCGCTCCAACGACCTTCTCGTCCACCAGGAAGGGACTTATCCCTCGATGCATCCGTCTACCATCGCGAATCTGCTTCCATGCCAGCAACAGCCATCACACCCCCGATGCCTACATGGTGCCGCAAGATAGGTGGTACTACTTCATATCTACTCAACTTTTTGATCTCAACCAGAAAATAGATCGTAACTTGTTTACTGTACTTGTTTTTAGCTCTTAGAATCTTAGTTCTTAGTTTGAAGCAAACAGTGGTTGCTAAGTAGCATTTCTGCGGTTTGCAACTTCAAAATTGCCATGGCACAGTCATAATAGGGTTTAATTGATCATGCTTAGGGTTTCCCCCCTTTTATGATCACTATACGATCAACCTACGTGCTTCGTGTCAGAATAGCATTGCTCCACCCATCAAGCTAAACAAGCTTAGTTGTTCAAATACGAATATGATATTACTAAAACAGAGTCTTTTAGTTAGTCAGCTAAATCTTCCTAATTTAGTTTTGAAATGCATGTACACCGCTGGGGTGGATATACAGGGCGGCCACGGTGGGTCATGGCCCACCCTGGGATTTTGGGTCGGCCCAGACCCCGATTCCCCTCTGTTCTGCTGCGCTTCCGATCTCTACTCTCCCCCAGCCGCCTTCCTCGCAGGTGCCGTCCCTGGATGGTATGACTTTAGGAGGAGACACTGTACTAACAGGAGGTCAGGAGTCGCTCACCCAACAGCGTCACCGCTGCCCGGGCGTGCCGCCGTGCCTACCTTCCCAGTCCGTTCAGGGCTCAGGCGTGTAACACCCACTAAGCCAACCCGATTTATCCTGAGATACATCCTCAACACTCAGCAACCACTCCCCATCACCCATTTCTAATTGATTCATTACTCATTAGGCAGGACTATCATTAGGGTTTATTGTGTACTGAGTGCTACGTACACTTAATGGTTTAGATATTTCAGTAACATTTAGTACCTGTAAAGTTCACAGGGTTTCAAAATTCAGGCCCTAGGGACAGACACTAGTCATGTTGGATTGTTGGTCATAGTGACATTGACCCAGATTACTACCGTAGGCAAGGTCTGTTGACAATTTTACTTGTCTTTCTTACTCATTCGATATGATATCCAATTATTCACTTCGATTAGTTACAAACAATAAGTTCTAGACCAACTTCTTGATTCAGATTTTGGACGATCTCTTACTACAGTTACAATTCTGCATACTTGTCCTAGTAAGCTCACGAGTAATGATTGATTCACTACCTCTATGCTTGCCTTGTCATATTTGTTGTCAATATTCTTTTAGGGTGGACCACCCTGTTTCAAAATATTGGAACCACAAACATGAGTGAATAGTATTTCTCTGTGTGATCTCTTCCATCATGTGTGGGCAACGAACACTGCATTGCATAGAAAGAAAAGTGTCATATCCACCTTTTACATAGATTGCGTTCTTTTACATGGAATATAATCTGCCTACTTGCTTTGCATTGCACTACCGGCACTCCGCCCTTGAAGCTAAACATTATGCCACTCATAATTCCATAGTTTATTTGTTCAAATACGAATTTGATATGATTATAATGTTCCTACTACAGTTTTGAAATGTGTGTCCGCCCCTTATAGAGACATAAGAGGTTTGTATTTATGTGTGTGGTCTGGTCAACACGGTTGGGGGATGAACTTTGTATACACAGGGGTTTGTAGGGAGACACTATTCGAGTTGAATCTGTGATACATCTTCAACATATCTATAATTTTTTATTATTCCATGCTACTATATTATCCATCATGGATGTTTTATATGCATTATTATGCTATTTTATATAATTTTTTGGGACTACCCTAATAACTTAGTGCCCAATGCCAGTTGTTGTTTCTTCCTTGTTTTTGTCTTTTACAAAAAATCCATACCCAACGGAGTCCAAATGGAACAATACTTTTTTATGATTTTTGTTGGACCAGAAGACACCTAGGAAGCTTCGGGAGGAGGCCAAAAGAGCCACGGATGGGCCACAAGCCCACCAGGCACGCCCTATGGGGCACCCCCCGAGCTTGTGGGCCCACCATGGCACCTCTAACCCCAATCTCAACTCTATAAATACACAAATATTCCCCGTATACCAGATGGCACACCAAAAATACTTTTCCACCGCCGCAAGTTTTTGTCCTCGTGAGATCCCATCTAGAGACCTGTTTTCATACTCTGCTGGAGGGGGATTCAATCACAGAGGTCCTCTACATCAACCTTGCTGGCCTTCCGATGATGTGTGAGTAGTTTACCATAGACCTACGGGTACATAGCTAGTAGCTAGATGGCTTCTTCTCTCTCTTTGATCTTCAATACAATGTTCTCCTCTATGTTCTTGGATATCTATTCGATATAATCTTCTTTAGAAGTGCATTTGTTGAGATCCGATGAATTGTGGATTAATGATCGGATTATCCATGAATATTATTTAAGTCTTTTCTGAACTTGATTAAGATAGCTTTGTATTTCTCCCTGATCTATTGATTTGGTTTGGCCAACGAGATTGTTTTTTTTGCAATGGGAGAGGTGCTTTGTAATGGATTAAATCTGGCAGTGTCCTCACTCAGTGACAGAAAGGGTAGTGAGGCACGTATTTGTATTGTTGCTAGTAAGGATAAAACGATGGGGTTTATTCATATTGATTGGATCTATCCCTCTACATCATTTCATCTTGCTTAAGGCGTTACTCCGTTCTTGTTAACTTAATACACTAGATGAATGCTGGATAGTGGTCGATTTGTGGAGTAATAGTAGTAGATGCAGGCAGGAGTCGGTCTACTTGTCACAGATGTGATGCCTATATTCATGATCATTGCCTTAGTATCATCATAACTTTGCGCTTTTCTATCAATTGCTAAACAGTAATATGTTTACCCACCATATGCATTCTTTCAAGAGAGAAACCTCTAGTGAAAACTATGACCCATGGGTCTATTCTTATCATATTATTTTCAGATCTATAAAACCAAAAAACCAAAAATACCTTGCTGCAATTTATTTAGCTTTACTTTATTTTGCACTTTTATTTATCTTTTATACCTATCGTTATCAGATCTCATCCTTGCAAGTAATCGCGAAGGGATTGACAACCCCTTTATCGCGTTCGGTGCAATTGTTTGTTTGTTTGTGTAGGTGCTATCATTGGAGACTTGTGTGTTCCTCCTACTAGATTGATACCTTGGTTCTTAACTAAGGGAAATACTTATCTCTACTTTGTTGCATCCCCCTTTCCTCTTCAATGGAAAAACCAATGCAAGCTCAAGAAGTAGCAGGAAGAACTTCCGGCACTGTTGCCGGGGAGGATCTACATCAAGCCTACCAAGTATCCATCATGAACTCTCATCTCTTGCATTTATATTATTCGCCATTTGCCTCTCATTTTCCTCTCCCCCACTTCTAAAATGTTTTCAGAAAATACAAAAATATTTGCCTTTTTATTTGCCTTCATTTTCCTTTGCCTTTATGTCCTACTTGGTTTGTTTGCTTGGGAAAATTGGATATTTATTGAAAAACAAAAAACAAAAAGCTATGGATCCTCATCCACTTGCTAATATTTTTAAAAGATCCAATTATTATGAACCAATTGCTAGTGAGTTGAGTGCACTAGATTATCTTTATGAAGTTTTGCTTGAAATTCGTGAATCTGAAAATTGTGATAAAGTGCTGAACGAAGAAATTTATAAAGTGATTCATGATAGCTCCTTGAATGAAAAGCATAATTGCAATGATGTTATTATAAATTCTGTTAATGTCAATTATGTTAATGATATGCAAAACCCCAAGCTTGGGGATGATAATTTTGCAATGTCCACTACTTATTGTAATCATCATGATTGGGTGATGGATCTTATGATCTTGAAAATTTGTTTAAGCCTCATGATTAATTTGATATAGATAACAATGTTTGCAATAATATTGAAAGTGGGTTCGAAAGAATGTCAACTTTAGGTAATAATGATCCCACTACTTTGGAGATTGATCAATCTTATGATTTTTTTTAGAAAAGTGGGCTTGGAGAAGTCATGGCTTTATTTTTTTGATAATCCCACTATTTTGGAAGAGTGTCAACTTTGCATGCATGTGGAACAATTATAAAATATGTTATGTGATAGCTATATTGTTGAATTTGAATATGATCCCACATGCAATTATTATGAGAGAGGAATATATGGTTGTAGAAATCTTCATGTTACTAAATTACCTCTCGTTATGTTGAGATTGCTATTGCTTCTTTTCTTCTTCCTTGCATATGCTAGTTTTTGCTTGTCTTGATAAAACAATTCCCTATAAAATGCTAATGCATAGGAAGTATCTTAGACTTAAACTTTTTATTCACATGCTACATGATGCTCTCTTCATGTTTCCATTGCTATCTTTCATGTGAGCATCACTAAAATTATCAATGCCTAGCTAAAAGGCTTTAAAGAAAAGCGCTTGGTGGGAGACAACCCAATATTTTTCTTTTCTGTTTTTATGTGTTTATGCAATTATTCTTCTGTTATGATTTTGTTTTAGTATTTTTAATTAGCGTTTGTGCCAAGTAAGACCTTTGGGATGATTTGGGTGATAGTTGATTTGATTTTGCTGAAAAAAGAAACTTTTGCGTCCAGTAGCAGAATTGTTAAAATCCATTGGAGCGCAATAAAACTATGAATTTTTTCCACAATATTGACATACCAATTTCCTAAGTTGTCCTAATTTTTTCAGAATTTTTGGAGTTACAGAAGTTTGTCTAAAGTCCACATTACTACAGACTGTTCTGTTTTTGACAGATTCCGTTTCATTGTGTTGTTTGCTTATTTTGATAAATCTATGGGTTGTATCGGGGGTATGAACCATGAAAAAGTTAGAATACAGTAGATATAATACAAATATAAAATTGGAATGAGTTTACAATAGTACCTAAAGGTGGTGATTTGCTTTATTATACTAACGGATCTCACAAGTTTTCTGTTGACTTTTGTGTTGTGATGTTTTCAAGTTTTGGGTGAAGTTTTGATGGATTACGGAATAGGGAGTGGAAAGAGCCTAAGCTTGGGGATGCCCAAGGCACCCCAAGGTAATATTCAAGGACAACCAAGCATCTAAGCTTGGGGATGCCCCGGATAGCATCCCCTCTTTTGTCTATGATCCATCGGTCAGTTACTTGAGACTATATTTTTATTCACCACATGATATGTGTTTTGCTTGGAGTGTCTTGTATTATATGTTTCTTTGCTTTTTAATTTGCCACAATAATTCTTGATGTATACACCTTTTGAGAGGGACACACATTAATCATGAATTTATTAGAATACTCTATGTGCTTCACTTATATCTTTTGAGCTAGGTAGTTGCTCTAATGCTTCACTTATATCTTTTTAAGAGCATGGAGGTGGTTTTATTTTGAAAAAACCTATGAACTCTCATGCTTCACTTATATTATTTTGAGAGTCTTATAAATAGTATGGCAAATTGATTGGGTTATGAATTTAGTCCTAATATGATGGGTATTCAAGAGGGATATAATAAAAACCTTCATGAAGATCATTGAATATATGAGAAGTTTGATTCCTTGCATTTGTTTTGAGATATAAAGATGGTGATATTAGAGTCATGCTAGTGAATAATTATGGTTTAGTAATAATATTTGTGTTAAGGTTTCTAATTCCCGAAGCATGCACGTATGGTCTCTCATTATGCGCTGAAGTTGGAGCATGATTTATTTTTTATTGTCTTCCTTATGAGTGGCGGTCGGGGATGAGCGATGGTCTTTTCCTACCAATCTATCCCCCTAGGAGCATGCATAGTAGTACTTTTCTTCGAGAGCTAAGAAACTTTTGCAATAAGTATGTGAGTTCTTTATGACTAATGTTGAGTCCATGGATTATACGCACTCTCATCCTTCCACCATTGCTATCCTCTTCGGTACTGTGCGTTGCCATTTCCCACCTTGAGAGTTGGTGCAAACTTCACTGGTGCATCCAAATCGAGGAGGCCAAAAGAGCTGCGGATGGGCCACAAGCTCACCTGGCACGCCCTAGGGGGGCGCCCCCCGAGCTTGTGGGCCCACCATGGCACTTCTAACCCAAATCTCAGCTCTATAAATACACAAATATTCCCCGTATAGCAGAGGGCACACCAAAAATACTTTTCCGCCGCCGCAAGCTTCTGACCTCGTGAGATCCCATCTGAAGACCTATTCTGGTACTCTGCCGGAGAGGGATTCGACCACGGAGGGCCTCTACATCAACCTTGCTGCCCTTACGATGATTTGTGAGTAGTTTACCATAGACCTACGGGTCCATAGCTAGTAGCTAGATGACTTCTTCTCTCTCTTTGATCTTGAATACAATGTTCTCCTCTATGTTCTTGGAGATCTATTCGATATAATCTTGTTTTGTAGTGTGTTTGTTGAGATCTGATGGGTTGTGTATTTATGATCAATTATCAATGAATATTGTTTGACTCTTTTCTGAACTCTTTTATGCATGATTAAGATAGCTTTGTGTTTCTCCCCGATCTATTGATTTGGTTTGTCCAACGAGATTGAATTTTTTTTTGCAATGGGAGATGTGCTTTGTAATGCATTCAATCTGGCGGTGTCCTCACTCAGTGACAGAAAGGGTAGCAAGGCACGTATTTGTATTGTGGCCATTAAGGATAAAAGGGTGGGGTTTATTCATATTGATTGGATCTATCCCTCTACATCATGTCATCTTGCTTAAGGCGTTACTCCGTTCTTGTTAACTTAATACACTACATGGATGCTGGATAGTGGTCGATGTGTGGAGTAATAGTAGTAGATGCAGGTAGGAGTCGGTCTACTTGTCACAGACGTGATGCCTATATTCATGATCAATGCCTTAGATATCATCATAAGTTTGCGCTTCTCTATCAATTGCTCAATTCTAATTTGTTTACCCACCATATGCGTTCTTTCAAGAGAGAAGCCTCTAGTGAAAACTATGGCTCCTAGGCCTATTCTTATCATATTATTTTCAAATCTATAAAACGAAAAACCCAAAAATACCTTGCTACAGTTTATTTACCATTACTTTATTTTGCACTTTTATTTATATTTTATACCTATCTCCATCAGATCTCAACCTTGTAAGTAACCATGAAGGGATTGACAACCCCTTTATCGCGATCGGCACAAGTGTTTGTTTGTTTGTGTAGGTGCTATCATTGGAGACTTGTGTGTTCCTCCTACTAGATTGATACCTTGGTTCTTAAGTAAGGGAAATACTTATCTCTACTTTGCTGCATCACCCTTTCCTCTTCAAGGGAAAAACCAACGCAAGCTCAAGAAGTAGCAGGAAGAATTTCTAGCACCGTTGCTGGGGAGGATCTACATCAAGCCTACCAAGTATCCATCATAAACTCTTATCTCTTGCATTTACATTATTCTCCATTTGGCTCTCGTTTTCCACTCCCCCACTTCTAAAACGTTTTCAGAAAATACAAAATGTTTGCCTTTTTATTTGCCTTCTTTTTTGTTTGCCTTTATGTCCTACTTGGTTTGTTTGCTTGTTTGCTTGGGATAATTGTATGTTTATTGAAAATCAGAAAACAAAAAGCTTATGGATCCTCATCCACTTGCAAATCTTTTAAAAGATCCAATTATTATGAACCAATTGCTAATGAGTTGAGTGCACTAGATTATCTTTATGAAGTTTTGCTTGAAATTCGTGAATCTGGATATTGTGATAAAGTGATAAATGAAGAAATTTATAAAGTGATTCACGATTGCTCCTTGAATGAAAAGCATGATTACAATGATGTTATTATAAATTCTGTTAATGTCAATTGTTAATGATATGCAAAACCCCAAGCTTGGGGATGCTAATTTTGCTATGTCCACTACTTATTGTAATGATCATGATTGGGTGATGCATCTTATGATCTTGAAAATTTGTTTAAGCCTCATGATTAATATCATATTGATAACAATGTTTGCAATAATATTGAAAGTGGGTTCGAAAGAATGTCAACTTTAGGTAATAATGATCCCACTACTTTGGAGATTAATCAATCTTATGAAATTTTTGATAAAAGTGGGCTTGGAGAAGTCATGACTTTATTTTATGATAATCCCACTATTTTGAAAGAGAGTCAACTTTGCATGCATGTGGAACAATTAGAAAATATGTTATGTGATAGCTATATTGTTGAATTTGAATATGATCCCACATGTAATTATTATGAGAGAGGAATATATGGTTGTAGAAATCTTCATATTACTAAATTACCTCTCTTTATGTTGAGATTGCTATTGTTTCTTTCTTCTTCCTTGCATATGCTAGTTTTTGCTTGTCTTGATAAATATTTTCCCTATAAAATGCATATGCATAGGAAGTATCTTAGACTTAAACTTTTTGTTCACATGCTGCATGATGCTCTCTTTGTGTTTCAATTGCTATCTTTCATGTGAGCATCATTCAAATTCTCAATGCCTAGCTAAAAGGCTTTAAAGAAAAGCGCTTGGTGGGAGTCAACCCAATATTTTTCTTTTCTGTTTTTATGTTTTTATGCAATTATACTTATGTGATGATTGTGTTTTAGTATTTCTAATTAGTGTTTGTGCCAAGTAAGACCTTTGGGATGATTTGGGTGCTAGTTGATTTGATTTTGCTGAAGAAAGGAACTTTTGCATCCAGTAGCAGAATTGTTAAATTTCACTGGAGCATGATAAAACTATGAATTTTTTCCACAATGTTGACCTACCAATTTCCTATGTTGTCCTAATTTTTTAGAATTTTTGGAGTTAGAGAAGTTTGTCTAAAGTCCAGATTACTACACACTGTTCTGTTTTTGACAGATTATGTTTTCATTGTGTTGTTTGCTTATTTTGATGAATCTATGGGTTGTATCGGGGGGTATGAACCATGAAAAAGTTAGTATACAGTAGATATAATACAATTATAAAATTGGAATGAGTTACAACAGTACCTAAGGGTGGTGATTTGCTTTATTATACTAACGGATCTCACGAGTTTTCTGTGACTTTTGCATTGTGAAGTTTTCAAGTTTTGGGTGAAGTTTCGATGGACTACGAAATAGGGAGTGGCAAGAGCCTAATCTTTGGGATGTCCAAGGCACCCCAAGGTAATATTCAAGGACAACCAAGCATCTAAGCTTGGGGATGCCCCGTATGGCATCCCCTCTTTTGTCTACGATCCATCAGTAAATTACTTGAGACTATATTTTTATTCCTCACATGATATGTGGTTTGCTTGGAGTGTCTTGTATTATATGAGTCTTTGATTTTTAGTTTGCCACAATCATTCTTGATGTACACACCTTTTTAGAGAGACACACATTAATCATGAATTTATTAGAATACTCTATGTGCTTCACTTATATCTTTTGAGCTAGGTAGTTGCTCTAATGCTTCACTTATATCTTTTTAAGAGCATGGAGGTGGTTTTATTTTGAAGAAATCTAGGAACTCTCATGCTTCACTTATATTATTTTCAGAGTCTTATAAATAGTATGGCAATTTTCTTGGGTTATGAATTTAGTCTTAATATGATGGGTATTCAAGAGGGATATAATAAAAACTTTCATGAAGATCATTGAATATATGAGAAGTTTGATTCCTTGCATTTGTTTTGAGCTATAAAGATGGTGATATTAGAGTCATGCTAGTGAGTAATTGTAGTTTAGTAATAATATTTGTGTTAAGGTTTTTGATTCCCGAAGCATGCACGTATGGTCTCTCGTTGTGCGATGAAGTTGGACCATGTATTTTTTATTATATTCCTTATGAGTGGCGGTCGGGGAGGAGCGATGGTATTTTCCAACCAGTCTACCCCCCTAGGAGCATGCGTAGTAGTACTTTGCTTCGAGAGCTAATAAACTTTTGCAATAAGTATGTGAGTTCTTTATGACTAATGTTGAGTCCATGGATTATATGCACTCTCACCCTTCCACCATTGCTAGCCTCTTCGGTACCGTGCATTGCCCTTTCTAACCTTGAGAGTTGGTGCAAACTTCGCTGGTGCATCCAAATCCCATGATATGGTACTCTCTTTCACACATAAACCACCTTATCTCTCCCTCAAAGCAACCACCATACCTACCTATTATGGCATTTCCATAGCCATTCCGAGATATATTGCCATGCAACTTCCACCTTTCCATTTTATTATGACACATACCATCATTGTCATATTGCTTTGCATGATCATATAGGTGACATAGTATTTGTGGCCTGACCACCATTCATATTTTTTATACATGACACGCTAGATCATTTCACATCCCGGTACACCGCCAAAGGCATTCATATAGACTCATATTTTTGTTCTAGCATCGAGTTGTAATTCTTGAGTTGTAAGTAAATAAAAGTGTGATGATCATCATTATTAGAGCATTGTCCCGTGTGAGGAAAGGATGATGGAGACTATGATTCCCCCTTAAGTCAGATGAGACTCCAGACTTAAAAAAATAAAAAGAGTCCAAAGAGCCAAAAAAAGAGGCCAAAGAGCCCAAAAGAAAAAAAGAAAAAAAAAGAGAGAAAAAGAGAGAAGGGAGAATGCTGCTATCCCTTTCCACACTTGTGCTTCAGAATAGCACCATGTTCTTCATAATAGAGAGTCTCCTATTTTGTCACTTTCACATATTGGTAGTGGGAATTTTTAACTATAGAACTTGGCTTGTATATTACAATGATGGGCTTCCTCAAAATTCACTAGGTCTTCGTGAGCAAGAAAGTTGGATGCACACCCGCTTAGTTTTATTTTTGAGCTTTCATACACTTATATAGCTCTAGTGCATCTGTTGCATGGAAACCCCTACTCCTTGCATTGACATCAATTGATGGGCATCTCCATATCCCATTGATTAGCCTTGTCGATGTGAGACTTTCTCCTTTTTTGTATTCTTCACACAACCTCCACCATCATATTCTATTCCACCTCTAGTGTTATATCCATGGCTCACGCTCATGTATTGCGTGAGAGTTGAAAAGCTTAAGAGTGTTCAAAAGTAGGAACCAATTGCTTGGCTTGTTATCAGGGTTGTGCATGATAAATACTTTGTGTTAAGAAGATAGAGAATGACAAGATTATATGATTTTGTAGGGATGACTTTCTTTAGCCATGATATTTTGAGAAGACATGATTGCTTTACTAGTATGCTTAAAGTATTGTTGTATTTATGTCAATATTAAACTTTTGTTTTGAAATCTTATGGATCTGAATATTCATGCCACAATAAGAAAGATTACATGATAAACATGTTAGGTAGCATTCCACATCAAAAATTCTGTTTTTATCATTTACCTACTCAAGGACGAGTAGGAATTAAGCTTGGGGATGCTTGATACGTCCCCAACGTATATACAATTTTTTATTGTTCCATGCTATTATATTATCCATCTTGGATGTTTTATATTATCCATCTTGATTGTTCCCTTAGGCCCAAATATGGTGAAGTGTCATGTGGTCGACGTTCTTGACATAACACCACCAAGGGAATCACAACATACATATCATCAAAATATCGAACGAATATCAAATTCACATGATTACTTATGACGAGACTTCTTCCATGTCCTCAACAATAAAAATAACTACTCACAAAACATATTCATGCTCAAGGTCAGAGGGGTAATGAATATCATGATAGATCTGAACATATAATCTTCCACCAAATAACCGGCTAGCATCAACTACAAGATGTAATCAAGACTACTAGTCACCCAGAGGTATCAATATGAGGTTTTGATACCAAGATTGAACACAAGAGATGAACTAGGGTTTTGAGATGAGATGGTGTTCTTGAAGATGTTGATGGGGATTGGCCCTCCCACAGTGAGAGGGTTGTTCATGATGACGATAGATTTGATTCCCCCCACCCAGAGGGAAGTATCCCCGGAGAGCAAAAGTACACCTGCCCAAGTTCCTCCTCGAGATGGCGGCGCTCTGTCCCGAAAGTCCTCTCCTTATTTTTTCTAGGTTAAAAGATCTTATATACCAAAAGATGGGCACCAGAGGTGGGCCAGTGAGCCCACTACCCACCAGGGCGTGCCTGGGGGGGGGGGGGTAGGCGCGCCCTGGTGCCTAGAGGGCACCTGGGTGGCCTCCTTCGGTATTTCTTTTCTCCGGTATTTTTAATATATTCCAAAATAAATCTTCGTAAAATTTCAGCTCATTTGGAGATGTGCAGAATAGGGATCTCTGACATAGCCTTTTCTGGTCCAAAATTCCAGCCGCCGGTATTCTCCCTCTTTGTGTAAACCTTGCATATTATGAGAGAAAAGGCATTGGAATTACTCCATAAAGTGTTGTATTGCATAAGAACACTATAAATAATAGTAGAAAACCATGATGCAAAATGGAAGTATCATTACTCTTGCTACTTGTCACTTGTTACAAATTATCTCGCTACCAAACTATCTGTTACCGATAATTTCATTGCTTGCAGAAAATACCTTGCTGAAAACCGCTTGTTATTTCCTTCTGCTCCTTGTTGGGTTCGACACTCTTACTTATCGAAAGGACTATGATTGATCCCCTATAACTGTGGGTCATCAGGGATGCTATGTTTGATGAATATGATCTTTTTAGCCCCTCCACTTTTGATGATCAAATTTATTATGATGATTACATGCCTCCTATTTATGATGATTGCAACAACGATGAAAGTGTCAACCCTAGGTAGTGATGATCCAACTATATTGGAGGGTGTTGAATATTTTTACAATGATAAAAGTGGATTTTAAAAGGTCATGAATTTGTTTAGTGATGAGTCCACTACTTTGGAAGATGTTCCAATTGATTATGATGAGGACAAAGTTGCTACTTATGATGATATTGTGATGATAATTATGCTATAAATACCAATGATAATTATTCTTGTGAAACTTGTCATAATTCTTCTATTGAACATTACTATTTTAATTACGAGTTAATCTATAGTGTTCAAGTTCTATATGATACTCCCACTATTATGAATGAGAAGAAATTTGTTTATGTGGAGAGTAATGAAAATTCTATGCTTGTGGGTCATGAAAAGAATGCTTGTTATATTGTTGAATTTATTCATGATGCTACTGAAAATTATTATGAGATAGGAATATATGCTTATAGATATTTCAACATCAAGTTTCCTCTCTTCATGTTGAAAGTTTTGAAGTCACATTTGTTTTTCCTTCCTATGCTAGTTGATTCTTGCTACAATAAATTGTTTGCTTATAAAATTCCTAGGCATGAAGTGGTCTAGCTTAAATGTGTTTTGATTCATGATGCTCCCCTTATGTTCCAATTCCTACTTCTATGTGAGCATCATTAAAATAATAATTCCTAGATAAAAGGTTCTAAAGAAAAGTGCTTGTTGGGAGGCAACCCAACATTTATCCTTTCTATTTTTGAGTGTTTACATGATTAGTTCTACTGCAGTAATCATGTTTTATATATTTTCTTTCAATAAAGTTCTAGGTTAAACCTTTAGGAAGATGAAAATGCTTGTTTATTTGGTTCCTGCAAAAAATAGAACTTTTGTGTTTAGTGTATGAATTATGTTTCTGTGCTGCAACGTGATCAATTACTGAAATTTATACACAGTACTGCATTACAATTTTTTGTCATGTTCTAATTTTTCATCTTTGTTTGCGTAACTTAAGTATGATAACAATTCGTCCTTTACTGAATGTTTTGTTTTTGATAGATTCTATTTTATTTTCTTAGTTTACTTGTTTTAAAGTTTCCATGGAATGTATTTGGTGATATAAATTGTGAAAATGATACAATACAATAGAAACCATTTGGGAATAATTATGAATCTTGTCTTGACAGTTCATGAGTAAATGATTTATTTTATTATACTAACCCATCTCATGAGTCCCTTAAAGTTTTGCGTGAATGAAGTTTTCAAGTTTTGGGTGAGATATCGATATGAGGAGAATAAGGAGCGGCAATCGCCTAAGCTTTAGGATTCCCATGGCACCCCAAGGTCATATCTAGGGAAGACTCAAGTGTCTGAACTTGGGGATTCCCCGGAAAGCATCCCCTATTTCATCTCCAACACTATCGGTATATGCTACGTCTTGAGCTTGCGTTGGTTTTCCTCGAAGAGGAGAGGGTGATGCAGCAAAGTGTAGCGTAAGTACTCAGTTTTGAGAACCAAGGTATCAATCCAGTAGGAGGCTCCTCAAAAGTCCCACGCACCTACACAAACAAACTGAGAACTTATATAGATGACATTTCGATATAGATTGGAAAAGTAAAGATGCAAGTAAAAGTAGATTGAAAACTTATATGATAAGAGATAGACCCGGGGGCCATAGGTTTCACTAGAGGCTTCTCTCAAGATAGCATAAGTATTACGGTGGGTGAACAAATTACTGTCGAGCAATTGATAGAAAAGCGCATAGTTATGAGATTATCTAGGCATGATCATGTATATAGGCATCACGTCCATAACAAGTAGACCGACTCCTGCCTGCATCTACTACTATTACTCCTCACATCGACCGACTCCTGCCTGCATCTAGAGTATTAAGTTCATAAGAACAGAGTAACGCATTAAGCAAGATGACATGATGTAGAGGGATAAACACATGAAATATGATATAAACCCCATCTTGTTATCCTCGATGGCAACAATACAATACGTGTCTTGCAACCCTTTCTGTCACTGGGTAAGAACACCGCAAGATTGAACCCAAAGCTAAGCACTTCTCCCATGGCAAGAAAGACCAATCTAGTAGGCCAAACCAAACTGATAATTCGAAGAGACTTGCAAAGATAACTCAATCATACATAAAGGAATTCAGAGAAGATTCAAATATTATTCATAGATAAACTTGATCATAAACCCACAATTCATCGGATCTCGATAAACACACCGCAAAAAGAGTTTACATCGAATAGATCTCCACAAGAGAGGGGGAGAACATTGCATTGAGATCCAAAAAGAGAGAAGGAGCCATCTAGCTAATAACTATGGACCCGTAGGTCTATGGTAAACTACTCACAACTCATCAGAGGGGCAAGGATGTTGATGTAGAGGCCCTCCGTGGTTGATTCCCCCTCCGGCAGAGTGCCGGCGAAGGCTCCAAGATGGGATCTCGCGGATACAAAAGGTTACAGCGGTGGAAATTGTGTTTTGTGGTGCCCCTCGATGTTTTCGGGGTACTTAGGTATATATAGGAGGAAGAAGTATGTCGGTGGCTGCCCGAGGGGCCCACGAGACAGGGGGCGCGCCCTACAGGGGGGCGCGGCCCCCTATCTCGTGGGGCCCTCGGAAGCTTCTTGACTTGCACTCCAAGCTCTCCGGATCATGTTTGTTCCAAAAATCACGCTCCCGAAGGTTTCATTCCGTTTGGACTCCGTTTGATATTCCTTTTCTTCGAAATACTGAAATAGGCAAAAAACAACAATATGGGCTGGGCCTCCGGTTAGTAGGTTAGTCCCAAAAATGATATAAATGTGTAAAATAAAGCTCATAAACATCCAAAAGGGGTAATATAATAGCATGGAACAATCAAAAATTATAGATACGTTGGAGACATATCAGTATACCTCACTTGGAGCTATATTTTAATTCTCCACATAATATGTGTTTTGCTTGGAGTGTCTTTCTTTTGTTTTTGTTTGATACAATCCTTAGATCTGAAAATTTTGATTTGGAAAGAGTTTATACACATGTACCTATTTACTTAATTACTCTTTGTTCTTCACTTATATCATTTGAAGTAGTCTATTGTTTACTCTTATGCTTCACTTATATCTTTAGAGTAAGCAATTTATGAATGAATTGAATGTCGTGTGCTTCATTTATTATATGTATATTAAGAAGCAAACATGCATCCTCCTCTTAATCCCTTAATTTAGAAGTGAGACTATGATAGTACACATCTTTAATCAAGTAAGGGAGTTATATAATAATGACAATGTGCATTGGTTTTATTAAGTTGAACCTATCATGTTTTGGTGGTAAGTATTTTCTAGTGAAGGATGGATGATTGGTTTGGCACATGTTTACACATGTTTGATAAATTCCAAATTCAGCCTTCGTGGTATTCTAGTTTGTAGGTTATCATCATGCTTATATTTTCTCAATAATGTTACTATTTGGGAATGCATGATTGTGATTTTTTTGCTTGGTAAAGTGGTTGCCCCCAGTCTTTTGCTAGTCTTTTTCTATACTCAGCTTAAATAATGCTTGTGCATCCAATCCTTGAAACAAGTTTATGCCACAAAGTGTTCACCATGCCTACATATAGATGACATTTCGCCGCCATTCCAAGTAAATTTGCATGTGTCATCTCTAAATCTTCAAATAAACTTCTGTTTTGTGTGCCCACACAACTCATGGAGCGGTAGGGTAGTCAATATCTTCCATGCTAAATGTGTTTTACTCATGACGTGAGTTTATTCGCTTGTGAAATTGAGAGAGGCTAGTAATAGGGTGCCTAGTCCCAAATAAATAAATACCAATTATTATGGAAGACACTCCCCCAGAAATGGTGAAAGTTGATAGGCACCCAAGGATTCGGCTAGCCATGGTTTGTTTTAGTATGGTGGAGGGGGTGTAAAAGCATAGGAATTGTCATTAATGTGTTTAGTATGTAAGATAGGAAACCTTTGTTGTTAAACCATTGATAGAAAAAGTACACTGATACGTCTTGATCTTGCGTTGGTTTTCCTTGAAGAGGAAAGGGTGATGCAGCAAAGTAGCATAAGTATTTCCCTCAGTTTTTGAGAACCAAGGTATCAATCCAGTAGGAGGCTCCTCAAAAGTCCCACACACCTACACAAACAAATAAGAACCTCGCAACCAACGCAATAAAGGGGTTGTCAATC
This sequence comes from Triticum aestivum, assembly GCF_018294505.1. NCBI lineage: Eukaryota > Viridiplantae > Streptophyta > Magnoliopsida > Poales > Poaceae > Triticum > Triticum aestivum. The sequence continues at coordinate 127,640,919 of NC_057807.1, read as the reverse complement.
CCTTCACGGCCACTTGCGAAAGTGAGATCTGATAGAGATAATATGATAAGATAAATATTTTTGGTATTTTTACGATATAGATTGGAAAAGTAAAGATGCAAGTAAAAGTAGATTGAAAACTTATATGATAAAAGATAGACCCGGGGGCCATAGGTTTCACTAGTGGCTTCTCTCAAGATAGCATAAGTATTACGGTGGGTGAACAAATTACTGCCGAGCAATTGATAGAAAAGCGAATAATTATGAGATTATCTAGGCATGATCATGTATATAGGCATCACGTCCGTGACAAGTAGATCGACTCCTGCCTGCATCTACTACTATTACTCCACACCTCGACCGACTCCTGCCTGCATCTAGAGTTTTAAGTTCATAAAGAACAGAGTAACGCATTAATAAAGATGACATGATGTAGAGGGATAAACTCATGCAATATGATATAAACCCCATCTTTTTATCCTCGATTGCAACAATACAATACGTGCCTTGCTGCCCCTGCTGTCACTGGGAAAGGACACCACAAGATTGAACCCAAAGCTAAGCACTTCTCCCATTGCAAGAAAGATCAATCTAGTAGGCCAAACCAAACTGATAATTCGAAGAGACTTGCAAAGATAACTTAATCACACATAAAAGAATTCAGAGGAGATTCAAATAGTTCTCATAGATAAACTTGATAATAAACCCACAATTTATCGGATCTCGACAAACACACCGCAAAAAGAGTTACATCGAATAGATCTCCAAGAAGATCGAGGAGAACTTTGTATTGAGAATCAAAGAGAGAGAAGAAGCCATCTAGCTAATAACTATGGACCCGAAGGTCTGTGGTAAACTACTCACAACTCATAGGAGAGGCCTTAAAGATTATGTAGAGGCCCTCCATGGTCGATTCCCCCTCCAGCAGAGCGCCGGCGAAGGCTCCAAGATGGGATCTCGCGGATACAGAAGGTTGCGGTGGTGGAATTAGGTTTTCGTGGTCTGTTCTGATGTTCTCGGGGTACGTGAGTATATATAGGAGGAAGAAGTAGGTCGGTGGATGCCTAAGGGGCCCACGAGGGTGGGGGACGCGCCTACCCCCAGGGGGCGCACCGGGCACCCTCGTGGCCGCCTCGGTTGTTGCTTGACGTCCACTCCAAGTCTCCAGGTTTGCATTTGTTCCAAAAAGATCGCTTCCGAAGGTTTCATCGCGTTTGGACTCTCTTTGATATTTCTTTTATTCAAAACACTGAAATAGGCAAAAAAAGCAGCAATTCGGGCTGGGCCTCCGATTAGTAGGTTAGTCCCAAAAATGATATAAAAGTGTAAAGTAAAGCCCATAAACATCCAAAACGGGTAATATATAGCATGGAACAATCAAAAATTATAGATATGTTGGAGACGTATCAAGCATCCCCAAGCTTAATTCCTGCTCGTCCTCGAGTAGGTAAATAATAAAAACAGAATTTTTGATGTGGAATGCTACCTAGCATAATTCTCAATGTAATTTTCTTTATTGTGGCATGAATGTTCAGATCCAAATGATTCAAAATAAAAGTTCATATTGACATAAGAAATAGTAATACTTCAAGCATACTAACTAAGCAATCATGTCTTCTCAAAATAACATGGCTAAAGAAAGTTATCCCTACAAAATCATATAGTCTGGTTGTTGCTCTATTTTCATAACACAAAGTATTTAATCATGCACAACCCCGATGACAAGCCAAGCAATTGTTTCGTACTTTAGTAATCTCAAACTTTTTCAACTTTCACGCAATACATGAGCGTGAGGCATGGAAGTAGCACTGTATGTGGAATAGAATGGTGGTTGTGGAGAAGACAAAAAAGGAGAAGATAGTCTCAAATCAACTAGGCGTATCAACGGACTATGGAGATGCCCATTAATAGATATCAATGTGAGTGAGTAGGGATTGCCATGCAACGGATGCACTAGAGCTATAAATGTATGAAAGCTCAACAAAAGAAACTAAGTGGGTGTGCATCCAACTCGCTTACTCACGAAGACCTAGGGCATTTTGAGGAATCCCATCATTGGAATATACAAGCCAAGTTCTTATAATGAAAAATTCCCACTAGTATATGAAAGTGACAACATAGGAGACTCTCTATCATGAAGATCATGGTGCTACTTTGAAGCACAAGTGTGGTAAAAGGGATAGTTGCACTGTCCCTTCTATCTTTTTCTCTCATTTTTTATTTGGCCTTTCTCTTTTTTTATTGTGGCCTTTCTCTTTTTATATATATATAAAGTCCGAAGGCTCATCCCGACTTGTGGGGGAATCATAGTCTCCATCATCCTTTCCTCACTGGGACAATGCTCTAATAATGAAGATCATCACACTTTTATTTACTTACAACTCAAGATTACAACTCGATACTTAGAACAAGATATGACTCTATATGAATGCCTCCGGCGGTGTACCAAGATATGCAATGAATAAAGAGTGACATGTATGAAAATTATGAAGGTGGCCTTGCCACAAATACAATGTCAACTACATGATCATGCAAAGGGCAATATGACAATGATGATGCGTGTCATATAAACGGTACGGTGGAAAGTTGCATGGCAATATATATTGGAATGGCTATGGAAATGTCATAATAGGTAGGTATCGTGGCTCTTTTGAGGAAGGTATATGGTGGGTGTATGGTACCGGCGGAAGTTGCGCGGCACAAGAGAGGCTAGCAATGGTGGAAGGGTAAGAGTGTGTATAATCCATGGACTCAACATTAGTCATAAAGAACTCATATACTTATTGCAAAAATCTACAAGCCTTTGAAAACAAAGTACTACGCGCATGCTCCTAGGGGGATAGATCGGTAGGAAAAGACCATCGCTCGTCCCAGACCGCCACTCATAAGGAAGACAATCAATAAATAAAATTGTGCTCCAACTTCATCACAAAGCGGTTCACCATACGTGCATGCTACGGGAATCACAAACGTCAACACAAGTATTCTTTAAATTCATAATCACCCAACTAGCATGACTCTAATATCACCTTCTCTATATCTCAAAACAATTATCAAGTATCAAATTGATCATAGCATCCAATTCACTTTCTATGATAGTTTTTATTATACCCAACTTGGATGCCCATCATTCTAGGACCAATTTTATAACCATAGAAAATACCATGCTGTTCTAAGAGACTCTCAAAATAATATAAGTTAAGCATGAGAGATCAACAATTTCTACAAAATTAAGCCACCGCCGTGCTCTAAAAGATATAGGTGAAGCACTAGAGCAAAACTATCTAGCTCAAAAGATATAAGTGAAGCACATAGAGTATTCTAATAAATTCTAATCAAGTGGGATTCTCCCAAAAGGTGTGTATAGCAAGGATGGTTCTGGTAATCTAAAAAGCAAAGACTAATATTATACAAGACTCTCCAAGCAAAACACATATCATGTGGCGAATAAAAATATAGCTCCAAGTAAAGTTACCGATAGACGAAGACGAAAGAGGGGATGCCTTCCGGGGCATCCCCAAGATTAGGATTTTGGTTATCCTTGAATATATTAGGGTGCCATGGGCATCCCCAAGCTTAGGCTCTTGCCACTCCTTATTCCATAATCCATCAAATCTTTACCCAAAACTTGAAAACTTCACAACACAAAACTCAACAGGAAATCTCATAAGCTCCGTTAGTGCAAGAAAGAAAAACCACCACATAAGGTACTGTAATGAACTAATTCTTTATTCATATTGGTGTTAAACCTACTGTATTCCAACTTCTCTATGGTTCATACCCCCCAATACTTGCCATAGATGCATCAAAATAAGCAAATATCACACGAAAAACAGAATCTGTCAAAAGCAGAACAGTCTGTAGAAATCTGTAACTCTCGAATACTTCTGGAACTCTAAAAATCCTACCAAAATAGAAAGTCCTGGGAAATTTGTCTCTTGATCTACGGCAAAAATAATAAACGCAAAATCACGTTTCTGTGAATTACTAAAATTATATTCGTGCGTGCAAAGTTTCTGTTTTTCAGCAGAATCAAATTAACTATCACCGTAGGTTATCCTATAGGTTCTACTTGGCACAAACACTAATTAAAACATAAAAACACATCTAAGCAGAAGCTAGATGAAAAAAATATTACTAAACAGAATCAAAAAGTAAGAAACAAAAATAAAATTGGGTTGCCTCCCAACAAGCGACATCGTTTAACGCCCCTAGCTAGGCATTGATAATCTCAATGATGCTCACATGAAAGATAGTAATTGAAACACAAATAGAGCAGCATAAAACATGTGAAAATCACCTCTAAGTCTAACATACTTCCTATGCATAGGCATTTTATAGGAAAACAAATTAGCAAGACAAGCAAGATCTAGCATATGCAAGGAAGAAGAAAGAAACAATAGCAATCTCAACATAACGAGAGGTAATTTTGTAACATGAAAATTTCTACAACCATATTTTCCTCTCTCATAATAATTACATGTGGGATCATAAGAAAATTCAACAAAATAGCTATCACATAAAATATTTTCAACACGATCCACATGCATGCAAAGTTGACACTCTTCCAAAATAGTGGGATTAACATTAGCTAAAGTCATGACCTCTCCAAACCCACTTTTATCAAAAATACCATAAGATTGAACATTCTCCAAATATGTGGGATCTAAAGTTGACACTCTTCCAAACCCACTTTCAATATTATTGCAAACACTATTATCAATCTCATATTCATCATGGAGCTTAAATAAATTTTCAAGATCATAAGAAGAATCACCCCAATCATGATCATTGCAACAAGTAGTAGACATAGCAAAACTAGCATCCCCAAGCTTAGGGTTTTGCATATTATTAGCACAATTGACATCAAAAGAATTTATAGTAACATCATTGCAATCATGCTTTTCATTGAAGGAACTACCAAGTACGGGTGCAATAGCAACGACCTCATGTTTAACATAAGGAACTATAGCAAATTCATCTTCATAAATATTGGTATCATGGCCACAAGAATAGCAAGCATCATGTTCATCAAGGGATATTTCAATCAAATCATTGGAATCATTATCTATAGATTCATGCATATCATATTTTCTTCCAAAGCAACAGTCATTCTCTCAATAAATTCTTTGACATAGACATTATGAGCATAATTTTCATAGCAATATTTAAGTATGTCAAAATTTTCAGATTCCCAGAGAGTAATATCATACTTTTCAATCAAATAAGCAACTTCATAAGCACCCTTAAAAGCAACAAATTCTTCAATTTGTTCGATACCATAGTAACTATAAACACCCTTTGCATAAGAAGATAAGATTTCATTATCATTAAACTCACATAGGTAGGGAAGGTGTTTTTTAGGGTTCTTAGAGAAACAAGTAAAATCATAAATTTCACAAAGATTCCAAGCATAACACAGCAATCTGTTTATTTGATCCAATAAGAGTCTCCCTTTTTCAGACAAACGGTGACGCACAAAATGAGCATGCTCATCTAAAGATTTCCCATCAACTAGGCCAGTTGGGGTTTCAGCACGAGCGCATAAGGACAGAAGATGATCCAAGTAAAACACTTTAAGTGGATCCATGTCAATAGATTATTAGCAAGCAAAGATGCAAGCAAACAGAAGGCACATGGAAACACAAGCAAACATAAGATCGAACGGAAGAAGGGCGAATAAAACGGCAAGGATGAAGTGGGGAAGAGGAAAACGAGAGGCAAATGGCAAATAATGTAATGCGAGGGAGATGAGTTTGTGATGGGTACTTGGTATGTCTTGACTTGAGCGAAGACCTCCCCGGCAACGGCGCCAGAAATTCTTCTTGCTATGTCTTGAGCTTGCGTTGGTTTTCCTTGAAGAGGAAAGGGCGATGCAGCAAAGTAGCATAAGTATTTCCCTCAGTTTTTGAGAAACAAGGTATCAATCAAGTAGGAGGCTCCTCAAAAGTCCCACGCACCTACACAAAAAAACAAGAACCTCGCAACCAACGCAATAAAGGGGTTGTCAATCCCTTCAAGGCCACTTGTGAAAGTGAGATCTGATAGAGATAATATGATAAGATAAATATTTTTGGTATTTTTATGATATAGATTGAAAAAGTAAAGATGCAAGTAAAAGTAGATTGAAAACTTATATGACAAAAGATAGACCTGGGGGCCATAGGTTTCACTAGTGGCTTCTCTCAAGATAGCATAAGTATTACGGTGGGTGAACAAATTACTGTCGACCAATTGATAGAAAAGCGAATAATTATGAGATTATCTAGGCAGGATCATGTATATAAGCATCACGTCCGTGACAAGTAGATCGACTCCTGCCTGCATCTACTACTATTACTCCACACATTGACCGACTCCTGCCTGCATCTAGAGTATTAAGTTCATAAAGAACAGAGTAACGCATTAAGAAAGATGACATGATGTAGAGGGATAAACTCATGCAATATGATATAAACCCATATTTTTATCCTCGATGGCAACAATACAATACGTGCCTTGCCCCCCTGTTGTCACTGGGAAAGGACACTGCAAGATTGAACCCAAAGCTAAGCACTTCTCCCATTGCAAGAAAGATCAATCTAGTAGGCCAAACCAAACTGATAATTCGAAGAGACTTGCAAAGATAACTTAATCACACATAAAAGAATTCAGAGGAGATTCAAATATTTCTCATAGATAAGCTTGATCATAAACCCACAATTCATCGGATCTCGACAAACACACCGCAAAAAGAGTTACATCAAATAGATCTCCAAGAAGATCGAGGAGAACTTTGTATTGAGAATCAAAGAGAGAGAAGAAGCCATCTAGCTAATAACTATGGACCTGAAGGTCTGTGGTAAACTACTCATAGGAGAGGCCTTGGAGATGATGTAGAGGCCCTCCGTGGTCGATTCCCTCTCCAGCAGAGCACCGGCGAAGGCTCCAAGATGGGATCTCGCGGATACAGAAGGTTGCGGCGGTGGAATTAGGTTTTCGTGGTCTGTTCTGATGTTCTCGGGGTACGTAAGTATATATAGGAGGAAGAAGTAGGTCGGTGGACGCCCGAGGGGCCCACGAGGGTGGGGGGCATGCCGGGCACCCTCGTGGCCGCCTCGGTTGTTGCTTGACGTCCACTCCAAGTCTCCAGGTTTGCATTTGTTCCAAAAAGATCGCTCCTGAACGTTTCATCGCATTTGGACTCCGCTTGATATTCCTTTTCTTCGAAACACTAAAATAGGCAAAGAAAACAGCAATTCGGGCTGGGCCTCCGGTTAGTAGGTTAGTCCCAAAAATGATATAAAAGTGTAAAGTAAAGCCCATAAACATCCAAAACGGGTAATATAATAGCATGGAACAATCATAAATTATAGATACGTTGGAGACGTATCATACACCTCTCAAAATAATCCATCTCTGTTTTAAACCAAATGAGCTCTGGCATATGTTAATCTCTGCTTCCCTGTGCGAAGGGCCTATTTATTTACTTTTATTGTTGAGTCAATTCCATGTTTCTCTCTTTTGGTACCACATATTGAGCATGGGGATTACTCTTAGGTCTGCATGCATTCTTCTAATAGCAATTTGTTTAGCACCGTATAAGTATGATGGTTATCTTCAAATTGGGGTATCTAGTCGTCGTCTTTAATTCATTGATTGCTTTATGTTTGCAATATAGTCTTGAAAAATTGTGAGTACTTTATTACCACTTTATGATATGTTGGACTTAATATAATGATGCCACCTGTTATTATAATTATCATTGGTTATGCGATCAAAGGTTTGTTCTATTCTAGCATTCACACTTCATAAATTATTTGTTTAATCATTTATCTACTCGAGGACGAGCAGGAATTAAGCTTGGGGATGCTGATACGTCTCCAACGTATCTACAATTTATGAAGTATTCATGCTATATTTACCTCAATTATATTTGGTTTTGGTGCACTTTTATATTTTTTTGTGTACTAACATATTAATCCACTGCCCAGTGCTAGTTCCAGTTTTTTTGCATGTTTTTTGGTTTCGCATGAAAAAATATCTATGAAGGTCCAAACACGATGAGAATTTACGAGGATTTTCTATAGAAAATAAGAAATACCAGAAGCTTTGGGAGCCAGTCAGAAGAGGCCCGAGGGGCCCATAATCCTAGGGGTGCCCACCCCTAGGCCGTGCCACCCAGGCTTGTGGGGCCCTCGAGGCTCCGTTTGACCTAATTTCAAGCCTATAAATTTCGTAATATTTCAAAACCCTTGGAGAGAGACCCGAAATAATTTTATTGCCGCTGGAAGCCTATGTTCCGAAGCGATCTCATCTAGAGCCCTTTCTCGGCGCCCTGGCAGAGGTAAAGCCACCATGGGTATCCTCTTCATCAACCCTGCTGCCTCCATGGTGATGTGTGAGTAGTTCATCCTCAGGGCTCAAGGTTTGTACCAGTAGCTACGTGTCCTGTCTCTCTCTCTCTCTCATGTTCTTGATGGATTACGATGTTGTTGTATCCTAACCTTTATTAATATGGTTGAATCTTCTGATGTTCATCTCCCTCTCTTATTTTTGTGGTGAATTGAGTCTTGCTCTTTGAAGTTTCCTTATGTTGGATTAAATACTTTGGATTTGAGATTGCATGATGCATGTCTAGTATTAACTTGCGGATAACCGTGATGACATTGGGATAGTCCAGGTGACATAAAGGTTGAATGATACATATCATATGGTGCTGTCACAATATGATCTCTAGGACTATTCGTGGCACTTAGGGTGGTTCATAAGATTGATTGGAAAGATGATATGCGTTTCAACCTACTTTCTCCAATATAATAGAAACTTTGGAGTGATTCTTTGCTGCACTTTGAGGGATTATCATGTGGTTCAGTTATGTTAATGATACTGAGAGATTGCACTAGCAAAAGTATGAACCTAGGCCTTGTTTCCAAGCATCGAGACACTATTTTTACTCACTTTTGGTACTTGCTACCTTGCTATTTTTATCTGTTCAGATTACAAAAACCTATTTATACCATCCATATTACATATATGTCATCACCTCTTCGCCGAACTAGTGCACCTATACAACTGACAATTATATTGGGTGTGTTGGGGACACAAGAGATCACTTTTGATTGCAGGATGGTTTGAGAGAGAACCACCTTCATCCTATACCTCCTACAGATTGATAAATCTTAGGCCATCCACTTGAGAAAAATTTGCTACTGTCCTACAAAACTCTATGCTTGGAGGCCAAACAAAGTCTACAAGAATAAAGTTGCGTAGTAGACATGAGCGAGTATTACGATCCAAGAGATTCTTTAGCTTTTCGTAGAACATGCCATTTGCACCACCTATGTGTGGTATTTAGCATTACTAATCCAAGAACGATCTCCATGTCTAAACATTGATCTACACGTTGAAGTGATCAAGCATTAGGTGTGTAACGACACTGTATAATATACACATGAATGAAAATGTAACAACACTAACCTATCAGTATGGTATCAGGATTCCCACCCATGAGCGTTCAAAACTCAGAGAAACCCCATTGGAAATTCTCTCCTGCTTCATGACGCATGAAAACACCTCCAAGTATGATACTTTGAAAATGGTTGTTAACACCAACTAATAGACCAAAAGACATGTCATATACATTTGTTTAAGTAGTATCAAATGTGATAACTCCAAAGTATTTATATTTAGATCGACTACGAGCATTGGTCCACAATAAAGTTTTATTTCTACTTTGCGCACCAAACTGAACTCGGTAGGAAAAATCAGGATCTTTAGCACATATCTCATAAAAAATCAAATATTTTTTTTACATCATCATTAACAAGTTCTTTATTGATACGACCACTTAATTTTTTTAAACTTCACTTACTGAAAGGAATGTATTCCATTCTGCCAAAGAAAGTACCAAGAAACATGTACATATTTGATATGTTAACATTGTTTGCTCTCATATTTGTTTTTAATTCTTGAAGATATTTATCGATATGATAATGAGATCACCAACACAACTTCTGTAGTATCAGTTGTTGATAATGGATGGTTATGATCAGACTGAAACTCACTGATGTACCATAGATTGTCATTGTGAAGGGTCAATCGGACATTGGAAGGGCATTCTATTCTTATGGATTTACTGTTCTTCCAACGAGGGATACCTTGTAGAAATATCATTACATGCATAGAACATAACAAAAAAAAGTTGCAAATATATAAGTAATGAGTTGAGACATACTCCACATAGGCAGTTGAATTCTTTCATTGCTTGAATTTTCTTAACATTCTTCCAGCTCTTTCTGCAGCGGATGCTGAAGCCCATTTCCCACATTTATAAGTTGTAGAGATCATATCCCTTGGTGATAGTATTCAAGCATGTTCTAATAGATGGGCACACAATAGTTTCTGATGTCCGTGTTGAGTACACACATAATAATTTTTCGGGAGCACAAAAGCGAAAAGTTTATGTTGATTGTACATGTGAAATAGAATTGTCATCTCACCTGCTAAAGAATAGTCAAAGCTTCATGTGACGATCGTGTGTTGATGGACTCAAGTTGTTGCACACGGATCAACAATGCGGCGTCATGTTGGTCATCGATGGACTGTAAGGAGATATCGTTATAATTCACACTTGGTTGCCATCTATAAAAGTAAGGGAAAAAGCGAGAAATAAGCAAAAAATGTAACATGAAAGTAATTGGGGGATAAACATCTGTAGAGATCGGTGGAAAAGAAATGTGTACCGACAAAAATGTCCAGACAATCTGTTGTATGCTTTCCTAACTGACAGAGGTGTATCAGAGGAAGTTGCAGTCACAAGAGGACTCATAGAGACCACAATGCACAAGACTAAAAAGGCGCAATACACAATTACGTTAAGGACAACAAATGAAACTTAAGTAGAAGAAGTTTCAGATGACGTAACTTGGCACAAATAAACAATTACTATGAAATAAAGAGATTTTGGAATCACATAATATATTGATCGGTGTGTTCCGAAGAATCTGGTAATTGCATGGTTGGTGAATCGTGAGGAGGAACATATTGGTCAATCTAAATCTGTGGATCTGTAAAAAAAAAGTTTCTTCGGAAAGAAGACCATGATCCTCACTTACTGATGGAGAATCGTGTGAAGATGAAGTTCAGTAACACCCAAATTGTTCGCACATACATGAGGCAGAATAGATGGTGAAGAAGGGTTTTCAATAGATGATATAAAGTCCGCAAATCTGCACGGATAAAATGGGATGTAGAAAGATATGAGAGGGCATGTCAAGTAAGCAAGAACAATAGCGAAACAGAAAGAGTAAAAGAGAAAATTACCTGTTGAATTGTAACTTTAATCCATCAAACTCCGCTCAAATCCCATATTGACAATGGAAACAATACCCATAGTAGGTGAAGTAGCGAAGCAAAGAAATTATGTGAAAGCGAAGAAAATAAAAAGGAACATATGAGAAACATCGAAGAACAATGTGGATGTACAGAAGAAAGAAGAGTTCGTCTGGAGTAAGAATGCAGAGATGGACGCGAACTGCAGAGATGGGAGGAAAGAGATGCACATGAAGCAAAGAAGTATGTACGGCATATCAGTATGACACCGACATGTAAGGTTCACCCGTACTCCAAAAGGAAAGAATATGTATGGCATATCAGTATGACACCGACATGTATATTGAAACGTATTAGCATGTATTCACGGGGTACAAGAATTAACTATATTTTTAACATTTTTTTAGTGCACACAAATGCACGATTCACGACGCAAACGAGAGGTGATGCTGGGCCTCATAGGTGTGTGCGCCTTGTGAATTTTCGCGGATGTTGCCTGAAATATTATTTTGGCTGCGAGGTGACGAAGGTTATTCATTCGTTCAGCCTGTGAATTCCAAAGCCGCCGAGGTGTTTCGGCCGGCGAACCTTCGACGGGCCACCCTTTGAGATCGGATTGCACCTCTCCATGGGAATCTCCGTGGTGTTGTCACTACGTACGTCTGAGTCCAGATCGCTGTGCGCAGGAACGGACGACACGCGTCATATGCCACGTGGCCTTTGCTGTACAAGTCGTATTTGCAATGCAAAAACTAAACAGAATTTACCTGATGAAACCTGATTGGAAGGCAAGCACTCGAGTTGACAAAACCACGCAGTTGTCCTTTCCAGGCAATCATCGCACAGTTGCACTTGTAGCATGGACATGGAGCCATCAGAATGACTAATCATGCCGTGTCAAGAGACAAATATAACAGCGACACTTTTTGTAGTTTATGCTTGGGCGTGTTAGCCCCTGCCATCTTCTGTGAAAACCGCTCCCCTTTCTGTGTGGAAATATGCACGCGCAAATGCGCAATACAAGATTAATAAAAGGTCTAGATTAGCAGCATTGTTTCTTCAAAATCGTATGAAATCTGAAATCTCGGCATTCTAAAGTTTGACAAATGAATGCTTCAATTTCTAAAAACCAAAAAAATTCTCAGTCAGTTTAGAAAAAATATTGAAGCCTCGTTTCAAATATTGCAGAAATAAGAAGATAATACCGCCTACGCACATGATATGAAAAAAATCCACGGTGCTGAAGACACTATGGTTTTTCCAAATACTACAGTGATAGAGTGAGAAAATATACGCGCTTTGTTCTAATAGAATAAAAATACATGCATCTCCAACGCCGTGCATCAAAGCATACACCCTAAACGTTCGCAGACATGTCCGAACGTGTCTGTGGACAACGGATAGGGGAGCGACTATACAATCCTATGCACAAATGGACAAAAATATAAGCAGGTTTCATATATTATATGCAAACCGGACGTTATTTAACACCAAAAAGCTCACACCCGTTATATGTAAAGCAACGACCAATCCAGCATACATCTCAACACAGCACTCGACACCGCAGCACACACACTCAAGGTAAGATATAAGTGTGAAACGAACAGCTAAAAACACCCTACCACTCCAAGTAAACTACAACTAGGAAGAAAGGGCACCGCTTTATGCTTTCGAGGACCTCTCCGAACGAAGAGAAGCCAAGCAAGACGAACCGGGAGCTATAAGACAACGCCTTCAGGAAGGATACGACTACGAGAGTCGCCACCGTCCGATCCAGGGATCGGGGTTTTCCCCAGAGCATCAAGGGGAACGAAGAGGAACCGCGACGATGCCTTCAAGAAGGGGACAACACCATAGACGCCGCCGCGATCGACCTGGCAGGGCCAAATGGGGTTTCACCCCGGAAAACCCTCCTCATCACCCAGACAGGGTACACAAAGCCGCCGCTCGTTGCACCACCGCCGCCAATCATCGCACCCTGACCACCACGCCACCCCCCCCACGACCATGTCAGCCACCCGAACCACGATCTCCACCCACGAGTACCACGGCTACCACCACCAAGGCCGGCACCCCGTCATCCAAGACCCCGACACCATCCAACCGGAGACGTGCAACTACGACGACTGAAGAGACGAGCGGAAAAGACCCTTCACCACTCCTGGGCGCCCCCAAGCCACGAAACCCACCCCTGGGTTGACCAGAAGCGGCCACCACCACCCCGTCCTGCCCCTCCTGGGCAAGGGGCGAGCTCCTCGGTGGAACCCCATCACCGACGGGAGGCAAAGATGGCCCTGCGGCCCTCCTGGTGGCGAAGTCGCCCCTCAGTGGTGGACATCGACTAGGAGCGGACCAGCCCTCCGGCAGAGGCAGCACACGCACAACGAGGAGAAGGATCGAAGGACAAACCGATCCGCTCGCAGACGAGCTGACGCCGAAGTAGAGTCTAGGCGTCTCTGTAGCCGAGACCGCCAAACTACCGTGTAGTCGACATGTCACAGGAAGGCCGCTGCAAGGCCAAACCTCGCCGCGGCGCTGAGGCGACGGGAGAAGGAAGGAGGAAGGGGACTGGAGGCCCGGCGGCTAGGGTTACCCCCCGTCGCTCGTGGGAGCAATGCGCGGGAGGAGGGGAGGAGGGGGAGGATTGCGCCTCTTTTCCTCATTCGCCCGCGTGTCTCGTACGTTATTTAACAAGTTCAACTAAAATAAACAAATAAATAAAACTACGTGAAGTACCGGGCAGTGACCTCGTGGGCATGGCCTCCGAGGCCACTGGCACCTCCGTCGGCAGCGTCGTCCTTGTTGTTGTCGTCGTCCTTCCGACGGCGAACGGCCTCCCAGGGATCGCGGCAGCCCTGATTGGCCGCCGATGCATTCTTACGGCGAACCGCTCCACCTCACGCAATCGATCGCAAACATCCGGCTAGCGGTGACAGTCAGGTGCGGACCCCGGCCCACGTCGCCCACCATTGCTCTTGCCGACAAGGGCACAAGCTGCACGCTTGAACTTGGCCAGACCAATCTTGTAGAGTTGGTCGCTAATCCAGCGTCGGAGGCGGGCGAACTTCTGCGCGGTGGTCTTGAACCGATCCTCGACCCAGGCCAACGAGAGGTCCGGGTTGGTGCGCACCCAGTCCGACGCCACATTGTATGTCACGAAGGCCGAACGACGCTCCATGTTGCGCCGCCCGAAGTGCTCCTCCTCGGATGTCGCCTTGACGGCCACCATCTTGGTGCTCAAGGAGGAGGTGCCACTGTTTCGTCCGAGGTAGTAGAGGAGGCGGCAGCGTGCATTAGCGATCACTGGAGCGGGCGCCTCCTCTTTCACGGCAACCGCACGCCATCAGTCACTTTCTTTCCTGACCATCCGATCAATATCCAACAGCCTCAATCATGTTGCGCCATGTTCATCTTTGTTTCTCCCCCATCTTCTTCCCCCCGCACGACATTTCCTCCTCCCCGCAGCCTACCCCATCCCATCCGCTTGCCTCCACCCCTGTGGTCGACGGGCGGTACCGTGCACCGCCTTGCCCTCAACCTCCCCCCACCGCCGTTGCTGACCGCCGCTCCGACCATCCCTCTGAGCCCCGCGCCACCTGTTCAAAACTCCAATGATGCCCTGCACCTCCACCACTAAGATAGTTAATGCGGTTGTGGTTTCCCCCTAAGAAAAATAATGAGACTATGACTTCCCCCTAAGATAGATAATGGGATTGGTTTTTTCCAGTGAGGTCTGGCCTCCCAACTCATGCGCTCCGGAAGAAGAAAAAAGTGACTAACGCAACAAAAAATTTGTACCTGAAAAATAGCAAAACCTCTAAAAGAGATGTTGCAACCAAGGAACACGAATTTTCATCAAAAAGGAGAAAAAGGGAAGAAGAAACTTAAGGGCGAGAGAGAGGAATCTTGCAAGACTCAAGAGAGAGAAATTAAGGGCGGCATTGCCGCATCGATCGGTTTTCTCGTACGTACGTGTCTTCCGGACTTGGCCGCGGGTAGCGAATCATGCGCGTCCAGCCGTCCACGAACGAAACAAGCGAGACTCCCCGCGCTTTCGGCCGCCCGCGGCAGCAAGAAGGCGAGTGAAGTGAAGTGGGGCTGCTTGAGTGCTTGACTTGCTCCTCAGTCGTCCCCCCTCGAGCTCTCACCTACCAAATCCGTCGAAACACGCTCGGAGTCGGTGGAGAGCGAAACAATTATCCTTAATCCTCCACGTCGCGCTCTACATCTCAATGGCCGCCCATAAAACCCAGTGGTGGCGTGAGCTGAACGGCGCCGATCCATTTTCTTCCTCTTCCACAGGAGACTAGCCCATTACCCCCCTTCCTGTTCCTCCCGCCGCTGCTATCGTGCAAGAAGTTGGTACCAGAGAGTGTGTGTGTGTGAGAGAGGAACGATTCGTTGGTGCCATGGCGCCGCCCAAGAGGCAGCTGGCCCTGACGGGCGCCGGCGCAGGCCGGGAGGAGGCGAAGCGCCTGCGCGTCGGGGTCGCCAACGCCAGCGCCGCCGGCTGGCAGGCGCCGACATCGCCGGCGTCGCCGGGGACGCGGCTCATGCGGCGGACGGTGCTCGTCGTGCTCTTTCTACTGCGAATGTGCGTGCCTCCATCCCCATCTGCCCGCTCGATATATATTTCTTCTCTATCCATCGGGTGCACGTCGAGCTCCGTTTCTTGATTTCTAACTCTTCTTTCCCCGCGAATCGGTGCGTGCAGGAGCGACGGGATCACGGTGACGGAAAGCATCTCCCAGATTGGTCGCATGGTGAGCGCGCGCGCGCGTGTGCACGAGTACCCGTTTTTGCTGGAATTTTGTAACCACTAGTACTTCACCGGGTGCCAATGATAATTTTGTTTGTTTCTTTGTGCTTGTATAGGTTCAGAGGAAGATGGAAGGGATTCAGAAGGTTCAGGCTCTTATGATGCGGTGAGGATCATTTCTCTGTTATGCTCTTGTGTTCTAATTTTCGCTTCAAAAGATATGGCAGCCGTTTCTCATTACTATCTTCTAGCAACTGTTTAATTACGCTGTGATAGGTCTAGCAGTGCTCGGGTTATGCTGTAATAGTCTAGTCTTGCTTGTTCGGGTGTTGTTAGGTTTTTGCCCCATAGCATACGTGTCGATGACGAGCGTGTGCAGTAGGTTTTTCCTAGTAGTGCTTGAGCTCGTTTTCCCCTTCTTTCCCATCTCCTATTAAACTCTGGACTGGTGTATTTCCGTTATATCTTTAATGAAAAGGGGATAAGCCCGGTTCAAAAAAAAAGCAAGTGTTTAATTATGGACTTGACTTTCCACTAAGATTTTCTTCCTGTTTTCGTACCATTTAGCTTTGGCAATAAAAATATCACTTATAAAAGAGAATTTTTGGAAAATGTTTTGTACATACAATGCATTGAAATATGTTCAACCATCTATTGAAAAACAGTTCTTGTCTTTCAAAGAGAATGTTCACATAATTGTTCTAATCTAAATATGTTTATATAAAAAATGTCATGCATGTCTTAGAAAAATATTTATTTCGCCACATGTAATATTACTTTGATAAAAACAATTGTACCATTTTTTAATTATATTCATGTATTTAAGAAAAAAAAATCATGTAACTAGTTAAAATGCCACATGTTCCACTAGAGATGGTAAAGTTCATATAGTGAAAAATTATTAATTGGAATTATGAGGTGCAACACATGAAAAGTACAAAAGGAAATAGAAACAAGCAAAAACATGATACATAATTAAGAAAAATAAAAAACAATATAAACCAAATAACATGCTTGAAAATAAAATAGAAGATAAAACGGTGACACTGAAAATCAACAAACAAAATGGCACAGAAAAAACAAAAAAAATGATTTCTTAAAAGGTAGGGCTATACAAATTAATAAAAAAAATATGAAACTAGAAATGGACAAAAAAGAAAGAAAACACACGAAACTCATATGGAAATGAAAACCCATAAAAGATCGCCCACAACAAAATAGAGGCAGTTATGGGGAGCCAACGCACTAACCCCTCTTGTTAGGCTGGTCACAATGGGGAGTATCAGTGTGTGATACTACATCCCAGGCCTTAGGAATCACTTGCAAATAAAGATAAAGATTAAGCCGGCTTTTATTTTTGAATAATCAAGGGTGTACATTGGAGACCTTGTCAACATGTGAAAGGGCATAAAAACCTAACAAGTAACTTACTAGGTATAGTTATATCCTTTTATTTCTTGATGTATTTCCATGATTTCTTCAACTTGCCGTACTTTCTCAATGAAAATATGCAAGCTTTGCATGTTTTGTTGTTATTTACTTTTGAGATAAATAAAAGGCTTACCCGTGCTTCTTTTTATAATTTTGCTATCTTTGGTCTTAGCAAATTGGAAAATTTAGAGGAAAAGGTGGAGAGCATGAGCCATGAAGTGGTTAGATTCATATTCCTTAAAATAATTTCTTTGCATGTTCATCCTTATTTGATAGTATAATATATTTGTTGCTCACATTGTATTCGCCATGTAAAAATTGCAGAAGAAATTGGCACGTTTGCATTCCAATAGACACGCCGATAAACACCCAAGGTAACAGATCTGTAATTGCAATGCTCGATAGTTTCCTCCGTCATACTTAGTCTCATGTTGAAATGTTAATATCCATTATCTAGCCTTTTGGTGAGTTATCATTCTATATATATACCTAAATAGTTGATCCCCACTAACTCTAATTCTATCAACATGCAACTATGTCATCTCACTGTGTCATCATGCATGGGAAAAAATTCATCTTAACATGCACCATGCATGCTATCCATATTTAATAGTAAATAGTATTCTACAAATGTACAGTAATCAAAATACAATTAATTATATACATTTTAGTTTCAGTTCTCGCATTGTCCTATAGCAGTACCTATCCGATGTTGCTCTATAGGAACAAAGTAGTATGTGGATGTTAAATTCAAAAATGCCAACTGAACAACAACTACATCACAATGTCATTCATGTTCCTGTTTCAGATCAGAACCATATCAGGAGGGTGCCACTTTGAGTGAACCGAACGCCAACATTCGCCTGCGTTTCCTGGATGGCCTGAAGACTCCAATTTACACAGACAAGATTATAGCCTCTGAGAGCAATGCGGCTATCAGGATTGGCGTCTTTGATGGTGACAAAATGATCAGTGAAGGCCCGCTTTCGAAGGCGAAAGTTGAGATCCTGGTTCTCCGTGGCGACTTCTGCAGTGATGGTCAGGAGAGCTGGACTGAAGAGGAGTTTAACAGCCACATAGCGCAAGGCCGGCACAGGCAAGGGTCAGTGCTGGGGGGCGATTGCAGTGCGTGGTTGAACAATGGGGAGGCGTCATTGGGAAAAATCCGCTTCAGAGAAGGATCATCCAGGACTCCCAGTAGGAAGTTCATCGTCGGAGGAAGAGTATGCATGAACAGGAAGATCGGTGGTATTCGAGTCCAGGAAGCTGTCATGGAGCCGGTCACTGTGCTGGATCGTAGGAATGAAGGTAAAAGACTTTTGTTGCTAGTCAGCATGTTCTTTGTTTCTATTGGACCCCCATTACAGTTTTCTTTTTAATCTTTGTTTGCTTCAGCAAATGAGAAGAGGCACCCTCCCAGATTGGATGATGAAGTGTATCGCCTGGAAGAGATCTCCAGAGATGGAATTTACCACAGGAGGCTTAAGAATGCTCATATCTTCACAGTGGAGGACTTCTTGAAGGCTTTGAACAAGGACGCAGACGAGCTCTGTGAAACGGTATAAAATCTCCCCTAAAATCAATTGTTTTTTCTCACTCTTTTTAGAAGTTGTTGTGCTATTTTCTCATGGTGAATAATGTTGTCGTTTCGATTTCTTTACATATAGGTCCTCGAGATCAAGAAGCGCAGTAATGCTTGGGAAAGAATGGTTAAGCATGCCAGAGAATGCTGCCTCGCAGACAAGCCGGAGCTCAAAGCATATCGCAATGTAGAGGGGACTGTGGTGATCTTCCTCAATTGCGTGCATGATCTTGTTGGAGCAGTCTTTTATGGTGTTTACATTTCACGGGACAATTTTGATCCGGCTAAGAAGGTACATTCTCAACACAATCATCTAATATTTGGACCATATGTGGAAGTCAAACAAGTTGAAGATATCATTTTCTCATCGCAGGCTCAAGCGTACGAGTTGAAAGAGTGTGCGCGCCATCAGTTGGACAGTCTTCCGTTTGACTATGTGATGAATGGCGATCTTCCTGAACAAGTTCCCTCTAGCACTCATTTTACTCTGGATGCATTCATTCTTGGTCCGGATGTCGCGCTTCAACGTTAGTTAGATACACGTTTTCTTACCCTTCCCATGTCTTAAAATTTCTGACTATGCGATGGCCTGAACTATGGAGCTTAAATTGGTCTTTTTGAGGAACTGCAGCAAACGAAAACCAGTTGCAGGATAGGATCAACAATATCACTGAACCATCTCACCAGAACGAGTATATTCATGGTGATCAGAGCACAGTTAACGCACATTATTTCCAAGGTACATAGTTGTTGCTGCTTTGTTCCCCTCTTATCCTCTGTTTCCTCATGGACTCCTTGCAGTTTCAGCGACTTATGCTCATTTTGGCCTTTTTTCAGGAGAAAGTATTCTAGCAGTTGGTCAGCAGCAACCTACAATTTTCACTGGTGAATTACTTCACTGGCACTACGAAAGTGAGCAATCGTTCTCTGCATGAACCATGAACAAACCTGAATAAACCTGATAGATGACTCACATTTTACTCTCCCAATTCCAGGATCAGGTCAAGTGAACATCCATAGCCAGATGCAAGCTCCCATGTCCATGGATGGCGGAGGTGTCATGCAGGCATCAACCTTTGTTCAGCACAACCTCCTGCCACAATTATTCGGTCCTACGCAAGTCCAAGAAAGCATGCATGCCATCCATTACTCTGAGAATCCACCTAACCATGCTGTTGGACCATCGACATGGCACGATGATATTTATCCCTGAACCGGAGCCTAGCGCCAATCTATTTCCCGGACCGGATTATGGAAGCTTCTAGCAAGCGAACACTTTCCACAATGCAGTTTAGACCGTGTACCATCATGGTCGTGTGTTGTGTGTCACTATAACTTAGGTGTCAGGTTATGATATACGAGTAGTATTACTTTCAGTCTCAAGCATTGTAAACTGTATGTTTGGATACAAAATTGCTTGCCCCTATTCTTTCCTATTAGATGTTTTCAACATTGTACAATGATGTCGTGTGGGATCTAAGGGTGTGTTGTAACTTGGGCAAAACATTTTGTTGTCTGCGCGCCCACTGATGTTTAATTGATGCTTATATGTTTTGGAATTTTTACGATTGTAAACTGCCATGAATAGCAGACTGATATTGTTGAGTAAGAGAAAACTCAGAACGTAAAATTTTCTCACATGGTCACCGTTTGGGATTGCAGCATACCCCCTCCGCTCCCAAAAGAAATCATATAAACTTTGTCTCAATTCAAAGAGTGCAAAATTTAACCTGTACGCATCTCCTCTCCTGAAATCTCAGGTGGCTAGGGTTTTTCGTTCGTGCAGCCGCCATCACCAGTTCCCCTCGCCTCTGGGTGCCTTCGGGCACCGGCGAGGTGGGGGAACCCCCC
This sequence comes from Triticum aestivum, assembly GCF_018294505.1. Classification (NCBI taxonomy): domain Eukaryota; kingdom Viridiplantae; phylum Streptophyta; class Magnoliopsida; order Poales; family Poaceae; genus Triticum; species Triticum aestivum. The sequence continues at coordinate 127,620,004 of NC_057807.1, read as the reverse complement.
TTTGGAGTGGAGTTTGGGTCTCCCTAGCCCAACCTACGGTTCAATCTAGGTGTGTGGGCGATGGTGGCGAGACGATGTCATGCCTGGCAGGAGGCTCCACCAGCAGAAGATGAAGGAGACGGGACGACCCCAACTGTCAGTGAGTGAGCTCGAGGCTTGCGGCCTGTTCTATGTACCTGGGCTGTGGAGTGAGTGTGTGTTTGTTAGGACAAGGATGGGAGGAATCGAACTATTGCCTTAAGTATGGTTCTCAGTCTCGATTACAAGCTGGTTACACGAATGGAAGAGGAACGATAGGAAACTAGGGTTCTTGCCGCCGCCGAGCCGGGATCCTCTGGATGCCTATCTCCATCAGCCTGCCTTGGTTAAGTAGGTGGGGTGACTGGGCTTCAACGGGTCCAGTCAGGCCCAAAGATGCGGGTGCTGGCCTTGGTCACGCTCTGGGGTCGGCCTCCTTCCAGTCTAGCGTGGTTGACAGGCGGGCCCGGTATGTCAGTGGTGCTGACATCCCTCCTCCTTGTGTCGAGGCTTGCCCCCAAGCCTTTGCGTGTGGAAAGTGCGCCTGGAGTGCAGCTTTGTCCTCCCAAGTTGAGTCCACCTTGTCGCCTTGAGACCAGCGAACCTTGACCTGTTCGACCATGCCGCCCGTTCCTTTGCACCAACGTGACTGTAGAATCTGCACCGGCACTGCCAGCATGTCTTGATCAATTTTTGGGTTCTGGATTAGCCTCCGTACCTGGGAGTAGTGCACGCCGGAGCATCGACACATGGAAGACCGGGTGCACGGTGGCGTCTGGAGGTAGCTGGAGCTTGTAGGCGACCTCGTTGATCTTGGCGATGATGGGAAAGGGCCCGAAGAACTTGAACGATAGCTTGTGGTTGGCACGCGGTGCAACCGATGTTTGAATGTATGGCTGTAGCTTGAGGAATACCTTGTCGCCCACTTCAAATTGGCGCCATGAACGTTTCTTGTCTGCTTCAGCCTTCATGCACTGGCGTGCGCGGTTGAGGTGTTGTTGAAGGAGTTGTTGCACTACTTGGCGCTCCTCCAGACACGACTGCAGGGCCGGTACCGAACATGAAGATGATGCTGAGATACCCCCAGTGCCTGGGTTCGTGACCAAACAGGGCTTTGAAAGGCGTCATTCCGATCGCCGAGTGATGGGTCAAATTGTACCAAAACTGGGCAAGTGGAATCCAGAAGCTCCAGCGTCGAGGGCAAGTGTGCGTGAAGCAACGAAGATAAGTTTCCAGGCATTGGTTGACTCTCTCCGTTTGGCCGTCTGTCTGCGGGTGGTTAGCCGTGCTCAGCGGCAGCTTTGTTCCCGCATACTTGAAGAGTTCTTGCCAAAAGTGGCTGGTGAAGACCGAATCACGGTCAGACAATGGCTCCAGGCAGACCGTGAAGCTTGTATACTTGGTTCATGTAAAGAAGAGCCACTTTTGATGCCGTGTAGGGGTGTGCTAGAGGCAGAAAGTGGGAAAATTTCGTCCTCTTCTCCACAATGACCAATAGGCAGTTGAATTTTCCAGATTGCAGCAGGCCATCGACGAAATCCATAGTAATCATGTCCCAGGGTGCAGTTGGTATTGGGAGTGGGTTTAGGAGTCCAGGGCTTGCAGTTCGATCCGGCTTGGCCTGCTGGCATATGGAGCAACAACATATATAGTTGTGCACATGGGTTTTCATCTTTGGCCAGGCAAAGAGTCGCCGGATGCGTCGGTACGTAGCTGGGATGCCTGAATGTCCCCCCATGGGACTGTCATGAAATGCTACAATAATCTTCTATTAGAGAGTTGTGGACCCACCCAGCCAAATTCGCCCTCTGAACCTGAGCAACCCTTGAGTGAGAGTGAATCTTTCCTTCGGGTTTGGGCGAATTGCTAGCTGTTCCAGTAGCCGCTGTGCTTGAGGATTTGTGTTGTAGCTGGTCAGGATATCTTCCAACCATGCTGGCTGGCAGGAGGTGATTGGGGTCAGGATCTCATCTGGTTCGGCACGAGAGAGGGCATCCGCTGCCGTATTCTCCTTCCCCTTCTTGTATTTGATGGTGTACTGAAGACCCAATAGCTTAGTGAAAGCCTTTATCTGCCATGGGGTAGATAGACGTTGCTCTTCGAGGTGAACAAGGCTTTTCTGGTCTGTATGGATTGTGAATTCGCTGTGCTGAAGATATGGCCGCCATTGGTCAACTGCTACTATCCTTCCAAATACTCTTTTTCATAAGTTGACAATCCCTGATAGCGAGGTGCCAATGCCTTGCTCATGAATGCTATAGGGTGGCCTTCTTGTTGCAGAACAACCCCAATGCCGTGTTCACTCGCGTCTGTTTCTATTGAGAATGGCTTAGTGAAGTCTGGTAGTGCGAGCACTGGAGCTGAGATCAACTGTATTTTCAGCAACTGGAAAGCTTCTTCCGTCGTTTGTGTCCATACAAACGGCACGCCCTTTTTCAGGAGGTGGGATAGTGTCTTGGCAATGATCCTGAAGTCGCGCACGAATCTTCTGTAGTATCCGGCAAGCCCCAGGAAACTGCAGACTTCCTTAATGTTTGTAGGGGCTTTCCATTTTGCAACTGACTGAATCTTTCCCGGGTCAGCGGCGACCCCTTTCGCGCTGATGACATGTCCTAGGTATGTCAGTTGCTGCTGACCAAACGAGCACTTACTCATCTTGACTTTCCGGTGGTCTCGCTGAAGCAACTCCAAAGTTTGGCGCAAATGGTTCAGATGATCTTTCAGTGTCCGACTGAAAACTAGTATGTCATCAAAGAACAGGAGCACACAGTGTCGCAGGAGAGGCTTCAGGGTGAAATGAATTGCCCCATTGAAGGTGGTTGGACCGCCTGCGAGGCTAAATGAGACCACTAGGAATTCGAAATGCCCAGAATGAGTCTGAAAAGCTGTCTTGTACTCTTCCCCTTCGGCCAACCTGATTTGGTGGTACCCAACACGGAGATCCAGCTTCAAGAACCATTGAGCGTCGTGCAACTCGTCTAGCAGTTCTTCGATGATTGGTATTGGAAACTTGGCCACACATGTGAGGGCATTCAAGCGATGGTAGTCCACACATAACGTCCACGTGTCGTCTTTCTTCTTTACTAGGATCACTGGAGAAGAGAAAGGACTCGAACTGCGCTGAATAATGCCTCTGCGGAGGAGTTCCTCAACTTGCCTCTCTATTTCGTCCTTGTGCTCTGGCTTGTGCCTGTAGGGTCGAATGTTAAAAGGTTGCGCCCCTAGAATTAGGGAATCTTGTGGTCACAAGTACGCCGGGGGGTAGCTCAAATGGTTCTCCGAACACATCTTCAAACTCTGCAAGTACTGCTTGGATGCAGTCAGGCGTGGCAGCAGCCGGCTCTCCATTTGATGTGATGGCGTGCAGCTGTACCATGTAAGCCACGGCATTGTTGTTGCAGAGTCCCCGCAGTTGCAGGCTGTTGATGATCAAGCATTCTGTCGACTCAGTGTCATGGCCCCTCAGCGAAATTGATCCTTGATCTGATGGAATTGCAATATGCTTGGCCTTCCAATCCACTGTCATTGGACTGTGCTCCTTGAGCCAATCCATTCCCAGTATTGCATCGTATATGCCGAGTGGTAACACCTTCATATCAGTCTGAAATTCGTGTCCCTGAGAACACCATGAGCATTGGGGAGTCACAGAAGAGCATTTGAGCTCGCCTCCATCAGCTACACGAACTCTGTATGGAATGAGTAGTGGTTCGACCCCTTCCAGGAATGTTGCTAGCTTGTTGTTGACGAAGGACGTGGAACTGCCCGAGTCCACTAACATCAGAACTTCCCTGCCCTGGATCCATGCTTGCAGTTGAAATGCTTTTGCAAAGACTCCCCCTGAAAGTGTTGATCGAGATATAGCCATCACCGTGTCGTCTGCGTTGTGAGTTGAGCTGGTTGTCCATGGTTTCATCGAGGCTGAACAATTCCAGCAGCTCCTCGATGACGTGCAGCTGCACGAACGTGGTGCACACATGATCATGCCCCCATCTTTCGCCGCATTTGAAGCAGAGACCGCATGCGCGTCGGTAGTCGCGCAAGGCCTTGACCTTGGAGGTGTCGGTGTGAGCGCCATCCACGCCACGACGATCCACCGCGGGTGTTGGGGAAGCCGCAGGAGCTGGTCGTGGTGGCGGAGGCAGTGGGAGTGGCATGCTCGGTCGAAGCATGGCGTCGGTACCACGCGGAGTGGCCCGCGGCTGGTGCGCTTGCTGCGTCGATTCGATGACCTCCTCTTGCAGCAGCGCCAGGGAGCACGTCGTGCCCAGGTCCGGCGGTCGTTGGATCAACACGACTGCACGTATATCCGCCCGCAAGCCCTCGACAAAACGAGTGAGATAAAAGTAAGGATGTATGGACTCCGAGTAAGAAGCCAAATGATTCACAATTAGTTCAAAACAATCAATGTAATCCGCCACAGATGAAGTCTCTCAGATGGTGTAAAACTGACGAATTAAGAGCTGGTGTTTATCCCGGCCGAAACGGGTGCAGAGCAGAGCTGCAAATGCTTCCCAATCAAATTCTGAGAGGCGGTTTGGAGAGATTGTAACCAAACAGAGGCTGCCCCAGAGAAATTGAGTGCAGCCATAGGTGCCCAGAAGGAAGGATGGATGCCGAACATGGAGAAATACTGCTCACAGAGTGTTTTCCGCAGTTTCGGGTTGTCTCTAGCAAACTAAGGAAAAGTAACTGACGGGTGCGCTTGGCCCAACTCGGCGAGCATTTGGCTCGCATGAGCGAAGGGGGACAGAGGAGGAGGGGGCGACTGGAGGGTGTACTGACCAGTGCCCGGGAGCGGCGCCGGCGGAGTCGCCAGCAGCATCTCCCGGTGAAGAAATGCGTCACCGTGGTCCTTCGACCCGTGTGGCTACGAGACCACTACCGAGCTCGTGTCCAGGCTTGGATCAGGTGCGCTGGTCTCTTTGGCTGCCACACTGATAACCCACAAGTGTAGGGGATCGCAACAGCTTTCGAGGGTAAAGTATTCAACCCAAATTTATTGATTCCACACAAGGGGAGCCAAAGAATATTCTTGAGTATTAGTAGTTGAGTTGTCAATTCAACCACACCTGGATAACTTAGTATCTGCAGCAAAGTATTTAGTAGCAAAAGTGGTATGATAATAAAGGTAACGGTAGCAAAAGTAAAGATAAATGTTTTTGGTTTTTGTAGTAGTTGTAACAGTAGCAACGGAAAAATAATAAGTGAAGAACAATATATGAAAAGCTCATAGGCAATGGATCAATGATGGATAATTATTCCGGATGCGATTCTTCATGTAATAGCTATAACATAGGGTGACACAAAACTAGCTCCAGTTCATTAATGTAATGTAGGTGTGTATTCCGTAAATAGTCATACGTGCTTATGGAAAAGAACTTGCATGACATCTTTTGTCCTACCCTCCCGTTGCAGAGGGGTCCTTACGGAAACTAAGGGATATTAAGGCCTCATTTTAATACAGAACCGGAACAAAGCATTAGCATATAGTGAATACATGAACTCCTCAAACTACGGTCATCACCGAGAAGTATCCCGATTATTGTCATTTCGGGGTTGTCGGATCATAACACATAATAGGTGACTATAGACTTGCAAGATAGGATCAAGAACACACATATATTCATGAAAACATAATAGGTTCAGATCTGAAATCATGGCACTCGGGCCCTAGTGACAAGAATTAAGCATAGCAAAGTCATAGCAACATCAATCTCAGAACATAGTGGATACTAGGGATCAAACCCTAACAAAACTAACCTGATTACATGGTAAATCTCATCCAACCCATCACTGTCCAGCAAGCCTACGATGGAATTACTCACGCACGGCGGTGAGCATCATGAAATTGGTGATGGAGGATGGTTGATGATGACGACGGCGATGAATCCCCCTCTCCGGAACCCCGAACGGACTCCAGATCAGCCCTCCCGAGAGAGATTAGGGCTTGGCGGCGGCTCCGTGTCGTAAAACGCGATGAAACTTTCTCTCTGATTTTTTTCTCCCCGAGACGGAATATATGGAGTTGGAGTTGAGGTCGGTGGAGGTCCAGGGGGCCCACGAGATAGGAGGTCGCGCCCTACAGGGGGGCGCGCCCCCTGTCTCGTGGACAGGCCCTGGGCCCCCTGGCATTAATTCTTTCGCCAAAAATTCTTATTAATTCCAAAAGTGCCTCCGTGGATTTCCAGGACATTCCGAGAACTTTTCTTTTCTACACATAAAACAACATCATGGTAGCTCTGTTGAAAACAGCGTCAGTTCGGGTTAGTTTCATTCAAATCATGCAAGTTAGAGTCCAAAATAAGGGCAAAAGTGTTTGGAAAAGTAGATACGTTGGAGAAGTATCAACTCCCCCAGGCTTAAACCTTTGCTTGTCCTCAAGCAATTCAGTTGATAAACTGAAAGTGATAAAGAAAAACTTTTACAAACTCTGTTTGCTCTTGTTGTTGTAAACATGAAAAGCCAACATTCAAGTTTCAGCAAATATTATGAACTAACCATACTCACAATAACACATAGCTCTCACAATTACTCATATCAATAACATAATCAGCTAGCGATCCATAATAATAAAACTCGGATGACAACACTTTCTCAAAATAATCATAACATGATATAATAAAATGGTATCTCGCTAGCCCTTTCTAAGACCGCAAAACATAAATGCAGAGCACCTTTAAAGATCAAGGACTGACTAAACATTGTAATTCATGGTAAAAAGAGATCCAGTCAAGTCATACCCAATATAAACCAATAATAAAGAATGCAAATGACAGTGTGCTCTCCAGCGGGTGCTTCTTAATAAGAAGGGTGATGACTCAACATAAAAGTAAATAGATAGGCCCTTCGCAGAGGGAAGCAGGGATTTGTAGAGGTGCCAAAGCTCGATTTTAAAATAGAGATTGAATAATCATTTTGAGCGGCATACTTTTACTATCAACGCAACAACTATGAGATGGTTGTATCTTCCATACTAAATGCATTATAGACAGTTCCCAAACAGAATGGTAAAGGTTTATACTCCCCCAACCACCAACAAGCATCAATCCATGGCTTGCTCGAAACGACGAGTGCCTCCAACATACAACAGCCCTGGGGGAGTTTTGTTTAATTATTTTGATTTGCTTTGATCGTTTTGGATCATGGGACTGGGCATCCCGGTTACCAGCCCTTTCTCGTGAATGAGGAGCGGAGTCCACTCCTCGTGAGAATAACCCACCTAGCATGGAAGATATAGGCAGCCCTAGTTGTAACATGAGCTGCTCGAGCATACAAAACAGAATTTCATTTGAAGGTTTGGAATTTGGCACATACAAATTTACTTGGAACGGCAGGTAAATACCGCATATAGGTAGGTATAGTGGACTCATATGGAACAACTTTGGGGTTTAAGGAGTTGGGATGCACAAGCAGTATTCCCGCTTAGTACAGGTGAAGTCTAGCAAAAGACTAGGAAGCGACCAACTGAGAGAGCGACAACAGTCATAAACATGCATTAAAATTAATTCACACCGAACACAAGCATGAGTAGGATATAATCCACCATGAACATAAATATCGTGAAGGCTATGTTGATTTGTTTCAACTACATGCGTGAACATGTGCCAAGTTGAGTCACTCAATTCCTTCAAAGGCGGATACCATCCCATCATACCACATCATAATCATTCTAATAGCATGTTGGAACGCAAGGTAAACCATTATAACTCATAGCTAATCAAGCATGGCACAAGCAACTATAATCTCTAAATGTCAATGCAAATATGTTTACTTCATAATAGCTGACTCAGGAACGATGAATCATCATATTTACAAAAACAAGAGAGGTCGGGTTCATACCAGCTTTTCTCATCCCAATAAGTCCATCATATATCGTCATTATTGCCTTTCACTTGCACGACCGAACAGTGTGTATAATAATAAGAGTGCACGTGCATTGGACTAAGCTGGAATCTGCAAGCATTCAACTCAAGAGAGAAGACAAGTAATATGGGCTCTGAGTTAAATAGACAATCATGCATATAGGAGCCACTAAGCATTTTCAATATGGTCTTCTCGACCCCCAAGGGAAAGAAAATAAAATAAAAATATTTACACGGGAAAGCTCCCAACAAGTAAGAAGAAGAACTAGAAATCTTTTTGGGTTTTCATTTTAATTTCTACCACAAGCATGGAAATTAAACTAACTAATTTTTTTGGTTCTTCTTAAGGTTTATCAAACAAACAAGAAGAAAACTGGAAAAAGAAATTTAAACTAGCATGGATAATACAATGAAAGAGTATGAGCACCGACGACTAGTGTGTAAACATGAAGGTAAAGTCGGTGAGAAATACGTACTCCCCCAAACTTAGACTTTTGGCCTAAGTTGGTCTAGTACCAATGACCGCCTGGCTGATATCCATAAGTGAAACTGGGGTTGTACTAAGATGCAGAGGCAACAGTCTCCTGAGCAGCAGCGTGTTGGCGAGCTGCCTCCATTCCCCTCTCATATTCAGTTGCTTCTTCCCTGGTGACAACGTATCTTCCTCTTGCCTGATAATCAAAAATGTAGGGGGCAGGAAGAGTAACAGGGACGATGTTGCGCCTGTCATAGATTAGTCGATAATGGAGGAATTGTTCATTCCTCTCAAGAAAATGATGGTCAAACATAGCTTCTTTATCCAAGTAAACAGGAGGTACAATCATATCCCCCTCTTGTGGAGCTATATTAAGAAAATTTGCCACACGGGTTGCATAATTTCCTCCAAAGAAGTCTCCCCTTCTACTATTATTCTGCAACCTACGTGCAACTATTGCCCCCAGGTTATAACCTTTATAACCTGACACAGCACTCTTGAGGACACAAAGATCAGGGGCACACATGTGACATATTTCGTCCTTACCTTTAATGCATCTACCAATAAAGAGAGCAAAGTAATGTATAGCAGGAAAATGAATGCTCCCTATGGTAGCTTGTGCTATGTCCCTAGATTCTCCCATAGTAATACTAGCAAGAAAATCTCTAAATTCAGTTTTGCGAGGATCATTAATATTACCCCACTGTGGGAGTTTGCAAGCAGTTGTGAAATTCTCTAAATCCATGGTATAAGATGTATCATAAATATCAAACATGACACTAGGAGAATTACGCGCAGAAATATATTCGAACCTTCGCACAAAGGAATCAGTCAATTGATAATATTGAGGACACTTATCTCGTAAGAAGTCCTCCAGCTCGGCATTACGCACATACGCGTCAAATTCCTCCTTGAAGCCTGCTTCGACCATAAAATCATCGGATGGCCACTCACAAGCCCGTACATTTGCGTCCCTCGGCAATTCAACATCTTGCTCATGTATAGCAATCCTTGGCCCTTTCTTTGCCGAGGAACTGCCTTGGTACATTCTTCTAAGCATATTTCTTTTTTTGAAAATTTCTGAAATTTTAGTAACTTCAAAATATAAGTGAATAAAACTAAACAAGATTGATAGCAACTACTCCTACAAGTGTCTAGAGCCTATATCATGCGTTGGAATTGCTTGGGACCTCCTAAATTTGACATGCAAGCTCAAGAACATGGTCACCTATGCAGCAAAAATTTGCAATGAATAAAGCACTAGAACAAAAACTAATTGGACCAATGGAGGAGTCACATACCAAGCAACAATCTCCCAAAGCAGTTTTGTGAATGGAGCTTTGAGCTAAGAGATCGAAAATCGCAGCAAAACGAGCTAGAACTCGTGCTTGAGCTGGATGGGGATTTTTTTGGGTAGAAGATGAAGTGTGTGGGTGCTGGCATAAGTGGAGGGGAGCCACCAGGGGCCCATGAGACAGGGGGGCGCGCCCTATAGGGGGGGCGCCCTCCTCTCTCGTGGCCTGTTGCTTGCCCCTCCTGCAGTGTTTTTAGTGCCTAAAATCCTCAAATATTCAAGAAAAAATCATACTAAATTTGCAGGGCATGTGGAGCACTTTTATTTTCAGACTATTTTTTTAATGCATGGATAATTTAGAGAACAGACAGATAATACTACTTTTGCCTCATTTATTCTAAATAACAGGAAGTAAAAAGAGGGTACAGGAGGTTGTGCCTTCTAGTTTCATCCATCTCGTGATCATCAAAATGAACCCACTAACAAGGTTGATCAAGTCTTGTTAACAAACTCATTCCGAATAACACGGAACCGGAGAAATTTCAAATAACACTAAGTTACCTCAACGGGGATATAAAAATCCCCAACAATAAGAATATCATACTTTTTCTTGACAGTAGGGAGAGGAAATTCAAAACCTCCAAAAATGATAGTTGGAACTTTTTCAATAGAATTGATGCTATGAACTTGAGATTGTTTCCTCGAAAAGTGTGTCGTATGCTCATTACCATTAACATGAAAAGTGACATTGCCTTTGTTGCAATCAATAACAGCCCCTGCAGTATTAAGAAAAGGTCTACCAAGGATAATAGACACACTATCGTCCTCAGGAATATCAAGAATAACAAAGTCCGTTAAGATAGTGACATTTGCAACCACAACAGGCACATCCTCACAAATGCCGACAGGTATAGCAGTTGATTTATCAGCCATTTGCAAAGATATTTCAGTAGGTGTCAACTTATTCAATTCAAGTCTACGATATAAAGAGAGAGGCATAACACTAACACCGGCCCCAAGATCACATAAAGCGGTTCTAACATAATTTCTTTTAATGGAGCATGGTATAGTTGGAACACCTGGATCTCCAAGTTTCTTTGGTATTCCACCCTTAAAAGTGTAATTAGCAAGCATGGTGGAAATTTCAGCTTCCGGTATCTTTCTTTTGTTTGTAATGATATCCCTCATATACTTAGCATAAGGATTTACTTTAAGCATATCAGTTAAGCGCATACGTCAGAAAATAGGTCTAATCATTTCAGCAAAGTGCTCAAAATCCTCATCATCCTTTGACTTGGATGGTTTAGGAGGAAAGGGCATGGGTTTCTGAACCCATGGTTCTCTTTCTTTACCGTGCTTCCTAACAACAAAACCTCTCTTATCATAACGTTGACTCTTTGATTGTGGGTTATCAAGATCAATAGCAGGTTCAATCTCTACATCATTGTCTTTACTAGGTTGAGCATCAACATGAACATTATCATTCACATTATCACTAGGTTCATGTTCATCACCTGATTGAGTTTCAGCATCAGAAATTGAAATATCATTGGGATTCTTAGGTGTGTCTATAGTAGGTTCACTAGAAGCATGCAAAGTTCTATTGTTTTTCTTTTTCTTCTTTTTAGAAGAACTAGGTGCCTCTAAATTATTTCTCTGAGAATCTTGCTTGATTCTCTTAGGGTGGCCTTCAGGATACAAAGGTTCCTGAGTCATTCTACCAGTTCTAGTAGCCACTCTAACAGCAAAGTCATTTTTATTATTTAATTCATCAAGCAAATCATTTTGAGCTTTAAGTACTTGCTCAGCTTGAGTAGCAACCATAGAAGCATATTTGATAACGCGGTGAAGTTCATCTTTAACTCTAGCCAGGTTATCACTTACGCGTCCTATCTCAAAAGCATTATTCTTTAACTCTCTACCAACATAAGCATTAAAACTTTCTTGTCTAGCCATAAAGTCATCAAATTCATCTAAGCAAGGGCTATGAAATTTAGTAGAGGGTATTTCAACTTTATCATATCTATAGAGAGAATTTACCTTTACTACCTGTGTCGGGTTATCAAGACAATGTGGTTCTTCAGGCGGTATATTAAGACCATGTATTTCTTCAATAGGTGGTAAATTCTTAACATCTTCAGCTTTAATACCTTTTTCTTTCATTGATTTCTTTGCCTCTTGCATATCTTCAGGACTGAGAAATAAAACACCTCTCTTCTTTGGAGTGGGTTTAGGAATAGGCTCAGGAGTTGGCTCAATTGGTTCAGGAATTACTTCAGGAATTAGCTCAGGAAGAGTCCAATTATTTTCATTAGTCAACATCTTATTCAATAGTATTTCAGCTTCGTCGACTGTTCTTTCCCTAAAAACACAACCAGCACAACTATCCAAGTAGTCCTTGGAGGCATCGGTTAGTCCATTATAAAAGATATCAAGTATTTCATTTTTCTTAAGAGGGTGATCAGGCAAATCATTAAGTAACCGGAGAAGCCTCCCCCAAGCTGGTGGGAGACTCTCTTCTTTGATTTGCACAAAATTATATATTTCCCGCAAGGCAGCTTGTTTCTTATGAGCAGGGAAATATTTAGCAAAGAAGTAATAAATCATATCCTGGGGACTACGCACACAACCAGGAGCAAGAGAATTATACCAAGTCTTAGCATCACCCTTTAATGAGAACGGAAATATCTTAAGGATATATAAATAGCGAGACTTCTCATCATTAGTAAACAGGGTGGCTATATCATTCAACTTGGTAAGATGTGCCACAATAGTTTCAGATTCAAGGCCATAAAAAGGATCAGATTCAACTAAAGTAATAATTTCAGGATCAACAGAGAATTCATAATCCTTATCAGTAACACAGATAGGTGAAGTAGCAAAAGCAGGATCGGGTTTCATTCTAGCATTAAGAGATTGTTGCTTCCATTTAGCTCATAATTTCTTAAGATCATTTCTATCATTGCAAGCAAGGATTTCCATAGCAGCTGTTTCATTCATAACATAACCCTTAGGAACAATAGGTAATACATAATCATTGGGGGAACCTTCATCATCACTATCATCAATAATAGTTTCTTCAATATTTTCATTCCCCCTAACTCTAGCAAGTTGTTCATCAAGAAATTCACCTAATGGCAAAGTAGTATCACGCACAGAAGTAGTTTCATCATGCATAGCAGAAGTGGCATCATCAATAACATGCGACATATCAGAATTCATAGCAGTAGCAGGTTTAGGTGTCGCAAGCTTACTAATAACGGAAGGAGAATCTAGTGCAGAGCTAGATGGCAGTTCCTTACCTCCCCTCGTAGTTGAGGGCAAAATCTTGGTTTTAGCGTCCTTTAAGTTCTTCATAGTGATCAACAGATATAAATCCCAAGTCACTTAGAGAATAGAGCTATGCTCCCCAGCAATGGCGCCAGAAATTAGTCTTGATAACCCACAAGTGTAGCGGATAGCAACAGCTTTCGAGGGTAAAAAGTATTCAACCCAAATTTATTGATTCGACACAAGGGGAGCCAAAGAATATTCTTGAGTATTAGCAGTTGAGTTGTCAATTCAACCACACCTGGATAACTTAGTATCTGCAGCAAAGTATTTAGTAGCAAAAGTGGTATGATAATAAAGGTAACGGTACCAAAAGTAAAGATAAATGTTTTTGGGTTTTTGTAGTAGTTGTAACAATAGCAACGGAAAAGTAAATAAGTGAAGAACAATATATGAAAAGCTCGTAGGAAATGGATCAATGATGGATAATTATGCTGGATGCGATTCCTCATGTAATAGCTATAACATAGGGTGACACAGAACTAGCTCCAGTTCATCAATGTAATGTAGGCATGTATTCCGTAAATAGTCATACATGCTTATGGAAAAGAACTTGCATGAAATCTTTTGTCCTACCCTCCCATTGCAGCGGGCTCCTTATGTAAACTAAGGGATATTAAGGCCTCCTTTTAATAGAGAACCGGAACAAAGCATTAGCATATAGTGAATACATGAACTCCTCAAACTACGGTCATCACCGAGAAGTATCCCGATTATTGTCACTTCGGGGTTGTCGGATCATAACACATAATAGGTGACTATAGACTTGCAAGATAGGATCAAGAACACACATATATTCATGAAAATATAATAGGTTCAGATCTGAAATCATGGCACTTGGGCCCTGGTGACAAGGATTAAGCATAGAAAAGTCATAGCAACATCAATCTCAAAACATAGTGGATACTAGGGATCAAACCCTAACAAAACTAACTTGATTACATGGTAAATCTCATCCAACCCGTCACCGTCCAGCAAGCCTACGATGGAATTAATCACGCACGGCGGTGAGCATCATGAAATTGGTGATGGAGGATGGTTGGTAATGAAGACGGCGATGAATCCCCCTCTCCGGAACCCCGAATGGACTCCAGATCAGCCCTCCCGAGAGAGATTAGGGCTTGGCGATGGCTCCGTGTCGTAAAACGCGATGAAACTTTCTCTGATTTTTTTCTCCCCGAGACAGAATATATGGAGTTGGAGTTGAGGTCGGTGGAGGTCCAGGGGGCCCACGAGATAGGATGCCGCGCCCTACAGAGGGGGGTGCCCCCCTGTCTCGTGGACAGGCCCTGGGCCCCCTGGCATTAATTCTTTTGCCAAAAATTCCTATTAATTACAAAAAGTGCCTCCGTGGATTTCCAGGACATTCCAAGAACTTTTCTTTTCTACACATAAAACAACATCATGGTAGTTCTGCTGAAAACAGCTGCAGTCCGGGTTAGTTTCATTCAAATCATGCAAGTTAGAGTCCAAAACAAGGGCAAAAGTGTTTGGAAAAGTAGATATGTTGGAGACGTATCACACACCAGGCGCTGCCGCCGTAGGCAGGCGCCCCTGCTGCAGATCCGCCACCGCATCGGCGAGCTGGTCGACGCGGCGCTCCAGATCGGGCTGCCGGGCTGCCAGATCGTCCAGCTTGGCAGTGTCCACGTGGATCACCGCCGTGTTGCTGCGGAGCTCCAGTCAAAATTCCTCCATAGAGCTTTTGATCTTGTCCATGTACCCCTTCACGGTCGGATCCATGGCCTCGATCTGAATTCGAGCTTGGTGCAGATGACGGGTTTCAATGAACTGCGCCAGATCGCGCATGGTGTCGTGGAATAGTCATGTCAAATGTCCTCGTGAAAGGACTTAGTTGTGGAGCCATAGCAACTAGGAAGCTTGAAGGGGTTAAATCGGGACAAAGGACACGAGAGAGTTTATACTAGTTCGGCCCCTTATGGTGAAGGTAAAGCCTACGTCTAGTTGGGTTGGTATTGATGTTTCGATGACCAGGGAGCGAGATACGCTATGCCTGGCTCTCGATGAATTGTTTCTTGCCCTAAGCCGCCAGCAGGTCGTCCCCTTATATACACGGGTTGATGCCCTGTGGCTTACAGAGTCCCGGCCGGCTTATAAACAGTGTCCGGCTCGGTGACTAGTTAAATCTACCTTATGATACAAGTCATGCTATCATGGCGGTTTACTACAATGGGCCTTAAGCCGCCTGTGGGCCTTAAGCCCTTTATTGAATCGCCATCTTCATGCTTGGCCTTGGGCTTCTCTCTGATGAGTCTTCTTTGTGTAACCCGGCCCCTCCTGGGTGGCTTACACAAATAGTTATATCCCCAACATTAGGCCCCAAATTGATTTGAGCCTGTTCATGTCAATCTAAAAATTATTTTTAAAGAATTAAATCTTCAGTCTTCTGACTATACAGAGGGTTTTCGTTAACCCACCATGGCGTCATCTTCTGGATCCGTCTTAACCTGGCGTGACGTCGTCCTTCCTTTAATTCATTTTCTATTCCATCATATCCTTCAACGGATCTCTTCTTTATTGATTGTTCCGAAAATCGAGGCGTCGGGGCCGCTGGATAGTAATTCTTATCTCGTCATTTCCCGCGCCGTCTCAGTTATCCTCTCCCTTTAAATAGACATGACTTAGGTCTTTCATTTTCCTCCTTTCAATCGTCTTCTTCCTCTCCTCTCTGCCACTCGAGCTCCGCCGCCGCCACCGTTGAACCCCTCGTCTTCATCGACTTAAGCCGCTGCATCAACCTGACTTTGACCAGAGATCGACGGCGAATCCTCCACAACTCGTCCTCATCCGTGAGTTCCTCTCCTCCCCTTTCTTAGATCTACATTGAAGCTCCGCTGAGTTCATCGGCGTTCATCACTGTCCGACGCAAACCCTCTCTAGTTTTCACCTCCAATGCCCTGTTTAGATCGTAAAAACTATGCAGAACTGCTGCGGTAGTTGTTTGTGTTGATCTTCCATAGAAATATATCTCATTTCCCTCGTTTAGAAACCCTTTTCAAGTGTATGAACTTCTCTGCCCTATTTTTAGGTCTAGGAAATTTTTCTTTCAGAGCAATCATTTGATCCAGAATAATAGCTGTCGTCTGTGAAACTTGTTTCTATCACCCGGAAAGCTTCTTCAGAAAAATGCCCTTTAAACACCACTGTCAGGTGTCCGGTTGAAATAAGTGACACTGAACTATAAGCCTTGCCTTCTTCTCATGATCTTAAGAATTCTTGAATTGCCCTTGACACTGGTAGCGGCTTAAATATTATTGCACAATCACCCTTATATCATTAGGCCCCTTTCTTAAGCCGCCACTTTAAATAATTTAGATATTTCTCCCGGGTTAAAGTTGAACCGGAGCTTTCTTATTTTGTCGTAGGCCAACTGTTGTCATGGCTCCTAAGGCGGCCAAAACTCCTATGACTAAAAGCAAACTTGCCGAGTTCGTGAAGTCTGGCCATCTGCCAAAGAAAGAGATCATGTCTTACCGTGCCCTCACCCATCTGAAGAGATACCTCAACCCAAAGATGGGGAGGTAATAGTGTTCATGGATCACATGAACCGGGGATTTGCCCCTCCCGGCTCAAAATTCTTCAGGGAAGTTCTGAATTTCTTCGACCTTAGACCTCAAGACATTGGACCCAATTCCGTGTCAAATCTTTGCAATTTTCAAGTCTTCTGCGAGGTGTACCTGGGAGAGGAGCCAAGTCTACTTTTGTTCAGAGAACTTTTTTTTTGAACCGGCAAAATGAACGTGCCAATGGACCTAGCCTTGAACTTGGCAGCATCTCAATCCAGCGGCGGCGAAATTGTTTTTTTCCTTATGTTGAACTACCAAGTCACCCGAAAGATTGGAACCAGACATGGTTCTACTGTCAAGACACGTCACCGGCTGATGAGAGTCCTCTACCCGGCTTTCGCGCCCTGCGCCTTGAATCCAACCATCATCTGGCGGACAAATTGACTGCTGTTGAGCGCCTGCCTCTTAATCCCACCATTAAGAAGATCAAAGCCCTTTTAGGCAACGGGTTAAGTGGCATCGATTTGGTCCGGGTCTGGGTCACCTGGCGGATACTACCATTAAGCCGCCGCTCCGGCTTAATGTGTACTTACACAGGCAAGAAGGAGGACCCAATGCGTCATAGTCCTGATGACTTACCAGATGATGTGGTAGATGCTACAGTCCAGTCACTGTTGAAGGAGGGCACTGTAACCAGTAATACCTTCGGTTTACTTCCCTTCTGCAAGAAGAACCCGACCCCTGCAGTAAGTTACCGATCTTCATAAATACTCTTTAACATATTATACCTTCTTGTACTTATGATTCCTTATCTTTTCCACAGGCCGGTGATAATTTCTGGAAGGTCAAGTATGACCATGAGGCTGCCAAACAGTCCAGGGCAGCCAAGAAAACTGAAAGGAAAGCCGCCAAGACGGGCACCTCAAAGAAGAAGAAACCCAGCGCCTCCGATATGCTTAAATTGGATGACTCTTCTTCCGATGAGGAAGAGGTAATATTTTGATTTTCTTTAACTCCTTTGTCGTTATTTTACTAACATGTTATCCTTTCAGGAAGATACAGGGAACAGTCAAGCAATTGACGAAGAGGTAACTATAATCTCCTCCGACTCAGAGCCTTTGCCAACACAAAAAATCCGAAGGGTGACACGGAAAGTAAGATTTTCACATCCTCTAGCTTACCAAGATCCTCAATTTCTTTTGAAGCAACAACAACTTGAGAATCGGCGGCAGACTCGGGCCAACCAAGATGCAGAACTCTCCTCCGGCTTACCTGATGCAACCAGGAAGCGTCGGACCGAGGTTATCTCCGATTTACGTTCTGCTTTACATTTGGCGGGTCTAATTCGCCAACCTCTCAATTCATCTGACTCCAATTATCAGGATACCTCTCCGTCTTCCGATGAGTCGATGCAATCAAACATGCCGGCTTTTAAAACAGCTCCCGGGTAATGTAACCTTTCTTACTTCAAGTTTTTCCATACTTATACTTTGATACTCATCCTTCCACTTTGATTGACAGCCTGCAAGTGAAGCCCAGCAAGAGGGCAAAGAAGAATAAGCCGTCCCGAGACCCGGTGGTCACTGAACCGGCACCTGACTCATCCATTCCTGACAGCTCCACCCATCAGCCACCGCCTGAACCGGCGTCTGATATTCCGGTGCCAACCTCTGACCCGCCTGTAGACGACGTTATCCACAACTCTGATAACCCGGAAATTCCTAGCCCGGTCAAGGCGACTAATCCGGAAGTTGAATTTCTGAAAAGCCAATATGTTGAACCGGGCGGCCTACTGTTCTTGCCCAATGCACTGCCAAGGAGGAGTTTTCTCAACGTCGGAAAGCCAAACAGGACATCACTGATTATACTCACCTAAGCATTGGTGATATAGTTTCGGGCTATCTGAACCAAGTACACAATAGTCATGACCTGGAAATTGACATGGTGAAGCAAATACAGCACAAATCGGAGGTATAACTTATGCTTTTTTCCTGAACCTTACTTACTGTACCAGCCCCCAAGTCTATTACTTATGAATGAATATGTTGTAGACTTAGAAATCTACTTACTGTTAGTTTGTCCGGTTTAAAGTGAATACATTTAACCTGGTGATAGCATGAGACTTTGAATTTGTATTACACATTAGCCCCCAAGTGTCAAGTATCTTAACTTGTAAAGTGCTTGAGACTTAATATGTATGACTCGATAGGATAGGTTAAAAAATTCTTTAAGCATACATTAGCCCCCAAGTGCCAAGTATCTTTACTTGTAAAGTGTTTGGGACTTGAATGTTATCTTACCGTGATTCTTACCATAACCTGATGTCAATGCAGGCCACCATAAGTCAATTTGAGTCGGAGATTGCTGATCTGAAGAGCCAGTTGAAAACCCAAGAGCTCGAAACTCAGAAAGCCAACTCCAAGTTTGAATTAAGTGTCTCTGAATAAGAGAAGCTGAAGAAAAATTTTGAATCGGAGAAGAAAACTTGGGTTGATGAGAGAGCTTCACTGGTGACTCGGGCCGAAACAGCAGAAGCATCTCTTGCCGAGGCAACAACCGAGTTGTCCGACTTAAAACGGCAAATATCCCAAATGTCTTAGCCATCTTCGGTAAGTCACTCTAAAAACCCTTAAATATTGTAATCTTCCAAGGGTTATTGTAATAGTCACCTCTGGCTTACTGTTATACCTATGAACATACAGGCCCCAGGAGTACCAATCTGAAGGAAAATATGTTGATCAAGCTTAAGGCGGTGTACACCTTAGTGGAGCAGCTGTACTCCGGGTCACAACGTGCTTTGGCCGTTGTGGCTTTATCAAATACCGCTCCTCGCCTTCTACAAGATGTGTTGAGGCATCTTTCGGTGCTACCTCAACGAATTCAGGATTTAAGGCGGGCATCTGCGAGAGCCGGAGCCGTGGCCGCATTAAGTCGGGCAAAAGCATGGGTGCCAGAACTTGACCTTGCTGATCTCTCTCTCAGATATCCAAGCCTGAAGGAGGACGGTACTGCTTTTGACGACCAAGACTTCACTGCCTGTGTCAAAGTCGTACGTCCCCTGGCGACTCTCATTGGGAACGATACTGATCTTACTAAGTATTCGCCGGGCTATGACAGCGAGAACCGGAGAATCCTAAACATCCCATATGACCAAGTCAGCCTGATCCCTCCAACGCGTAAGCATACCTTTGCCCCTGAAGTGGACCTGGCCAGTTTAATAAATGATGAGGCTGAATTTGAAGCCATGAGCGGCATTGACTGGGTCTCGTCCACCTTCTAGGACAAAACAACCGAAGGAGAGGTGGAGAAGGATAACCCGGAGTCTTCAAGCCAGCCGGAGGAATGAACCGCCAGGCATTTGATAACTTTGCCAAAACAATGCTTCACCTATTCAGACTCGGGGAGTCTTGTAATAGGATAGAAAAACTTCTTAATGCTTGTCATGCCCTCACGCATGTTTATGGTGCTTATTACTTTTGTAAGCCGTCATCACCATATTTCTCTGGCTGATGTTAACCATATATTTCCTTGATGTTTAACTTACTTTATCTTATCCTGCACATAAAACAAGCCAAATTTTCTAGGCGGTTTACTGCACCAGGGGGTTATAGAGTATTGATAACCCGAAACATGATCAAAAGACATCATATACAGATCGGTTCATGATTATTTAAAATATAATCACAACAGTATACATGTGACCCTTTTGATAGTCCTCCCGGCTCATTTGATGCTTTACCTGGTGCTTTTAGAACCTGGGGTAATCAATTTTAACCGGAAGAATCAAGAACCATCTCCTCAAGAAGGTTTCAATGATAGTTAAAATGACTAGACTTATAAGCAATGTTCACAGGCTCCTGATTCAAATACGATCAGAAAACCGTCCCAAAGGGGTTAAGCTAAGATTCGGATACGATCATATAGCCCTCAGTGCCTTTGGCGATGCCGATCAAGTGGGTATCGACAGCTATGTTCTCATTGGTTTGAATACGACCTATGTTTGAACAGGAAGCCCCCAAGTGAACATAAGAGTTGTTTAATGACGCTGATTCGAATACGATCCACGTCAGACCCAAAGGGGTTAAGCTATGATTCAAATATGATCAAGAAGCCCCCAAGTAGGTTTGGCAGTATGCCGATCAAGTGGGTATCGACAGCTATGTTCTCTTTGGTTCGAATACGACCTATGTTTGAACAGGAAGCCCCCAGGTGACCATGGCTAGATTCAGATATGATCATAAGCCAGTCCAAAGGGTAAGCCGGATTCAGATGTGATCCGCTCCCTTTTGGTTGTCTCCATTACCTGACAAAGAAGACACATAGAGTTTTGTGGGTAAAAAGGACAGAGGTCCTGCTTTATTTCCTTATTTAATATGTACATCGTCAAAAAAATATACATCTTGAAAGCTGGTGGCTTAAGTATAAAAGGCCGGAGATGAGCTATATTCCATGGCCAGCGGGTCTCCTCCTCCGACTTAAGTGAGTCTTTGTGCTCTCGAATATCGATGAGGTAATATGACCCGTTGTGCAGATTCTTGCTGACCACAAAGGGCCCTTCCCAAGGCGGGGATAGCTTGTGCATGTTAGACTGATCCTGGATGAGCCGGAGCACCAAGTCACCTTCCTGAAAGGTTCTGCTCCTAACCCGGCGGTTGTGATAGCGACGCGGGTCTTGTTGATAAATCGCCGAGCGGTCTATTACCAAGTCTCGCTCCTCATCCAGCAAGTCAAGTGCATTCTGACGAGCTTCTTCGTTGTCAGCCTCAATGTAAGCCGCCACGCGGGGTGAATCGTGTCGGATGTCACTTGGCAGGACTGCCTCTGCTCCATAGACCATGAAGAAAGGTTTGTATCCCGTAGATCTGTTAGGCGTAGTGTTGATGCTCCATAGCACGGAGGGTAACTCCTCCACCCAACAACCCGGAGTCCGCTGTAAGGGGACTAAGAGCCGGGGCTTGATACCTTTCAGGATCTCTTGATTAGCTCTTTCTGCTTGACCATTGGATTGAGGATGAGCAACAACCGAAACATCAAGCCGGATATGTTCTCTTTGACAGAACTCTTCCATGGCACCCTTGGAGAGATTAGTGCCATTATCAGTTATGATGCTATGTGGGAAACCAAAACGAAATATCACCATTTTCATGAACTGAACCACCGTGGCTGCATCACACTTACTGACCGGCTCTGCCTCAACCCTCTTTGTAAACTTGTCTACTGCCACCAGCAGATGTGTCTTTTTATCTTTAGACCTTTTGAAAGGTCCAACCATGTCAAGCCCCCAGACTGCAAACGACCAAGTGATTGGGATCATCCTCAATTCTTGAGCCGCACATGAGCTCGTCGTGAGAACTTTTGACAACCGTCACATTTGCTGACCAGATCCTCCGCATCAACATGAGCCGTCAGCCAATAGAAACCATGACGAAAAGCTTTGGCTACGAGATATTTTGACCCGGCATGATGGCCACAATCCCCTTCATGGATCTCACGAAGTATTTCTTGCCCTTCTGCAGGGGATACACAGCGTTGGAACGCCCCTGTGACACTTAGGTGATGTAACTCGCCGTTAACAATCGTCATGGATTTGGAGCGCCTGATAATTTGTCTCGCCAAGGTCTCATCCTCAGGCAACTCACCCCGAGTCATATAAGCCAAGTAGGGCACTGTCCAATCCGGGATAGCATGAAGAGCCGCCACAAGTTGTGCCTCCGGGTCTGGTACTGCTAGCTCTTCCTCGGTAGGCACCTTGACAGAAGGGTTATGCAAAACATCGAGAAAGGTGTTGGGCGGCACCGGCTTACGTTGGGATCCCAACCGGCTTAAAGCATCAGCCGCCTCATTCTTCCTTCGATCGATGTGCTCCACTTGATAACCCGTGAAGTGACCAGCCACAGCGTCGACTTCACGACGATAAGCCGCCATAAGGGGGTCCTTGGAATCCCACTTACCTGACACTTGTTGAACCACAAGATCTGAGTTTCCCAAGCATCTTACCCGGCTTAAGTTCATCTCCTTAGCCATCCGAAGACCATGGAGTAAGGCCTCGTATTCAGCTGCATTGTTAGTACATGGAAACATAAGCCGGAGTACATAACAAAATTTGTCACCTCGAGGGGAAGTTAACACCACTCCAGCCCCCGAGCCTTCTAGCTGCCTGGACCCATCAAAGTGAATCGTCCAATATGTATTATCCGGCTTCTCCTCATGGGCCTGTAATCTATCCAATCATTGATAAAGTCTACCAAGGCCTGAGACTTAATAGCAGTACGTGGCATATATTTCAAATCGTGAGGCCCAAGCTCAATGGCCCACTTGGCGACTCGTCCTGTGGCCTCCCTGTTCTGAATGATGTCTCCCAAAGGGGCAGAACTTACCACAGTTATAGGGTGGCTTTGAAAGTATTGCTTCAACTTCCGGTTAGCCATAAACACCCCGTAAACAAGCTTCTGCCAATGTGGATACCTTTGCTTAGATTCAATGAGCACCTCACTGATGTAGTAAACCGGTCGTTGAATCGGATGCTCCTTGCCAGCTTCCTTACGCTCCACCACGATGGCAACGCAGACGGTTCGTGAATTGGCAGCCACATATAACAGCAAAGGCTCTTTATCAATGGGAGCCGCAAGAACCGGCGGTTCAGACAACTGTCTCTTCAAATCTTCAAAGGCAGCATCCGCGGCATCACTCCAGACAAAAGTGTCTGTTTTCTTCATCATCTGATACAGCGGTAGGGCCTTCTCACCTAACCGGCTTACGAACCGGCTTAAGCAGCAACGCGACCTGCCAATCGCTGAACATCATTGATGCACACCGGTTTAGCCAAAGAGGTAATTGCCTTAATCTTCTCCGGGTTAGCTTCAATGCCTCTATTTGATACCAGAAAACTCAAAAGCTTGCCTGCAGGTACACCAAATACACACTTGGCCGGGTTAAGCATCATCTTGTAAACCCGGAGATTATCAAAGGTCTCTTTTAAGTAAGATATCAAGGTTTTCTTTTCTCTGGACTTCACCACAATGTCATCCACGTAAGCATGAACATTACGCCCAATTTGATCGTGCAAACAGTTCTGCACACACCGCTGATAAGTCGCTTGGGCACTTTTGAGTCCAAATGGCATAGACACATAGCAGAAGGCTCCAAACGGAGTGATGAAAGCTGTCTTCTCCTGGTCCTTAACTGCCATTTTGATCTAATGGTAACCAGAGTAAGCATCCAAAAAACTCAAACGTTCACAACCCGCCGTAGCATCAATGATTTGATCAATACAGGGGAGAGCAAAGGGATCAGCCGGACAAGCCTTGTTTAAGTCCGTGTAGTCCACACACATCCGCCAGGTGCCGTTCTTCTTGAGGACAAGCACCGGGTTAGCCAACCACTCCGGGTGAAAAACTTCAATGATAAACCCGGCCGCCAAGAGCCGGGCGACTTCCTCTCCAATAGCTTTCCGTCTCTCTTCGTTAAAACGCCGAAGAAACTG
This sequence comes from Triticum aestivum, assembly GCF_018294505.1. Taxonomy (NCBI): domain Eukaryota; kingdom Viridiplantae; phylum Streptophyta; class Magnoliopsida; order Poales; family Poaceae; genus Triticum; species Triticum aestivum. The sequence continues at coordinate 127,596,015 of NC_057807.1, read as the reverse complement.
CCTGACCGGCTTATACCTCGGATCGATATTGAGAGTGTGCTCAGCGAGTTCCCTCGGTACACCCGGCATGTCAGAAGGTTTCCATGCAAAGATGTCCCGATTCTTACGGATGAACTCGATGAGCGCGCTTTCCTATTTGGGATCCAAATTGTTGCTGATGCTGAACTGCTTGGAAGGATCACCCAGGGTGAAGTCAACGAGCTTTGTCTCAGCTGCCGATTTAAACTTTAACGCCGAGTCGTGCTCTGTAGTTGGCTTCTTCAGGGATGTCATATCCGCCGGGTCAACATTATCTTGATAAAATTTGAGCTCTTCTACTGCGCAGGCCGACTCAGCATAAGCCGCGTCGCCTTCTTCACACTCCAGTGCTACCTTCCGACTGCCATGTACGGTGATGGTGCCCTTGTGACCCGGCATCTTGAGCTGCAAATAAACATAACATGGTCGGGCCATAAACTTAGCATAAGCCGGCTGCCCGAACAGAGCGTGGTATGGGCTCCTGATTTTGACCACCTCAAACGTCAACTTCTCTGCTCTGCAGTCATATTCGTCTCCAAAGACCACCTCCAGCTCAATTTTGCCAACTGGGTAAGCCGACTTACCAGGGACTACTCCATGGAAAACAGTGTTGGATGTTCTCAGATTTTTATCAGTTAATCCCATGTGTTGAAAGGTCTCATAATAGAGGATATTGATGCTACTACCCCCGTCCATGAGCACCTTAGTGAACTTATACCCTCCAACCTGAAGTGCCACCACCAAGGCTAACTGACCCGGGCTATCGACCCGCGGAGGATGATCTTCCCTGCTCCATATGATAGGCTGCTCTGACCACCTCAAATAATGAGGGATTGCCGGCTCAACAGAATTGACGGCCCTCTTATGAACCTTCTGGTCACGTTTGCATAAGCTAGTGGTAAATACGTGATACTGCCCACCATTCAATTGCTTTGGGTTGCTCTGATAACCCGACTGCTACTGCTGCTGCTCTCCTTGACCAGACTGCTATTGGTTATAGCCTCCTCCTTGATGTCCCTGAAAGCCGGAGCCTGAGCCGCCACCCGGGCCATGAAAACCGCCAGCCCTTGAACCGCCACCGGACCCATTATGACCATCATAGGTGTTGGAGTTTTTAAACGCCTTCATGATCGCGCAATCTTTCCACAGGTGTGTGGCGGGCCGCTCCCTAGTGCCATGTTTCGGGCAGGGCTCATTGAGTAGTTGTTCAAGAGATGGGACTGACCTACCGGATCGAGGCAGTTTACCCTTACGTCTCTGATTGTTACCCTGCGCATTGGTGTTAGCCACAAATTCTGGGTTACCATCCGCCTTATGCTTATTGCCACTTTGATTCCTCGGGTTATGCTGCTGACCCTTTCCATTGTCATTCTTCTTTCCCTTCCCTGTCTTCTCATCATCAGACGCGGGATCCTTGGTAGTATCAGAATCGGCATATTTAACTAAAGCCACCATCAGCGTACCCATATCCTTGCAGTCATGTTTAAGGCGCCCCAGTTTCTGCCTCAGCGGCTCAAAGCTACAATTCTTCTCCAGCATAAGGACTGCAGAGCCGGCATCCATATTGTCAGATGAATGAATTATCTCCTTGACCCGGCGCACCCAATGGGTGGTGGATTCGCCTCCCCCTGCTTACAATTCGTTAAGTCCACAATCGACATAGATTGCTTACATGTGTCCTTGAAGTTCTGGATGAACCGGGCCTTTAACTCTTCCCATGAGCCAATGGAATTGGGTGGCAGACCCTTTAACCAAGACCGGGTTGTTCCATCTAGCATCATGGTGAAATATTTAGCCATCGCCGCGTCACTGACCTCCAACAGCTCCATGGCCATCTCATAACTTTCGATCCATGCCCCGGGCTGTAAGTCGGCCATGTAATTTGGTATCTTTCGAGGTCCCTTAAAGTCCTTGGGCAGACGTACATTACGCAAAGCCGGTACCAAACAAGGAACACCACCGGTTCTAGTGGCTACTCCCGCCTCAACAGAAGTCGTTGGATACTCCGAGATGTCATGATAAGCCGCCTGTTGAGCCGCTGCCTGAGCCACCCACTCATTCTCCTGACGTATTCGATCCCGCACCGGATTATAGCCACCGGGCTGGTTACGGCGTTGAGCGTTGCTTGACAAAGCTTCCGACTCCATGTGCCTGCTGTAACTCGGGCTCCGGTTCTGGCGATGCGGCGCTAATCAAGGCGGGGGAGTTGAATGGATCCTGTCCCGGCTGTAAGAATAGGTCTCCTGCTGAGCTAAGGCCGTCTGGAGGATTTCTCTGACTCTCCGGGTCTCCACTACTGCCGGGTCATCACCGTCCATAGGAAGAGCCGCCAAACGTGTTGAAGCTGCGATCAAGTTCTCCATGGGGTTGGAAAAGTGACCCGGTGGGATCGGCACATAACGCGGCGGTGGCATGCTCACATGAGGAGGTGCCATCTCCCGAGGCTGAGTCGGCCCTCCTGTTTCGGCTGTCATAAGCTGATTGGCCTCCGGCGGGTTACTTGGGCCGGCCCCGGGTGTAGCAAAAAGAACCCGAGGGTCGTAATTCGGAGGTAAACGGGACTGAGTTTTCTGATGCCTCCTCCTCATTACCTCATTGGATGCGTTTAGGCTCATCGTGAGCTGGTAAGCTTTTGACTGCAAGCGCTGTGCCCGGGCGTCGAGAGCTGCCCGCTCTGTAGCTAGTCTAGTATCCTCAGCTTCCAAGGCCTCCTTGGCCTGAGCGATCTCCTCACGCACTTGTGCTACCGCTGCGTCATGCTCATCTTTGTCTGCAGGAATAACTGTGGCGGTTAACAGGGCCGTAAGCTTGTCCATGAGATCTATCAGCACCTGAGCCGGTGGGCGCACGGGGCCGCCTGCCCCGGCTGCTCCTAACCCGGATGTTATTGCTGCAGCAGCTGTAGATCTTGAGCCGGGCTGAGTTCCAGCCATGAAGACTCCAGCCCATCTTGGCGGCTCACAGGGGTCCGGAATACTGATGCCATCGGAACAGCCCCCGAGCATGCCGTCTTGCACTTGGTACAACGAATTTGTTGAACCGGCGGACGAATCACCGTCTGAGAGGACGGCCGTCTCACCCTTATCTTCAGATCCTTCAGAAAGTTCCCTTCTGTGGACGCAACCCACGAAGGCACGCTTCATGGCAGGTTCAGTCCGGGCCTTCCTCGCACGCTGAGCCGTCTCGACGAGGTCGGTGCAGTTGTCCGGATCAGGGCCCGGCTCACCGATCCGGCCGATGAAGACATGGATTCCGCCGAAGGGGACCCGGTATCCGTACTCAATTGAGCCGGCGTCGGGACCCCAACCTTCATCGTCGATGTAGATCTTGCCGCGACGACTCTTGGTCATCTGGCCCACTATGTATCCCTTGAGCCCTTCAAGGTTGCCCTTCAAGAACTCAAATCCACCATGCGCTGGCCCCATGGTGGGCGCCAACTGTCGTGGAATAGTCACGTCAGATGTCCTCGTGAAAGGACTTAGTTGTGGAGCCATCGCAACTAGGAAGCTTGAAGGGGTTAAATCGGGACAAAGGACACGAGAGAGTTTATACTAGTTCGGCCCCTTACAGTGAAGGTAAAGCCTACATCTAGTTGGGTTGGTATTGATGTTTCGATGACCAGGGAGCGAGATACGCTATGCCTGGCTCTCGATGAGTTGTTTCTTGCCCTAAGCCGCCAGCAGGTCGTCCCCTTATATACACGGGTTGACGCCCTGTGGCTTACAGAGTCCCGGCCGGATTATAAACAGTGTCCGGCTCGGTGACTAGTTAAATTTACCTTATGATACAAGTCATGCTATCATGGCGGTTTACTACAATGGGCCTTAAGCCGCCTGTGGGCCTTAAGCCCTTTATTGAATCGCCATCTTCATGCTTGGCCTTGGGCTTCTCTCTGATGAGTCTTCTTTGTGTAACCCGGCCCCTCCTGGGCGGCTTACACAAATAGTTATATCCCCAACACATGGGGAGGGTGGTGGTTGGTCTCTGATACCAAGTGTTAGGACAAGGATGGGAAGAATCGATCTATTGCCTCAAGTATGGTTCTCAGTCTCGATTACAAGCTGGTTACACGAATGGAAGAGGAACGATAGGAAACTAGGATTCTTGCTGTCGCCGAGCCATGATCCTATGGATGCCCATCTCCACCGGGTTGCCTTGGTTAAGTATGTGGGGTGACTGGGCTTCACCGGGTCCAGTCAGGCCCAAAGACGCGGGTGCTGGCCTTGGTCACGCGTTGGGGCTGGCCTGCTTCCGGTCCAGCGTGGTTGACAGGCGGGCCCGGTATGTCAGTGGTGCTGACAGTGTTTGGCCGAGACGATGCCTGTGTGCTCGTGGTGCAGTTAAGTCGGTAGGTAACCTGTTGTAGTTATCAAACATTATTGCTGAACCACACGACAGAGAAGTTGATCTTCTCCTGGTTATCTCTTTCCCCTCCCTCTCGAACCCTGACCAACTCCTTCCCTTGCCTTCCTAGATGTGATTGAGAGAGAAGAGTAGATCGGGCGAGCCTGTTATAGACAATGGAATAAGTACTCCTTGTTCCGGTGATGCTGATTTGAAGACCAGCTAGACAAAAATGAGGCCTGATCTACTTGCCGGTGGAGCTACCTGGGAAGACGGCGACAATTCGTGTTTTGGTCTTCTGATTCGCCGCAACATGTTTAATTTCGGTTCCATGAGGAAGTTAGTGAGGTTATGCCTCCCTGGTTATACCCTCCTTGTTTCTTTCTTTTCCGAGATGACAATCTGATCCTCGGTTTGTTGTTGCCAGCATCTTCTGGCTCCAACCAGCCACTTTTTGGACGATGTGTCAACTTTACCCTGGCTCTGAGGGTGTTCAGGAGATCCATGGGCGACATCGAGCTTTACTCATAGCACTCCGCCGGCAAGTGCAGAAGAAGTTGGCCTTGATATACCCAAGGACGGTCTTGTAAGGTTTGGACAAATTAATATATTAGTACTCTGGTACATGCAAAGTACATAAGTTGGAGTTCTAATTGCGTGGCACTACTTCGTAGAAACAAAATACGGAAAAGATATTGTTTTGGGTGATATCTCTTTTTTTAGTCAATATATTATGATTAATATGATGTGGGGAATACCCAGGAGTCCTTGTGGCTTATCTGGGGTGTTGTTGCGAGCTTGTTGTGTGGATTTATCACACTGACGTGTTACTGGTTTGAGAAGAATGTAGACACAGATACGAACAATTAGGTTACTGTACATGTGAATCCCAACCACCTAGACCATTGGATCAATATCAATCAACGGCTAATATCGCGTCCCAGGCCTGGGATTGAAATTTTCAAAACTTATACACCATGTAATAGTCTAATGTATATGACCTTGCCTTATTGTCGTTGTTGATACTTTTTCATACAAATTTGATCAAACTTTTCACTAATTCACTTTGAGACAAAAGTTATATGCCTTCTTTTAGGAAACAGAGGGAGTACCATAGTAATAAAGAGGGGCATGCTAAAGAGCATTGAATTATCATTTCAGACTGATAAACAAATTGTACTCCCTCTGTATCAGTGCATTAGACATATTATAAAAATCAAAAATCCCAAAACGCTTGGGCATAGTGCATTAACTCCCACCTCGTTTCTTGTTTCTTGACATGAATAAAGGAATCAACCAATAAGAGATGTGTGGCATGTATGCTTTCAATGACTTGAGACTACCTAGCATAGCATGCATTGGTCAGTTCATTGCATACAATGATATTAATTAGCAAATAAACATTAAGTTCTTTTGTTTTTTCCTCCATCTTGTCGCGGTGCAAAACCTAGTGATGTCATGCTTTACAAACGCAAAAGGTTGTAGACAAATTAAGCATGAACAAAAAATAGCATACCATACATTTTACCATTACCGAACTTAAACCTCACACAAAACAAGCTTTTCTCAGAGAAACGAGATCTGAATTTTATAAGAGAAGAAAATTGGAAGAGAATGAGATAATATAGATCATATAAGTAAAAGCGGAATAAACTCGGAAGGGATGGTGCGCTCACCGGTTGCCGGAGCTGCAGTATTGTCGAGCATCAAAGGTTGGCATGCTCACGTTGTTGATTATTGGTGGCGGACGGCGTGAACGCTCTGGGTGCTGCGTGTACACTAGAAGGTGAATAGGAGAGAAGTTCAAGGAACAATGGGTGAATAGCTCATGTGCTACGTTTTTTATGCGAATTGAAAAGGATGCAATGTAGTTGACAAAAATAGCTCGCGTGCGCATCTTACATGGAAATAATAGCCCCAATACGACCAGGTGGTTAAAACACGGGAACGGACGTCAACGGGGACTGCAGTCAACTGAAAAACAGGGGGTCAAACTTATTAGTGCATCTAGTGGTGGGTCCCACTTGGCAGTGCATCAATTCCTCGCCTGACTAAACCCGTGCTTCTCCCTTGCTTTTGGTTGCTGCTCTCTTCTTCATTCTCATCGGTGGCGGAGGAGGAGCTTTCATTTTGCCGGTGGAGCTTTCATTCACAGCCGCGGCGGCGTATGTGGTGAGTGTATTCGGACAATACGTGCCTTGCTGCCCTGTTGTCACTGGGAAAGGACACAACAAGATTGAACCCAAAGCTAAGCACTTCTCCCATTGCAAGAAATATCAATCTAGTAGGCCAAACCAAACTGATAATTCGAAGAGACTTGCAAAGATAACTTAATCACGCATAAAAGAATTCAGAGGAGATTCAAATATTTCTCATAGATAAACTTGATCATAAACCCACAATTCATTGGATCTCAACAAACACACCGCAAAAAGAGTTACATCGAATAGATCTCCAAGAAGATCGAGGAGAACTTTGTATTGAGAATCAAAGAGAGAGAAGAAGTCATCTAGCTAATAACTATGGACCCGAAAGTCTATGGTAAACTACTCACAACTCATCGGAGAGGCCTTGGTGATGATGTAGAGGCACTCCGTGGTCGATTCCCCCTCCGGCGAAGCGCCGGCGAAGGCTCCAAGATGGGATCTCGCGGATACAGAAGGTTACGGCAGTGGAAATAGTTTTTCGTTGTCGCTTCTGATATTTTTGGGGTATGTGGGTATATGTAGGAGGAAGAAGTAGGTCGGTGGATGCCCAAGGGGCCCACGAGGGTGGGGCGCGCGCCGGGCACCCTCGTGGCCGCCTCCTTTGTTTCTTGACTTCCACTCCAAGTCCTCTAAATCACGTTTGTTCCAAAAATCACGCTCTCAAAGGTTTCATTTCGTTTGGACTCCATTTGATATTTCTTTTCTTCGAAACACTGAAATAGTAAAAAAAATAGCAATTCGAGTTGGGTCTTCGGTTAGTAGGTTAGTCCCAAAAATGATATAAAAGTGTAAAGTAAAGTCCGAAAACATCCAAAACGGGTAATCTAATAGCATGGAACAATCAAAAATTATAGATACGTTGAAGACGTATCAATTAGTTGTGGCTCCCACACTGAGGTGGAAAAGTGGTGGGCCCAACACACCCGAGTTAACCCCTTGTCTCTTGTGGTTTAGGGTTAAAGAGGGTTTGGTCGCTTAGGAGCTATTGTTGCCATCTAAACCGTCGCACGTGAGCTATTTTCATGAACGACATCGCGTGCTTTCCAGATCACGTCAAATATGTCCCACATGAGCTATTCACCCAGGAACAATCACAGGATTTTAGGACCGACCTGGGAAGTTAATTAGGAATTTTCTTTTTAAGAATCAGTTAGTTTTTTTAAAGTAAGAATCAGTTACTTAGAACTTCCATTGCTATATGGGCCGGCCAAATATCACGCAAAGCAGATGACAAGTGGGCTTGTTCCCGAACTACCAGGGATCCATATAGCAATGGAAGTTCTAACTATTTGCCCAAGAACAATCACAGGATTTTAGGCAATACTGCGGATACGCCGGAGAAGAGCCGGCTACTGTAACCATTGCCACGTCGTTGATATCTCTCCCACCATTATCATTGCCACAGAAGCCTAGCCGTCACAGTGATCCTCTCGGGACCGCTGCCCCGACATCCACCATTCCGTCGCACCCAGCGCACTCCACCGGCACCGCCTTCCGGGCCGCCACCCCGACATACCACCGCTCCCCTTCAGCAGCAACGCCGCACAGCTCAGTTGCCCGCAGTCCATGCTGCACAGGGCAACCGCTCACAGACCACGAATGTCGCACCACATCCGGGGCCGTCCCCCCGACATAAAGTCAAACCGCCTCCTCTGGGGCGCATCGACCGAGCCGACACCCCCACCGCCCAAGAGGGACAAGGATGTCACCCAACCAATGTCGAGATAGAGCCCCACCTCATAGAGTTGCCACTCGCATTGTTCCCGAGATCGCCATCTCGACGCACAATCAGAAACCACCCGGAGCCACCGCCCCGACGTCCAGTGTCCACGCTGACGAAGAGATCCGTGCAAACCACAATATGCTAACTCTCCAAGGCGATGCCTCAAAGAAGGAAACGACGTAGTCGCCGTCATCGCCCTTCGACCATCCGAAGCTAGAGATGTCTTCCGGAGAGTCGTGTAATGGAGCTCCATGGCAACCCCTTCAAGAAGGGGAATGACGCCATGACCATGGTGCCGCTGTTGCCGGCACCGACCCAAAATCAGTGCTGGACTTTCGTCCGGAGCTCTTCCACACCTCTGGATCCGAGCAGATCTGAAGCACCGCATAGCACACAATTCCCCGTTTGACGTCCACCGGCTCCACCTCATGATGTAGCAGCGGCCGCACCTCTCAAATGCGCTGGACCCGCCAGATCCGCGGCCTCGTCCAACTTGCGCGGCCATGCCTGGCCGCCCGTCGTGTCCACCAACGTGGTCTACTTAAGTTTGGTAGTTCTATGACTACATCTTCGAAAACCAAGGGAGGCGCGTTTTTTTTGCATGGTAATACGTGTCACATTCATATTATAAAGAACAAAGTACAAATCACGTAAATATCGACATGACAAAACTGAAAAGATAGCAGAACATCTCTGAGCTTGACACATACGCCCGTCACCTGCCTCCGGCGCCACCACAGCAGCCATCGAAGAAAATAACGATGAATCACCTCCTCACCCCAGCTCGACGCGGCTCCGTCGTTGATATGCAACTTTGTGGACCTCCAAGGTGGCTCACCAAAAGTGAAGCCCTTGCCGTTGAACGAATCAGACCGGGGCAACACCCTGGACACACTATCGAACTCCAGATTTGGCACCCCACCACGACTAAAATGCCGAAGGAGGAAACCATACCTGCCATGCACGAACCACGAGCCCAGCACATACTTCGTCTTCCAGATGTCGTCGATGCAGACCACAATCTGCATCCGCTCCTGGACGACCTCCCAAGCTCTGCGCCAACGCGGGAGCAAACATCATCGCAATGGCCGAGACCGAGGACATAGGCCCATCACAAGGATGCCGCCGCCGTCATGTCATTCTTACTTGAACAGACTAGTTTCCAAATCCATCCCCAACCATAGGACCGATGGCCTCATCAGGGAAGGATCCGAAGAATCTTTATTCAGCGATGTTATCGTCGCCGCCGAAGCAAAGACGATAAACAACCTAAAACTCTAGACTACAAGTGAGTAAAAATGATCCACACGCATGAATCCGACGACCCCCCTCACCACCGACGACCATCCCTCAACACAACATGTGCGTACATAGATACGGCCCAAAAATACAGCATACGCGGTACAGGAATACAGTGGCACCGCTTCCTCTCAACAGCGGCCCATCTCCAAAAATTTGCTTAAACATCTCCTTAATTGTCAATCTTAAGCATCAAATATTATCTGCTCCTCAGATTTAAGCATAAAGTATCTCCTTGTTTCCCCCAATCAGCATTCTTCGTTAAGCTTCCACAGGCCTACTTTTGCAGTCGGATCTTCATTTCCAGGGCGGGGAGAGCCGCGTAGAATTTTGTCAATGCGTTTCAGCTCCTATAGGAGGAAGCTCGGTGTGCAAAGGAATGGACGACACGCGTCATATGCCACGAGGCCTTGACTGTACAAGCCGTCGCTACTGTGCTTAGAGCATGGTTAATAGTATAGCCAGCTGTTGGCTATAAGCCATTGTCATGTCATCTACAGCCCATCTTATAGTCAACATGTACAATAGTAGATCAAAAGAGCATACTACTTTTTTATTACGTGGCCCACCTTTCATTCTCACAAAGTGCCTAGGAGCACGTGCTAGAGCTGGCTCTTCATGAAGAGTTCGCTTACTTCTCTCTCCTCTTTTCTTTCCTCCAAGTAAGCAGAAATATACTAGTTTATTCCTTACAGCCCGCTGACTCAACTCTATTGTACTTGCTCTTAAAGCATATCCAATAAAAAATGTATATAAAAGCATGGGATGTACTTCTTCTGTTTTTTTAGTCTGCATATAAGATTTGATCAAAGTCAAACTATGTGAAGTTTAACTAACTTTATAGAAACAAAATATCAGCATCTACAATACAATAGTTATACGTTATGAAAATTAATTCCATCATGCATCTAACAATACTGATTTCATACTGCGATCTTTTCCTATAAAGCTAGTCAAACTTTACACAATTTGAGTTTGACCAACTCTTATATGCAAACCAAAGAGAAACGGGAGGAGTATAATTTACATCAGAAAAAATAATTTTTATATCATCAAAAAAGTATCGACTCCAACAGATGATGTATATTTGGTGGTATAAAAAGTAGTGCTCCAACAACAAATAGTGTATCTGAAGATGTAAAACTAGGGCCAGTTTTTTTGGGCGTCTTAAAAAATAAGCTGCCTCTCCCCAAGCATCAAGTCGAGACGGGCATCGGCGGCCGAGCGTTGAATCAAGACGAGGAGCCGGTCGGAGCGGCAACAGAGCTCGAAACGCGTCGGTGGCCGAGCTTCAAATGCGGCGGGGCGGCCCGACGGAGCTCGAATTGGGCGGCAAACGAGCTTCGACTGAGGCAGGCCGGGGCGGCGAAACTCGAACTGGGTGGCGGCGCGGCAAAAAAGCGGGGCGGCCGAAATGGGGTAGAACCGGCAGGGGGAGGGGGTGGGTGGGAGGCCGAATTTGGTGGTTGTGGCTGTGCAACAAGCGGTGCGGCGGCTGTGCAGCGGGAGATAGGAAGGTAGTCACGCGGTGGGTGGGGGATGAAAAAATGGCGCTTGACGGTTAGCGTGGTTGTCCGTTTTAGATCTGAGTTTACATCTTCGATGGTTGGTCATGTATATTTTCAGTTTCAAGTGTTGTATTTTACATCACTTGGAGTAGGTGATGTAAAAATTTATACATCTACATCATTTGTCATTTGTTGAAGCAGAGATTTTATAAAAGTTACCACCTCTGTTCCAAAATGTATGACGTTTTTGTATGCTAAACTAGCCTATCAAAACTCATATATTTTGAAATAAAGATAGTATATATTTATATATCTACATTATCTATTGCAGATGCTTTTATAAATAAAATAAACAAACAGACCTTCTCAACTGATTGGAAGACAAACCCTCGATTTATCAGAAAGCCACGCGGTTTGTTCTTTCCCAGGCCGTCGGTCCTACGCGCGCATACTGCCTTGCACCCAGTGGTACGATGGAGCCAGTAGAATGATTAATCATGCGGTGTCCAGGAGAACAACGGTGACACTTTTGTAGTTTTATTATTGGGTGTGTTAAGCTCATGTGATCTTCCACGAAAACAGCGCCCTTTCCGTGTTGAAATTTGCACGCGCTCTTCTCCTCTCATTTTACTAATTACAAAATAAAAAATTTTATGAAAAACAATGTGAAAATGAATCACATATGTATATTATACTTAGTTAATACTCCTATTAGTAAATCTTCATGAATATGCTGATGTATTATAGATGTTTATTAGTAAGGGCTTGTCTATGTCTAAATCGCCTTTGATTCAAAGAAATTCTATAGAATTTTTGAAGGATTGAAATCTTTAGAAAGTTTTCTTACGTTGGTCGTTTGATTCATAGGATTGAATTCCACAAGAATTTTTTCCTATGTAATTTTTTTTATCACATTTCATACGAAATCTAACATCCACTCTAACTTCTTTTTACATTTTTTTTTCTGTGACATCAAACACTCCTTTCTAATCTTATACGATTTAAGTGGACATGACACTCCAATCCCGTATTTTTCTATTTCTATATTTTCAGAATCTTGTGAATCAAAGAGGCCCTCAGTAAGGTCCTCATTGATTTAGAAAATTTCAGTTTCAGTGTAATAGAAAATGTGTGCAAGTACTTCTACTTCACTAAAGTTTTGCTTTTGCGGATCAATTGAGACTTCAGAAAGAAAATATTAAGTCTACTTAAAATTTACAAAGCCATTTGTTATAAAGCAAACCTAAATTTTTTTGAGTTTACAAAATGTGGGCTTACAAAAAATATACTCCCTCCGTTTAGAGTGTAGTGTCAAAAAACGTTTTACATTATGAGACGGAGGGAGTAGGTTTTATATTTTATCTTGGTGTTGCAAACTAAGTTTTTTCTCGAATACGCACGAGTATGCGTATCATTCATTAAAGGAGAGGGGGGGAAAGACTCCCCAAAATTCACGCGGGCTACAATAATTACAAAGGTCCCGAGTCCACCAAGCACCAACTTGTATTACAAACTACTCACTAGCTGCCCGCTCACTACCTAGCTCTTCAAAGCCTCTAATGTCATCTTTAAACATTCCAGCTTTCGCCCAGAGCCTTCCTTCCTCAAGTAGCCGCTCTTTGACTCGTGACAGAGAAACCTGAGCCCCATTAAACACGACGTCGTTTCGATGCTTCCAAATTATCCACAAGGCCAGGATACATTTAGCCCTAGTTGATCTCCTGCCTCTCGGTTCCCGATCCTGCCTTTGGCACCATGCACTCAGAGATTCATTCTGTAACGGCTCCAACTCCCGAAGCCCTGTTGCTCGGCTCATCTCATGCCAAACCTGTCGCGCAAACACACAGCCAAGCAGAAGGTGCTGCAAAGTTTCTTCCTGTTGATCACAGAGGGGGCATGCATCTTGATGAGGGAGGCCTCGTCTGGCTAAACGATCCGATGTCCAACATCTGTTTTGGATCGCGAGCTAGAGGAAAAAGAGGCAATGCAGCGGTGCCCTTGACTTCCAAGTAAACTTAGCAGTTGGTGATTCTTCAAGGCCCATGAAACCAGCCGTATACGCCGATCGCACTGAAAAATTCCCATTCGGCTCCCAGGCCCAAGAAGCGGTGTCTTCTTCCCCCTCTACTAGCCTGGTGGTTTCTACCCTTTGCCACAGCGCCAAGAACTGAGACAGCTCGTTTTCCTGGAGGTTTGGTCCCAAGTCTCTCGCCCATTGCTCGTTTGCCAGCGCATCCGCGATTGTCCGCGAGGCCCTCGTCCTCTTCGGGACGCGCTGGTAGATGTCCGGAGCAAGCTCGCTAATCATACTTCCCGCGAGCCATTTATCTTCCCAGAAAAGGGCGCGACGGCCGTCTCCCACGCTCATCCTGGTGGCCGCCGTGCATAGCGCGTGTGAAGCGGCCGGGACATCGATGTTGAATTCCGCCCATGGCCTCTCCTTGTCAGTTTTTTGTAACCATGGCCACCTCGCCTGCAGGGCCTTGTTCAACCAGCTTAGGTTAGGGATTCCAAGCCCTCCTGCCCACTTGGGTCCGCAAACATTGTCCCAAGCCACTGCACAGTGTCCACCCGTTGCTTCCTTCTTCCCACACCATAGGAACCCACGGCAGATTTTGTTGATTGCCTTGATCGTCTTCACCGGGATATTCAACGCTAACATGGAGTGGATTGGTATCGCGCACAGAACAGACAGAATCAGCGTTAGTCTTCCGCTCTTCGGCAGCATTGCTGCCTTCCAATGTGGCAGGCAGTCCGCCATCTTGTCAACAATGCCTTGAAGCTGGGCGGCCAATTGCTTGCGTAGGGAGAGAGGCAACCCCAAGTATGTGCACGGAAAGGAGCCAATCGCGCACCCGAGAGCTGTGCTGACAAGCCCTACTTCCTCTTGAGAGCATCTGATAGGGATGGCCGCACTTTTACTAATGTTAACCGACAGCCCAGAGGCATGCCCAAACAGATCTAGGACAGCACCATAGGCTCGGGTCTCCAACTCGGTGGGTTTGAAGAAAACCATGACATCATCTGCGAATAGTGATACTCATTGTTGTAGCCCAGTGTTGGAGAGGGGGGAGAGTGCCCCACGTTGCTGACATAACTGAAAGAGGCAGCGAAGGGGCTCCATGCATAGTATGAAGAGCATTGGAGAGAGCGGAGCCCCTTGCCGAAGGCCGTTGCATGGCAATATCGGCTTGCCCGGAGTCCCGTTTATCATCACCCTCGTTGACGAGGTGGCCAGTAAGCCACACATCCATGCACGCCAGCGGCTTCCAAATCCACATCTCTCAAGCACCTCAAGTAAGAAAGACCACTTCACCGTATCGAAAGCTTTCGTAATGTCCAGCTTGAGTAAGATGGAAGGTTGCCGGAGTGCATGCAGTCTCCTGACCGTGCCCTGAACTAACATGAAATTGTCATGTAGTGATCTGCCCCGCACAAATGCGCTTTGGTGCTTCCCCACGAGTCTTTGTAGGTCCTCCGCTAATCTGAGAGCGAGAGCTTTGTCGAAAATCTTGATGGCACTATGCACTAAACTCACCGGCCTAAAATCCTTGATGTCCACGGCCCCATCCCGTTTTGGTAGTAGCGATACCAGCGCCTTATTTATGGCCGCTAGTCCACGCATGTCCCCTCGATGGAATTGGTCAAGCGCTCTCATGAAGTCAGCTTTTACAATCTGCCAGCAGGAGGCATAGAAGCGGCCCGTGAAGCCGTTCGGGCCGGGAGCCTTGTCGAGCAGCATTGCCTTGATGGTTCTTTCTATCTCCTCTTCTGTGAACTGGACCTCAAGGTGGGAGAGGTCGTATGAGGGCAAATCCAAGCGGTCAAGGTTGATGGAAGCCGCTCTGACATTAGAATCTCCCAACAAGGCGTCGTAGTACGCGTCCACCACCGCTGATATTTCCTCTTGGCCTGTTATGATCTCATCTTGATGGCGCAGGCATAGGATGGCATTTTTTCGTTGTCGGTAGGCCGCATGTTTGTGGAAGAAGCCAGTATTCGCGTCACCTTCCTTCAGGAAGAGAAGGCGAGATCGCTGCCGGGCTATGGTTCTCTCAAGGGAGCACAGGCCAAGTAGTTTCCTCTTCAGCAGTTTCCGCAGGTCATGTTCCCTGGGCGTGAGCACCCTCTTATCAGTCGCCGCATCCAGGCGAGCAATCAGCTCCATGGCCATCCCAATCTGAAGCTTGATGTTCCAAATCCACCTGTCACTCCAACTCTGGAGGGCTTTCGCCGTCGCCCTCAACTTGCTGTCCAACACTAGGAACGGGTTGCCAGCCGCCAGAATCGATTGCCATGCCTGGAGAACTACATCATGGAACCCGTCCACCTTAGTCCAAAAGTTCTCAAAGCGAAATCTGCGTCCCATATGGAACTCCGCACCCAAGTCAAGCAGTAGTGGGCAGTGGTCCGAGATGGACGTACCCAAGGCAGTAAGCAGGTTTGCCGGGTAGCCATCCTCCCAAGTGTTCGTAGCAAAGATGTGATCAATCTTCTCCAACGTGGGGTTAGATTTTTCTCCATGACACCTATCGACCTGGATTTAAATCTTAGACTTAATATAGATGCTCGCACTACTTTAGACTTTTCAAGTGTACATTCATAAAGATATGTATATACGTATATGTAAGCGTTAGCATTTGCAAAATACTTTTAAAAGGATTTGGGCTTTCTATTGTGAAATGGGAGTGTACGGCTCCTATCAGGGTTAAAAAGATCTAGACTTGCATTAGTGCTCGCAGTTTTCTGGATTTCTTTGACATTTTTTAGAAATATTCGTTCGGTAAGAGAAGACCTTCGTGTTGATTACAAAGGTGTCAGTGATGACTTTGTTAATTTTCAGATGTTACGCCGGCTTAGTATCTTTGAGGTAGGGTATGCGTGCATGTACATATTTATAAAGATAAGTATATGTATGTACTATATGTATACGTGGGCAT
Source organism: Triticum aestivum (assembly GCF_018294505.1). Classification (NCBI taxonomy): domain Eukaryota; kingdom Viridiplantae; phylum Streptophyta; class Magnoliopsida; order Poales; family Poaceae; genus Triticum; species Triticum aestivum. The sequence goes on along the minus strand of NC_057807.1, from coordinate 127,579,976 downwards.
CTACGTTGTACCGTGTAATCCAAGAGTACGTGTCGATGAACCAAACCAGATTCCTTGCCCTTTCCGCCTCACGCGGCTGGATCGTCGTGGCGCGGGCGAGTGAAGTGGCAGACTCGACTGCCTCCGTGAGTCGTCGCCGTGCTCGCCTATATAACCGGACCAGACACTGCAGGCAAGAGCAGCACCCGCGCTAATCCATTCTTACTCCTTTTCCACTAAGAGGAAACTCTTCTCTTCTTTGCTCTTCTGCACGAGAGAAAACTGAGAGGAAAAGGCCATGGCGCCGAAGAGGGAGCTGGTCTTGGGCAGCGCCCGGGGCTCGGAGTCGGCGAAGCGCCTGCGCGTGGGGGTCCCTGGAGCTGCCTCCGCCGGCGGCAGCGAGAGCGAGCGGCCGGTGCCGGGAAAGCGGCTGCTGCGGCAGACAGTGTTCGTCGTGCTCTTTCTTGTGCGAATGTATGCGCGTTCGCTCTTGGCTGGCTACCTGCTCTTGATTCTCGTCTGCACCTTGAGCTCTGTTTCTAGATTCTTAATTATTCTGTCCCTGCCAATTTGTGTGTGTAGGAGCGAAAAGATCACGGTGACGGAAAGTATGTCGCAGATTGGTCGCATGGTGAGCACAGATCAAACATAGCTTTCGTTTTAATTTTATTTGCATGAAATTTGCAAGCAGTAATTCACCTGGTGTGAAATACTGAGATTTTACCAACTGCCTATCAATATGCGTTAATTGTGCTTTTCATAGAAGCACAGACTGTAAATTATTTTTTCCCGGGAAGCACTCATGGAAGCACAACTGTGTTTTTCCCTTTCTAGGGAGCATAGATTGTTTTTCCCTTTTCAGAAAGCATCCATAGCTATGTTTCTCACAGAAACATATGGTGTGCTTCTCGCCGAAAAGCACTGCTTCCTGTAAAAAAATCTGCCAAAACCTAAGAAAACCAAGCAAAACCTGAAAACCCAAAAAAAAAAAATCCAAAAACACATGCAAAAAGGAGAACCAAAATTCCGAGGGTGTATCCAGTGCTGGACGCATCACTTGGCGCGCTCCCATCCTCCAAGGGGTACCCCTTGATTAGTTGCTCCCGAAAACAATCATTTTGGGGAGTATTTCGGGGTCCTCCAAGGGGTACCCCTTGGAACCATTGTCCGTGTTTTGGGCCAGGCCTAGGCTTGGGGTGTTTAGATCGAGCTTTGTCAAGCCCGGCCCAGCCTGGAGAATGATAGGTCGACCATCCATCTATTTAAATTGGATTGCCTCAAAAAAAATCTATTTAAATTGGAAGCGAAACTTGCTGGGGCTTGTTGGACATTTGTATGAAGGTTTTGCAAAAAAAATTGTGCGCGCATTGGATTTTTCGTTATGTTTCAATTGATATTGAACTTTTGTGAAGCTTGCTGAAATTACCATGCATTTTTTGTGAAATTGCTGCATGTACACGAGATGTTCTATCATGTTTCAAAAAAATAATATAAAAATTCTATGAAACTGTCATGCAATCCCCATGCAACAAGTTAAACACACTATTGTAGTTTATTATTTAACAGAAGCATATATTTAAAACCCAAAATTTGTTAAATGAAAATCCAATATTGGTCTTGTTCTGAAGATATCGTCATCACTGTCACAAAAGTTCAGACAGGTCATGAATTGGTTGTTTGGTTAAAAAGTATTTGAGGCTTCAGTTACATACATGGATAGGGACATAGGGTGTAAGCAGAGTAGATAGATGGGTGATAAGTTCAGAGTGAGAGAAAGAATATTCCTAGTTGATGCACATATCCAAAAAAAACAAAAATAATAATCAATGGACAAGATTCACAATGTGTATAAAACATGCTGCACTCTCTTTTTCGGCTAAATAAGGTTTTGATACTGCTAATACATATTGATTATGTTTTGTACTAGTAATTTGTACGTGCTTTGCACGTCAGCTGATTACGTATAAGCATGGTACTAAATTAGTGTAAAAAACTAAAGCACACATATATTATGGTAAATTTTTCATAGAAGCTTCAAATGGAGATTTCCAATAGGCATTTGTGGAATCATTTTTAGGCTTCGCAAGGCTGGATAACAACTATTCCCAAAAAAAAAATAGTATGATGATTTTCTTTATATAAAACATTAGATATAGCCCTTTTATATATAAAAAAATTGTTAGGAAGTCCTTCAATTTATTGGACTCATACTAAAGCTCTTTTTTTGAGAATGTGAAAATAAGAAGTACGATTAATAATAATTTTTCACCTTCTCAAGCTCATGTCAGCTAAGAAAATAAAATGAGTCAAAACGTTCTCTTTCATAGGTTATTTGCACATTTTTTCTCATTCTAATTATCCTAGGTACCTTACTACTTGTTTCAAATAATAAGAAAATGGAAAAGTTTACCATGCATACAACACTGCAATGCTAGGCTCGCATGCTAGTCTCTCGTGAAGCAGTCGATGCATGCAGGTAGCTGTTGCATGCATGTAGGCAGGTAGTACGAATTAAATAATTTAGAGGAGCAAGTGTGTCTGTTGTCCAGCCCATAGTGGAAAGATCCAGAGTGTGGTCAGATGGTGGGTCACACAGCGAATTCTATAAATAGCAGACATAGGTTTGGAGCAGCCACTGTTTATGCGAATCCCACTGCTCCCAACCGTTAGATTGATAGCACCAACGACCAGGATTGCTGTTCTAGATCCATTCAAAACTCGTACACTATATAGTGGTATAGATATACACTTTCCGCACCTTTAAGGTATAGGTTCTTCTTGGTTTTGCATGATCATCCTATACAAATACCATAATCTTTGTACAAAAATAATGTATTTTCTTGCATTTTATCAGTGTATTCACAGTTCCACTTGATTTGGCTATCTCCCTCTTATTCTGTTCCTGTTGTGGCTGATTTGACCCTTATGTACTCCCATAGGTTCAGAAACTTCACAAGGTTCAGACTCTTATCATGAGGTAAGGATATTTTCCATGTTCTAATATGATATTCTAGTTTTGTTCCATAAAATACAATGATTGTTTTCATTATCTTCAAGTAATGTGTTTATTTGCAGGGTCAAAAACATCAGTTCCATTTTTCTCCGAACACGGTCACCAGTATAGGTAGTGCATAGGAACTTTTGCAAAAACACACACAAGTGTTTCATGTACCCCATGGGTCGTGACAACTCACCCAACCTCTTTAGGGGCCTATATTAGATCCACATGTAGGTAAGTGGCTTGCATATTTGCTAGAAACAAATATACTCCCCCCTTTCCTAAATATGTCTTTTTAGATATTCCAAGAAGGGACTACATACGGAGTGAATCTACACTCTAAAATATGTCTATATACATCTGTATGTAGTTTGTATTGAAATCTCTAAAAAGACTTATATTTAGAAACGGAGGGAGTACATCAAAGGCAGTAGGGCACTCCTCCCCTTTTCCCAGAATTTACATTTCAAGATTTCCTGATATCATTGATATATTCGTGACTGTATTTAATGACAAAAGAAAAATAATTGCACTTGCAAATAAATAATTACAATGCGATCTATTATTATTATTATTTTGATGATCAAGGTTGTATATTGGAGAGACTATTTGAATAATTAAAAGAGAATCTAAGAAAGAACAGGGGTAGTAGTAATTCACAGGGTGTAATTACAAGTACTTATATCCTCTTTTATGTGGTGATTGATGTACTCATGAGTTCCATGAACCATCCACTTGTTGTGCTTCTCTTAATGAAAATATGCAAGCTTTGCAAGTTCCATTATTCCGGAAAAAAAATAAAATGCTTACCTGTGGTTCTGCCTTGTCTCTATGCTCTTTGGTCATAGCAAATTGGAAAGTTTACAGCAGCAGATGGAGGATATAAGCCATGAAGTGGTTAGATTCATATTACTCTAAAATAATGTCTTAACATGGTCGTCCTTTTTTTCTGGTATTTGTTGTTGCTCACAGTTGTTTTGTCGTGTACAAACTGCAGAAGAAATTGGCTTGTTTGCATTCCGACCGACATGCTGATCAACACCCAAGGTAGGGGGACCTGTAGTCGCGCCGGGTCCACTGCTTCTTCATTCATTTTTAGTCTCATCCTGAAATATTTAATATTTTCCCACCGTCAAGATGCCATTTATGTAGTTCACAATACCCATCTGATGTTCCCTTAATGGAGCAAAGTAGTATGTGAATGTTAATTCAGAAAATGTCAATCGAACAACATATCGCCATGAGTTTATCACAATGCCATTCATGTTTCTGTTTCAGATCAGAACCATATCAGGAGGGTGCCACTTTGAGTGAACCGAACGCCAAGATTCGCCTGCGTTTCCTGGATGGCCTGAAGACTCCAGTTTACACAGATAAGAACATAACATCTGAAAGCGATGCGGCTATCAGGATTGGCATCTTTAATGGTGATAACATGATCAAGGAAGGCCTGCTTTCAAAGCTGAAAATTGAGATCCTGGTTCTCCATGGAGACTTCTGCAACGACTGCCGGGGAAACTGGACCGGAGAGGAGTTCAATAGCCAGATCGTGCAAGGCCGGGACGGACACAGGTTTGTGTTAGGGGGTGATTGCAGTGTGTGGTTGAACAATGGAGAGGCCTCCTTGGGCAGGATTCGTTTCAAAGAAGGATCATCCAGGACTCGCAGTAGGAAGTTCGTCGTGGGAGCAAGAGTTTGTATGAGCGAAAAGACTGGTGTTCGAGTCCAAGAAGCTGTCATGAAGCCGGTCACGGTGCTGGATCGTAGGAACGAAGGTACCAATAGAACATTGTGATCTGTCAGAGGTTCTGTGTTTTTGTTTCTTAATCTTTTATTTGCTTCAGCAAATGAGAAGAGGTACCCTCCAAAACCAAATGATGAAGTGTATCGTCTGGAAGAAATAGCCAACGATGGTACTTACCACAGGAGGCTTAAAAATGCTAAAATCTACAGTGGAAGACTTCTTGAATGCTCTGAATAAGGACGCGGACGACCTCCGTGTAAGGGTAAATATACTTGGTCTGGAACTTCTCTCTTTCTATACTTGTAATATTTTTACCGCAATGCTCAATATTGCTGCAAATTCTTGACATGCAGGTTCTTCTGATAAAGAAGGTGAACAACTCTTGGGAAAAAATGGTTAAGCATGCTAAGGGATGCTGTCTCACAGACATAAACGATAGGATGAATGTCAGTCTTCCTCAACAAGTTCCGTTTGACTATGTGATGGATGGCAATCTTCCTCAACAAGGTCCCTCTAGCACACATTCTTCTCTGGATGCAGTCATTCTTGAGCCGGATGAGGCTCTTCAAGGTTAGTTAGATACTTGTTATCTTACCCTGACTATATTTTCATCTTTTTGCGATGGCCTCAACTCTCGGGCATGGATCTGTCATTTCAAGGAACCACAGCAAACGAAAACCGGCTTCATGATAGGATTGACCATGTCACTGAACCATCTCACCACAATGAGTATGTTCATGGTGATCAGAACACAGTTAAGTCAAATTATTACCAAGGTAGTTGTTGCTTCTTGTTCCCCTCTGTGTTTTTGTGTGGAATTCCTTGCGATTTCAGTTACTCCGCCATGCTCATACTTGCCATTTTTCAATTAGGTCAATCCAATCCAGAAAATGGCAATCTTGCTGAACATGTTCCATTTAACTATGTGATGAATGTCAATCCTCCTGAACAAGCTCCCTCTAGCACACATTCCTCTCTGGATGCGGTCATGCTTAAGCCGGATGAGGTACTTCAAGGTTAGTCAGATATACATTACCTTACCCTTACTATGTTCTCATCTTTCTGCAATGGCCTGAACTCTTGAGCTTGAATCTGTCGTTTCAAGGAACCGCAGCAGATGAAAACCGGTTTCATCAAGTCACTGAGCCATCTCACTCCAATGAGCATGTTCATGGTGATCAGAATGCAGTTAATACACATTGTTACCAAGGTAGTTGTTGCTTCTCGTTCCTCTCTTATCTCTTTATCCTCTTTGCTTTATGTATGGGATTCCTTGCAATTTCGGTGACTTGAATGTGCTCATACTTGGCCATTTTTTTAAGGTGCCCCACCCCTTGGCCAGCAGCAACCTACAACATTCATGGCACCTTCACAGTTGGATGGTGAATTTCTATGGATCTTAGAAGGTGAGCAACCGGTTTCTGCACTAACTTATCAACAGCAAAACTGAACAGACCTGATAGATCACTCACATTTTACTCTGCTTCCAGGATCAGTTCAAGGAAACATCCATAGCCAGATGCAAGTTCCCATATCCATGGATTGTGGCAGTGCCATGGAGGCATCAACCTCTGTCCAACACAACCTTCTACCGCAACCATTTGTGCCTACTCAATTCCAAGAAAGCATGCCTGGGATCCATTACTCTGAGAATCCACCTAACCATGTCTCTGGACCAACGATATGGCACGATGATCCTATCACCGAACCGGAGCCTAGCGTTTATCCTTATCCTGGGCTGGATCATGGAAACTTTTAGCAAGCGGGCACATTCTGCAGTGCAGTTTAGGCCGTGTAACATCATGGTTTTGTGTCATTTTAACTTAGGTGTCAGGTTGTGATATATGATGTGCAGTATCAGGCATTGTAGACTGTATGTTTGGACACAAAGTGCTTTGCCCCCATTCTTTCTATTTGATGTTCTAAACGTTGTACAATGATGTTGCGTAGGATCTGAGGGTGTGCTCCAACTTGGACAAAACATTTTGTTGTCTGCGTGCACCCACTGATGTTAAATCGATGTTTAAATGTTTCAGAATGTCTACAAGTGTAAACTGCGATGAATGAAGACTGGTACTGTTCTGAAAAAGAAAGAAAAACATATAGCATTTTTTTTTTCTAAAAGGGTACTTATTTCACCAGGGTTTCGCATTGCAGCATGCCATATTTACCATGGTAATAAAGAGGGGGCAGGTCAAAGAACTCTTTACATGATCATCTCAGACTGATACACAGGTTGTACCTCAAATGATGTCGACAAGTGCCTTGGCATGGCCATCTCAGAATAGCCAACGAAATTACGACCCCACTGTATGATGATCGGTTAAGCCACTCCCCACGGAAAACAGAACGTATCTCTCAGCTTAGGTACATTTCTGGTACATGACTACATGATGCAAACTGCTTCGACGACAAGCAGATACTTGAACTGCACACACATTGGGCGATATCCATCTGGAGCAATAACACAATAGTTCCACTCATAAAACGGATGGCCATAGGTATCTCAGGAAAACGTTCGAGGATAATCAAGTTTGAGAACACAGTACCTGACAGTGTGCAAATGACACTACTCAGAAGCTCCAGCGTCACCATTGGAGACATTTGTAAGTGTTCGCATGTGTTCAGTCGCTGCCAGTATCAGACCTTCATACCAAATTATATAGCAGTTATATCACGGTGATAAACAAGAACAGGGGCAAATTATGGCACTGCATTCATGGGAAGCAATTAACAGGCCAGCATAAAAGCGTAACGGATAAACGTACCTGTAAATGGAGGCGAGGGTTTTCGAGGCCTCGACTTGAATTCTGGATGGAACTGAACACCTATGTAAAATGGGTGATCTTGTAGCTCTACAATCTGATCGTAAGTGCAAGCAGGTTCAGGCTTGAGAGGTTAAAAAAATCAAGACAATGATGAAATGGGATGTTTGCTCGGTACCTCCATCCTATTTCCACTTTCATCACAACCAACAAACTGAAGTCCAGCATTCTCAAGCATTGGAACAAAGCTAGGATTGACCTATTTAAACAGAAGAAAGTTTTATCACTTCCAAGGAGCATAAGGTAATAATGGTATAATAGCCACATGAATAACACGGGGTTTAATAACCAACAGTCATGGCAAACCTCATATCTGTGACGATGGCGCTCATCTACATGTGGAGGATTTCCATACCTGACATTTGCATTAATCTCCATGTTAGAAGGTGAACAAGATTGTGACAGAGCAGCATATATGTAACAGATGGTCAATGAGAAACACTAAGAGTTCAGCGAAAGCTCCTGACAACATGCCGCACAAACAGTTAAATTTCATGGCTGTAGCAGTGGATAAATGTTTTAACACACTAGCATTCAGAAGACTCACATATATCTGTCTAACAAACAAAGGATACAACATCCTTACAGTTTCGATGTCAGACAATCTGGTTTACGGAAGAACGTTCGACGGCAACCCAACCTCATCGTGTTTCCCATGTGTGTTTTTGATACCTTTACAGTGAATTACAAAAGCATTAAAGCAACATCATCTCCTTGTCTTGCACATAACTGGACAGAGAAGTACCTCAGGCATGTACATAACAACACGACCTGATGTGTCTGTGTTGAACTCTTCACTGTCTGCATTTCCCAGGCCCAAAACCTACACCAGTATTCCTAAAAATCAGGGTCTACAAAGATAATTGATTGACAAGTAATAAAAGGAAGCATACACACATGTCTGGACATCTCAATCACCGATATCTGCATTCCCAAGCATATGCCAAGATATGGTACTTTATTCTCACGAGCATATTTTGCAGCCAATATCATCCCAGATATTCCACGATCTCCGAATCCTCCAGGTATCAAAATGCACGAGGAACCCTGATTTATTTTAGAATTAAAACACTTTTAGAAGACTGAGCTTACATAGCCACAGAGGAACCAAAGACAATCAGCATACTAACCTTAAGAGTTTCCCAAGCTTTAGCATGAGCATCTGGTGCCTGTGCAAAAATGATACCACAGTAAGGTAGTCAAAACACACAACAACAAAGCAAGGACACACGTCATATAATTGCTAAATTGACTACAGATACTAAGGGCAGCCCGGTGCATGTAGCTCCCGCTTGCGCAGGGTCCGGGGAAGGGTCCGACCACTTTGGGTCTATAGTACGCAGCCTTTCCCTACATTTCTGTAAGAGGCTGTTTCCAGGACTTGAACCCGTGACCTCTTGGTCACAAGGCAGCAGCTTTACCACTGCGCCAAGGCTCCCCTTCTAAATGCACTACAAATGTAATCATTGCAAATAAAATGACTTTGTACAGCAGCATGTTGAGCTAGTAGCATAGTATGCATACATCGATATCTACAGCACTGAGATACTAATCGGCAGCAAGATAGAACAGATCATCAACATCAGTTGTGTTGGCGGAACAATGAATATTCCGCCTGCGGCCCTGCTCAGGAGCTTAACGACGACAAGATCTTCTTGGGCTCACATGGCCATTCCCCTCAGTGTCCAAGGAAGGGTATGTATCCGGTGCACCCAACCTTGGTTCACTCGTCTAGAAGATGTTAAAAGGTTTTGGAAAAATTCAGCATGCAGACACAGTATATATTTACCATGCTGTGAAGTTCCAATATAAAAATTTGAATACGGCTCGAGAAACAAAAAGACAAATCTCTCTGCATAGTAGCTAATCTAAATTCGGCTGCGAATTCGACCCATTATTGCTATCAACTTAATTTGTCATTTCTGTTTCGTAAGTTATGTTTTGAATTTGGATTTGAAATTTTTAGACTGCAGTGTACTCGTGTCTATACCATCTATTTTTCGTAGAATTTTGCAAATTTTCTAAATATGTAGGCGGAGGTTGGGTGCACTGGTTGCACCACAAGTTCCAGTGCACCAGATGAGTTTCTCCCCGGCTGTACCACTCTTACAGCCTTAGCATTTGCTCTGGAGAAATGATAAAGACATCTAGGCGGGATAAGGTGTCAATGCCTCCAGAGGCAGGAGTAAACCTCTGAGGATAATCCGTACAGCCTGAGAGAAAACCAGCATATATCAACCTGTTTGGTGGGTCCCATGGAAGACTGTAGACCACCTCCCTTGTGGAATTTCCTGGCTTTAGTAGCCCCATCAATCATGAATTCAGATCGTTTGCACAGGGTTACAAGCATATATAAATGGTACTCCCTACGTTCACTAATACAAGTTGTTCTAACTTTTTTGTGAATCAGATGTATATGACACGTTTTAGTGTGTTTGTTCATTCATTTCAGTCCATATGTGGTCCATATTGAAATACCCAAAACATATTGTATTTGTGAACGGAGGGAGTATATAACTTAGGATTGTACCACACATTCTCCCGATCAATAATACAAGGAAGCAAAGCCTGGTGTGTTCTGTGTCTCACAGCCTCAGGCATTCCTGGACAAAAAGTCCTACCTCCAGCCAGACACAGAGCACACCTGCAAAAGTAGTGTTGCCTTCGCTTGCACCCTAACTTGTGTAAATGCTTCTGTCACTACTGTTCCTGTGGACACCAACATGTCTATTGCTCATGTACATTTTCCCATCGCATATTAAGTTCATCGGGTATACTGTGCTAGTACTGTAGCCAACATATCTTATGAAAAGCAAACTGTTAGCGGCTTACACTTGCAGCAGCTGCATCTTCGAGATCTGAAGCTGAAACCCACTGGATAGAAGGTTTCTGTGAACATGCAACACTGGCATGTAGGAGAGCCTGGAACAAAATGAGATGCATACATGAATTAAAAACAGTGTTTACATCTAATAAATGAGACAATATTTATCATTAGTACAACATAGAAATGGGGAAGTCCAGCCGATTGCTTCTACAGTAGACACCCATGGAGAGTTTTGACTGAATAGTTATTTCGCAGCAGAAGCAGAAATCCTAGTTATTGGAATCGTTTTCATCATTGGCAAGCTTGATTCAAAACTATAATAAACCTTGTATGAGATGTAATGTTTGTAACTAGGAAAGACACTTTTATATGTTTAAAAGTTGATTCTTGACCCACCTTCACCACTGATAAGTAAGAATCTGACAGATTAGTGTACTTCCCAACCAAAGCAATTTTAACCTGCATGGGATCCATATTCAGTAAATTTTATTTTGCAGCATGCAATCAATAAAGAGAGGAGTTGTAGAACAATGCTAACAGAGGTACTGAGGTTATCATATGACTCGGCCATCAGCGTCCAATCTCGTAATTCAGGGGGGCCAGCAGACCTATAAGACCAAAACATGATTGCTTCAAGACATACTAATAATAATGCCATGTATGAAACTGGTAAGATATTACTATCTCAAATCACAAACTGCACACTAATCATGCAAGAACAAGCATTCTCTAACATTCATTAAAAGGCAACAAATATATCCAGAAATACAAAGTGTAAGCTAATTATACATAAAATATCAGCAGCGCCCATTTTTACCAAAATTATACAGGTAATATGAAAATTAAGTTCATACGTGCAAAGTTGAGCACATTTAATATTCATAAGCAATGGTTTTCAATAACCATTTGACTCACCTGGAAAGGTTTAGTTGTTTGATTATAGCCTCATGAGCCTTTTGGTTCTGGAAAGCAGCACATATAAAAATCTTATACCAAAGAGATGACTAAATGTAATTCGTACCAATTCGATAGCTTCCTCTACATAGTCAATGCTAAGCTTTTAGTTTAAGATTGAAACTCACTCTAAGAATAAGGGGAACATGCCATATATTTGGGACGTCATGGATGTTAAGTATGTTCTCAACCTGCAAGAAACAATATAGAACGTAAGTAGGGAAATATTGTGAACAAAATGGCCTTTTTCAAATTCCTCGTTACGAAAGCATACCGGTACATGACAAAATTGTGAAAGCTTCTCCTTCGCGGATCCTATTAGTGGCTAAAAATTGAGATAAACATAGGAAAAACCAAGCCAGATTAGAATGGCTTCTGGAAAAGGACTTGTTATCATGAAAGAAAAAGAAAGTCCAAATTCACCACACATTTCAACTAGTGTTCGTGATATGGAGAAGCATCTTAACTCAGAAGATGACTTTTACACAATTAAAATCTATCAATGTGAGAGATGACATATCTTAAAGCATACGATATTATTCTTCATGTTACCTGTGCTGATCGGCATGCTAGAAGATCAGGAGTAAGACCCAAGGCCCTTAGTTCTCGTACACTGTGTTGTGTTGGCTTAGTTTTCTACAAAAAAAGGGAGACAAGAATATGAGGGTCATATATTTACGATTAGCTGCCTCGACAAAACACTGCAACGCAATAATATATAAGGACGAGTGACATGTCCAAGTACGATCTTATTAGTATAATTCATGACGGGAGAATTATTTACTTGCTCACCAACTACACCCAATACTGGAACAAGGCTCACATGTATGAGGCAAAAATTGTCCTTACCTACAAAATATATATGGATGAGTGACATGTCCAAGTACGACCACTAACAAGAAAAACAAGTTTTTCAATAAAGAAAATATTGTCTGACTCCATAGCATAGAATTTATGGCCTGAGTTAGATCAGAGGTGTAGCTGTAATTGGTGGGAGGCCTTGGCACTACCAGGATGACCTCGATCAAGTGCCGTGATCATGGTGGTGATTAGACAGAAGAAGTGTGCATGAGATAGGGCACATGAGGCATGATGAACTGGCTAGAAAATAACAGGTTGGGAAAAATATTAATAACTGCTTGACTGCCCTTTATAATGCAATCAAATTACAACTGGGATAGAATCCAACTACCCTATCCATACTTTCGTGATGCAGATTCCTTAATCTAAGGTTTCCTAATTCAAACTCTCCTTCTTGACTCATCTTCAATCCTATAGGTACGTATTTTAATGGAAAAAGAATCCAACTAATCCTACTGTTTGTGCTAGCCATAAGTCCAACCCCACATGGCAGGTATGTCCAGTTAATCACAAAAAAGGAAGGCAGGAAAGACTAAATTAGTGTACTGTCAATGAATAAATAGAGAAGAGAGACAATGTGAAATGATACAACAGACACAGAAGCCCAGTAAACTAGCACATTCTCAGCAACCATGGATATGGGAATTAATTACAACAAGAAAACCCAACTATACCAAGAGAAAATGACAACTGACGTAGAGCTTCAATGAATGGCATTGATTCAATATCACCTGAAACATGAACAAAATCAACTTCTCCTCTACAATAGAAATAAGTAAAGTATCATATATAAGATGTCCCAAAACCCTACCTACAGTGCCGCCCAATTCGATAACACAAACATCAGCTGGACGAGTCTGCCCATCCACAGGAACAGAGGATACTGATTGTATCCATTGTTTTATTTCATCAGTTACATGAGGAACAACCTGGATAAATTCTAGTTGTAAGAGTGTCATAGGCTGTCATATTTGGCATTCCGTGCATATGTGAACATAGCTTTGAATAACACAAGGTGGTTACCTGGACCGTCTTTCCAAGATAGTCACCCTTCCTCTCCTTCTCAATGACAGACTGAAAAAAAAGGCATCCACTGTTTAGAAGTTCAAGTGACAATCAGCAAGCCTTTTCCTGGGGGAGTGCTCACCTGATATATCTTCCCAGTGGTAATGTTATTTTCCCTCGTAAGAGTAACATCCAAGAAACGCTCGTAATTCCCTAAATCCAGGTCCACCTATAAATTTGAAAAGTCAGGTGCAAGACAGCACAAACACTGAAAGTGTAACATTAAAATTTATATGTGCACCCAAGAGGGCGTACCTCTCCACCATCATCAAGCACAAACACCTCACCATGCTCAAAAGGAGACATAGTACCAGCATCTGTGTTTAAGTATGGGTCTGTAAAAACAGGAAACGGACAATATTAAAAATAGTGGAAGATCCCAAGTTCCTAACTCTGCAAATGGGAACCGCCATCGTAGCAAAGCCAATCCAGCAAAGTAAAAAAGAAAAAAGGCACGAAAACGTTACACAATATCACATGTTCACTTATCCCCAATGTTCGGACACAGCATCCACATTTGGCCCAAAAGCTAGCCTAAAACCCAAAAGGGTGCCACCTTTTAAACAATTATTAAAATGTTTGAAAAAACTAGTAGTAGTAAGATGAAAGACCTCCGCAACTTGACATGAGTTGGACAATTACTCAATGCGGCAAGAGCTCCTGATTCCAGAATCACAGTACCTTTTTGGCAGTGACAACCGTGACAAGTAGGCATCGACTCTAACTATCTTGAAGGCTTAATCAATAACTGGAACTCCCAAAAGGAGCAGTCGTTTATTTCATTCGTTGATTGATTCGCCCATCCCAAATTCTGACCAGAACAAGGAATACGAACGCAAATTAGCATGCCATCTCCTTACTAGCTCCTTTGGCACCCAAATTGAGGAAATAAATAAAAGAAATCGTCATGAAACCATGGGATGGCGCACAAACGCCGCATTTTCACCTGACCAAGAACTCAGGGAAGCGCAATTCTGGGTCAGGGTCGCAAAGTTTTCTAGGGCCGAGACTCTAAATAGCCAAAATCGAAGTTGGAAGGGAGACGCCCCCTAGGAGATGATGGGGACAGACCCGCCCGCGACACGGCAACGACGTGAGGCGCGAGACCCCAACCCTGTGCGGGCCGCGCAGAAGTGGGCGAGAAGTGAGAAAGCATGAAGCAGGAAGGGCGGGAGGGGAGAGGATGCGGACCGATCTTGATGCAGGTGACGCGCAGGCCGCAGGACTTGAGGACGACGCCGACGCTGCTGGCAGTGACGCCCTTGCCGAGGCCGCTGACGACGCCGCCGGTAATCAGCACGTACTTGGTCGGCGCACGCCCCTCCTCCTCCGCCGCCGCCGCCATGGCCGGAGGCAAAGGGGGTGAGCGCGGGAGGCTGGCTCGGAGGAGATATATTCCGGGAGGGAGAGAGGCGGGGGAGGGAGGACGCTCCGGTTCCGGTGGCAACTGGCAGTGTCGTTGCTGTTGCTCCTCCTCCAACTCCTCCTCGATGGGTTTCTTTCTTTCTTGGGATGCGGCTGGCTGTGCAGTGCTGGCAAATCCCACGTATGGTGCGTGTGTGTGTGTGATTCTTTTGTTTTGTATGATCTGGATGGATCTGTCATGCTATCAGCTCGTAGTCGCAGATCGGGTAGTAGTTGCCCGTGCAAGTGGACAAGTAGGGTGATGAATATTATGGAGTAACGGCATCTTCTTCTTTTGCGGGGTAACGGCGTCTTCAACGCGGACCTGAAACGATCCGATCATATTCTGACGCATCCACGGACACAGAGTAGGCATTCAACCCTATACCTTAAATATTCGTCTTTATTAACATTAAAAAATTGTTAGCAATAGCCTTCCGCCAAACATGTGCTAAATAGCCTCGGGTGAGCGCAACTTCAATAGGACCAGGGAAGGAAGAGAAGAAAAAGCATGTCAAACCGTATAATAACTCTAACCCTAGACGGTTAGGGCAAACTCTTTCATACAAACTTCTTCGGCAAGCCTGTGGACTTGCCTCCGCTCTGCCTGCCGCTCCGGCGGCCGGTGACAGGGAGGGGAATCCCGGCGTCTCCGCTCCGAGTAGTTTAGGTTAGGGTTTTCTAGTCCTCGCAAGTGCGGTGCTCGGACGGATGGCGCCGCTACTTTTTCGAGTTTGCCTTCCGGACTCCGATCCTCCTTGAGTTCATCCGTCTGGACGTAGCCGACAGAACTCCGGCGTAGATTCCTGCCATCTCTTTGGGGCGTTGTGGTTAGACACTACTAGGGAAAACCTTATACACAGAACCTTAGCAGCAGCGCGGTACAGAAAGAGGTGCTACTGCTAATTATCAGTAGCGCGGGAACAAAACAAGCGCTACTGCTACTCAGTTAGCATCAGTTAGCAGTAGCGCGGTCCGGTGGAACCACGCTGCTACTAAAATCGACCGACAGTATCTGTCACCCTAGGTTTAGCAGTAGCGCGCTCCGGTGAACCGCGCTACTGCTAAAGTAATAGTAGTAGCGTGCTTTTTTGTTGGTCGCTACTGCTAATTTTGAAACTGGTCGCATGGCGGGCCCCACTTAGCAGTAGCGCGTGTGTCAGAAGCGCGTTGCAGCTCTCTTCTTAGCAGTAGCGTGGTTCACGACCAGCGCTACTGCTAAGCCGCAGCATATACCACTTTTTCCCCCTCCCCCTCCCTCATCCTCTCTTCCTCACTTTCCCCTACCTCCCACCTCCTCTCTCCCTCACTTTGTTTCTTCCTCACTACTTCTCCCCCATTACTCTCCCTCTTCTACCTACATTTCTCTCTCTTTATTACTCCTAGCTAACTACACCATCTTCATTAATGCATCTCCTTTCTCTTTTTCTTTCCCCCTCCACTAGTTAAAGTTGTCTCCTCCCAAATTAGCTAGCTAGGTAGATGTAGCATTTAGTGAAGTGATCTATGTACCCCCTAACTAGATCTAGCCTTGTCAAGAAGAGCTTTGTCCACTTTTGATCTCCCTACTACATCCATCTCCACCGCGTGTGCTTCATCTCGAGAGATAGGTGATTAAAAATTCATGCTTTTGCAAGAATGGAAATATGTGTATGTGTGTGCGATATGACATAATCGGGCGATATGATGGAAATTGTGTGTGTGGCATGAGTTGACGCCGAATTGTGCTTGTGAGTTGCCTATGTTTTGCCGAAATGTCGATTTTTTCCGTTTCGACGAATTCCGGGCAAACTCTAGATCTATATGTCCTACTCTTAGGGAAGGTCATGCCGATTTTTTGTATGACTTTCATGCATGCATGCATTTTTATAATTAATTTGTTTATTATTACCGTGCAGGCGTTCATGATGGTCAGTGGAACGATGGTGGGCAGGTGGTTGCGGTCGGCGGTGCAGGACATGAAAGAAAATAACCTGACAGGTTTTATGTCCGTGTCGAAGATGCAAAGGAATAGTTTGGCTCGACCCCTATGACGATGGTCGTGTCGAAGCGCACCTGCTCATGACTGGTTTCATGGATGGCTATACTCGGTGGATAATTGAAGATGAGGATGATGATGTTGAGGACGGGACAGGCAATGACGACACGGGGCAAGACGAAGAGATGATCGATAATGGCGGCGGGGAAGAGGCTGGACAGCATGGCGGCGAAGAAGGGGCCGGACATGGTGGAGGAGAAGGGGCCGGACATGGCGGCGGAGAAGGGGCCGGACATGGCAGCAGAGAGAACGTGGACTCCACGCCGCAGAGTTCGTCGGTACTAAGTTCAATCGTGCGGGACCCTCATGTTCAAGCACTGCTTCGCAAGGAGACGAGTACTGAGAGAGCTGCTTCTCGAGAGGGGGCTAAGCTGCAGCAATTGGTGGTAGACTCGAACACTCCATTGTATGATGGTTTCAATCCTGAGGTGACCCACTTGAGTTTTACGCTCCAACTCCTGAAGACGAAGGCTAAAACAAATGGACCGACACTAGCCTCGATGAGCATCTCAAGTACCTAAAGGATGTTCTTCCCACGGGGAATCTATGTCCTACTAGTGTGGATGAGGCCAAGAAGATCGTGTGCCCTCTTGATCTGCCGCACATTAGATACCATGCATGCATCAACGATTGCATAATTTATCGAAGGGAGCACGCGGAAAAAATAAGCTGTCCGGTGTGCAATGCTTCTCGATACAAGAAGGCCGGGAAGAAATCTCCCCAGAAAGTTGTATGGTACTTACCGATCACTCCCCGTCTCTAGCGGTATTTCGTAGATCTCAAGGAAGCAAAGCTCATGCGCTGGCACGCGGAGAGGAAGAAGCCCGGCGATGGAGATGATCTGAAGCTGAGACACGTCAAGGATGGAAGCCAGTAGAGAGCGTTGAACGACTTCTATCGGTATTTCGAATGTGAAGCAAGGAACATCATGCTCGGCGCGTGTACCGATGGCATGAATCCGTTTGGCAACCAGAATACCAACGATAGCACATGGCCCGTGTTTGTATGGATGTACAACCTCCCCCCTGGTTGTGCATGAAGTCAGGGCCGGTCCTGAGATTTCGAGGGCCCGGGGCGAAACTAGAACCCGGGGCCCTTAATATATTGCATTAAAAAAATCAACATATTTATATATATTAATATAAAAGCGCAAAGCTACAAAGCCACAACACACTAGAACAACTTAATATAACAATCTTACTGATTATCATGGCATACTCACAAATCAATAATTTCGAGTATTCTCTATCCCTAAATAATGTACGGTCATTTGATTATCACTTGTCATATTGTAACAAAAAACTAAAGTGTGTCTGAAAATTGATGACAACAAATATTGGGAAAAAGAAAACCTATGATTGAAGTGGTCACACAAGAAAAGTAAAGGTAAATGATGCTGAAGAAACATTATGAACATTTGGCTGTATGTTACCCAGGACATGCGTACAATTCAGATGTTCTTATGTGAAATCTGAGTCAACCATGACACGTTACTACTGCTAGTACGACGTTCACTTCCGCTGGTTATTAATAGTAAATGGCAAGCACTAGACACCGAATATAATAATACCGCTAGATATTTGAAGAGAAAAGAGATCATTTAAAAAAATGATATTTGTAGAGAAATTGTAGTCTTACCTTCCGTCAGTCCTTATTGTGTCTTGATTGGCAACCATGAATAGAAGCTTGCAGCGGTAGCAGCGACTCCTGGTAGATGTTTTTGCTTGATCGGCATTGTAACTCTCCAGATGACAACATCAAAACCATGGCAATTTCACATTCCTGCTGCCAGACCGACCCCCGACGGATGGAAAGCAGCACGAGGAACGGAAGAACAAGAATGGAGCAACGACCTATGTGCGGCGGCGGCGGCCATCGTGGCTAGTCAAATCGGAAGGAGGAGTCGAGGGGAGAATAGACCCTAATTATTCGCGATCTAATTTTCAGCTCAGCCTCTGACGACATAGGTCGTTAATACTTCGGGCCAAGCCCTTTTTTACATCACTTCGGGCCAAGCCTAGTACAGAGTACATCCTGGGGGGCCCCTCAGCCTCGGGGGCCTGGGGCGACCGCCTCCCTGCCCCCCCCCCTCCTCAGGGTCGGGCCTGCATGAAGTCGAAGTACATTCACATGAGCATGCTGATTCAAGGGCCGAAACAATCAGGAAATAATATTAATCTATATTTGGGGCTACTTCAAGAGGAGTTAGACACGTTATGGAAAACGCCAGCCAAGACATGGGACGCCAGCAAAGGCGATTATTTCTACATGAGAGCCGCGCTGATCACAACGGTGCACGACTATCTCGATTACAGATATGTCGCAGGCCAGGTGTGCCATGGATATTGCGGATGCACGCGGTGCATGGATGATACGATGTCTCAGCAGCTAACGTCAAGGAAAGATGGCGGGTCTGGAAAAATCGTGTACATGGGGCATCGAAGATGGCTCGACCAGGACGACCCGTGGAGAAACCGTTGAGGGAGTCCTGGATTAGGGGGTCCTCGGACAGCCGGACTATGTACTTGTGCCGGACTGTTGGACTATGCAGATACTCGTATCATCAAGATCAATCAAGCAGGAAGTAGGGTATTACCTCCATCGAGAGGGCCCGAATCTGGGTAAACATTGTGTCCCCCGCCTCCTGTTACCATTAGCCTTAGACGCATAGTTCGGGACCCCCTACCCGAGATCCACCGGTTTTGACATCGACATTGGTGCTTTCATTGAGAGTTCCACTGTGTCGTCACGGTAAGGCTTGATGGCTCGCCTTGTTATCAAGGACAACATCACCTTGGGGGAGCCCTGGCTATAGGCCAAACTCTCCGACTAGGCGGCTTCGTCATGACCGCCCGTTCAGCCGCGGCGCCGATGATGACTTCTCGGGTCATCAAAAACAGCCTCCACGTCAGCTCGGAATTCACCGAGCAGATGGATCCAATGGAGCTCTCCTCCCTGAACGAGCTCTTGGATCGCATCGCCGCCTTGGGAGTCGCTATGGACTATCATCGGATTGGGCTTAAACCCGACCAAAGAGAGATTAACTCTTCGTCGGTCACCCATCAGATAGCGGTGGTGGAGGAGCAATGCAGCGATTCTTCCTCTATTTTGAGGATGAACTATGTCTGGATTCCCGAGCTCTCCGAGCCGGATACCCGTCTACGGGAGGACATGGCCCAAGTTCCGAACCTAGAATCAGACAGCGGGCCAGAAAAATTGGGCAACATCCCGAAGCCCGAATTGCCAAGCTCGGAAGCACCTCTGCCCCTGGGTATCAGATAAGGTCAGGGTTTGGACTTAAATCTACCCACCCACCCAGATACAAGCGATCTTTCCCACATTAGACAAGAGCCCCAAGAGACAATACATCACTTCTGGGCCAGATTCCTCCTTGTAATGAGCAAGGTCAAGGACTGTCGCGAGGAAGATGCAATCTCATTCTTTTGCAAAAATTGCACGGACAAGGGAATCCTCAACACCATAAGTCGCCATGACATAGCACACTTCGCTGACTTGGCGACCATAGTACAGAAGTACTATGCGATGGAAAGCGCCTGGAAAACCCAAACAAAATTCTGGGATCCTCCGGCTCTCACTAAACCCCTCATCCGAACTAAAAGGGTGCACTCTTGCAAGTCACCCAATCCAATTACAAAGTAACCAAAGCCCACTACAGGGCGTGGAACCGTATTGGAGGGATGGCTCAATGGGCCATGCAAAATTCATAGCACACCGGATACCATACCAACACACAGCCTTGGAGCATGTTGGATACTCCGGCAGGTGGCCAAGACCGGCGAGGATCTCCTCATCAACGATACCGCAGAGCATCATCCTACGGAAAATAACAATACAGTATTGACAATCTTCGAGACTTTCGCCTCAAATAACAGGCGCAAGCGAGCACTCCGCAGCCTCGCCGAAGTCTGCCACGTTGCAGCAATAAATTGGAACGACACGGCCATAACCTTCAATGCCAGTGACGAACCTCAATTCTGAACAGTCCGAGCACCAGCCGCTTTGGTCCTTAGTCCAATTGTGGACGGCTTCTGTGATGTCTACTATGCAACTTTCTTCTTGTTGATGTTGTTGGGCCTGCAAGTGCACAGGTTTGTAGGACAGTAGCAAATTTCCCTCAAGTGGATGACCTAAGGTTTATCAATCCATGGGAGGCGTAGGATGAAGATGGTCTCTCTCAAACAACTCTACAACCAAATAACAAAGAGTCTCTTGTGTCCCCAACACACCCAATACAATGGCAAATTGTATAGGTGCACTAGTTCAGCGAAGAGATGGTAATACAAGTGCAATATGGATGGTAGATATAGGTTTTTGTAATCTTAAAATATAAAAACAACAAGGTAACTAATGATAAAAGTGAGCGTAAACGGTGTTGCAATGGTAGGAAACAAGGCCTAGGGTTCATACATTCACTAGTGCAAGTTCTCTCAACAATAATAACATAGATAGATCATATAACAATCCCTCAACATGCAACAAATAGTCACTCCAAAGCCACTAATAGCGGAGAACAAATGAAGAGATTATGGTAGGGTATGAAACCACCTCAAAGTTATTCTTTCGGATCAATCTATTCAAGAGTTCGTACTAGAATAACACCTTAAGACACAAATCAACCAAAACCCTGATGTCACCTAGATACTCCATTGTCACCTCAAGTATCCGTGGGCATGATTATACGATATGCATCACACAATCTCAGATTCATCTATTCAACCAACACAAAGTAATTCAAAGAGTGCCCCAAAGTTTCTACCGGAGAGTCAAGACGAAAACGTGTGCCAACCCCTATGCATAGGTTCATGGGCGGAACCTGCAAGTTGATCACCAAAACATACATCAAGTGGCACGTGATATCCCATTGTCACCACAGATAAGCACGGCAAGACATACATCAAGTGTTCTCAAATCCTTAAAGACTCAATCCGATAAGATAACTTCAAGAGGAAAACTCAATTCATCACAAGAGAGTAGAGGAGGAGAAACATCATAAGATCCAACTATAATAGCAAAGCTCGTGATACATCAAGATCGTGCCATAGAGAGAACACGAGAGAGAGAGAGAGAGAGAGATCAAACACATAGCTACTGGTAGATACCCTCGGCCCCGAGGGTGAACTACTCCCTCCTCGTCATGGAGAGCATCAGGATGATGAAGATGGCCACTGGTGATGGGTTCCCCCTCTGGCAGGGTGCCGGAACGGGCTCCCGAGAGATTTTTGGTGGCTACAGAGGCTTGCGGCGGCGGAACTCCCGATCTATCTTCCGTTTCGATGTTTTTAGGGTATATGGGAATATATAGGCGAAAGAAGTCGGTTGGGGGAGCCTCGAGGGGCCCACGAGAGGGTAGGGCGCTCCCAGGGGGTGGGCGCGCCCCCTATCTCGTGGCTTCCTCGATGCTCCCCTGGCTTGCACTACAAGTTTCCTGGGTCACGTTCGTTCCAAAAATCACGCTGCCAAAGGTTTCATTCCGTTTGGACTCCATTTGATATTCCTTTTCTTCGAAATACTGAAACATGCAATAAAACAACAATATGGGCTGGGCCTCCGGTTAATAGGTTAGTCCCAAAAGTAATATAAAAGTGTATAATAAAGCCCATAATCATTCAAAACAGATAATAAAATAGCATGAATGCTTCATAAATTATAGATACGTTGGAGACGTATCAACATCCCCAAGCTTAATTCCTACTCGTCCTCGAGTAGGTAAATGATAAAAGAAAGAATTTATGAAGTGTGAATGCTAGCAGGTGCATAAGTTTGATCAATGATAATTTCAATCACCTTTTCTAGCATGATAATATGTCATAACAGTAGTTCATCTCATAAAACTTCTCACGATAAAGTAACAAGCAATTCACATGTCAAAGCATAGACCATAAACTTTCTTGAAAACTAGCAAACTTCATTCTCAGTCATCAAACAATTGCAATTCATCTTATTTTCAGGAATAGCAAACTCCACATACTCAACTGTCATATAGTCTTCTACAATTTCTAACACTCACGCAATACTAATGGTTATGGAGTTTCAATCGGACACTGAGAAAGATAGGGGCTTATAGTGTTGCCTCCCAACGTATTCACCTTTGGGTGATGTCAACAATAATAGTTCATGCTAACTTATATCCAATTGGATATATATATATCAGGATCTTCCCAACACGAGGTGCTTGCCAAAGGATAAAATAAAAAAGGGAAAGGCGAAGATCACCTTGACTCTTGCATAAATTAAAAGACATAAAATAAAAGATAGGCCCTTCGCAGAGGGAAGCAGAGGTTTTCATGCGATTTTAGGGTTGGATGCACAAAATCTTAATGCGAATGAACGTCACTTTATATTGCCACTTGTATATGGATCTTTATTATGCAGTCCGCCGCTTTTATTGCTTCCATAATAAGATCGTATAAAGCTATTTTCTTCACACCAAAAGATCATACATATTTAGAGAGCAATTTTTATTGCTTGCACCGATGACAACTTACTTGAAGGATCTTACTCAATCCATAGGTAGGTATGGTGGACTCTCATGGCAAAACTGGGTTTAAGGATATTTGGAAGCACAAGTAGTATCTCTACTTGGTGCAAGGAATTTTGGCTAGCATGAGGGGGAAAGGCAAGCTCAACATGTTTGAATGATCCATGACAATATACTTTAACTGAGATGTGCGAAAACATAACCCATTACGTTGTCTTCCTTGTCCAACATCAACTCTTTAGCATGTCATACTTAATGAGTGCTCCCAACTATAAAAGATGTCTAGGATAGTATATTTACATGTGGAATCTCTCTTCCTTCAATATTATTTCATGAATTGTTCAAATGACCAATATAATGCTTGCTAACCTCCAATATATTTACAACCTCTACTTCTTAGACGTGAAGTCATTACTCCCCATGGGATAAGCAAATGAGGCATATATAATTTCAGATTTATTACAATCAACTCATTCAACAATTTATTCATAGGATATAAGTGAAGCACACGAGTAAATGAAAAACTACTCCAAAAAGATATAAGTGAAGATCAATGAGTAGCTAGATAATTATGTAACTATGTGAAGACTCTCTCTCATTTAAGAATTTTAGATCTTCGTATTGTATTCAAATAGCAAGCAAAAATAAAAAGACATTGCAAGGATAGCACAACTCATGTGAAGAAGCAAAAACTTATGCTCAACCGATACTAACTGATAGTTGTTGAAGAAGAAAGGTGGGATGCCTAACGGGGCATCCCCAAGCTTAGATGCTTGAGATTTCTTGAAATATTATCTTGGGGTGCCTTGGGCATCCCCAAGCTTGAGCTTTTGTGTCTCCTTAATTCCTCTCATATCATGGTTTCTCTTTTTATCAAAAGCTTCATCCACACCAAACTCAACAAGAACTCGTGAGATAGGTTAGTATAAACCAATGCAAAACCTTATCATTTTCTACTGTAACAAATCACTAAAATTATTATTCAACATTGCATACTAAATGCCTCTGCATATTTAATACTCCTATCCTCAAATAGAATCATTTAACAAGCAAACATATGCAAACAATGCAAACATAAGAACCAAAACAGTACAGTCTATAAAGAATGTAAGAGTATCAATACTTACCTAAATCCAAAAATTATGAGAAAAATACTATGCTGTAGAAGATTTATCAGAGCTCAATATGCAAGAAGTTTCAACATTATACCATTCTCTGACTTTTCTAGGGAATTTTTGCAACAGCGGTAAACTTTCTGTTTTCAAACAGCAACATGTATACTAGCAAAATAAGCATGGTAAAGGCTATCCTTGACATTTTTATTGAAACTAAAGATGCAAAACATTAATCTAAATAACAGCAAGCAAATACTAACAAAAGAAAATGATGCTCCAAGCAAAACACATATCATGTGGCGAATAAAAATATAGCTCCAAGTAAAGTTACCGATGAATGAAGACAAAAGAGGGGATGCCTTCTCGGGCATCCCCAAGCTTAGGCTCTTGCCACTCCTTATTCCATAGTCCATCGAATCTTTACCCAAAACTTGAAAACTTCACAACACAAAACTCAACAGAAAACTCGTAAGCTTTGTTAGTATATGAAAATAAAACCACCACTTGGGTACTGTAATGAACTCATTCTAAATTCATATTGGTGTAAAATCTACTTTATTCTAACTTCTCTATGGTTCATACCCTCCTATATTACTCATAGATTCATCAAAATAAGCAAACAACACATAGAAAATAGAATCTGTCAAAAACAGAACAGTCTGTAGTAATTTGTATCAAACGTATACTTCTGGAACTCCAAAAATCCTACCAAATTAGGAAGTCCTAAGAAATTTGTGTACCAATCCAGAGCAAAAAGAATCAGATCAAAAGCACGTTTCTGTGAATTAGCAAAACTAACTTACTGGGTGCCAAAGTTTCTGATTTTCAGCAAGATCAACACAACTATCACCGTAAGCTATCCTAAAGGTCTTACTTGGCACTTTATTGAATCAAAAGCTATAAAACATGATTACTACAGTAGCATAATAATGTGAACACACAAAAACAGTAAGGATAAATATTGGGTTGTCTTCCAACAAGCGCTTTTCTTTAATGCCTTTCTAGATAGGCATGATGATGACAATGATGTTCACATAAAAGATAAGAATTGAAACATAACGAGAGCATCATGAAGCATATGACTAGAACATTTAAGCCTAACCCACTTCCTATGCATAGGGATTTTGTGATCAAACAACTTATGGTAACAATAATCAACTAGCATAGGAAGGTAAAACAAGCATAGCTTCAAGATTTTCAACACATAAAGAGGAAACTTGACATTATTGCAATTCCTACAAGCATATATTCCTCCCTCATAATAATTTTCAGTAGCATCATGAATGAATTCAACAATATAACTAGCACCTGAAGCATTCTTTTCATGATCTACAAGCATAGAAAATTTACTATTCTCTACATAAGCAAAATTCTTCTCATTCGGAATAGTGGGAGTATCATAAGAGACTTGAACACTAAAAATTGTTTCCACATTAAAAGAGTAATGTTCAGAAAAAGGGTAATCATAATCATGACAAGTTTTATAAATAAAATCATCACTACTTTTTATAGCATAAGTTTCATCACAATAATCATCATAAGTAGCAACTTCGTTCTCATCATAATCGATTGAAACCTCTTCCAAGGTAGTGGAGTCATCACTAAATAAAGTTGACACTCTTCCAAATCCACTTTCATATTTATCATAATAAGATTCAATATCCTCCAAAATAGTGGGATAACTACTTCCTAAAGTTGACACTCTTCCAAACCCACTTTCATCAATATAATCATCATAGGTAAGAGGCATGCTATCATCATAACAACTTTGCATGTCAAAACTTGGGATGCTAAAAATATCATCTTCATTAAACATAGCATCCCCAAGCTTGGGACAAACATTAATTTCAGCAAATATATTCTCAAATATGTCATCCTCACCAAACATAGCTTCCCCAAGCTTGGGTCTTTTCATATCATAAGCATAATCACTCTCATCATTAAAAATATGGATAGCACCAATAGTATAGCAATTATCATCATCACAATGAGTAGTAGGAGGAAATTCATTTGGGAGGGATACCTTTCTACCTTTGTGCTCCTTCTTTTCTTTTTCTTCTTCACATTATGTGTGGGTTCAACCTTCCTCTTTGAGCTCCTTATTGACGAGATTGGTTGAATAGAAAGCTCCTCCTCGTTACTTGATTCATCATAAGAAATAATAGGAGGAGATTGGGAAGTCTCTTCCCTTTCATTAGTATTCTCTTCATCTTCTAATTGCTTTCTTTTCTTTAGGTGATTGGCAATATAAGGATTTTCAATGAAATTCACCGCACAAAACAAATAAATCTCCTCTAAATCAATATCAAGGAAATGCTCAAGATTAAATTTTGGAATAAGCTTAGTTGCACGTTTCAATTCTTCATAACCCAAAAGCAAACTAGGTTCATTGTAATGAGAAAGGGAGATCAAATCATCACAATTTTTGGACACGATTCGATCATGAAACAATTTGCATTGGAGATGTAAATGATCACGTTCATTGCAAAGTTCACAACGGTAAAGATACCTTAAATTCTCAGCACTCTTGTCTAGACTTTCTTGCAACCCTTTAGTTTCTAAATACTCATGCCTCTTGCAATATCTATTTTCTCTATTTGGTGTGTCCATGCAAACCCAATGCTCTCCACAAAAATTGACATGCTTATAGGAGACATTTTCATCATAACTAGTGCAATCATCATTAGTACTATGGATATTCAAGGAGTTCATACTAACAACATTGCAATCATGCTCATGATTCAAAGATTTAGTATCAAACATTCTATAGATTTCTTCTTCTAGCACTTGAGCACAATTTTCCTTTTCATCATACTCATGAAAGATATTAAAAAGATGAAGCGTATGAGACAAACTCAATTCCATTTTTTGTAGTTTTCTTTTTATAGACTAAACTAGTGATAAAACAAGAAACAAAAAGATTCGATTGCAAGATCTAAAGATATACCTTCAAGCACTCACCTCCCCGGCAACGGCGCCAGAAAAGAGCTTGATGTCTACTACACAACCTTCTTCTTGTAGACGTTGTTGGGCCTGCAAGTGCACAGGTTTGTAGGACAGTAGCAAATTTCCCTCAAGTGGATGACCTAAGGTTTATCAATCCGTGGGAGGCGTAGGATGAAGATGGTCTCTCTCAAACAACCCTGCAACCAAATAACAAAGAGTCTCTTGTGTCCCCAACACACCCAATACAATGGCAAATTGTATAGATGCACTAGTTCGGCAAAGAGATGGTGATACAAGTGCAATATGGTAGATATAGGTTTTTGTAATCTGAAAATATAAAAACAGCAAGGTAACTAATGTTAAAAGTGAGCGTAAATGGTGTTGCAATGGTAGGAAACAAGGCCTAGGGTTCATACTTTCACTAGTGCAAGTTCTCTCAACAATAATAACATAGATAGATCATATAACAATCCCTCAACATGCAACAAAGAGTCACTCCAAAGCCACTAATAGCGGAGAACAAACGAAGAGATTATGGTAGGGTACGAAACCACCTCAAAGTTATTCTTTTGGATCAGCCTATTCAAGAGTTCGTACTAGAATAACACCTTAAGACACAAATCAACCAAAACCCTAATGTCACCTAGATACTCGATTGTCACCTCAAGTATCCGTGGGCATGATTATACGATATGCATCACACAATCTCAGATTCATCTATTCAACCAACATAAAGTACTTCAAAGAGTGCCCCAAAGTTTCTACCAGAGAGTCAAGACGAAAACGTGTGCTAACCCCTATGCATAGGTTCATGGGCGGAACCCACAAGTTGATCACCAAAACATACATCAAGTGGCACGTGATATCCCATTGTCACCACAGATAAGCACGGGAAGACATACATCAAGTGTTCTCAAATCCTTAAAGACTCAATCCGATAAGATAACTTCAAGAGGAAAACTCAATTCATCACAAGAGAGTAGAGGGGGAGAAACATCATACGATACAACTATAATAGCAAAGCTCGGGATACATCAAGATTGTGCCATAGAGAGAACACGGGAGAGAGAGAGAGATCAAACACATAGCTACTGGTAGACACCCTCAGCCCCGAGGGTGAACTTCTCCCTCCTCGTCATGGAGAGCGCCGGGATGATGAAGATGTCCACCGGTGATGGGTTCCCCCTTCGGCAGGGTGCTGGAATAGGCTCCCGAGAGGTTTTTGGTGGCTACAGAGGCTTGCGGCGGCGAAACTCCCGATCTATCTTCCGTTTCGATGTTTCTAGGGTATATGGGAATATATAGGCGAAAGAAGTCGGTCGGGGGAGCCTCGAGGGGCCCATGAGAGGGTAGGGCGCACCAAGGGGGTGGGCATGCCCCCTATCTCGTGGCTTCCTCGATGCTCCCCTGGCTTGCACTACAAGTTTCCTGGGTCACGTTCGTTCCAAAAATCACGCTGCCAAAGGTTTCATTCCGTTTGGACTCTGTTTGATATTCCTTTTCTTTGGAATACTGAAACAGGCAATAAAATAGCAATATGGGTTGGGCCTCCGGTTAATAGGTTAGTCGCAAAAGTAATATAGAAGTGTATAATAAAGCCCATAATCATTCAAAATAGATAATAAAATAGCATGAATGCTTCATAAATTATAGATACGTTGGAAACGTATCATTCCGGTTTACTAAAGTGCTCATGGACGATGGCAGCGGATTAAACCTCATCTACGAGGACTCTCAACAAAATGGAAATAGACAAGAGCCACATTGAGCAAAGCAGCATGACCTTCAGAGGAATCATCCCTAGTCGGGAGGCACGATGCGCGGGAAAATCACACTAGATGTGGTATTCGGCACACTGGAGAATTACAGGTCCGAAGAAATCACATTCCAGGTGGCCCTGTTCAGTAGCGGATACCACACCCTTTTAGGGCGGGATGCATTCACGAGCTTCCAAGCTATACCCCATTATGGGTACATGAAGCTCAAGATGCCCGGGCCCAACGGAATCATCACTCTAGCCAGTGATCCGGACGTAGCACTCCGCGCCGAAAACAAAACCGCCGCACTGGCCCTTGAGGCATTATCCGAAGCCCTCGCGGCCGAAGAACTAACTGCGCTGCGCTCCATAATGGACCGGGATGACGTGATACTCGACAAACGATCCAAGTCCACCTCTTTCAAACCAGCGGACGAAATAGTCAAATTCCAGGTCCACCCAACGGACTCCACAAAAACAACATCCATCGGGGCACAACTAAACCCCACAATAGACACCGCATTGCGGGTGTTCTTGCGCGAGAATTGGGACATCTTTGCCTGGCACCCTTCAGACATGTCAGGCATCCCACACAGGCTGGCCGAGCATAGCCTAAACATACCGAAGGGATACAAGCCGGTCAAGCAGACTCTACGGCGCTTTTCAGAACCCAAACGGCAAGCCATCGGAGAGGATCTAGCCAAGTTACTTGAAGCCGGATTCATTAGAGAAATAAAACACATGATGTTATATATAGCTGCAACACACCAAGTTGTAAGTGCAGTGCTCGTCGTCGAACAAGAGGAGGACAGACATAAATTCCCGCTTCAAAAGCCCGTATACTACGTATCCACTGTCCTCACACCATGCAAGTCACGGTACCCACATTATCAAAAGATAGCATACACGGTCTTCATGGCATCCCGGAAACTACGACACTACTTCCAAGAGTGTTCAATCATGGTGGCCTCTGAAGTACCACTCAACGATATAATAAATAACTGTGATGCCACGGGCCAGATTGCTAAGTGGGCCATCGAGCTCCTCCCGTTTGACATCATATATAAACCACGACGAGCCATTAAGTCGCAAGTACTAGCTGACTTTGTCGCCGAATGGACAGAAGCCGAACTCCCTAAAGAGTACGGCACATATTCCAATTGGATCATGCACTTTGACGGCTCTAAGATGCTGGCTGGTCTGGGAGCAGGTGTTGTCCTGACATCCCCCACCGGGGATACAGTCCAATACGTACTACAAATACTATACACAAACTCCAACAATGCAGCCGAATATGAGGCTCTGTTGCATGATCTTCGGATGGCAGTCTCCATGGGCATTCAACGCCTACAGGTGCGGGGGGATTCGAACCTCGCAATATCTCAAATAAATGGAGACTTTGACGCCAAGGACCCGAAAATGGCGGCTTACCGCAATGCCGTCCTCAAAATGTCAGCTCGGTTCAAGGGGCTCGGATTCCATTATGTGGTCCGAGAAAACAATCAAGGGGAGGATATCCTCGCCCACATCGGCGCTAAACGCGACCCCGTCCCGCCTAATATCTTCTTGGAAAGCTTTTCAAGCCATTCGTGGTGTGGCAGGGGGAGACCGGCAATACCAGTCCGGATCCGACCACAACCCCAGATCCCGAACACAATGACATAATCGGAGGCTCCGCCACCGAAATAACACCTTCAGCCCACGTGATCATGGCTGCCATTGCCCCGTGGACAGAACCCTTCTTAGCCTACGTAAATAGGCAAGAACTCCCCAAGGACCAAAACGAGGCACGTTGCATTGTGCGGCATTCTAAAGCCTACAAGGCCCACGAGGGAGAGCTTTATAAGAAAAGCGCGACCAGAGTGCTCCAAAGGTGCATCTCCGAAGAGGAAGGGTGGCAGCTCTTGGCCTAAATTCACGCTGGACTCGGCGGCCATCACGCCGCAGCTCGGGCCCTTGTACGCAAGGCCTTCCGTACAGGTTTCTATTGGCCGACAGCCCGAGCAGACGCATAGGACCTCGTCCAACATTGCATCGGTTGCCAGCTTTTTGCAAATCAAAGCCATATGCCACCTATCGCTCTCCAAACAATCCCTATAACTTGGCCCTTCGCGGTCTGGAGGCTCGATTTGGTTGGACCCCTTAAAGGAGGAAGCCATAAGAAAAAATACTTGTTGGTCATGGTGGATAAATTCACCAAATGGATAGAAGCCAAACCAGTTAAAACGGCCGAATCCGGACCAGTGATAGACTTCATATCAGGGGTCGTACACCATTACGGTGGCCCATACACCATTACGGTGGCCCCCACAGCATCATCACCGATAATGGCTCCAACTTCATAGCCGACAAGGTGAAAACTTGGTGCGGCAACATGGGCATTAAGCTCGATTACACCTCCGTCAATCACCCCCAAACAAATGGTCAAGTCGAACGAGCAAATGGTCATATTATGAGCAGCATCAAACCCAGACTAGTGCGATCCTTGAAGGAATCAGATACACACTGGTTCGAGGAGCTCGACTCTGTACTATGGGGGCTGCGGACCACGCCGAATCGCACTACCGGATACACAACATTTTTTATGGTGTACGTCATAGAGGCGGTATTGCCCTGCGATATCATTTATGACTCACCTCGAGTGCGCATGTATGAAGAGAGAGAAGTCGAGCTTGACCGGCAGGACAGTTTAGATGCCCTGGAGGAGGAGCGTGACGTCGCAAAAGCCCGTTCCGCATTCTATCAGCAACATGCTCGAAGGTATCAAAGCAGAGAAGTACGGGCCAAAACTTATAACGTTGGCGAACTCGTTCTACGCCTACCAGAGAAGAAAAAGGACAAGCTCAAGCCCAAGTGGGAGGGTCCCTTCATCATTGATAAAGTTCTCACCGGAGGGGCATACCGTCTGCGTGATGCATCTGATAATCGACTCGAGCCAAACCCATGGAACGCAGCCAGACTCCGAAGATTCTACGCCTAGTGCCGAACTCCGTGTTCGTCTCATTACCTCCGCCTTTTTTAAAGTTATATCCGCTTTCTTTCTTTCTTTCTTATTTTTTTTGTATGGCCTTAAAGGCTTCAAGTGTGTCTTGACTACACAATCTTGACGCGCTATGCGCGCTCATTATACCTAGGGGCTTCCTATACAGAAGCTTAATATAATTTTTTCCCGGGCTTTATGCCCACTACATATGTGTCACTTTTCCATATGTACCTTTTTTCGCCATTATATGCATCGATATGACTTAAGTTTTGGCCAAGCTGGGTTGCCTGGCTCCTGTGTTTATGCCCTACATTCCCGTTAGTTCGGCTAGGGCATAAGGGGAGCACCTCTGCGATTGTTACTGCCGGGTCAGTCGGACACGTACCTCAGACTGGGTGAAGCCGAAAGCTAGCGTTCTTAATGGAATATTCGGTCGGTGAACAAAAGATGTTTCTTACCTATTTACAATATAAACCCCCAAATGTTTCATATCCTGCGTCTCTATTTGCAGCTCGGACATGCACGTTAATGCATGCGTACCCAGGGAAAGGAACCCTTAACAGAACTATTCTCCCTGGAAGATGTTTCTTACTATCCATGTAATATAACATAACTAGTTGGATACTTGTCTGTTCAAGCACTTATGACCCCTACGCCTGGTTTCCATGCATACCCCGGTTTACATAACTGAGTGGGTATTCGGATACACTCCGGACTGTCGGGTCCGGAGTTTGAAGCAAAAAGGTCCGCCAAGACAAATGATTTACAATCCGGCTAGGGACAAAATATGTCATTTGAAGTACATAGTCACTTAGACTGACTAAATTCTTCTTCTATACCATCCAACAGGCTGTCTAGCCTACAATCCTGTTGGGAATACTTTGCGTCTAATCCTACCTGGTCATATACCAGACTAACGGGGATCTCTTTCCCATCTGACCCTACAGGTCCGACCTCGGCCATGTGATTTGGGTCAACCTTGGTGTACCGCGTCTTCACCATGGCCTAGGCTTCCCTCGCACCTTGTCGGCAGGCCGATATCTTCCATAATTGGAAGCGCCACCACACTCCCTTGAGCATCTCTACAAGCTCCCCCATGCCTGCTCGCAGGGAGGCGGACGGCCACAAGGCCTGGGCAATACCCTGCATCACCTGCCAAACTTGTTCGTGCAGTTGTGAGAGCTCTTGCAGAAGATCGCCTGCGGATCCGGGCATCTCCTCTTCGGGACGACCTGTCAGCATACCTACAGACATAACTCTGTTAGCCCGTTTCTTCACCGAACTGTATAAAGGTTCGTTCGAGCACTTACTAAAAATGCTGCGTCGAAGCCTCTTATTCTCCTTCATGGAGTCAGCAAGCTGGGCCCGAACATCTTTTAATTCAACAACCAGCCGGGTATTGGCGTCTTGGAGATCGTTTTTCTCCCGCCTAACCCGTGTAAGCACACGCTTGCCAGCCTCTAGTTGTCGTTTAGCTTGTTGCTCATCCTCTTGTACGATCCCTGGATTCCCTCCGGGATTATCTGCAGAATCTATTGTTAGATTCACAAGCATGCCGAATACTAACTGGGACACATAATTGCAATCTTTTTTAGACAAGTATTGCCAGATGAGGCCTTCTTGGATTCCCCCATTCTGGCAACTGCGGCCCTTAACTGGGCTTTGCACTCCTCCAGCTCTTGGGACAAATGGGTGTTCTTCTCTGTAAGAACCTATGCATACAATGATCCTTAAATCAGTTGCGCCAACTGTTTCAAGTCTCAGGGGCTACTGATATACATAATTATCAGATTTTCTTACCCGTATATCCTTTAAATATTGGTCCCTAGCTCTAGCAAGACCACCTTGAGCAGCTCGGATGTACGCATCTCCTGAGTTGAAGGCATTGAAAGCCTCTTCGGAGAAATTAGGGTCACGGAGTACAGCCCGTCGACGCCTGTGATTCATGGCGCTCTCCACTTCGGAATTTGTAGCGGATATTCTATCCGCATCCTCTGTAGGACCTCCGGTGTTGTCCCCGCATTAGCCTCTACCCCTGAGTCCGGCTCTGGAGTCCGGCTGGTGGAGGCGTGGCCGGCAGGCTCTCCAAACATAGTCCGGCGAGCGCTTTTTCTGCCAGGGGACCATGGACATTGTTATATTTTAAAGACGATAATCACGGAGCAGGTTTTTAATCATACCTCTGCGACGGTATCTCAGTCCTGACCGCCTTCCTTTTAAGCCTACCCGGCTTCGGTGCCCCTTGTTGGCGAGTCACCATGGGTTCGGCACGGCGCCCCGATGGCATTCCCTATAAAGCGCAATACATGCGCGGTGGGTAAGGCGTAAAGAAGGATCCTTCTCGAAAGTTAGGACTCCGGTTTTACTTACATGTGATGCAGGGAGTAGGCCTGGATAATCGGCTACGATAGCCACCAAGGTGCCGTCACAGCTTAACTGGTAAAACGTCCTGTCGACGAGCTCCACAAATATGTCCGGATCTTCTTCAAGTCCGGGGTCAAGGGCCCGGTTGTGGTCCTCTAGTTGTGGAGGCGGGCTGTTGACCTCCCTCACGACGTTTTGCAGTTCCTGCTATGAATTAGCAAGGTAAATATCCATGATGAAAGGATGTGGGAATGAACAGAGTTGAGTAAAGGATAGCAGCTCACCCAGCTAGGGGGGTTGTACATGGAAAATCCATCCCGTGGCTTAATGTGGGTGAACTCCTCTTCTTCTCCTTTATACAAATCAGACAATATTTTCGCTAGAGCGATGGTGGAGTCCGGACCTTTACCTCCGCAGCAGGTGGCGTCGTCTTCTCCATTGAAGTGCCACATGGGATTCCCCCGGTACTGGAGTGGTTACACCCCCGCATTATGCATATTGACATAACCTCGATTATTGTCAATCCAGATTTGGCTAGTGTTTTTATCCTGTCCATCAGATAGAGGACCTCTCTGTTGTCTTCCTCCTGGGGGCTCCGGGGACGCCAGCTGCAGCGTTTCTTCAGTGGGGCATTGGCAAACTCAAGAAGGCCCATCCGGATATGGTCCGGAAGGGGGACGTCATCTATATAAAACCATTTCGAAGGCCAGTCTTCGGATGCCTTCTTTGGAGTGCCGGACAGGTATCCAGTCCCGGTGATGCGCCATATTTCGTCTCCGCCCACTTGATATATTGATCCCTCCTGATTACGAGGGACGAGGTAGAATAGCCTCTTCCATAGCTTGAAATGAGGTTCGCAGCCCAGAAACAACTCGCAAAGGGCGACATAACCTGCGATGTGGAGCATGGAAGCAAGAGTGAAGTTATGCAGTTGGAGGCCGTAGTACTCCAGGAGCCCGCGGAGGAACAAATGGATTGGAAATCCGAGGCCCCTCAGCATGTAAGGGACAAGGCATACTCGCTCCCCCCTGGATGGGTTGGGGAAATTCTCTGCTTGCTCCCTGCCATCATAAGTGGCTAGTCCGGCTTGGACGGGGACAAGATATGCAGGCGGGAGAAACCTCTGGGTCTGCAACTCCACTAATTGGCCATGGGATACAGAACACTTCTCCCAATCACCTGGCTTAGCGCTACGGGAGCGAGAGGAGGAGCTGCGACGGCCGGCCATGAGGGGATGGCTTTTTTTGGGCGCGCTCGGATGGATCCTCGCTGGGGAGAGATGGTGTGATTTGGATCTGAGGATCCCCATCTCTTTAATAGACGATTTACTTACATGGTCAGGGTGGCAAATGTAAAAATGCCTCGACTTCTCGCATTCGCTCGACACGTGGAGATTGCCATTATTAAGGTACAGAAGCCGAGGAAGTGCAACATTAATGGGAAGCTGGACACTGCTAGTTACAACAGGTACTTAGGGATTTTTGAGAAGAACCTGCCTTGCAATGCCGAAGACAATCTGCGTGCCAGACTCATCGTCATTGAAGCCTGGTTCAGGGGCTACTGAGGGAGTCCTGGATTAGGGGTCCTCAGACAGCCGGACTATGTACTTGTGTTGGACTATTGGACTATGAAGATACAAGATTGA
The DNA here is from genome assembly GCF_018294505.1 of Triticum aestivum. NCBI lineage: Eukaryota > Viridiplantae > Streptophyta > Magnoliopsida > Poales > Poaceae > Triticum > Triticum aestivum. The sequence continues at coordinate 127,543,973 of NC_057807.1, read as the reverse complement.
AGACTTCGTCCCGTGTCCGGGTGGGACTCTCCTTTGCGTGGAAGGCAAGCTTGGCAATTCGGATATGTAGATTTCCTTCTCTATAACCGACTCTATGTAACCCTAGCCCCCTCCAGTGTCTATATAAACCGGAGGGTTTAGTCCGTAGGACAACAACAATCATAATCATAGGCTAGCTTCTAGGGTTTAGCCTCTACGATCTCATGGTAGATCAACTCTTGTAATACTCGTATCATCAAGATTAATCAAGCAGGAAGTACGGTATTACCTCCATCGAGAGGGCCTGAACCTGGGCAAACATTGTGTCCCCCGCCTCCTGTTACCATTAGCCTTAGATGCACAGTTTGGGACCCCCTACCCGAGATCCGCCGGTTTTGACACCGACAACTGTGGAGATCTATTCAATGGTCACCCTGAGCATCGAGGACCTCCACGTAAGCGGAGCGGCACCAAACTCAATGAGCTGTTGAAAAACTGGGAACAGTGCCCCGCACCGGGAAAGACGATGAAAAAGGCGTTGGAGCTGCTGCTAAAGGTATGGAAGACAAGGTCTGTGTTTTGGGACTTGGAGTACTGGCCCAAACTCGACACACCTCATTGCCTTGATCAAATGCATATATGTAAGAATGTCCTTGAGAGCTTGCTCGCGACACTGATGAACATGCCGGATAAGACCAAGGATGGGCCGAAGCCACGAAAAGACTTGCAAGATTTGAAAATCAGGGAAGATCTACACATGTCGCCCCGTAAAAAGTCAGACGAGACAGAGACAGAGATAGAGGCGCGGGAAGGAAGAGGATTATTTCCCCCCTTCTTGCTTCACCTTAAGTCAGGCTGAGATCGATCAATTCTTTAAGTGCCTTACCGGAGACAAAGTTAGTTCCGGTTACTGTGGCAAGATAAGCAGATATCTAGACATGAATAAGAAAAGGTTCAGCGGGATGAAGTCCCATGACTGTCATGTGATGATGACACAGATACTACCTGTTTCCCTTAGAAGGATAATGGACAAGCATGTCCATGACACGCTTATTGGTCTCTACAACTTTTTCGATGTCATCTCTTGAAAGTTGATTAGTGTGAAGCAGCTCCGAAGGCTACAGGAAGAGATTGTTGTGATACTGAATGAGCTTGAGATGTACTTCCCGCCCGTGTTCTTTGACGTCATGGTGCATCTGTGTGTCCATATTGTGGACGACATAATAGACCTGGGGCCGTCATTCCTGCACAACATGATGCTATTTGAGAGGATGAATGGGATCATCAAAGGATTCGTTCGTAACATATCCCGTCCGGATGGAAGCATCGTCCAGGGCTATCTGACACAAGAGTGCATCTCTTTCTGTGAGAATTTTCTATACGGCGTAGACCAGCCGCCTGGTGTTGGTGTTGGTTTGCCCATTAGCAAGCACGATGGGAGGCTCAAAGGAGAAGGTCACTCCAATGGTCGCAGGGAACTGCACATGGCATACTTAGATCGACGCAATGACTTTGGCAGAGCAAACTTGGTAGTGCTACAACACCTAGACGAGGTAGATCCTTCTATGGCACTGCACAAAGAAATTATCGCGAAGAAGTATTGTGATCGGGGGGTATGCAGGACCGATGCCGAAGTTACTAGAGAGCATAACTCCACTTTCCTGCATTGGTTCAAAGAGCATATTATTGCTAATCCCTCGGAAGAGGGCTCTAAGGACGGATTGCGCATATACGCCTTAGCACATGGCCCCTCGCCCAACCTTAACACCTATCAGGCATACGATATCAATGGATACACGTTCTACACGGAGGCTAAAGATATGGACAGTGATTATCAGAACTCAGGGGTGACGATGGAATGCATGACCGGCAGCGACAATGGTGCAACTGAGAGATTTTACGGAAGGGTCGAGGAGATCTGGGAGCTTGACTACTCCGGACTACACCATGCGACGATGTTCCGTGTCAGATGGGCTAACAATGTTGAAAGAGAAAACCGGTATTTCACTACCATGACTATACCCGACGCCAAGAGCTCTATCGTGAATGCTATCACAAAAAACAAGCCATGGGTACACTCTAAGCACGTGACACAATGCTTCTTCATAACTGACCCATGCAATCCTAGTCGTGTTGTCGTGAGGAGAGGCAAAAGGAACATCATTAGAATGGATGGAGTCACCAACGAGGAAGACTACGACCAGTACAACAACCCAATGAGGGAAGATGACGATGACGATAAAGTATACGTCAAAAGAAGAATCAATACTACATTACCTATGAAAGATCATAGTCCATGGAAAAGGAAAAGTCACAATGAGGGGCTCAATTATTCTTCAACGAACAAGAAGGGAAAGAAGCTCACTCAAAAATGAAAACCTCAACATTGAGGAACCGTATGTTATCGACGAAATGATGTAATATATATGTTCCTATTTTGTGTACACACTTAGCCATTATGCATGGGTCAAATGATGTAATATATATGTTCCTATTTTGTATACATACTTAACCGTCAAATGATGCAATATATATCGTCTTAGTTATGTACATTGTATCACCTTCCCTTTATTCACAGCTCTCGGGAAAAGGAAAAGAAAAGTGAGAGAAAATAAAGGAAAAGAAAATAGAAGAAACAAACAGGAAAACTACTATAGGTACTGGTTATAGCAGTAGCGCTTTTCTGAAAAAGAGCTACAACTAGTCAAGGTAGCAGTAGCGCTTTCCTTATAAAAATGCTATAGCTACCTGTAATAGCAGTAGCGATGTCTGGATAAAAGTTCTATAGCTAACTTAGCTATAGCGCATTTTCCGGAACGTGCTACTGCTACGTCAACTTAACCCCCAAATTCTCACTCTCTCTGCTTCTTCCCGCCTCTGCTTTTCACCCAAATCCCCACTCTCTCTTCCCTCGTGTCATCGCCGCCGGAGCCTTGCCCTCACCGTGCCCCTGCGCTCGCCCCCGACCCCGGCCACGACCCCGACACGCCATGCCTCCCTCCTCTGCTTCCTCCCCTCCCAACCTCGGCCATCATCGGGCCTGCCTCCTCGCCCCTGCACCCTCTGTAAGCCCCCCACCGCTCCTCCACTCTCTGCTAGCTAGGGTACTTCGATTAATTTACTTAGGATTTAGTTAGGGCAGTAAGTTAATTAGGTTATCTATTTAGTTATGAATTTAGCTAGGTTTTTATGAACCATAGGTTTTAAATTAGGACAAAAATTTAGGGTTAAGCAATTGTAGTTAAAAGAAAAGGTAGAATTGATTATATAGGTTCTTGCATTTTTTTAGGTTAAGTAATTGTTGCTATTTTTTAGTTTAAGTGCTAGTTAGTTAATTAGAATTAGTATTTTAAAAAACAGAATTAGTTTAACCAATTGTCCAAATCAACATCCCTTGTTAAAGCAAATTTTTTATTTTCAAATTTAGGTAGGCTGAATTTACTTTCAAATATTGTGAAGAAAAATGACTTCTTGCATTTTTCTTCAAGTTCTATATTTTCTTCCTTTTATATGCAAATTTGAAGGGGACATGTGATTTGGACATGTCATATTTGGAATTTGGACATGTGATGTTTTGGACATGTCATATTTGGAAAATGATGATTATGTGCAGGGTAAATTATCTGAGTGGCCTATGTTACACCGGAATGTTGATTCATTTCCGTTCCGGTGAATTTCAGGTGCTCGATATGTCCACTTTTTAGCAAAGGTCATGCCGAAATTTTCTATGAATTTTGGCATGACTTGTGCTAGATAGTAGGCATATCGAGTGCCGAGAGTTGCTGGGAAACGACATTCCGGCAAACATAGATCTTTTTTTATGTCATTTCTCTTTTTTTTCATAGTTTTAGAATTAAACGAGGGGACTTAATCATAGGAAACATGCCGGATAACAAAGAAACTGGGCCTTCTGACCAAGATGCAAACGAGATGGATAATGACGGTGAACAAGAGTACCTCGACTTTTTGACTGCTAAGCACAGTCTAGGTTTGCAGGTCGGCCTCGATGATGGTACTGACGCCGACATCGACACCGACGGTGCCGGCAGCGATGGCAGCGCCGGCACCGATGGAGGCACCGAGACTGGCGGGGAAGGTGCCGGCGAGGAAGATACCGGCGGGGAAGGTACCGGCGCCGATGCCACTACCGAAAAGAAGAAGCAGAGGATACGAAAACTTAACAAACTCAGCATTGGACGACTGGTGATCACAAAGATGGCACCTGGCAAGTTTGAGACATTAGAGCTGGAAGAACCTCGCAAGTGCTATGGGAACCAAGTCGGATGCATCCTATGGGAATGCGCGAGCATTAATGACGATGACTTAAGGAGTAAAGAACATTTGAGGCAGTTGCTCTTGACGAAGTTGCAGAAGAGATTCAAGTTCCCCGACCGGGATGATAGCATAGAACAACCGTGGGATGATCCAAAGATGAAAAAGATTAACAATCACGCCATGGGCATGTTCAGCAATGATTTGGCCTCCTGGAAATTGAGGGTGAAATGAGCTATCGAGGCTGAGGAACCCCTGTCCAAGATTCTAGAGGAAAATCCGAAACTTACGGAAGAGGAGTTCGAAAAGTTCAAGGACACTTCTGCTACCAAGGAAGCCAAGGCCAAGGCTGCGAAATTCAAGAGCCTTCAGCAAAGGAACATGGGGAAGCATCACCTCGGAAGCCGTGGCTACCTCGGTAAAAGGCCCATATGGGATAACGATGACGCGGAACGTGAAGCCGCGGGTCTCCCAGACCCCTTCGTGAAGTTCACCAACCCCTTGGAGCGTGACTTCATCAGCGCCCGCTATAAGTGGGACAAGGAAAAGAAGGTTTTTCACACGGACCAGATCACGAGGAGATTGATTAGAATATTGGTAATTATTCTTTTACCACCTTACATTTAGCTCCAGATCAAGTCGACTACACATTCATAAACGGTTCACGTTCCTTCTACAGGAGAAGCAACACCAACTTGCAGCCCAAAGCCCTACTTCTCCGATAAGGCCCCAAGTGGGACACCCCTCTCAACCGGGCCTTGAACGAACTTAAGGGACTCCCTTTGGGCTAGCGGCCGCAATATGGACGTGTGCACGGTGCCAGAGACGGCGCCATGTGGAAGGTGTTTTACAACGAGGGCCCAGAGGCCAAGAAGCAGAAAAAGGAGTTTAGTCAGGCGGACATCGACGAGAAGGTGAAGCTTGCATTCGAGAAAAAAGCAGCTGAGGACGCGAAAAAAATAGCCAAGGAGAAAAATGAGTTGCTACAGCAGGCAGTTAATGCAGTTGTAACTTCCTGCAGAAATGATTTTGATACTAACTTGGTCCCGACTATCATCAACTGGACGAAGGAAAATCTAGACAAGACGGTACATGATTTTCCGTTGCCCAGTTTCGTCGCGAGCAACTCGTGAACAACACCACCGCACCATCACCTGCTCACGCAACCGGGCCTGCTCTCGCACCGGCTCATAGCAGCCCAAAATATGGAGCAGAAAAAAATTCAAAAACTAATAACAGTAGTGCCGGGTATGGCTTTAGCAGTAGTGCTCTTTGTTAAAGGGTGCTGCAGCTATTAGCAGCAGTGCGTGTTGCATACAGAAGCTGCTGCTATACCTAGATAGCAGCAGCGTGGGTCAAACCGCGCTACTCATAAGCATTAGATGTAGCGCCGTATTAGTAGCGCGGTCACCCACGCTACTGATAAGCATTTAACCCGTGCTACTGCTAGGCTTTTCCCTAGTAGTGAGGGTTTCTCGTCTTGTGGCAAGATTTGGTGTCAGGTGCTTTGGATCTATGCAAGGGTTCAGCGACAATGACTGCGGCTCTAGGGCGCTAGCCCTTAGGGACATGTGCATGAAGACTTCCGGGTTGTCATCGATAAGATCAAGTCGGCTCTGTTAGGGGAGCGGCGACAGCGGTGAAAGGACCATGATGTCGCCTAGAGGGTGGGTGAATAGGCATTTTAAAATCTTTTACGGATTTGGCTCTATCCTAATGCGGAAATAAACTAAGCGGATACTTTTCAAGCACAAATCCTAAATATACTAGGCTCACTAAGTGCACCAACAACTTAGCATAAACAAGATGAGAACAACAAGGATATGAGTAAGCACAAGTAAGTTACACAAACTTACTCAATGTATATCACGAGATATGGAAATGAATAATACACACACCCACAAGTAGGCAATACAAGCTTACACAAATTGTATCACAATATATGGAATTGAATGATACAAGCAAACTCAAGTAAGCACTACAAGCTTACACAAGATATGTTACAAGCTAGCAATTCACACTAAACACAAGATAGAACAATAGTAGGAAGTATGAATTGCGGACTATAAAGTGTTGGCCTAAATAATATCTACGATATGGTAACCTACACAATATAATGAGGACAACAAGAATAGTGAATGCATGGTCAAGTGACCAAGGTAAACCACAAGTAAGGAGTTAGGGTTAGGGATAACCGAAGTCACGGAGACGATGATGTATCCCGATGTTCACTTCCTTGGAGGGAAGCTAGTCACCGTTAGAGAGGTGGATGTTACCACGAAGGCACACCAATGCCACGAAGGCTCACCCTATTCTCCTTGAGATATCACCACGAAGGCGATTCCCAACCACTAGTGGAAGACCTTGAGGTGGCCTCCAAACCTTCACAAACTTTCCGGGGGACAAATCACAAGTTGACTCCTCACCGGAGCACTCCTACCGCCTAGGAGTCTCCAACCTCCAAGAGTAACAAGATCAAGGGGGAAATGCTCAAGACTTGCTCAAATCACGAATTCCTTTGGTCAAGAGAAGGAGAGGGAGTGGATCTATCACTTGATTGGAAAAACTCTCAAGAACTCTCACGAATCTCTCCGAGATCTAAGATTTGGTGTAGGAGAAGTGAGAGGGAGCCACTTGTGTTCTTGGGGTGATTTGGGATGAAGTGGTCGACCCTCTACCAGATGGGTAGAGGGGTACATATAGTGTGCCAAGAAAACTAGCTGTTTTAGTGTAAGTGGCAGCGCCGGGCCGGACATCCGGGCAATGGCCGGACATCCGGCGGCTGAGAATCACACACACGTATGTGGAAAACAGATTATAGGGCCCGGACATCTGGCTGAAGCCCGGACATCTGGCCAAACTTGGGGCCCCGGACATCTGGCGAAGTGCCGGACATTCGGCGTATAGAAACGACATTTCGGTAAGGTTTCTGGACATCTACGGCCGGACATCTGGGCCAGGGGCCGGACATCCGGCAATTTCACACAAATCAGACGCCCTCTGGATAGCAGTGGTCGGACATCCGGGGAAAAGCCCGGACATCTGGCCAACACAAAAACTGCAGCCGCCCCAAAAGTAAAACATGCATAACTTTCACATCCGGACTCCGATTTTGATGATCTTGGGCTCGTTTTGAAGCTATGGAAAAACTCTAGGTCCTCACATAGAGAACCACCCAAGATAAGCCAAAATGTATGGTGCAAAGTATGGAAAGGTAAGATCATATACTTTGGGCAACCTATTTGGCTATGGATTTTCTTTGGTAGATGTGTAGGCATTTTGTATTTGCATTGGATAGGAGTGAAATATGCCTATGTTGGAATATGATGTGAGAAGAATAGAAATAGATGATGTTGACTTGAGCAAATCCATCACTAACCCCTTTGATCCCCTCTTAATAGTGTGGGATCCCTATAACTCAAGAATCATAAAAGAACTATACTAGATAGCTTCCGGAAACTCATTCTTGAGCATATATCCTTTTCGATGGTCATCGATCCTCACTTCTAAAGCCAAAGGAACTAATACCTTTGACTAGAGCCTTTCACTTGAGCTTTATATTGATGTTTCTTCATGGCTCAAGTTGAAGGCAAGACATTGGAGAGGTCTTCAAGTAGCTCCCCCCATACACAATGTGGGAAGCTTTGCTTTGCATTCATCTTCACTTGTACATCATCATTAATTACTTGATGACATCCTTTGATGAGCACAAAGCTCATGAGAATTACCTAACCCACATAACATAGACAACACATAGTATGGGTTAATACACAAAGCGCAATTGATAAATTCTTACCATGCCACAAGATCTCATGTGGCACATGATATGCGCTTGTGCGTTGACCATCTTAGAGGTCAATCTTTGATCTTCATCTTGGTCAACATTTATCTTTTCTCCATGATTAATATTGATGTTTCTGAAAGCCCTATTGAAGTACATGAGGACTACATGTACTTTCAAGCGGCGCGTTAGCGGCTTGTTCTGGCGGCAGTAGTGGTTGATTGGGGTCTTGGAATCTTAATGTAGTTTTTATTATGTTCGATATGCTTTGTACTTCCGTTGAACTTTGATAATAGATTTGGATCATTTTCGCAAAAAAAGCACGTCATTGCTCATGCGCCTTGCATCATGCTCATGCATAGGCTTCCGCCATGTGTTTTAATCCTGCAAAATCACCTTCCGCCAAACAAAAGCAATATGAAATAACACCCTCCCACCAAAGCCTATAGCAGCGCTTCCCCCTTTCATCATCTGGACGTTGGAATGAAAACGGACGGGGCTGAGTGCTACTATATTTGTTTTCATATTTTTTTGCAGAAGCGGAAACGAATACAAAAATCCCGGAAATGAATACGGAAACAAATATTACCAAAAACAAACACGGGGCAAATACAGAGCGGATACGGAAACAGAAGTGTGTGTTGACCGGAAGTTAAAACCCTTTAATCATAGAGAAATACATAGAAAAACAAATAAATTTAATGAATTGGTAACATGGCTACAAAATGATATGATTATGTTAGCAACTCAACATAGTATTGCAGTAGTACTGGATAATTGCATATAGGGTCTAGTTTACTACATGTGTGGTAGTAGAAGTTGAGATTCAAATGATCCATTCTGCTAATTGTGTCATTATGTGTTGTTTGGTGTTTGGGCTACAATGTAGCCATAAGCCAAGTTTAAAAAAAGCAGCCATAAGCCTATAGTAAAAACAGAAATTCCATATTCACGAAAACAGAAAGTTTTATTTCCACGTCTATTCCATCGGAAAACACCATTCCGTTTCTTTGTCTCCGCATAAAAAAATCCATTTCCACTTCCGTTTTGCAAATTTCCATTTTCGTTTTTATTTTTCTTCGGGAAAACGGAAAGTTTCCACTCCATTTCATCCCTATTCCACGGAGAGGGTATGCGGTGGCTTTGATTGGCAAGTCGGATATTAGGACCACCGCAAACATCCTGCTAGTTTGCTTCCGGTTTGCAGGATTTTGGACAAGCAGGCGCGTCCGCGGACATATATGAGTCTGAGTCGGATGGCATAATGCATACGGACATCTCGGTCCAGACGTTTCCCGACGATTTCGAGGGTCCGTGTTGGGGATGCCCTAAATAGACATTTATTATAAGCTTTGTTTGAAAGTAATGGTGGTTTCTGGTTAGAAAACATTATCGGTGCTCCAAGGGCTCCATAGGGACGCCCCAAACCCTAGACGTATAGGTATTGATGCGGGAAATTAGAATAAGGTGGTAAAGGTGTAGGCATCTTAAAATCCCACATATGCCCTCTTTGATCTAGGAGAACATTAATGTCTCATGTTTCTCCTAGTGGTGTGGCCACGAGGTGGCATGTTGTAGACTCAGGTGGCCGGTGATGTTCCTTGAGTGGTGTGGTTGTGAAGTGGTGTGACGATACAATCATCGTATGAGGTGGTCGATGGTGTTACCTAGGTAGCATGGAGGCGACTATTATGGGTGGTTTCCATGCCGATATTAGGCTTGTCCACATCTATGGCATGACGCGATACGTCTCCGAGGTATCTATAATTTTTTTATTATTGCATGCTATTATATTATCCATCTTGGATGTTTTATATGCATTATTATCCTCTTGTATATCAGTTTTTGGGACTAACATATTAACCTAGTGCCCAGTGCCAGTTGCTATTTTTTCATGTTTTTGTCTTTTACAGAAAATCAATACCAAGCGGAGTCCAAACAGAACAAAACTTTTTGATGATTTTTTTGGACCAGAAGACACCTAGGAAGCTTCGATAGCCAGAAAACCCACGGGTAAGCCACAAGCTCACCAGGCGCACCCTAGGGGGCGTCCTATTAGCTTGTGGGTCCCCCGTGGCTCCTCCAACCCTAATCTGAGCTCCATAAATACCCAAATATTTCCCATATACCAGTGGGCACACCAAAAATATGTTTCCGCCGACGCAAGCTTCTGTCCTCGGGAGGTCCCATCTTGGGGCCTTTTCTGGTACTCTACCGGAGGGGGGTTCGATCACGGAGTGATAGAGGCACAGACTAGCGAGATGCTAATCTATGCGTGTAGAAGGCCCGATCTTTCACGATACTCGGCAAAAAAGCAGTAGATGTAGAAGAGACATAGACACCCTTAGACCAAGCAGGATGCAAGAACTAGGGTTGAAGACTCGCATAAGAGATGAAGCAGATCAACTCTTCTGCCCAGAAACACGCTAATTCATCACAGATCAGCGTAGGAACATGAAACTTTGGTGCCCCTCGACCTGAGGCTTTTCTGGTATTTTATTCAACACCAAAAACTAACTCCCTCACAACGGCCGCAGCCAGCCGTTTTTATAGGCAAGACAAACGCTTGAGAAACACGCTACGTAAACGAAACAGAGTAGGACTCTCCTAACAAAACTAATTAAGGATTTAACTAATTAATTATTCAGCACCGTTGATTACCTTGGACTCTACCTAGAATTGAATTCCTCATGTAAGTAGTGCTTGACCAATAAAAAATATGCCATGCATTGTGTACGCTTATCACGATGCAATCTCACGTAGCAGCTCTGAGCCCTGAACTTGTTCATTTCTTCCCGGCCAATCGGATCAAGACTTTTTCTGGTGGAGTTCTAAAAGTTGGTCTGACTTCTTCCATCTGTGGAGGAACATGGAGTATCATAGAACCAATCTGTATAGCACATGGAAAAGTGCCTAAAATACCAGCTTCTTTCCTCTTTGGTACTGTCTCTGTCAACTTCTCATGCGCAGGTGCAACTTGAATATTTTTTAGACAAGTAATTATAGTTTTGGCACAAATGGTCACATCATGGAGGGCTTCTACATCAATCTTGTTGCCCTTCTGATGATGTGTGATTAGTTTACCACAGACCTATGGGTCCATAGCTAGTAGCTAGATGACTTCTTCTCTCTCTTTGATCTTCAATACAATGTTCTCCTCGATGTTCGTGGAGATCTATTCGATATAATCTTCTTTTGCGGTGCGTTTGTTGAGATCCGATGAATTGTGGGTTTATGATCAGATTATCTATGAATATTATTTGAGTCTTCTCTGAACTCTTTTATGCATGATTAAGATAGCTTTGTATTTCTCTCCGATCTATTGATTTGGTTTGGCCAACTAGATTGACTTTTCTTGCAATGGGAGAGGGGCTTTGTTTCGGGTTCAATCTTGTGGTGTCCTCACTCGGTGACAGAAAGGGTAGGAAGGCACGTATTGTATTGTTGCCATCAAGGATAAAAAACGGGGTTTATTTCATATTGATTCGATCTATCCCTCTACATCATGTCATCTTGCTTAAGGCGTTACTCCGTTCTTGTTAACTTAATACACTAGATGCATGCTGGATAGCGGTCGATGTGTGGAGTAATAGTAGTAGATGCAGGCAGGAGTCGGTCTACTTGTTACGGACGTGATGCCTATATTCATGATCATTGCCTTAGATATCGTCATAACTTTGCGCTTTTCTATCAATTGCTCAACAGTAATTTGTTTAGCCACCGTATGTGTTCTTTCAAGAGAGAAGTCTCTAGTGAAAACTATGGTCCTCGGTCTATTTTTATCATATTAATTTCAGATCTATAAAACCAAAAACCCAAAAATACCTTGCCATGCAATAGATGCACTAGAGCTATAAGTTTATGAAAGCTCAAAAAGAAACAAAGTGGGTGTGCATCCAACTCACTTGCTCATGAAGACCTAGGGCAATTTGAGAAAGCCCATCATTGGAATATACAAGCCAAGTTCTATAATGAAAAATTCCCACTAGTATATGAAAGTGTCAACATAGGAGACTCTCTATCATGAAGATCATGGTGCTACTTTGAAGCACATGGCTGGAAAAAGGATAGTAACATTTCTGTCTTTTCTCTCATTTTTTCCTTTTTTGGTGGGATTCTCTGGCCACTTTTATTTTTTGTAAAGTCCGGAGACTTATCCCAACTTGTGAGGGAATCATAGCTTCCATCATCCTTTCCTCACATGGGACAATGCTCTAATAATGATGATCATCACACTTTTATTTACTTACAACTCAAGAATTACAAGTCGGTGCTTAGAACAAAATATGACTCTATATGAATGCCTCCGGCGGTGTACCGGGATGTGCAATGATCAAGAGTGACATGTATAAAACAGAAATACTATATCAAATACATGATCGCGCAAACCAATATAACAATGATGGTGCGTGTCATAATAAAACGGAATAGTGGAAGTTGCATGGCAATATATCTCAAATGGCTATGGAAATGCCATAATAGGTAGGTATGGTGGCTGTTTTGAGGAAGGGTATATGGTGGGTTTAATGCGCCAGCAAAAGTTGTGCGGTACTAGAGAGGCTAGCAATTGTGGAAGGGTGAGAGTGCGTATAATCCATGGACTCAACATTAGTCATAAATAACTCACATACTTATTGCAAAAATCTATTAGCCATCAAAACAAAGTACTACACACATGCTCCTAGGTGAGTAGATTGGTAGGAAAAGACCATCGCTCATCCCCAACCGCCACTCATAAGGAAGACAATCAAAAAATAATCATGCTCCGACTTCATCACATAATGGTTCACCATACGTGCATGCTACGAGAATCACAAACTTTAACACAAGTATTTCTACCAATCCACAATTACTCATTAGCATTACTCTAATATCACCATCTTTATATCTCAAAACAATCATAAGGAATCAAACTTCTCATAGTATTCAATGCTCTTTGTATGAAAGTTTTTATTATATCCCTCTTGGATGCCCATCATATTAGGACTAAATTCATAACCTAAGCAAATTACCATGCTGTTTAGAGAGACTCCCAAAATAATATAAGTGAAGCATGAGAGTTCAACAATTTCTATAAAATAAAACCACCTCCGTGCTCTAAAAAGATATAAGTGAAGCACTAGAGCAAAATTGCATAGCTCAAAAAATATAAGTGAAGCACATAGAGTTTCTAATAAATCACGATTCATGCGCGTCCTTCTCAAAAGGTGTGTACAGTAAGGCGAAAGAGGGGATGCCATCCGGGGCATCCCCAAGCTTAGCTGCTTGGTTGTCCTTGAATATTACCATGGGGTGCCTTGGGCATCCCCAATCTTAGCCTCTTGCCACTCCTTATTCCATATTCCATCAAATCTTTACCCAAAACTTGGCAACTTCACAACACAAAACTCAACAAAAAACTCATGAGATCCGTTAGTATAAGAAAATAAATAACCACTTTTTGGTATTGTTGTGAACTCATTCTTTATTTATATTGGTGTAATATCTACTGCATTCCAACTTCTCCATGGTTCATACCCCCCCCCCCGATACTACCCATAGATTCACCAAAATAAGCAAACGACACATAGAAAACAGAATCTGTCAAAAACAGAATAGTCTGTAGTAATCTATAAACTTCGTATACTCTGTAACTCCAAAAATTGTGAAAAATTAGGACAACGGAGGCAATTCATATATCAATCTTGTGTCAAAAATTCAGGATTTTATCACGTTGCAGCAGCTCAGGTCAATTATATTTCTACGCACAAAAGTTTCTGTTTTTCAGCAAAATCAAATCAACGATATACCAAAGTATCCTAAAGGCTTTACTTGGCACAAACACTAATTAAAAACACTAAAACACAATTACTACAGAGGTAATAATGTGTATTTATTGAAGAATAGTAGCAAAAATAAAATTGGGTTGTCTCCCAACAAGGCTATTGTTTAACGACCCTAGTTAGGCATAAAACATAGATCTAGGTATTGTAATTTTTGCTATTAAATCCATAGGTAGCCCTCATAATAGATTCATATGGCAACTTAATTTTCTTTCTTGGAAATTGTTCCATGCCCTTACTTAATGAAAACTGAAATCTAATGTTTCCTTCTTTCATATCAATAATTGCACCAATCGTTCTAAGGAAAGGTCGACCAAGAATATAGGACATGTAGGACTGCAATCGTTATCAAACACAATAAGATCTATAGGCACATAGTTCCTATTTGCAAAGAACATATCCTTCCCAAAGGTTTCTTAATAGTGGAATTCGCAAGATGAAAATTTAAAGAACAATCATCAAATTCACGGAAACCTAACATATCACATAAAGTTTTTGGAATCATGGAAATGCTAGCACCCAAATCACACAAAAGCATAGCACTCATAATTCTAAATTTTGATCTTAATTGTAGGTCCCACTCATCATAAAGCTTTCTAGGGATAGAAACTTCCAACTCAAGTTTTTCTTCAAAAGATTTCATCATAGCATCAGCGATATGTTTAGTAAAAGCTTTATTTTGATTATAAGCATGAGGAGAATTCAACATGGATTGCAACAAGGAAATACAATCTATCAAATAACAATTATCATAATTAAAATCCTTGAAATCCAAAAGAGTGGGTTCATTGCTACTTCAAGTTTTGACCTCTCCAATCCCACTTTTATCAATTTTTGCATCGAGATTTATAAACTTCGAATCATTAGGACGCCTTCTAGCTAAAGTTGACTCTTCTCCAGTCCCATATTTATCAAGATTTATATTAGAAAACAAAGATTCAATAGGAGTCACATCAATCACTTTAAGATCTTCATCGTTATTATCATACGACTCCACTTTAGCGGCCATCTTATTTACCAAAGTAGTTTGTTTATCAGAAATTTGGCCTACTAAACTTTCAAGATGGGCAAACTGAGATTTAATACCATAAAATTCTTTAGTAACATCATCAAGCTCTTTATTAATATACTCCATCATAGTTTTTTGTTCTTTAAGCTCGTTCCTAAAGAAACTATTATGCTCAAATTGTAAAGACATAAAGCTTTTGAATTTTTTTCAATATCTTCTAACTTCCTCTGGTAGGGATCAAAACTCCTAGGTTGAGCCATAGTAACAAGCAATATCACACGCAAGAAACTAAAAAGCAAGCTAAAAGACGAACGGAAGGAGGGCGAATAAAAAGGAAAATCTTTTTGTATTTTTCTAAAATCATTTTAAAAGTGGGGGAGAGGAAAACGAGAGGCAAATGGCAAATAATGTACTGCAAGAGATGGCAGTTTATGATGGGTACTTGGTAGGATTGATGTAGATCTCCCCGGCAATGGCGCCAGAAATTCTTCCTGCTACTTCTTGAGCTTGCATTGGTTTTTCCCTTGAAGAGGAAAGGGTGACGAAGAAAAGTAGAGATAAGTTTTTCCCTCAGTTGAGAACCAAGGTATCTATCTAGTAGGAGATACAAGCAAGTCTCCAATCTATGCACCTACACAAACAATCAAACACTTGCATACAACACGATAAAGGGGTTGTCAATCCCTTCACGTTCATTTGCAAAGGTGAGATCTAATACAGATAGACATAAAAGATTATTAAAACGTAAAACAAAGTAAAAGTAAATAAATTGCGGTGAGGTACTTTTGGGTTTTTTTGTTTACAGATCTGAAAATATATAATGGAAAATAGATCTGGGAGCCATAGGTTTCACTAGAGGCTTCTCTCTTGAAGGCAAATAATACAGTGGGTGAACAAATTACTGTTGAGCAACTGATAGAAAAGTGCAAAGTTATGACGATATCCAAGGCAATGCTTATGAATATAGGCATCACGTCCGTGTCAAGTAGACCGAAATGATTCGGCATCTACTACTATTACTCCACACATCTACTGCTATCTAGCATGCATCTAGAGTATTAAGTTCATAAGAACGGAGTAACACCTTAAGCAAGATGACATGATATAGAGGTATAAACTCAAGCAATATGATGAAAACCCCATATTTTTATCCTTGATGGCAACAATACAAATGCATGCCTCGCTATCCCTACTTTATCACTGGGTGAGGACACCACAAGATTGAACCCAAAACTAAGCACCTCTCCCATTGCAAGAAAAACCAATCTAGTTGGCTGAACCAAACAGATAATTCAAAGAGAAATACAAAGATATCAAATCATGCATATACGAATCGAGAGAAGATTCAAATAATATTCATAGATAAACTGATCATAAATCCACAATTCATCGGATGTCGACAAACACACCGCAAAAGAATATTACATCGGATAGATCTCCAAGAACATCGAGAAGAACAAGGTATTGAGGATCAAAGAGAGAGAAGAATCCATCTAGCTACTAGCTATGGACCCGTAGGTCTGTGGTAAACTATTCACGCTTCATCGGAAGGGCAATAGGGTTGATGTAGAAGCCCTCCGTGATCGAATCCCCCTCCGGCAGGGTGCCAGAAAAGGTCCCCAGATGGGATCTCATGGGTACAGAAGGTTACGGTGGCGAAAAAGTATTTTGGTGGATGCTTCTGGTCGTTTGGCAATATTTCTGAATTTATAGGCCAAGAATTAGGGTTGGAGGAGCTCTAAGGGGCCCACAAGCCCTCAGGGCGCGCCCCTAGGGCGCACCCCTGAGGCTTGTGGCCGCCTCGAGACTCCTCTGACTTCATCTCCAAGTCCTACATGTGTCTTCTGGTCCAAGAAAAATCATCACGAAAGTTTTATTCCGTTTGGACTCCGTTTGATATTCCTTTTCTGTAAAACTCAAAAACAAGGAAAACAGAAACTGACACTGGGCTCTGGGTTAATAAGTTAGTCCCAAAAATAATATAAAATAGCATATTAATGCATATAAAACATCCAAAATAGATAATATAATAGCATGTAACAATAAAAAATTATAGATACGTTGGAGACGTATCAATATATACAACAACGATCACTGTATTTGAAGTGAAAGCATGATACATTCATTGGACTTCAGAATCCACTCATTATGGTAACCGTTTATGTCTTGTGGTTTTTATACAGTCACGGGCTCACCGTACATATCTGTATTTGTTGAAGACACAACTAGTTAACCAGTTAAACGCTCCACGTGGCACATCTAGTGTTGCATCACATTATCTCACTACCATAGGGCCCACCTGTCGGCGTGTATAAGAATGAAAACAAATGATAAAAATATATTGGATGGTGGGAATTTGAAGTCATGACCATGGGCACTAGTGGACAAGGTGGCCTTGTATTGGTATGTTGAGCCGTCTGTTTTAATATACAGGAGCTAGTGTGGTGATTATACACACATGCACACATGCACACGAACTGCATGCATGCAACACTCACACATACACACGCAACCACGCATCACTCACTCACACACACGCACGCACCCACGCACACATGCATGCACACACCACACGACCAACACACACGCTCATGCTCAAGTGCTCAACCTACACGTGCATGCACACACATCAGGCCCTGACAGACACATACACAACTAGGTGGTTCCCGCGCATGGGTTGGAGTCTTGTCGCGCTTGCGTAAATTTGTGTTCATCTCACCTTTTTCCTATTCGAACTGACAGGTGGGACTGATACGTCTCCAATGTATCTATAATTTATGAAGCATTCATGCTATTTTATTATCTGTTTTGAATGATTATGGGCTTTATTATACACTTTTATATTACTTTTGGGACTAACCTACTAACCGGAGGCCCAGCCCATATTGCTGTTTTATTGCCTGTTTCAGTATTTCAAAGAAAAGGAATATCAAACGGAGTCCAAACGGAATGAAACCTTTGGCAGCGTGATTTTTTGGAAGATCATGACCCAGGAGACTTGGAGTGCAAGCCAAGGGATCATCGAGGGAGCCACGAGATAGGGGTGCGCCACCCCCTGGGCGCGCCCTACCCTCTCGTGGGCCCCTCGAGGCTCCCCCGACCGACTTCTTTCGCCTATATATTCCCTTATACCCTAAAAATATCGACGAAGAAGATAGATCGGGAGTTCCGCCGCCGGAAGCCTCTGTAGCCACCAAAACCTCTCGGGAGCCTATTTCGGCACCCTGCCGGCGGGGGAACCCATCACCAGTGGCCATCTTCATCATCCCGGCTGAGGGTATGTACCAGTAGCTATGTGTTTGATCTCTCTCTCTCTCTCTCTCTCTCTCTCGTGTTCCCTCTATGGCACGATCTTGATGTATCGCGAGCTTTGCTATTATAGTTGGATCTTATGATGTTTCTCCCCCTCTACTCTCTTGTAATGGATTGAGTTTTTCCCTTTGAAGTTATCTTATCGGATTGAGTCTTTAAGGATTTGAGAACACTTGATGTATGTCTTGCCGTGTTTATCTGTGGTGACAATGGGATATCACGTGCCACTTGATGTATGTTTTGGTGATCAACTTGCGGGTTCCACCCATGAACCTATGCATAGGGTTTGGCACACGTTTTCGTCTTGACTCTCCGGTAGAAACTTTGGGGCACTCTTTGAAATACTTTGTGTTGGTTGGATGAATCTGAGATTGTGTGATGCATATCGTATAATCATGCCCACGGATACTTGAGGTGACAATGGAGTATCTAGGTGACATTAGGGTTTTGGTTGATTTGTGTCTTAAGGTGTTATTCTAGTATGAACTCTTGAATAGATCGATCTGAAAGAATAACTTTGAGGTGTTTCGTACCCTACCATAATCTCTTCATTTGTTCTCCGCTATTAGTGGCTTTGGAGTGACTCTTTGTTGCATGTTGAGGGATTGTTATATGATCTATATATGTTATTATTGTTGAGAGAACTTGCACTAGTGAAAGTATGAACTTTAGGCCTTGTTTCCTACCATTGCAATACCGTTTGTGCTCACTTTTATCATTAGTTACCTTGCTGTTTTTATATTTTCAGATTACAAAAACCTTTATCTACTATCCATATTGCACTTGTATCACCATCTCTTTGCCGAACTAGTGCACCTATACAATTTACCATTGTATTGGGTGTGTTGGGGACACAAGAGACTCTTTGTTATTTGGTTGCAGGGTTGCTTGAGAGAGACCATCTTCATCCGACGCCTCCCATGGAATGATAAACATTAGGTCATCCACTTAAGGGAAATTTGCTACTGTCCTACAAACCTGTGCACTTGCAGGCCCAACAACGTCTACAAGAAGAAAGTTGTGTAGTAGACATCAAGCTCTTTTTTGGCGCCGTTGCCGAGGAGGCTAGGTAAGCGGCACTCACACCCCGTCAACTAAGCTCTTTTCTGGCGCCATTGTCGGGGAGGTGAGTGCTTGAAGGTATATCTTTAGATATTGCAATCAAATCTTTTTGTTGCTTGTTTTATCACTAGTTTAGTTTATAAAATAAAACTACAAAAAAATGGAATTGAGTTTGCCTACTACGCTTCATCTTTTTAATATCTTTCGTGAGAATGATGGAAAGGAAAATTTTGCTCAAGTGCTAGAAGAAGAATGCATTAAAAATTTTGGTACTAGATCTTCGTATGATGAGCATGATTGCAATGTTGTTAGTATGAATTCCTTGAATATCCATGATGCTAATGATATGAAAAGCCACAAGCTTGGGGAAGCTATGTTTGATGAAGATGATATTTTTTGTCCCCCATGTTTTGATGAAAATATTTATTATGATGAAAGCATGCCTCCTATGATGATTATATTGATGAAAGTGGGTTTGGAAGAGTGTCAACTTTAGGAAGTAGTTATCCCACTATTTTGGAGGATTTTGAATCTTATTGTGATGAATACGAAAGTGGATTTGGAAGAGTGTCAACTTTATTTAGTGATTCCACTATCTTGGGAGAGGTTTCAATCGATTATGATGAGAACGAAGTTGCTACTTATGATGATTATTGTGATGAAACTTATGCTATAAAATGTAGTGATGATTATATTTACAAATCTTGTCATGATTATGATTACCCTTTTTCTGAACATTACTCTTTTAATGTGGAAACAATTTTTAGTGTTCAAGTCTCTTATGATACTCCCACTATTCTGAATGAGAAGAATTTTGCTTATGTGGAGAGTAGTAAATTTTCTATGCTTATAGATCATGAAAAGAATGCTTTATGTGCTGGTTATATTGTTGAATTCATTCATCATGCTACTGAAAATTATTATGAGGGAGGAACATATGCTTGTAGGAATTGCAATAATGACAAGTTTCCTCTCTATGTGTTGAAAATCTTGAAGCTATGCTTGTTTTACCTTCCTATGCTAGTTGATTATTGTTCCCATAAATTGTTTGATCACAAAATCCCTATGCATAGGAAGTGGGTTAGGCTTAAATGTTCTAGTCATATGCTTCATGATGCTCCCGTTATGTTTTAATTCCTATTTTTTATGTGAGCATCATTGTCATCATCATGCCTAGCTAAAAACACATTAAAGAAAAGCGCTTGTTGGGAGACGACCCAATATTTATCCTTACTATTTTTGTGTGTTCACATGATTATGCTACTGTATTAATCATGTTTTATAGCTTTTGTTTCAATAAAGTGCCAAGTAAGACCTTTAGGATAGCTTACGGTGATAGTTGTGTTGATCCTGCTGAAAATCAGAAACTTTTGCACCTAGTAAAGTAGTTTTGTTAATTCACAGAAACATGCTCTTGATCTGATTCTTTTTGCTTTGGATTGGTACACAAATTACTTAGGACTTCCTAATTTGGTAGGCTTTTTGGAGTTCCAGAAGTATACGTTTGATACAGATTACTACAGACTTTTCTGTTTTTGATAGATTCTGTTTTTCGTGTGTTGTTTGCTTATTTGGATGCATCTATGGCTAGTATTAAGTGGTATGAACCATAGATAAGTTGGAGTACAGTAGATATTACACCAATATGAATTTAGAATGAGTTCATTACAGTACCTAAGTGGTGGTTTTATTTTCTTATACTAACGGAGCTTACGAGTTTTCTGTTGAGTTTTGTGTTGTGAAGTTTTCAAGTTTGGGTAAAGATTCGATGGACTATGGAATAAGGAGTGGCAAGAGCCTAAGCTTGGGGATGCCCCGGAAGGCATCCCCTCTTTTGTCTTCGTTCATCGGTAACTTTACTTGGAGCTATATTTTTATTCACCACATGATATGTGTTTTGCTTGGAGCGTCATTTTCTTTTGTTAGTATTTGCTTGCTGTTATTTAGATTAATGTTTTGCATCTTTAGTTTCAATAAAAATGTCAAGGATAGCCTTTACCATGCTTATTTTGCTAGTATACATGTTGCTGTTTGAAAACAGAAAGTTTACCGCTGTTGCAAAAATTCCCTAGAAAAGTAGAGCATGATATAATGTTGAATTTTTTTCATAATGAGATCTGATAAATTTACTACAGTGGGAATTTTATTTCATAATTTTTGTAGTTAGGGAAGTATTGATACTCTTGCATTCTTTACAGACTGTACTGTTTTGGCAGATTGCTGTTATGTTTGCATATGTTTGCTTGTTTAATGATTCTATTTGAGGATAAGAGTATTAAATATGCAGAGGCATTTAGTATGCAATGTTGAATAATAATTTTAGTGATTTGTTACATTAGAAAATGATAAGGTTTCGCATTGGTTTATACTAACCTATCTCACGAGTTCTTGTTGAGTTTGGTGTGGATGAAGCTTTTGATAAAAAGAGAAACCAAGATATGAGAGGAATTAAGGAGACACAAAAGCTCAAGCTTGGGGATGCCCATGGCACCCCAAGATAATATTTCAAGAAGTCTCAAGCATCTAAGCTTGGGGATGCCCCGGTAGGCATCCCACCTTTCTTCTTCAACAACTATCGGTTAGTATCGGTTGAGCCTAAGTTTTTGCTTCTTCACATGAGTTGTGCTATCCTTGCAATGTCTTTTTATTTTTGCTTGTTGTTTCAATACAATACCAAGATCTGAAATTCTTAAATGAGAGAGAGTCTTCACATAGTTACATAATTATCTAACTACTCATTGATCTTCACTTATATCTTTTTGGAGTAGTTTTTCATTTACTCGTGTGCTTCACTTATATCCTATGAATAAATTGTTGAATGAGTTGATTGTCATAAATCTGAAATTATATATGCCTCATTTGCTTATCCCATGGGGAGTAATGACTTCATGTCTAAGAAGTAGAGGTTGTAAATTTATTGGAGGTTAGCAAGCATTGTATTGGTCATTTGAACAATTCATGAAAGAATATTCAAGGAAGAGAGGTTCCACATGTAAGTATACTATCCTAGACATCTTTTATAGTTGGGAGCACTCATTAAGTATGACATGCTAAAGAGTTGATGTTGGACAAGGAAGACAACGTAATGGGTTATGTTTTCGCACATCTTAGTTAAAGTATATTGTCATGGATCATTCAAACATGTTGAGCTTCACTTTCCCCCTCATGCTAGCCAAAATTCCTTGCACCAAGTAGAGATACTACTTGTGCTTCCAAATATCCTTAAACCCAGTTTTGCCATGAGAGTCCACTATACCTACCTATGGATTGAGTAAGATCCTTCAAGTAAGTTGTCATCGGTGCAAGCAATAAAAATTGCTCTCTAAATATGTATGATCTTTTGTTGTGAAGAAAATAGCTTTATACGATCTTGTTATGGAAGCAATAAAAGCGACAGACTACATAATAAAGGTCCATATACAAGTGGCAATATAAAGTGACGTTCATTCGCATGAAGATTTTGTGCATCCAACCCTAAAAGCACATGACAACCTCTGCTTCCCTCTACGAAGGGCCTATCTTTTACTTTATGTCTTTTACTTTATGCAAGAGTCAAGGTGATCTCCACCTTTCCCTTTATCATTTTATCCTTTGGCAAGCACCTCGTGTTAGGAAGATCCTGATAGATATATCCAATTGGATGTAAGTTAGCATGAACTATTATTGTTGACATCACCCAAAGGTGAATACATTGGGATGCAACACTATAAGCCCCTATCTTTCTCAGTGTCCGTTGAAACTCCATAACCATTAGTATTGCGTGAGTGTTAGCGATTGTAGAAGACTATATGATAGTTGAGTATGTGGAGTTTGCTATTCCTGAAAATAAGATGAATTGCAGTTGTTTGATGACTGAGAATGAAGTTTGCTAGTTTTCAAGAAAGTTTATTGTCTATGCTTTGACATGTGAATTGCTTGTAACTTTATCGTGGGAAGTTTTATGAGATGAACTACTGTTATGACATATAATCATGCTAGAAAAGGTGATTGAAATTATCATTGATCAAACTTGTGCACCTTCTAGCATTCACACTTCATAAATTCTTTCTTTTATCATTTACCTACTCGAGGATGAGTAGGAATTAAGCTTGGGGATGCTGATACGTCTCCAACGTATCTATAATTTATGAAGCATTCATGCTATTTTACTATCTGTTTTGAATGATTACGGGTTTTATTATACACTTTTATATTACTTTTGGGACTAACCTACTAACCGGAGGCCCAGCCCATATTGTTGTTTTATTGCCTGTTTCAGTATTTCGAAAAAAAGGAATATCAAACGGAGTCCAAACGGAATGAAACCTTCGGTAGCGTGATTTTTTGGAAGATTATGACCCAAGAGACTTGGAGTGCAAGCCAGGGGATCATCGAGGGAGCCACGAGACACGGGGGCGTGCCCACCCCCCTGGGCGCGCCCTACCCTCTCGTGGGCCCCTCGAGGCTCCCCTGACTGACTTCTTTCGCCTATATATTCCCTTATACCCTAAAAACATCGACAGAGAAGATAGATCGGGAGTTCCGCCGCCACAAGCCTCTGTAGCCACCAAAAACCTCTCGGGAGCCCGTTCCGGCACCCTGCCGGAGTGGGAACCCATCACCGGTGGCCATCTTCATCATCCCGGTGCTATCCATGATGAGGAGGGAGTAGTTCGCCCTCGGGGCTGAGGGTATGTACCAGTAGCTATGTGTTTGATCTCTCTCTCTCTCTCTCTCTCTCTCTCTCTCTCTCTCGTGTTCCCTCTATGGAACGATCTTGATGTATCGCGAGCTTTGCTATTATAGTTGGATCTTATGATGTTTCTCCCCCTCTACTCTCTTGTAATGGATTGAGTTTTTCCCTTTGAAGTTATCTTGTCGGATTGTGTCTTTAAGGAATTGAGAACACTTGATGTATGTCTTGCCGTGTTTATCTGTGGTGACAATGGGATATCACGTGCCACTTGATGTATGTTTTGGTGATCAACTTGCGGGTTCCACCCATGAACCTATGCATAGGGGTTGGCACGCGTTTTCGTCTTGACTCTTCGGTAGAAACTTTGGGGCACCCTTTGAAGTACTTTGTGTTGGTTGGATGAATCTGAGATTGTGTGATGCATATCGTATAATCATGCCCACGGATACTCGAGGTGACAATGGAGTATCTAGGTGACATTAGGGTTTTGGTTGATTTGTGTCTTAAGGTGTTATTCTAGTACGAACTCTTGAATAGATCGATCCGAAAGAATAACTTTGAGGTGGTTTCGTACCCTACCATAATCCCTTCGTTTGTTCTCCGCTATTAGTGGTTTTGGAGTGACTCTTTGTTGCATGTTGAGGGATTGTTATATGATCTATCTATGTTATTATTGTTGAGAGAACTTGCACTAGTGAAAGTATGAACCTTAGGCCTTGTTTCCTACCATTGCAATACCGTTTGTGCTCACTTTTATCATTAGTTACCTTGCTGTTTTTATATTGTCAGATTACAAAAACCTTTATCTACTATCCATATTGCACTTGTATCACCATCTCTTCGCTGAACTAGTGCACCTATACAATTTACCATTGTATTGGGTGTGTTGGGAACACAAGACACTCTTTGTTATTTGGTTGCAGGGTTGCTTGACAGAGACCATCTTCATCCTACGCCTCCCATGGATTGATAAACCTTAGGTCATCCACTTGAGGGAAATTTGCTACTGTCCTACAAACCTGTGCACTTGCAGGCCCAACAACGTCTACAAGAAGGTTGTGTAGTAGACATCAGGGACCCACAAGGAACATGGTCAATTTAACCAGTCAACATAGTGCCACGCAGATTATTTGATCGGTCAACAGAGTGCAATCCGATGCTGAACGGTGAGCAAGTGACCATATAATCACTGCAAAACATATATAGTGACTGTAATGAGCGTATTCTGAAGTCCGGTGACCGTATTACGCTTTTCGCTTGAAATACACTAACCGCCAATGGACTTATGTCTTCTCTCGCTCTCTCTGCGGAGACGAGTAGACCAACGTGCTAGTGCCTAAACTGGCGCATGCCACCCCATTATTGCTGTACTGGTTTCGTAAGAGCGAACAAGCATTCACGTCTACCGTACAAACAATAGATATGAGTTACAAATGCTATGGAGATGAATACAAATATTTGAATCCACCTTACGCCCAATTTCTCTCTGTAGGTCCTCCAAAAGTACATCTCTACACGTTCGCGCATGTTACATCTAACAACTATGCAATGCAACACTACTACAGTCTAACACAATAAATCATATGTGTTTTTAGTTTTACTAGATCTCATATTGTTAGTTAATTATTCAGTTTGCATCATTAAAATTGCCTTTGAAATGTATGGCTAGTATCATCTAGTGATATGAAAGGTCAAACTACACACACACACACACACACACACACACACACACACACACACACACACACAAAAGGGCCCATCTCTCACTCTCTGTGTCAAACCGACTATGCCAAACTACCCTGCCTACCGCGCGGGGAAAATCCCGCCCTCACCTGTTTAATTGGGTTTGCATCGATGGATCGTGCGAAATAGCAAAACTATAGTAGTACTACAGTACAAGTAATAGTTCACTGGGCCGCCGTGTCATGTACTCCTCCATCGTAAGAGTGGAGCGCTTGCTTTCATAAATGTTCTAGTCCCTTCCGCCGACATGTGGGACATCAAGCAGTCAGGTCCACATGTCATACCGTAATAACAGTGCAGAGCAGCAGGGGGCGCACCCCAGTCTTGGCAATGTCGTAGTAACGAGCAATGAGGCATCAAATCATAAAGTTGCACCTTTCCCGCTGTTAAGTTGGAGGGACGAAGCAACCATCGTTTCACTCTTTGCTGAATCCGCTTCTCCCTCATCTTCTTCAAGTT
The DNA here is from genome assembly GCF_018294505.1 of Triticum aestivum. Lineage (NCBI taxonomy): Eukaryota > Viridiplantae > Streptophyta > Magnoliopsida > Poales > Poaceae > Triticum > Triticum aestivum. Next base: position 127,517,859 of record NC_057807.1, on the reverse strand, counting down.
AACCACGTGTTGCTTCTGCCGTTGTTCGGCCTCATGTGGGATGTGGATCGGCTTGGTACATCACTGACACGTGGGACCGCATGTTAGCAAACCGCCAGGCTAACCTCCTCTAAAAATAAAAAACCTCCCCCGCCTTCTCCGCGGCAAAATCACCTCCTTTTTACTAATATTGATATATATTTTTAGATCAATATAATCGAGATTTATATAGATAGCACCAAGGAGCAAAACCAAGTGGTACACTTAAGGGAATCCACAATGTGTAGCCAAATGTGAAAATAGCTTTTGGCATTGATGGGAACCATTGTGGAGGGTGCTGCCAAAGCCAAAAAAGAGGGAACCCAAGCTCCCTAATTGATTGATTGAAAGAATAGAAAAATGCAACCTCTCTCCTCTTTCTCCTGTGTTCTGACGCATGTATAGAGCGCAGAGTCTACTCCCTTGTCCCTTCTATCACAAATCACAAAGCAGTGAGGCGTCAAATCACAAAGCACGAATGAAGCAACCATCATTTCACTCTTCGCTGACAACACATCTCCATCATCTTCTTCGAGAAACCACCTTTACCACACTATTGTGCTACTAGTAGTACATTTAGGCCTCCTTTGGTTTAATGAGCTTCCTGGATGCAAAGAAGGCGGTTGTCTCAGCTTGCAGGCGGCACTTGCGAACGACTTACCATGGTCTGCCTCAATGATGTGCTCCGTCGAACGCACTTTGCCAAAGCCACATCGATCGAGATATCGTCGACATCACCGCAATGGGGAAGTAAGTCAAATAGTTACTACCCACATTTTTTGTATACAAGGCCAGTATCAAAATTATATTTTGCAGAAGGCCACTAACACTAATCGAGGCAAAATTGATGTGGTTTGACTCATACTAGTAACCAAGGACATTAGTGTACCCTTGCATGCATGCAGAAGTGAGAAGGTTGGGTTGCATGGTGCTGCATTAATCAAGCAATGAGGAGTGAGACGGTTAGCTTGTTGGGCGTTGGATAAAAAAATATGCATTAATTGACACATCAAACGAGGATTTGTATCGATCCATCCTGCGAAGGAAAACTCCGAATTCTTTTTTAACACAATACATACTAAAATCGAAGTCGCTAACCCTCGCAAACCAGATGTTATTACAAGTTCAAAATTAAAAGGATGTACACTTATGCACACCTGTCGGGGGCGCACCTGTCGGTGTCCTAGGAACGGGGTCCCCAGACTTGCCTGCCTGCGGCCTGCAGCATGGCTCAAGTGGTGTCCCAGTATGGCCAATCTTCATCAACTCAAACTCAAGACCCTCGCGAGGGGCCAAGCCTCGCAGGGCGGACGACGCAAGGCTTCCTCAGGAGCGACCTCACCAGGCAGGCTCGCATGGAGGCAGAGAGACCAAGGCAATGGTACCTCGCGAGGTGCTCGTGACGCAAGCCGTGACGATCGAGACCAGGCGGGCGCCAGGCGGGCGACGGCGTGCACGGCGTACTTGTTTCATCTTTGGTGCAAAGGGGGCAAGCACAGGCGCGGAGTACCGAGGCATCAGGCAAAGGTTACCATTTCGATGCAATGAGACCAAGACGAGCAGAACGGCAGGATGGAGGTCACCGTGGAGCCCAAGACGGCGTCATCGCCAGTGCCTTTGGCAGCCAAGACCAACTTTAGTCAGGATAGCTTGTACTAGATGTTCCCCTTCAAAATGGCCGTTGTTGGCGCCCTTCCCGCTCAATATTTGGGAAGAGGACCAGAGCCTCTATATATAGAGCTAGCCACCACAGTAGAGGGCATCGGATAGAACCCCCATCACATCTCAAGCAGAGGCGATCGAACTCACCCAAGTAGTTCACCGCACTAGCTCAAGAACACCTCTCGCGAGGCAGTTCTTCCCCTTGTACTGTTCATCATCAGCCCCTGAGGCAATCCACCACACCACACACTGGAGTAGGGTATTACACCACAACGGTGGCCCGAACCAGTATAAATCTTGTGTCCCTCTTGTTGTTCATCGTTTAGCTTAGATTCTCGCGAGGCGTTTGGATGCAGATTGGTAGGGGGGAGATCTTCGCGCACACCCCAGAGTTCGAACCTTAAGGATCTACTGGAACCCCACATCCGACATTTGGCGTGCCAGGTAGGGGTGCACCGGAATATTTCTTCCGCTGTTCCGTGTTCAATCGTCCATCGTGTCCATGGCTGACACTCGCCGGGCTCACGCCGAGCGTCGGGCTACTCTCGCCTCCCGTGTCGCCCAGACGGCCCCCGTCGGCGGGTGCCCCCGCCGTTCCCCGTTGCCTGCCACCAACGCCACCGCCGGCCCGGCGGGGAACGAGCAGCAGGCCTCGTCGCTGCATCCCTCGGTGCGGCGGGAAGGCCGCACTGCCAGCCCATCGTTGACTCCAGCTGGTTCGTCGTTGCACGCCCGTCGCACTCCCACGGACGCGCACGCCGCGTTGCTCCTGGCGCGTGAGCTCCTGCACTACCGTCCCGTTGACGACCCCTATGAGGAGTGGCTCGCTCGCATCACTGAGCTCATCAGCGCCGCAGGGGCTCCCCTGCGCCATCCTTCTCGCTGCCTCGCCCTCCGTCCTGCGCGGGTGATGCAGCCCAGGAGGCGCCTCCGCCACCTCCTCCCCAATAAGGTGCCCCGGCTCCAAGGAGCGTGGCCCCTGGACGAGATCCACCGCGTCCAGCGCCCGTGCGACAAGAAAGGAGCTGCCAGGAAATCCCTCGTCCCCAAGAAGGTGCTTGCGTGCTTCCTGCACCGACATGCCATGACCGCATCCCTGCGCCAGCATGTCAAGACCCCGCACTGCTCCAGGAAGCAACGCGCGGGAATCCCCAGGAGCAAGCCCCGCGTCAGCAGAGAGCTCCGGTGGCCACCGCGCCTTCACCACCGAGCTGCATAGTGTCGCCTGGCCGAGCAAGTTCAAGCCGGACCTGCCCCCTTGCTACGACGGCACTGCCGACCCCACAGAGTTCCCGTAGCTCTACGAGCTTGGCATCGAAGCGGCCATAGGGATGAAAAGGTCATGGCGAACTGGTTTCCCATGGCGCTCAAGGACGGTGCCCGCACCTGGCTCCTGAACCTGCCTCCTGACACGATCTCCTCCTGGGACGAGATGCGCACCCGCTTCATCGCCAACTTTCAGGGCACTCACGACCATCCACCGGCCGTGGGTGACATGCGCCACATTAAGCAGCAACTCGGAGAGACCTTGCAGAAGTACATCCAGTGCTTCAACAACGCTCGCCTCAAGATTCCCAAGGTGACCGAGGAGGCCATCATCTCGGCGTTCTCCGACGGCATCCGCGACATCAAGATGAAGGAGGAACTGGCAATCCACGAAGATCTGTGCACGTCTCTGGAGCTATTCAACCTGGCGACCAACTGCGCAAGGGCTGAGGAGGGACGCCTCTCCCTTCTCGAGCTCCCAGCTGCAGACCCAGAAGAGAAGAAAGCCAAGGCAGAGGATGTGAAGCGCAAGGGAGCAGCTGTGCTCGCAGCAGAGCCGGACATGAAGCGCGGCAGGGACCAGCCAGAGTCGTCCAAAGGTAGCCGATACTGCGTGTACCACGATCTCCATACCCACAACACCAACGAGTGCCAAGAGCTCAGAGCCGTGAGAGAAGGCTGTGTCGGTCGATGCCCCAAGCGCAGCGATCGGGGCTACGACCGAGGCGGAGGAAGAGGCGGAGGACGATGGGACGACCGTGGCCTTCACCAAGGGTGGTGCGACCGGCCTCGCGAGGACCGCTGGAAGGACCAGCCTCGTGAGGGGGCTTGGAGGGATCAGCCTCGTGAGGATCGCCCACAAGGCAACGCAGACCTTCCTCCTCTGCCACCACTGCCAAGGAGGAATAACGACCATCATCAGGACGAGGGGGCTGGGGCTTCCAAGAGCCGTGTGCTACCGCTTGCATCTTGGGCGGTGCCCAGGCCCCAGCCTCTCAGCGCATCTTCAAGCAGTTTGCTCGCGAGGTGAATGCAGTCATCCCCAAGCTCGAGGCCACGCGCCCTCTCAGGTGGTCCGCATGCGCCATCACGTTCAGCTCAGCGGATCAGCTCAAGTGCACGGCAACAGCCGGTGTCCTCCCAATGCTCTGTTCCCTAGTCATCAGCAATGTGCAAGTTACCAGGACCCTCATCGACAGCGGAGCAGGGCTCAACGTCCTGTCTGTCGAGATGTTGAACAATCTCCAAGTGCCATACGATCAACTTTAGCCAACCAAGCCTTTCTCAGGAGTCACTGATGGTTCCACTATCCCGATAGGGCAGGTCCGCCTCCCTGTCACCTTTGGACAGCGCAAGAACTACCGTACCGAGCTCATTGACTTCGACGTTGCCCACATTCGCCTGACATACAATGCCATCCTCGGATATCCAGCCCTGGCCAAGTTCATGGCAGTGACTCACCATGGCTACAACATCCTCAAGATGCCGGGAAGCGGTGGAGTCATCACGGTCCCCTGTGAAGAGAAGGATGTGGTGTGCTCTCTTGAGCGCGCCTTCCAAGCCGTGTCGGTCGAGGACCCAGACAGCAAGAGTGGAAACCTTCCTGAAGCAGCTCCCAAGAAGAAGAAGACATCACCCAGCTCAAGGCCTTAGGAGGCAGGTACCTCTGGAGGCACCGCACCAGGATCTGCGCCCATCCAAGGGGCGCCGCCCTCCGTCGCATAGGAAGGCGCACCCAGCGCCCCCTCGGGCAAGGCTCGGGGGCTCTCTCTTGGAGAGTCACTCACTTTGCCAAGATCACGAGGGAGGCACTCCGGCACCACTTGGAGGCATGCTTCTTGGCACGTTTCCCTCAAGAAGGCATAAGGCAAGGAGAGCCCAACCCTCAGGAGTTCATCACCAAGGTCACTTAGGAGCTGCAGGAATCGAGAGTCATGCACGGCAACCGCCGCCTGCCTGGCGTAGCTCCCCATCTAGGCGAGGATGGCGGGCTGCGCATCTGCATCGACTACCCAGGGCTCAATCGAGTCGCGTCTCAAGAGCGCTTCTGGCCTTCATGTGTGGGGCATTGTGAGGGTCCACCTCACAGCTATGTTCGCATGCCTTTCGGCCTGCCGAACGCGGCTGCCGCTCACCAGCGTCTGATGAGGAGCATTCTGGAGGCTCAGGTGGCCAGGCACCACGCATTCCTGGAGGAAATGGAGATGGACCTCGCCAAGCCGCCCGGACCTATGGAGCCTCCCGAGGCTCGAAGTTCCGAAGACTCGTGAGGACTGGCTTCTTCACCGTGCACCATCAGCTACTCTAACAATCGCTCTGCAATGATATCAGGTGACATCTTTCCAGTTTCATTTCAGCTGGGAGCGCCCTCCGGGCTGCATCATTCCCAGGTCACGTGGGTCTGTCCCGGCGGCATGTATTCATTTTGCTTATGTCTTTAGCTTACCTTATTGGGGGCGCCCCTCGGGCTGCATCAACCCCAAGCCGCTTGGGCCTGACCTAGTGGTGTATGCCTTTCCTTGCATCTATCTAAGTTGGATTGCCTTTTCATGCTCAACTTGCCTATGGTTATCGCCTCTCGCCCGTCGCGGCCCATTTTTCTCCCTCATGCAAATCTTTTGCACGTTAAAGGGGGGCGCCTGAGCATCGTGACTCAGGGGCTCTTACTGGCTCTCCAGCCCTCACCCCCTAGCCTTGACCCACGGCATCGTGACCTGTCATACGAGCGGCGGCTGAGCTCGCTCGAGGGCCGGGACCTGAGGACGTAGAGCATTCGCATCTAACACTCATGCAGGAACATTCAGCCGCCCAAGGCTCAAGATCAGGTGCAACCCGCCTTGAGGTAGGGCCTCATGAGTCCTGCGCTGGCTCACGGGTGCCCAGATACACCCCGTCTAGCCCTACCGTGCTGGCCACGTGTCAGGGCGGGGCTGTACACGCCCCGGGGGCTCCTCCTGGAGGGGGCCCCCTCCCACGTACCAGTGGAAGCACCATGCTCCGCGCTGGCTGACGACACTGCCGAGGAGTGGCTATGCCCGTACACATACAGAAGCGCTATGCTCCGCGCTGGTGATAAACAACTGAGGGCAGCCCACGACTGTATCAACCTCGGGAGCCCAAAGCTCAATGTCCGGCCTCATCGCAACGCCTCCCCTCGGGAGCGCCGCACGAGGGGGTTGGGCACGAGGGCTGCGTCCGAGTCACGCCCGAGCACGCACCACCCACCCAGGTCCCTCGGACCTAGTCGTCGCGCGCCCCTCCCCGAGCGGAGTCAAGGTATGAAGACCATTTGAGCGTCAAGGGGGACTCCTGAGCATTGCGACTCGGGAGCCTAACTGGTCACGTAGCCCCTCACTCCTTAGTTCCAAAAGGCTAACGGCGATCGAGGTATGCGCGGGGCCGGGCCCTACCGACGTAGAACGACAGATCCTCTCCTACACCCCCTCCCTATTTGTTGTTTGCGCGTCAAAGGGGACTCCTGAGCATCGCGACTTAGGAGCCTAACTTGCCACGTAGCCCCTCACTCCCTAGTCCCATCCTGGTGATCCGGTCGGGGCTAACGGCGTTTGAGGTATGCGCGGGGTCGGGCCCTGCCGATGTAGAACACAAGCAAATAGGAAGGAAACCACAAAATCTAGCAAATTCAGAACCAAATATTACAGACCATATATTGTTCTCACAATACCAAACACAAGTTTAAACGCCTCCACGAGGCACGATGCATGTTGCAGGAATCAAAGCAGGAAAGAAGCCACGAGAAGATCACCCCTGGACCGCGCCGCCGCTCATGGTGGAGTCGCGCTTATCAGCTCCACCCCCCGAGGCCGCGGAGCTAGCAGCGCCTCGCTTGGGCGCGGTGTTGAAGGCGCGGAGCTTCGCCAGCAAGGCCTCCGGTCGGCCCTTCACGGCCTCGGCAGCAGCGGCGGAGCACTTGGCATCCACAGGCTCCAGCAGGTCGTCAAGGTTGGTGTCGGGGTTGCGGAGGTAGACGTGGCTAAGGATCCGCGTCAGCACTGCGGAGGAAAGGACGCGAGCCTCAACTTCGGCCATGGGGCCGATGCCGGTCGTGACCTCCTCAAGCGCCTTGATCAGGAAGGGAACCAGCTTGGTGGGGCCTTCCGTGGCTCCGGCCAGCGGTTTCTCCAGGCCCTCTTCATAAAGCATATTCAGCGCCGTGCGAGCCCTCTCCTCATAACGCGTGAAGGCCGCACGGTCCTCGACCAAAACCTTCGCCTTGGCGTCCAGCTCAACCCTCTCTGCTTTTAGTGCCTGCTCCAGCGTCTTCAGCCGGCCGCGGTCAGCTGAGAGTTCGGCATCATGGTCCTTGACGGCAGCTTCCTGCGCCTTCATCTCCTCCTCCTTCGCCTGACGGTCGCGAATCTCCTTGGAGAGCTCATCAGGTAGCCCTTGCAGCTTGCCCTCCAGCGTCTTTCAGTGGCCCTTGACAGTTGAAGCATCCTTCAATGCTGCGTCGCGAGTGGCTATGGCCTGGGAGGTGACTTGCTTCTCCTCCTTGGAAGCCGTCACAGCCTGGCTCAGCGCCGCTCGGACGGAGGTGTCAGAGTGAACCCAGCCGGAGACTAGCTCCAGGCGCCCGGCCACCAGGCGGGGGTTGACGCCCCGGAGATCCTCTCGCAGCCGACTCAGCTTGTCGGTAGCGGGGTCCAAGGCGATGGAGGAAGCAGAGGAGACGGGAACCGGCAGAGTAGGAGGGGAAGATGGCAGCGTGATCACAGCTTGGGAGGCAGGGACCTCCTGAGCCTTGACAACTTCGACGACAACATCAAGCGCAGGCGCCTCCAGAGTCACGGGGCCACGGGGGCTAGCTCCCTGCCAGGGCGCCCCTCCTGGCCTCGCGAGGACGATCGAGCAGGGGAAGTGCGAGCCCCGCTGCCTCCCTTTCCCGCGAGTGAAGGCGCAACCACGACAGGTGAGATCGCCCAAAGCGGGGTCGCCACGTCTCCCTTCAGCCTCTTCGCCGCAGGTGGCAGCCTACCCAAATAAGGGACGACAGGCCTCGACGGCAAAAATAGGGGCAAAGTGGATTTTGAGTACTTAGTGGTTGCTACGTCTCGAGCTTGCTTTGGTTTTCCCCGAAGAGGAGAGGATGATGCAGCACAGTAGCGTAAGTATTTCCCTCAGTTTTTGAGAACCAAGGTATCAATCCAGTAAGAGGTCACGCGCAAGTCCCTCGTACCTGCACAACACGATAGCAACTCGCAACCAATGCTTAGTGGTTGTCAATCCCTTCACGGTCACTTACGAGAGTGAGATCTGATAGAGATAACATTTCTGGTATTTTTGATAGATAGATGCAAAGTAAAAAGTAAAGGCAAAGAAAAAACAAAGCAAATAAATCAAGTGATATAGATTGATATGATGAGAATAGACTCGGGGGCCATAGGTTTCACTAGTGGCTTCTCTCAAGAGCATAAGTATTCTACGGTGGGTGAACAAATTACTGTTGAGCAATTGACAGAATTGAGCATAGTTATGAGTATATCTAGGCAATGATCATGTATATAGGCATCACGTCCGTGACAAGTAGATCGAAACGATTCTGCATCTACTACTATTACTCCACTCATCAACCGCTATCCAGCATGCATCTAGAGTATTAAGTTAAAAACAGAGTAACGCCTTAATCAAGATGACATGATGTAGAGGAATAAATTCATGCAATATGATAAATACCCCATCTTGTTATCCTCGATGGCAACAATACAATACGCGCCTTGCAACTCTTTCTGTCACTGAGTAAGGACACCGCAAGATTGAACCCAAAGCCATGCACTTCTCCCATTGCAAGAACTACCAATCTAGTTGGCCAAACCAAACGGATAATTCGAAGAGACTTGCAAAGATAACTTAATCATACATAAAAGAATTCAGAGAAGAATCAAATATTTTCCATAGATAATACTGGATCATAAACCCACAATTCATCGGTCTCAACAAACACACCGCAAAAAGAAGATTACATCGAATAGATCTCCACAAGAGAGGGGGAGAACATTGTATTGAGATCCAAAAAGAGAGAAGAAGCCATCTAGCTACCAGCTATGGACCCGGAGGTCTGAAGTAAACTACTCACACTTCATCGGAGGGGCTATGGTGTTGATGTAGAAGCCCTCCATGGTGGATGCCCCCTCCGGCGGAGCTCCAGAACAGGCCCAAGATGGGATCTCGTGGATACAGAAGGTTGCGGCGGTGGAATTAGGTTTTTGGGTCCTATTCTGATCATACGGGGATACGTAGGTATATATAGGAGGAAGGAGTACGTCGGTGGAGCTCTGAGGGGCCCACGAGGTAGGGGGCGCGCCTAGGGGGGCGCCCTCCACCCTCGTGACCGCCTCTGGCGCTTCTTGGAGTAGGGTCCAAGTCTCCTGGGTCACGTTCGGTTGGAAAATCACGATCCTGAAGGTTTCATTCAGTTTGGACTCCATTTGATATTATGTTTCTTCGAAATACTGAAAAGGCAAAAAAACAGCAATTCTGGGCTGGGCCTCCGGTTAATAGGTTAGTCCCAAAAATAATATAAAAGTGGAAAATAAAGCCCAATATAGTCCAAAACAGTAGATAAAGTAGCATGAAGCAATCAAAAATTATAGATACGTTGGAGACGTATCAGTGGTCGCCTGCCGCGGGGTCCCACGGACTCCGGCCAAGCTGGAAGCCCGAGAGCCTCTTGCGGGGCTCAGCCTCGGGAGGCCCAGCAGCGAAGGAAGGCACACCAAGGCTGGAGCTGGCTTTGGGCGGCACCAGGGCTGGAGTAGACCCTCGGGAGAGCAGCCCAGACCTGTCCTTCTTCGGGACCAAGGGCGGGTCCTCTCCCCCTCACCGGGTGCTGGCCTCGTCGTCGTTCGGCATGGAGCGGAGGGCACTGGAACAGTGCCAGGGGGAAGTCTTCCCCATCTCCTCGATGGTCGCCTCTGAGTCACGCTCCTCCTCCTCCTCTTCATCTTCCTCCTCTCCCCCGCCGGAATCATCAGAGGACAAGTCCACCGTCGCCACCGCTGCCTAGCCCTCAGGGGCCTCCGCAGGCACCAAACCAACCGCTCCCAGTCATCGCGAAGGAACAAGGGGACCGGAGCACCCTCCGGGCTTGCCACGTCCTCCCCGACCAGGAAGCGGAGGGCTGCAGTCAGATCCTCGTCAGCCAGGGCATCCGAGCTCAGGCGGAGGACGACGTCCACATCCTCGAGCCTCCACAATGGGTGCGAGTGCGCCTGAAGAGGGGCCACCCGGTGCGACAGGAGCTCCCTCAGGAGCGTGGCCCCGGTCAGCTTCGCGGCGCTCAGGTTGCCCGGCCTCAGGTCAGCGTTCATCTTCTCCAGCACCAGTTTCGCCCGCCGGTCGTCGAGCTTCGCGCGAGACCATGCCTCGACGGCCTCGGGCTGCTCTGTGGGCAGCTCCAGCAGGGGGTTGTGGCATCTGGCGTCCACCATGACCCACTGGCTCCGGAAGCCCTCGGCTCTCTTCTCGGCCTTCGAGATCGTGTTGGATTTGCAGTACGCGACAAAGCCTGCACACGTAGAGATATTGGCGCCAGTGAACCGGAGGGAGAAGAAGTGGCGCAGCAAGGCCACGGAGGCCATCATCCCGACGTGTGCCTCATAGTAGTAGGCGAAGATCGACAGGAGGAGAACGGAGTTCAGGTGGAGATGTAGAGCATGCAACTGATATTGGCGGAGGACAGCAAGGAAGAACTCAGAGAAAGGAGGCACCAGACCAGCGAGGATGGTGCTCATGAAGAGGGGGTAGAAGGTGCTCCCCTTTTCCTCCGGCTGGGCGGAGCCGATCCGGAGTACAGTCTCCCCCATCTCGTTGCCCTGCGCCGCCGCCATCTGGCGCGTGAGGGCGAGATTCTTCTCCGTCATGTCTGGAGGATCCAGAGCCGGCGAGTACCAAGCCGGTGGAGCCCCAGCCGCGGTCTTGCAGGGCGCCATTGCTCGCCGGAGATGAAAGGCTGAGGCAGATCTGGAGATTTCGGAAGCAGGAGGGTGAAGAGCAAGAAAGGGGATCTGGATGAAGGCGAATGAGAGTAATGAAAGTAAGCCTAACCCCGGGCCAACCTTTTTGTCAGTCGGGCAGTTGCCAAGGCAGCGTGGGAAAGCGGAGACGCCCACGTCCAATCAACTACCACGCGGCACCCAAGGCCACAGGTTGTTGGGGCCCGCGGCGCTCCGCACTTGCCCCTTCGCTTCTCTGCTATGCCATGTCCGAGCGCGCCTTGGGCCCGGGGGCTACTGTCGGCATCCTGGGAATGGGGGTCCCCAGACTTGCCTGCCTACGGCCTATGGCGTGGCTCAAGTGGTGGCCCAGTATGGCCCGTCTTCATCAACTCAAACTCAAGAGCCTCGCGAGGGGCCAAGCCTCGTGGGGCGGACGATGCAAGGCTTCCTCAGGAGCGACCTCACCAGGCAGGCTCGCGAGGAGGCAGAGAGACCAAGGCAAGGGTACCTCGCGAGGTGCTCGTGACGCAAGCCATAACGATTGAGACCAGGCGGGCGCCGGCCTGCGCAGCGTCCTTGTTTCCTCTTTGGTGCAAAGGGGGCAAGCACAGGCACAGAGTACCGAGGCATTAGGCAAAGGTTACCATTTCGGTGCAACAAGACCACGACCAGGAGAACGGTAGGATGGAGGTCACCATGGAGCCCAAGACGGCGTCATTGCCAGTGCCTTTGGCAGCCAAAGACTAACTTTAGTCAGGATAGCTTGTACTAGATGTTCCCCTTCAAAATGGCCGTTGTTGGCGCCCTTCCCGCTCAATATTTGGGAAGAGGACCAGGGCCTCTATATATAGAGCTAGCCACCATAGTAGAGGGCATCGGATAGAGCCCCCATCACATCTCAAGCAGAGGCGATCGAACTCACCCAAGTGGTTCACCGCACCAACTCAAGAACACCTCTCGCGAGGCAGTTCTTCCCCTTGTACTGTTCATCATCATCCCCTGAGGCAATCCACCACACCACACACTGGAGTAGGGTATTACACCACAACGGTGGCCCGAACCAGTATAAATCTTGTGTCCCTCTTGTTGTTCATCATTTAGCTTAGATTCTCGCGAGGCGTTTGGACGCGGATTGGTAGGGGGAAGATCTTCGCACGCACCCCAGAGTTTGAACCTTAAGGGCCTTCCAGAACCCCACATCCGACAGCACCGCACCCTCACACAGTGGCTCCTGCATGCTGCAAACCCAGCCAAGGGAAAACACCCTCACTGACTCGTGCTACAGCATGTGATCAAACCAAACTTAGCCATCCAACCACTGGCACCTAATTTTCATTCATACAATATGTTTATCCAACCGCATTTTGGGGAAGATCTGTGCGGCCCGTGCGGTGGTCTGTTGGGGAAGAAGAAGAGGTGAGGAAGAAGAAGGGTTAGGAGACGTAGGATATTCAACCAACCGCTTGAAATGGTCGACTGACCCAAATGATGCAAGTCAGGCGACTTGCATAAATATATGTATTTACACAACAAAAGATCCCTAAAAACAACAACATAAAGAAAAACTATAATTGCTCGCGGAACGAGCCGACCTCGTCGTCTTTGGCTGCCGGCGCGAACCAGCCGTAGCTACCAACGTGTGTGTCTGCACCATGGTTGTCCTTAGCCTCCAGCTACTCATTCACGCGGAGCGTGCGGGCGCTCTGCACGGATGCGAGCACCGCCCGGTTCAAGTCCATGACTTTTGGTTCCGCCTGCAGAAGGGCCTCGATGGCAGCGAAATCCGCGAGCTCCGCATCGAGTTGAGCCTCCACCGCCCGATTCAAGTCCAGGATGTCCGGTTCCACCTGCAGGAGGGCCTGGATGGCAGCAACATCTGCGCGCTCTGCGTCAAGTTGAGTCTCCGCCGCCCGGTTCACGTCCACGACATCCGGTTTTGCCCACAGGAGGGCCTCGATGGCAGCGGCATCCACGCACTCCGCGTCGAGTTGAGCCTCCGCCTCCCAATGCTCCTTTAGGATCGCTAGGTTGAACCGCTGGTCCGCCTGTACCATGGGGGACCCGGACGCCGGCACGAAGTCGATGTCCATTGTCTCATACGCATCGGGGGCTTTCTGCGCCGCGACCTCCGCCATGAACATTCGATCGGCTTCCTCCTCCTCGGATCTTGGCTCTAGAGAACTCGGGGATTGGCCCGCCGCAAAGTAAGCTTGGGAACAGAGGTCTATGGCGCCGACTGCCGCCGCGGTTTCTGTGCGGTGCTCCAGCGTCAGCATCTTGTAGTACATGATCTTGCGGTGCACCATGGCTTTCCGGTGAACTAGGGGATGGCTAATGTGAACTAGCGGATCGAAAGTGGGGGTGGAAAAATGGGATGGAGAGGAGGTGCGGTTTTGGGCCAGTGGTGACCGGACGATAAGTAGCTGATGTAGGCCCAGCAGCGAAGGTTCCGTTGGGAATAGTGGTTCCAGTGACGACCGGTCAATCGGTTTTGACTATGTGGAGTTTGCAAAGCCGGACGGCTGGAGCCTGGAGAGTTGTGGGGTGGGATGGGACCAAAGATTCGGAGTTTCACATGGCAGACATCCGGACCTCCCCATCGTTCCTATCGACGATGAGGTGGTGACTTCGTAAATCTCAAGATGATATGCCAGCTCAATCTCTCAAAGGTGTTCATAGGGGTAGGGTGTGCATGTGTGCGTTCATAGGGCTGAGTGTATGCGCACATGTATGAGCGCTTGCGTCTGTACTGTGTTAAAAAAGGAGTACTCGGAAGTATGCAAGTTCATAAGGAACGGACGGTGTAGATCACTCTTGTCGCATTCGCATTGCACCCCGGCACGGTGGACCCTGAACGTCACTCACTGAATGGAACGCACTTCGTCTTGCGTTTTCGCTCGCTTGTGGAACCGCAGTTGAGAGCAAACCGACGGTAGGTGATAACCCACAAGTATAGGGGATCACAACTGTTTTTGAGGGTAGAGTATTCAACCCAAATTTATATATTCGACACAAGGGGAGCCAAAGAATATTTGTAAGTATTAGTAGCTGAGTTGTCAATTCAGCCACAACTGGAGATTAATTATCTGTAGCAAAGTGATCAGTAGCAAAGTAGTATGATAGTTTCGATAGTAGTGACAGTAGCAATAGTAACGGTAATAATGATAGTAGTAATTTTGTAGCAAGTGCAACAGTAATGATAGCAGTCGTAACTTAGCAAGAACAATATAAGATAAATTCGTAGGCATTGGATCGGTAATTCCTTGGGTGATATTCATCATGTGACAGTCATAACCTAGGGCGATACAGAACTAGCTCCAGTTCATAAATATAATGTAGGCGTGTATTCCGTAAATAGTCATACGTGCTTATGGAAAGAACTTGCATGGCATCTTTTGTCCTACCCTCCCGTGGCAGTGGGGTCCTATTGGAAACTAAGGGATATTAAGGCCTCCTTTTAATAGAGAACAGGAACAAAGCATTAGCACAGGATGAATACATGAACTCCTCAAACTACGGTCATTACCGGGAGTAGTCCCGACTATTGTCACTCCGGGGTTGCCGGATCATAACACGTAGTAGGTGAATATAACTTGCAAGATCGGATCTAGAACATGGATATAATGATGATAACATAAATAGTTCAGATATGAAATCATGGCACCCTGGCCCAAAGTGACAAGCATGAAGCATGGCAAAGTCATAGCAACCTCGATCTCAGAACATAGTGGATACTAGGGATCAAGCCCTAACAAAACTAACTCGATTACATGATGAATCTCATCCAACTCCTCACCGACCATCGAGCCTACGAAGGAATTACTCACTCCCGATGGGGAGCATCATGGAATTGGTGATGGAGAAGGGTTGGTGATGACGAAGAATGAAGACCCCCCTCTCTGGAGCCCCAAACGGACTCCAGATCTGGCCTCCCGATGAAGAACAGGAGGTGATGGCGGCTCCGTCTCATGGAACACGATAATTCTTTCTCCCTCATTTTTTCTGGAAAAATATGATTTTATAGCGTCGGTTTCAAGGTCTGCGGGGCCACCAGCTGGGGACAACCCACCTGGGCGCGCGCGCTTGGGGGCAGGCGTGCCCTGGTGGGTTATGCCCCCCGAGGTGCCCCCCTCAGGTGTCCCCTGGCTCCAAAAATTCTCTTTTATTATATAAAAAATCCTCGCAAAGTCTCCTTCCATTCCGAGAACTTTTATTTCTGCACAAAAACAACACCATGGTAGTTCTGCTAAAAACAGCGTCAGTCCGGGGTTAGTTTCATTCAAATCATGCAAATTAGAGTCCAAAACAAGAGGAAAAGCGTTAGGAAAAGTAGATACGTTGGAGACGTATCAACTCCCCAAGCTTAAACCTTTGCTTGTCAATTCAGTTGATAACTAAAAGTGAAAAAGAAAAACTTTTCAAACTCTTTTGCTCTTGTTTGCATAAATAAGCTTAAACAGCACCCAGGTTTTCAACCAACATTATAACTAACCATGCCGACAAAAACTCTTAAAAACTATATTAACTCATATCAATGACATAATCAGCTAGAGAGCAATAATAAGATATCTCAAAGGGCAACATGTTGTCAAAACAACCATGATATAATATGACAATAGTGGTATCTCGCTAGCCCTTTCCGAAACGGCAAAACATAAATGCAGAGCACCTCCAAAGTTCAAGAAGCGACTAAACATTGTAATTCATGGTAGAAAAGATCCAGTCATGATGCAACCAACATTACAGCTACACACAATGCATCAGCATAATAGCACTGCTCTCAGGTTCTGGCACTTATTTTAGAAGGTGATGACACAACGTAAAAGTAAATAGATAGTCCCTTCGCAGAGGGAAGCAGTGATTTGCAGAGGTGCCAGAGTTCAAGTTTTTAAAATAGAGGTAAATGATATTTTGAGACATGCACCCTTCTCATTTACTTCACGACCATCAGTTATCGATATCTTACATGCTAAACACGCTAGTGGCGGTTCCCAGGCGATAAAGTAAAGGTTATGACTCCATTGGGAGTTTTTGTTTGATTATTTGTAAGCTCTTTTCTTTTTGCAGTTTGGGACTGGGAATCCCTATTACCGCCCTTTTCTCGTGCAATGGCAAGTGAATAAACACTCGACCTGAGAATAACCCACTTAGTATGGAAGATAGCGACCACCTCCTGTCGTCCCATGAACGATCCAGGCACACAAAAAGGATATTTATTTGAAGTTTTTTGGAGATGGCACATGCAAATTTACTTAGGACGGCAGGGTTATACTGCATATAGGTAGGTATGGTGGACTCATCTGGATTAACTTAGGTTCAAGGTTTTTGATGTACAAGCAGAATTCCCAGTTAGTACAGGTCAAGTCTAGCAAATTGGTTGAGAAGCGGCTAGCTAGAGAGCAACAACGGTCATGAACATGCATTATGCGTAAGTAACATTGGACACTAGCATGAGTAGGATATGAACACCATGAACTTAAATATCATAGAGGCTATGTTGGTTTTGATTCAACTACATGCATGAACATGTGCGAAGTCAAGCCACTCGAACATCCAGAGGAGGATACCATATCGTTATACTACATCACAATCATTTTAACGTAATGTTGATATCCAAGATAAATCATTATCCACTCCTAGGTACTTATGCATGGCATGAGAAACTATAATCTCTAATTGTCATTGCAAACATGTTTAATCATAATGGGTTGAATCATGGATACTAGGTTAAACATATTTACAAAAACAGAACAAGTCGAGTTCATACCAGTTTCTCCCTGCCACGGCCAGCTCATCGAATGTCGTCATTATTGCCTTTCACTTGCATGACCGAAGGATGTGAAAATAATAATAGTGCAAGAGTGCCATGGACTAAGCTGGAATCTGCAAACATTTTATTCAACAGGAGAAGACAAGGTAAAATGGGCTCTTTGTTAGATCAACAATTATGCATACGAGAGCCACTCAACATTTTCATCGTGGTCTTCTCCTTGGTACGACTCAAATAAAAAGAAAAGAAATTCAGAGAAACACACTGAAATATTTTTGGAGTTTTTAGTTTTCTTGAACAGGCAAATAAAAGGGAAAAGTAAAAACGAGAAAAACTATTTACACAGGAAAGCTCAAAACAAACAAAAGAAGAACACAGAAATCTTTTGGGGTTTTCTTTTAGTGCTACAGCTAACTACTCTAGAAAGAAAATAAAAAACAAGCAGGAAATATTTTTGTATTTTCTCAAAGTTTTTCAAACACAGAAAAAGAAAGCGATAAAATAAATTTAACATGGATAATATAGTGAACAAGTGTGAACACCGACAACTGAAATGTATGAACATGAATGTAAAGTCGGTGAGAAGCACGTACTCCCCCAAGCTTAGGCTTTTGTCCTAACTTGGTAAGCAGTCGGTATCCTGGATAGTAGTCGGCATGGTAGCTCACGGAGGCTCTCGGTGCGGAAGCTTCGGCCTGCCGTGATGCCTCAGCCTCTGCGTTGTGAGCTCGGGCCTCGCTCTCAAGAACAAAATACCTTCCCTTGCTGTCATAATCAAAGAGAGCAGTTCGCAGGCAAATATGTGTACACCACAAATGATTGGTTAAACAATAATTTATAAGTGAAATTATGAATATCTCCTTTAAGGATCTTATGATTTTCCATAACATCAAAATCTAAATACTGCGTGGGTAGGATAGGGTCAAAGGGCAGCGGTGAAACACCCAGCTCTCTTGTGAAACGCGTGTCATAAATTCCACCATAGAAATAGCCACTATTAGTGTTATGCTGCAATCTGTGTGCAACAATTTCTCTAAGATTATAACTCCTATCACCGGTTAGAGCAGTGTGTATGAGGCTTAAGTCTGGAGCACAAAGTGTACTACAATCTTGTTTTCCTACAATACATTTCCCATTAAATAAAGCAAAATACTGAATTGCGGGAAAATGAATTCTCTTTATTCTACCTTGCGTCACTTCCCTCTTCTCACCGCAACAAAGACTAGTCAAAAATGATTGGTACTCAACCATTGGTGGTTCGTCAAGCGAACCCTAGAACGGGATTTTGCAGTGGTGAGCAAATCTCTCTAGTGGTATGGTAAATGATTTTTCATAAAGTTTAAATGACACCCTAGACTCACGGGGATGGAATGTAAATCCTTTGACAAATGATTCAGTGAGAGTGTGGTGTTGATTGCACTTATCTGAAATATAGGGACCAAGGCCGGCATTGTGAACATATTGCTCAAATTCCTCCTTAATGCCCACACGCACCATATAATCATCGCATGGCCATAAGCATGTTTTGGCGGCGGTATCTCGAATGGAACTTTCACTAGGTTTAACATACGACCGACGAGCGGAGTTGTTGCTAGAGGATGCCCGCGAGGATCTCCTCCTCGAAGAACTCCTTCCAAATAGGTTCATCATATTCACGTACAATTTTCTAAAAATTTTTGGGTGACAAAAGTTTGTCAACAAAACTTTATTAGATCGATAGCAACTACTCATAGGGATACATAGAGGCCAAAGCGAGCAATCAAACTACTTAGAACTCTAAGAATTCAACATGCAAGCTCATCTACAGCAGCACCAAGAGTAGATAATTATTCAAAATATAAACTACTAAAGCAAAAACTAATTGGACAAACGGAGGAGTCACATACCAAGCAACAATCCCCCGAAACAGTTTCAGAAATGGAGCTTCGAGCAAAGAGATCAAAATCTACGGGTTTGAGGGCAAGAACACGAGAAAGAGAGCAATGGAGATTTTTTTTTCTAGAGGTAGGTGATGATGTGGTGTGAAGGGATAAGTGAGGGGGCCCACATGGGGACCACAACTCACCAGGGCGCGCCTGGGGGTCCTGGCGCGCCCAGATGGGTTGTGCCCACCTGGTGCACCTCCCTTTGATATTATTTGCACCATAAATTCTTAAACAATCAGAAAAATCATATTAAATTTTCAGAGCATTTTGAGAACTTTTATTTTGGGTCATTTTTTATTGCACGTGAAATTCAGAAAATAGACAAAACATGGCATTTTATTTTATTTAACTAATATAACATAAAATAAAAGGTAGGGACGAAAGGTAGTGCTCACTAAATTCATCGACTTCATACCTCTCAAAAATGATCCATTAATAAGGTTGATCAGGTCTTATTAACAACCACTTTTGATTAGCATGAAACCGAAGAACTTTCATAAATCACTAAGTTACCTCAACAGGGATATGAATGTCCCCAACAATAAGAATTTCATATTTCTTTTTAACATTAGGTAGAGGTAGATGAAAACTTCCAACAGTGATTGTCGAAGATTTTTCAATAACATTAATACCATTCACTTGGAATTGTTTCTTCGGAAAGTGCACCATATGCTCATTACCATTGATATGAAAAGTGACCTTTCTTTTATTGCAATCAATAACAGCCCCTGCAGTATTCAATAAGGGTCTACCAAGGATAATCGACATGTTGTCATCCTCGGGCATCTCAAGTATAACAAAGTCAGTCAAAATAGTAATGTTAGCAACAACAACGGGGACATCCTCACAAATACCGATAGGTATGGCAGTTGATTTTTCAGCCATTTGCAAAGATATTTCAGTAGGTGTGAGTTTATTCAAATCAAGTCTTTTATATAAATAGAAATACATAACACTAACACCAGCTCCTAAGTCACATAAAGCATTTTTCACATAATTCTTTTTGATGGAGCAAGGTATAGTTGGTATTCCTGGGTCTCCAAGTTTTTTAGGTACTCCATCCTTAAAAGTATAATTAGCAAGCATGGTGGAGATTTTATCTTCTGGTATTTTTCTCTTATTGGTGATGATGTCTTTCATGTACTTTGCATAAGGAGGCATTTTAAGGATGTCAGTCAAGCGAGTACGCAAAAAGACTGGCCTCAGCATTTCAGCAAAGAGTTCAAATTCTTCATCATTTTTCTTTTTAGTTGACTTAGGTGGAAAGGGCATAGGTTTTTGAACCCACAGTTCTCTTTCTTTACCGTGTTTTCTAGCCACAAAGTCTCTTTTATCATATATTTTATTTAGATGGTGGGTTATCAAGATCAACAGTTGGTTCTATTTCAACATCATTATCTGGTTCTTTTTCATTGTTTGGTTGAGTATCTTCATGAACATTAGCATTATCATTTTCATTATCACTAGGTGGATCTTCATTACCAGATTGAGTTTCAGCATCAGAAATAGAAACATCATTATCATTATCAGGAGGTGTTTCTACTTCAGGTTCACTAGAAACATGCAAAGTCCTATCATCTTTCTTTTTCTTCTTCTTCTTCTTCTTCTTTTTAGAAGGACTAGGTGCAATAGTGTTGTTTCTTTGTGAATCCTGCTCAATTCTTTTTGGGTGTCCCTCAGGATAAAGTGGTTCCTGAGTCATTTTACCTCCTCTAGTTGCAACTCTAACAGCAAAGTCATGTATGTTGTTATTCAGTTCATCTAGCAATTCTCTTTGAGATTTAGCAACTTGTTCTAACTGGATTTTTACCATAGAAGCATGCTTTCCCACACCTCTAACATCATTTGAGATTCTAAATAACTAGTCACTCAAGCGAGCAATCATATCAGAATTATATTTCAATTGTTTCATAACATTTGCATTGAAGTGATCTTGCTTTCTAATATAATTTTCAAACTCATAGTGGCATTGGTTAGGGTGCATATTATGAAGATTATCATTGTCATTGAATTTCATTAAAGAATTTACCTATACCACCTTAGGCAGTGGTGGTGTATCAAGCCCATGTATTTCTTCAATAGGAGGTAATTTTTTGACATCCTCAACTTTAATACCTTTTTCCTTCATAGATTTCTTTGCCTCTTGCATATCTTCAGGATTGAGATATCATATACCCCTCTTCTTTGGAGTGGGTTTAGGCGGTGGTTCGGGGAGAGTCCAATCATCATATTTTTCCATATGTTATTCAATAATTCTTCAGCTTGCCCAATAGTTCGTTCCCTGAAAACACAACCAACACAACTATCTAGGAAGTCCCTAGAAGCATCCTTTAGTCCATTGTAGAAGATATCAAGTATTTAATTTTTCTTAAGAGGATGATTAGGCAAAGCATTAAGCAATTGGAGAAACCTCCCCCGAGCTTGTGGGAGACTCTCTTCTTCAATTTGCACAAAGTTAAATATCTCCTGCAAGGCAACTTGTTTCTTATGAGCAGGAAACTATTTTTCAGAGAAGTAATAAATCATATCCTGGGGACTACACACACAACCAGGAGTAAGAGTATTGTACCAAGTTTTAGTGTCACCCTTTAATGAGAACGGAAATAATTTGAGAATGTAGTAATAGCGAATCTTTTCATCATGAGTAAAAAGGGTGGCTATGTCATTCAACTTAGTAAGATGTGCCACAATAGTTTCAGTTTCATAACCATTGAAAGGATCAGATTCAACCAAAGTAATTAACTCTGGGTCGACAGAGAATTCGTAATCCTTATCATCAATAAAGATAGGTGAGGTAGCAAACTTAGGATCATATTGTATTCTAGCATTCAGAGTGTCGGTGTACAAAAGTATGGGTACTTCTGTATCCCTTACTTGTGCACGGACGGTCGCAGTCACGCCTTCAGTAGGGCTTGGCGAAGCAGAGGAGGACGGCAGGAGGCAAGACGGGTACAAAGAATATCAAAACAGATGCCTAGAGTAGCAAGCAGCAAGAGGCGAGCAGGGCCACGCCCGGCAACAAGCCTTGTCGAGGCGACTTGCGAGGCCCTCGGCAAGCTCCTTGCCGGGGCAGCTTGCGAAGAGACCAGCAGAGCCACCACCCTTGGGGTTGAGAGCTCTGACACCATCGACAATGTTAAGACCAAGATTTGGAGAGCGCATGCCTGGTAGCATGCATCCCCTCACAAAGATTGGCAACCCACGAATCCACGTGAGATCAGAAGACAAAGACCCCCGGCAAGACCCTTGCCGGGAACGACTCCAAGGCCACCGGCAAGCCTTGCCGGGGACGATCAGTGGGTCGCGGCCAGACTTGCGCCTGACAAGGTTTCGCCACTTCACCACCACTTCAGTTGCGACGATAGGCACGCCAGCTAAGCAGGCACCTACATGGCGGCATGCAGATCTTCGTGGAAGCCTACCACTTCACCAACACAATAGCGGGTTGGCCAGCGTGGCGCTGCATGCCTTGTCGGCCCGGACACGTGGCGAGGCGAGGAGGAGCGGCGAAGGACGAGATGGCCTCTATTGCTGCCCCCAATAAAGCGAGAGGACACGTAGGCAATGCATTAAATGCGCTTGTCCTACATTGACCGAGCGATAATCTCGTATCACTGTAGCTTGCCACCTCCTGTGTGCCATTGTGGCAACCCCTTTGTGTATAAAAGGAGGCCCGAGGCGCACAGAGGGGGGATTTGGAATTTTGGACAAAGCACGCACCGTAGCTAGTTCAAAAGCTCAAGATCACACGTATAACCAGGCAAAGCAGGACTAGGGTATTATGCACCTTTGGGGCCCGAACCTGGATAAAAATCCCATGTGTGCTAACGGCTCGACCTGCTCTTTGTGCAACTAACCCCCCATCAAACGTAGAAGGGATCCTTGTGACCCCATAGGTGATCGGTTTCCACGACATCTTTGGCGCGCCAGGTAGGGGGGCGCTAGTTGTGGGAATCTGGTCCGTTTGTTAGGGTAGCAGTTCCTTCATCGCCATGGCGCCGAAGAGGAAGATGGCCGCAGCAGCTAGCCTGATCGAGGTCGTCCGTGCCATCCTGGCGAAGGGCCAGGCGAGCGGCGGCATCTACGACTGCAACGATGATTCACGCAGCAATAAAAAGCTAAGTTATCTCGACTTTGAGTAATTCTTCCTTTTTATGAGGTTACCCCCCTCGATGGTTCTAGTCCTTGTATGGAGAACCTGCACACAAAAGGAATATTGCCGCGATTGGCGACACCCTTGTCCTGTTTTGAGTCCGCTCAACAGTTCGGGGGTTGCGCTTTGCTGAGAACGGTGGGGTGCCTTGCCGTAATCAACAATGCCCCTATTCTGCCTCGAGTCCGCTCGACAGTCCAGGTGACTGCACCAAGAGCGGCAGGGTAGCCTGCTGGCGTCGACGCCCTCCACAGGGTGCTAAGGATCCGTCCTTCTAGCACCTATGGCAAGGGGTGCACGTTCCGGCAGGCCTATCCAACTAAGCGTAGGGTGCCGAAAATACAAGGATGAATTAGAACGGGAAGATAACATGCAATTAGTTCAAAGTACAACAAAAGTTATATTACATCAAAAGTTGCCGCGCTTCTAACTTAAGATAATCTATCTTGGGTACGAACTCGCAGCAACTACAAGAGACAAAGTAGTTAATCCCGGCGCTGGCCCTCCAGCCTCGTGACTCTGCTGACACAGCTGATGATGGGCTCGATGTGCTCCTCGAGCGCCTGACGGTCGACGTCCTCTGGCAAGCCGTCGAGCGTCTAAGCAAAGTCGACGTCGGGGTTCTAGTGCGCCACCTTGGTGAGCACCTTGATCAAGGCGTCTCAACTAAGTTGTCGGGACTCCTCGTCCAGGTAGGCCGCCCTGGTGGACTGAAGCAGCTTCAGGGCGGCAAGAACACGCTCGAAGAACTCCGACAGCCTGGCACTCTCGGCCACCCTCGTCTCATCGGAGAACCTGAAGTTTGGCATGCCCATGGCAGTTAGCTGCGTGGTGATATTCTTCGCGACGTCCACTAGGTGGCCGGTCCAAAGTTGTGTGCTCTCAACAAGCTCGTTGTGGGAAGAGGCGGCAATTTGCAGCAGCAGCTGTTCATCCACGAGATCCTTGGCCAAGATCAGCTCACGACCTTTGGACTCCGAGAGCATCTTCTCCCAGCTGTCCAGCTTCAACTTCAGATCATCGATGGACTCGTTGGCCTTGGAGAGCAGTTTGGTTTTGTCAGATATGGTGGTCTGCATCTCCGCCAGGTCATAGAGAGTCTTCTCTTTGTCGTCCTTGAGCGTGGAAATCTCCTTGGTGAGCTCGGACAGGTTCGCCTCCAGCTTTTCCACCTTGCCGGCCAGCTCAATCCTGGTGGCCTCTTCCGCTTTAGCATGGTCGATGGCCTATTTTAGCTTGTCGGCATGGTCGAGGGCCAGAGCATCGAGCGCCTCCTGGTGCTTCTATGTCAGGTCTTGGGTCCGCTGCACGATGAGCCTCTCGATGTCATCGTCCTTGGCGCGAAGCGTGGCGGCAACCGCCGCCTCGCGAGCGACCAAGTCCTCCTCCTGGACATCGAGCGAGATGTGGCGCTACGTCTGGTCGGACGCATCCTTGGCAGCCTTGGCCTTGGCCACCTCCCGCGCCTTGTCAAAATCAGACCGCTTCAAGAGGAGGTCCCATTGGCTCTCACTCAGTTGGATTTGGGAGGCCCTTAGATCCTCCCAAGCTTCGTCAAACCAGGGTTTCGTTTGGGCGACGCGCTCCTGGAAGTCCAACTCGGCCTTGTCCAGGGCTGCCATTCTATGGTCCACCTTCTCCTTGCGAGCCTGGTGGAGAGCCTAGAGCTTGTGGAAGTTAGCTCCTATAGCTTGAAGGAGTTGGCCTCTTCGGTGGGTCCCTTGGCGGCCTCCACGGCAGCGATATTGGTGTCCTCGGCCTTGGCATCCTTGGCGGTCTCCATGATCACAGCATTGATGTCCGCCTGGTTTCCCGAGGGGGAGGATCTGAAACCAAAGAGGAGAGAAATATAAAGCCGAAGTCAGGGTAGCTCAAGACAGAGGGAAGGAAAGAAATCAAAGCGATGATGGCAAAAGTAGCAGGCGTATACTTACCCATGGCAGGTGGGGAGGATGCGTCGCCCTCCCCGGCGACATCCGTTGCCAGGGCGGGGTCACCAGTGCCTGTGCCCGCCTCCTCCTCCGAGCGAATAGGCTCGTTAGTAGGTTCCCTTGTCGAGGACGCCCCTCCGGTCGGCGTAGTTGATGAGGGCGGCGTGTCGGGGCCGGCCCTTAGGGGCTCCTCCTGCTGCTGCTCCCTTCCTGCAATCCCGGCAAGGTCACCAGTAAGAAGATGCACTCCAATGCCTGCCGACAAGAAATAAGTGCAAACTCACGCTGGGGGCTGGAGTGGGGGCTGTGCTAGGGGCTGGGCTATGGGCTGGGGAAGATTATCCCCAGCGCACGAGGAGTGCTTGCTGGGGGCTCAGCACTCGTCGAGGCCCTGGCCTTTTTCACCCTCTGGGCCAGTGTCTCCTTGTCGCTGCAACAATGAAGCCAGATCAAGATAAAGTTATTTGACTAAAGGGTCAGGGAATAGATGGAGGAAACAGAGTGCATACTCATCCTCCTCTTCTTCTGCCCTCCTCTTCTTCCTTGGGCTGAATGACCCGAGGTCATATTTGACCGCTGGGACAGAGCCCGCCGGGGAAGGGGATGGGGTCCTTACGCTCTCGACCACGGGAGGAGCGGCGGCGCGTGATACGTCTCCAACGTATCTATAATTTATGAAGTATTCATGATATTATAATATCCATCTTGGATGTTTTATATGCATTTATATGCTATTTTATATGATTTCTGGGACTAACCTATTAACCTAGAGCCCAGTGCCAGTTTCTGTTTTTTTCCTTGTTTTTGAGTTTTACAGAAAAGGAATACCAAACGGAGTCCAATTGACGTGCCATTTTTTGATGATTTATTATGGACCAGAAGAAGCCCACGGAGCATCAGAGATGGACCAGAAGAGTCCCGAGCCGTCCACGAGGGTGGAGGGCGCGCCCTACCCCCTGGGCGCGCCCCCTATCTCGTGGACAACTCGGAGACCCCCCTAACGTGAAACCTACGCTAACCTCTGCTATAAATGCATAAACCTCCAGAAAATAACCTAGATCGGAAGTTCCGCCGCCGCAAGCCTCTGTAGCCCCGAGAAATAATTCTAGGCCCTCTCTGGCACCCTGCCGGAGGGGGCCATCATCACCGGAGGCCATGGGGAAGGATCTCGGAGGGTCCATCATCGCCATGAAGGTAAAGGACCAGAGGGGAAACCTCTCCCCATCCAGGGGGAGGCCATGGAGGAGGAAGCACAAGGGGGAGAACCTCTCCTCCTCTCTTCGATGGCGCCGGAGTGCCATTGGGAGGGGAATCATCGCCTTGGTGATCATCTTCATCAACATCACCATCATCATCATCATGCTCATCTCTTTTACGCGGTCCACTCTCCCGCACCATCATCATCACCATCATCATCGCCTCGGTGATCATCTTCATCAACATCACAATCATCATCACCATCATCATCGCCTCGGTGATCATGCTCATCAACATCTTGAACATGGTGCTTTATGCCACATATATTGATCCAATGATGTGTTGCCATCCTATGATGTTTTGAGTAGATATAGTTTGTCTTTGGGTTGATTGATGATCTAGATTGGTATGAGTTGTATGTTTTATTTTGGTGCTGTCCTATTGTGCCCTCTGAGTCGCGCAAGCGTGAGGGATTCCCGCTGTAGGGTGTTGCAATACGTTCATGATTCGCTTATAGTGGGTTCCTTGAGTGACAGAAGCATAAACCCGAGTAAGGGGGTTGTGGCGTACGGGATAAAGGGGACTTGATATGTTAAAGCTATGGTTGGGTTTTACCTTAATGATCTTTAGTAGTTGCGGATGCTTGCTAGAGTTCCAATCATAAGTGCATATGATCCAAGAAGAGAAAGTATGTTAGCTTATGCCTCTCCCTCATATGAAATTGCAATGACGACCACCGGTCTTGTTAACAATTGCCTAGGATAATTCTGCACACCGACCCATCCTCATTCCACACTTGCTATTTATAATATTTAGTAATATATTCTAAATTTCTTATAACAGCACCTACTTTTATATTTTAGCTCTCCGATATCATGCAAAGTTATCCTCTTCATACCCACAATGTAGTTTTATTTCTCGTTTCTAGTTGGAAGCAAACATTCAGTGTACGTAGAGTCGTATCAGTGGCAGATACTTGAGAGAATATTGATCTTACCTTTAGTTCCTTGTGGGTTCGACACTCATACTTATCACTTCCACCTTCGGGAAATGCTATGATGATTCCCTGCACTTGGGGATTATCAAGCCCTTTTCTGGCGCCGTTGCCGGGGAGCAATAGCGTGGGGTTGATATTCTCGTGTGTGCTTGTTTGCTTTCTTCACTAATTAGATTTTTTTTCCTTTTTGTTTCTGTTTAGTTGTGGGTGAAACATACATTTTTTTAAAAAAGAATCAAAATACAAAAAAAATTACTTGCCTCTCATGCCTAAAAAGTTTTTCAATAAGAGAAGTGATTGGAAGGTTATGCATTGAAGAAGTGAGGGTCGACCTTGAGCACTTGTGTTCATGCTCACGGGAACAATGTAAAAAATTTCATGGAAGCTTCTCTGAAAGTAATTATCCCCTTGTATATATCCATTGTATTATAAAAATAATATGCCAAGCTTTGGTTTTAGGATGATTAGATTGCTTGTTTGCTATGTGCAGTGCAAAAACAGAAACTTTGGCTATAGCACGTGATTTTACATTTTTTTATTGGAAAGTCAAATGGGTCTGAAACTTTTTTTACATTACTTCTATACAAATTGTTTAAATTATCATTTTTTAGAATTTTTTGGAGTTGCAGAAGTTTACTACATTTCCAGATTACTACAGGCTGTCCTGTTTTTGACAGATTCTGTTTTCTATGTGTTGATCGCTTATTTTGATGAATCTATGGGTAGTATCGGGGGGTATGAACCTTGGTGAAGTTGGAATACAGTAGATAAAGTGCTAATATTAAATTGGAATGAGTTTGCAACAGTACCTAAAGGTAGTGATTTTCTTTATTATACTAACGGATCTCACAAAGTTTTTGGTAAGTTTTTGTGTGGATGAAGTGTTCGAAGAACGAGGAGTTACCGATGTGAGAAGAATAAAGAGAGGCAATAGTTCAAGCTTGGGGATGCCAAGGCACCCCAGGTAAATATTTCAAGGATACTCAAGCATCTAAGCTTGGGGATGCCCCGGTTGGCATCCCATCTTTCTTCTTCAACAATTATCGGTATACCTTGGTTTTTGTTTCGTTCGCATGATTTGTGTCCTTTGTGTTTTTCTTTTTCTTTAGGAACCATGATAGTATGAGATAGCCCTTCAATGATATTATATAATGCTCTTTGTGCTTCACTTAAATCTTTTGAGTATGATTTTATAGAATGCTTCATGTGCTTCACTTATATATTTTGAGCTTGGATATTGGTTAGTCTATATTAATTATAGAATGCTCCATGAACTTCACTTATATCTTTTGGAGCATGAATAATACTATCATCTAAAGTGGGTTTGGAAGAGTGTCAACTTTAGGAATTAGTAATCCCACTATTTTGGAGGGTGTTGAATCTTAGTGTGATATTTATGAAAGTGGATTTGGAAGAGTGTCAACTTTAGTTAGTAATGATCCCACTATTTCGGAAGAGGTTCCAATTGATTATGAGAATAAAGTTGCTACCTATGATGATTATTGTGATGACATGTATTCTATAAAGAATAATGTTAACCATGAAACTTGTCATCATGATTTTAAATCTCAATTGGATTATGCCTCACATGGCAGTTATTTTGTTGAGTTTGCCCCCACTATTCTGAATGAGAAGAATTTTGCTTATGTGGAGAGTAGTAAAATTTCTATGCTTGTAGATCATGAAAAGAATGCTTTATGTGATGGTTATATTGTTGAATTCATTCATGATGCTACTGAAAATTATTAAGAGGGAGGAATACATGCTTGTAGGAGTTGCAATAATATCAAGTTTCCTCTCTATTTGCTTGAAGTTTTGAAGTTATACTTGTTTTACCTTCCTATGCTAGAGTATTCTTGTTCCCATAAATTGTGTGCTCACAAAATCCCTAGGCATAGGAAGTGGGTTAGATTTAAATGTGCTAGTCATATTCTTCATGATGCTCTCTTTATGTTTCAATTCTTATCTTTTATGTGAGCATCATTGAAATCATCATGCCTAGCTAAAAGGCATTAAAGAAAAGCACTTGTTGGGAGACAACCCAATATTTACCCTTACTGTTTTTGTGTGTTTACATGATTAAGGTACTGTAGTAATCATGTTTTATAGCTTTTGTTTCAATAAAGTTCCAAGTAAGACCTTTGGGAAGACTTGGGTGAAAGTTAATGTGATCTTGCTGTAAAAAAACAGAAACTTTGCGCTCACGAGATTAGCTGTCATATTTTTTACAGAAGAGTGATTTTGAGTTGATTTTTTTTTGCATAAGATTAATAGACAAATTCCTCACATGCACAAATTTATTTCATAATTTTTGGAGTAGCAGAGGTATGGTCGCTGTTCAGATCATTACAAATTGTTTTGTTTCTGACAGATTCTGTTTTCATTGCATAATTTGCTTGTTTTCTAGTTTCTATGGCTTATATTTCTCAATATAAATTGTAGAAATGATATGGTACAGTAGGAATTGTGTGAGAAAATTTTTGAACCTTGTCTTTGACAGTACCAATTTGGATGGTTTACTCTTTATCATACTAACCCATCTCACGAAGTTCCGTTAAGTTTTGTGTGATTGAAGTTTTCAAGCTTTGGGTGAGATATCGATATGAGGAGAATAAGGAGTTGAAAGACCCTAAGCTTGGGGATGCCCAAGGCACCCCAAGGTAATATTCAAGGAAGAATCAAGCGCCTAAGCTTGGGGATGCCCCGGAAGGCATCCTCTCTTTCATCTTCAAAACTATCGGTATACCTTACTCGGAGCTATATTTTTATTCGTCACATGATATGTGTTTTGCTTGGAGCGTATTTGCAATTTTACTTGATGTTTGAATAAAATCATTGGATCTGAAATCTTGAATTAAAAAGAATCCTCCCATGGCTAATTATTTATTTGACTACTCAGTGTTCTTCACTTATATCTTTCTGGAGTAGTTTGTCATTTACTCACGTGCTTCACGTATATCCTATGAGTAAATGGTTGAATGAATTGAATATCATAAATCTGAATATATATATATATGTTTCATATGCTTATAACATGGGGAGTAATTACTTCACACATAATACGTATATGTAGTAAACTTATTAAAAGTTAGCAAACGCAAAATTGGTCACTTGAACAATTCATGAAAGAATATTGAAGGAAGAGAGATTTCACATATAAATATACTATCTTGGACATCTTTTGTAATTGTGAGCACTCATTAAAATACGACATGCTAAAAAGTTGATGTTGGACAAGGAAGACAACTTAATGGGTTATGTTTTCCTATATCTGAAACGTTATATTGTCTTGGATCATCCAACATGTTGAGCTTGCTTCTCCCTCTCATGCTAGCCAAATTCTTTGCACCAAGTAGAGATACTACTTATGCTTCCAAACATCCCTTAAACTAGTTTTGCCATGAGAGTCCACCATACCTACCTATGGATTGAGTAAGATCCTTCAAGTAAGTTGTCGTTGATGCATGCAATAAAAATTTCTCCTTAAATATGTATGATCTATTAGTGCGAAGAAAATAAGATTTATACGAACTTGTCTAGGGAAGAAATAAAAGCAACAGACTGTGTAATTAAGGTCTTTATCACAAGCGGCAATATAAAGTGACGTTCTTTTGCATTAAGATCTTGTGCATCCAACCATAAAAGCACATGACAACCTCTGCTTCCCTCTGCGAAGGGCCTATCTTTTACTTTTATCTTTTACCCTTATACATGAGTCTTGGTGATCATCACCTTTCTTTTTTACACTTTTCCTTTGGCAAGCACTTTGTGTTGGAGCGTTTCGGATATATATATCCACTTGGATGTAGGTTTTCATAAAGTATTATTGTTGACATTACCCTTGAGGTAAAAGGTTGGGAGGCAAAACTATAAGCCCCTATCTTTCTCTGTGTCCGATTGAAACTTTGAACCCATAAATATCACATGAATGTTAGCAATTGTGAAAGATTAAATGATAGTTGAGTAGGTGGAGTTTGTTGAATCCAAGCTCTTACATAGACCCTTCCTGAAAATAAGATGAATTGCAATTGTTTGATGACTAATAGCATGGTTTGTTAGTGTTCAAGAAAGTTTATGATCTATACTTTAACATGTGAATAACTTGTTACTTGATCATGAGAAGTTTTATGAGTTGAGCTACTGTTATGATATATAATGATGCTAGAAAAAGTGATGAAACTATCATTGAAAAAACTTAAGCACTTAGCATTCACACTTCATAAATTATTTCTTTTATCATTTACCTACTCGAGGACGAGCAGGAATTAAGCTTGGGGATGCTGATATGTCTCCAACGTATCTATAATTTATGAAGTATTCATGCTATTATATTATCCATATTGGATGTTTTATATGCATTTATATGCTATTTTATATGATTTTTGGGACTAACCAACCTAGAGCCCAGTGCCAGTTTCTATTTTTTTCCCTTGTTTTTGAGTTCTACAGAAAAGGAATACCAAACAAAGTCCAATTGACGTGCCAATTTTTGACGATTTTTTATGGACCAGAAGAAGCCCACGGAGCATCGGAGATGGACCATAAGAGTCTCGAGCCATCCACGAGGGTGGAGGGTGTGCCCTACCCCCTGTGCGCGCCCCCCCTATCTCGTGGACGACTCAGAGACCCCCCCTGACATGAAACTGACGCCAACCTCTCCTATAAATGCCCAAACCTCCAGAAAATAACCTAGACAGGAACTTCCGCCGCTGCAAGCCTCTGCCCCAAGAAATCAATCTAGGCCCTCTCTGGCACCCTGCTGGAGGGGGCCATCATCACTGAAGGCCATGGGGAAGGATCTCGGAGGGGCCATCATCGCCATGAAGGCCAAGGACCATAGCGGGAACCTCTCCCCATCCAGGAGGGAGGCCATGGAGGAGGAAGTACAAGGGGGAGAACCTATCTTCCTCTCTCTCGATGGCGCTGGAGTCCCATCAGGAGGGGAATCATCGCCGCGGTGATCGTCTTCATCAACATCACCATCATCATCATTAGCCTCATCTCTTTTACGCGGTCCACTCTCCCGCACCCTGCTGCAATCCCTACTTGAACATGGTGCTTTATGCCACATATTATGATCCAACGATGTGTTGCCATACTATGATGTTTTGAGTAGATATACTTTGTCTTTGGGTTGATTGATGATCTAGATTGGTATGAGTTGTATGTTTTATTTTGGTGCTGTCCGATTGTGCCCTCTGTGTCGCGCAAGCGTGAGGGATTCCCGCTGTAGGGTGTTGCAATACGTTCATGATTCGTTTATTTGGGTTGCTTGAGTGACAAAAGCATAAACCTGAGTAAGGGGGTTGTGGCGTATGGGATAAAGGGGACTTGATATGTTAAAGCTATGGTTGGGTTTTACCTTAATGATCTTTAGTAGTTGCGGATGCTTGCTAGAGTTCCAATCATAAGTGCATATGATCCAAGAAGGGAAAGTATGTTAGCTTATGCCTCTCCCTCATATGAAATTGCAATGACAACCGCCGGTCTTGTTAACAATTGCCTAGGATAATTTCGCACACCGACCCATCATCATTCCGCACACCGACCCATCATCATTCCACACTCGCTATTTATAATATTTAGTAATATATTCTAAATTTGTGATAACAACACCTACTTTTATATTTTTCTCTCCGATATCATGCAAGGTTATCCTCTTCATAACCACAACGTAGTTTTATTTCTCGTTTCTAGTTGGAACCAAACGTTTGGTGTACGTAGAGTCGTATCAGCGGCAGATAAGACTTGAGAGAATATTGATCTTACCTTTAGCTCCTTGTGGGTTCAAAACTCCATACTTATCACTTCCACCTTTGGGAATTGCTACGATGATTCCTTGCACTTGGGGATTATCAGCGCGTCTGCCCGCGGGAGAAGCGGTGGTGCGTCTGCTCGAGGCACTACAAAAAAATACACTTCCGTGATGATACATGTTTGTCACAGTAGGTCACGTTTTCTGTCATGCATGTACATCCATGACGATTTTATGATAGAATCAAGATAGTCATACCTGTGCTGTCGTAGAAGTGTTCCATGACATTACCAAAATTATCATCACGAAAGTGTCCACTTCCATGACGATAAATCACGCGTCATAGAAGTGCTTTCGTCAAGGGTGACCGACATGTGGCATCCACCATAACAGAACACAGTTAAGCTATCGGATCGGTTTTGGATCCGATAACCCGCTGACAGCCACGGCCAATGGGGATTTTCCACGTGTAAAATTCTCATTCGCCGAAGGAAACACGTGTTGCCTCACCGTTGGGACAGATGTCATCCACTCATTGGACTAAAGGCACCTATGATATATCGACATGTGGCACGGCCCAACAGAGGCCCATTCCGGTAAAAAGGTCGGGCCTGTCAAAATAAGCGGGCCGGCCCATTAGCGGCTTACTTGAGTCAGGCCCATTTACAAGTACGGCCCATATAAGTTACACATAATCGGCCCATCAAAGTCCCATTCTGGATTCTACAATTTCCAGCCCATCATCAGTTTAAGCCCGTTAATGGCCCGCTACGTTTTTGGGCCCAATTGCGACCCTGGCTTCTTTCGGCCTGTTAGCAGCCCATCATCAGTTCCAGCCTGTTAACGGCCCGGAACGTCTTTTGGCCTTTTCTCGCCCATTATGTAGTTGGGCCAATTCTAGCCCGCTGTGACTTTAGGCCTGTCCTCGGCCCATTTGGTAAATGGGCCAACTCTTAGCCCATTTTGTCCCTCGGCCTGTAAATGGCCCGCACAACAGTTGGGCCTTTGACTTTAGGTCCATTAGGGGCCCATGTTCCGCAGGGCAAAGGTCCATTAGGGGCCCACGTTCCGCAGGGCATCATTTCAGCCCAACGCGACTTTCGACCTGTTAAAAGCCTAGTTTGCAAATTGGGCCTCTTCTGGCCCATAACACTTTCGGCCTCTTACTGGCCCATAAAGTAAAAGGGCCGAGACACAATTGACATTTATTTTGGCCTGCTAAAGGCTCGCGGGCCATTTCCATTTATATGGCCCTATCGAGCTTTAGGCCTATTGACGGCCTGCTAAGAGCCGTCGTTACGATGGGCCACATCATTTGGGATCCACTTAATATTATTTTGACCAGTCCAATTAAGGCCCGCTTTGACAACACATGTTTGTTTGTTTGTATGGCGTCCATGAAATGTTTGGGCGTGTTGGCCCCTATTTCAACAATATAGCATATTCAAGAAATATCCTACTCTATACTATCGCCTCTAAAAAACATACACTATACAATAAAAAGACGACATAGAAACGTAGAATAATCTTACACTATACAATAAAGAAATTACAGCCGAATATACCCACTGGGCATCATAGTTCGGCACCAGCGATAATAAAGCGTACACAAACAATAAATTACATACACTGGAAAAATAAAGCTCATACATCATGGACACCCATCAACAGAACTTACCATTTGAACTATAATCTCTTCCGAAAATAGGATTGGCCGGATTCAGATAGCACAAATTTCAGTCTGCAAAATCTCCAATTCCTTCATGGTTACCTCAATGTCTTGTTTCATTTTTTGACTCCTGCATCTAATACCTGCATGTCCAGTCTCAACTTGTTGATTGTATGTTGAGAATCATGTACACGTTGTCTTGCCACCTCTAGTTGATGCTCGAGAACATCAGCACATTCCAATTCCAATCCATAATCATTCGGTAACGGCCATGCCGCACTGCTCGCAGATCTTTGTGTTGATGTCACTTCATCCTGAAGTGTTTCTGTATGTACACATGACTAGGGCAAAAATATAGTTACAACAGTGAAGCGAGCAAGACAGACTATTTTGTACATGACAAAACTGGACTAACAATAATGTTACACGTCATGAAGCATAAGCAGGTGATATTTTAAAAATTATAAAAAAGGTAGTCTGTGCAGCCTGCATATAGAAATCTCCCTTCGCTCACCAGAGGAGCATGATTGGGGCCCAATCCAAAACACAGGCAAGTTACAAATTTAGACAACATGTTGTGTATAAATAAGCAAGTAGTTGGCCATTCTGTAGCTCAATTAAAGTCTTAGGGAGCATAAAGAACGACAGAGGGATTCATACAAACCTACTACAGCAAGCAAAACTATGCAATCATTAGCCTAGTATAAACTAGATTGTGAGCCTCATGCAATAATAGTTGGTTAATAGACTTAAAAGATTTAGGCACACTTTGGCTGAGTAATTAAATGGTAAGGCCTTTAATTATGTCAACTAATAGTTATACAGGTACCCAACATCAGGCATAACTGTTTGGGCATCTCATTAACTAAGGACAAATAAAGCAATTGAAAAGAGCAAATTAACTATGCCTGAAACAAACAAGGAATTGAACTGTTGAGTAGGATACAGTGACTTACCTTAACGGGTTGAAGAGGCTCAGCGCAGCTCCTACTTCTCTTGCAAGGCTCCTTCCTAACATCTTGTACTTGGAAATCTTCAATCTTATCTTCATTGCACCCCCTCTGCAAGGTGACACAAACTAGTTACTCATCTCGTTGGAAGATAAATATGCATACTTTCCAGTCTGTGAACACAAAAGGATGAGATTATAACAAAAAAACACCACATAATGAAACATGCCGCATCTTTTGCACTTGCACACAATGAAATGAGCAGTTACTATGTCTACACTATGTAAAAACTAGGCATACCTTCAAACTGGATCTCCAGGTACTCTTGGAGAGCCTACTTTAGTGTACAACCAAACCTTTATGTCACCTATGAGTTAGACAAGGCCCCACTACAGCAGCCCTTAGTGTTTAAATCATTGACAAGCTCTGTTAGAGTGTTAGGTCAAGAACAACAAGTAATCAAAGCAAACAGTCCTAGTATGACTGGCTGATACAAACAAGCAATTGAAAAGATGTGTGAGCAAATCTTACATATCAAGAAAAGAAGCGAAGAAGGAGGCTTAAAGACCATCACTTGGCTGACCAGATTTAAGGGGCATTTAAACATCATGTGCAACGTATGAACTAACATAAACATTGCATATTCCAGATTCTACAATGGAATGCACATGTATTAGGTATCTGAAACTCCACTGCTGATCTCAGCTCATCCTTGAGACCTAGCACAAACCTAGTCACTAGAAAAGTGTCACTAATCGTAGGTTCATATAGCCGAACCGTATAAACCAGCTGCAGAAATTGCTGTTTATACTCTTCCACTGTGTCTACTTGTTTCAGCAGCATTAGCTCTTTCATTTTCTGATGGTAAACATCCACATCAAATTCTAGCAGAATCGCCTGACAAAACTGCTCCCAAGTGTGAAATTCACCAGACTATTTGAACGCCTGATACCACTGAGATGCATTATCAGACACATACAGAGAAGCATATGGGACCTTAAAACTGTCCGAAATATGATAGAGCCTGAAAAGTGCATCGCACTTGTCCAACCAAATCCGCACATCAGTGCCATCGAACCTAGGGAAGTCCATTTTTGGCATCCACTGCCTCCTGCCCATGTTCTCATCCACCATAGGAGGCACCTGCTATTGTTGCACAGGAAAAAATTCAGGTACCTGAATAGGGCACGGAGGTGGATGACCAACCGACCGTGGCCCGGCGCTGAGTATGCCATCCGAGCCTTCAGAAGCAGTTGGAGATGAAACCTCAAGCGCTCCATGCTGCTTGCTCATCTGCGCCACATGGGCCTGACTCTGCTGTACCTACCCCAGCGTGTTCCAGGAGAGATCCACCTTGACCTGAACCTAATCGAGACGCGCGGACTGCTCGCTTAGCTTGGCGTCGAGGGCCTCTAGTTGCGCGCTGAGTCCCTCAACTGCGGCCAACTTGCTCTGCGCGGCGCGGATCTCCGCGAACTCCTTCAGCATCCTTTCCTGCAACGCCTCCATCTCGTCCGCGAGGAAGCGCGACTCTGGATTCGGCTTGAATGTCATCGTGGTCGCCGATTTCGCCTGAATCAACCCACCTCAGGTCAGGAATTATGTAGATCGAACCCTAAGGTG
Organism: Triticum aestivum; assembly: GCF_018294505.1. Lineage (NCBI taxonomy): Eukaryota > Viridiplantae > Streptophyta > Magnoliopsida > Poales > Poaceae > Triticum > Triticum aestivum. Next base: position 127,480,988 of record NC_057807.1, on the reverse strand, counting down.
ATCCGCGACCGTCGCCTCGGATTTGCTGGGTACGAGGCATGGATTTTTTTTCCGGTGAGACGTGGCGGAGAGGATCGATCGCTCTGATACCCGATTGTCACGACCTAGGCGGTCAGAGGTCGCCTGCAGCGAGAAAACAGTACAGGAGAGGCCGGGGCAGCAAGGTAGGAGAGGAGAGAAGCTAGAGGAAGGTAGCGAGAGGAGGAAGAGGAGCCTGTGGCTCAGAATATTTCATTTCAAATTCTCGATGCCTATCCATAGTGGTTTGACTCGCTTATAAGCTCACGAGTTCCACTCCGACTTACACGACCCACGGTCCATCACTATTACAAGGCTTACAGCTCACAACACTCAACTTTGAATTCAAACGCTGCTGCGCTCCAGTGCCATCGTCTTCGCACTTGTCTTGCGCCTATCTGTCTTGATCGCTTCTTCAGATAGCACCGCAGTGCTTACAAGATCGACGTAGAACATATCGATCTAGGGGGAGACGAAAAAAATTGGATTGTAAGGATGAGTTGCGGCATCCGAAGACCTAAACCTTGGCTCTAATACCATGTTAGGGAAGCAACTTAACTTTATTGAAGGCCCAAGGGGCATATATATATTACACATGACTTGATGTGCAAGGAAACTAAACATAGACTAATAAAGGACTCCTAGACCAATATTAATACTCCTTAACAGGATCTAGGCCATTGCATAGCTTTTACTTCATGGGTCTTTGGAGAAAAGAAACCCGCCCAACCTCAAGAACCCAAGCAATTTGACATCAGAGGAATCGTAAATGAGTTTAAGGTCGTAGTTCTTGCTTATGTACATCGGAGAGAAGGAATGGATATTGATGTGTCCCATGTAAAAAGAAAAGATATCCCTTTGTTCATTTTTACTGGTGGAGGACGCCCTCCTCGTTCTTCCCGAACAACAGCTGGGAACAGTCGCGCTGTTTCTAGGAATGATGTTACAGCTGATGTTCAAGTTCGAAATCCATTGAGTCTTATTTCTAGGAATGATGTTACAGCTGATGGTCAAGTTGGAAATCCATTGGCCGCTGAAAGTTGGAGTGATCCTCAATCTGCTGTAGATTGTTCTGGTGGCTATCAAAGTACTTCTTTGTTGGCCCCTAGTGTATCAAGTAAAGAAATCTAAAATATTTTGAATGGACATTCAAATCTTCACATAGAATCTGTTGAGCATGAACATCCAGGGCACTTTCTTGGAAGTACATCTGCTCCTGGGAACATTGTCATGTCTGATGTACCCCCTCCGTTCAGAATTACTTGTCACAATAATGGATGTATCTACAACTAAAATACATCTAGATACATTCATTTCTTGGATGAGTAATTCCGAACGGAGGGAGTAGTTACTACACAACCAATCAGTATGCCATCTACTTCAAGCAATGCTGGTCCAGCAAATGGGTTGGGCATTTGTTTCAATAGTTCACATAAGGAATCTGAGGGGATTCCTGCAAATAACCCCGCGAATTTCTATCCAGCTGTGGTTGATGAGCTGGTATCGTATCAAGCTAAGCCTGACAATAAACATGTGGTTCTTGTTCATGGATCATATTTGGAAGGATGTTCTGGAAGGAGCCCGGGCCAAACAGGCAATTTGAGTTCCCATGGTAATAATCATCTGAAGCGCAAGGCTGAGGAAGAGCTGGAGGTATATTTTTTTCTTCTAAAATTTGCATTCGTATTTTAGTACTCTGTTTGGCCTTGAGTACTGGTACTCTTTTTTGGTCCTTCCTTGCGAGTTGTTCCCTTGCGCTGGATACTAATCATTTTTCCTCTTAAATATGGATTGCAGATAAACTTATGTTCCTTTTTCAAGCATAAATACATATTCTGGTATTCGTAAAGAATCCCTTGCTGGTTTACAACCACATCATATTTTTGCTGTTGCAGTTATCTATTCCCTCCATTTCTAAATATAAGTCATTTTAGAGATTTCAATATGGACTACATACAGAGCAAAATGAGTGAATCTACACTCTAAAATATGTCTATATACATCCAAATGTAGATCGCTTGAAATTTCTAAAAAGACTTATATTTAGGAACAGAGGGAGTAGTTTTTTTTATGTTGTGATGGATGGAATTTTTTGGATAAAGGGTGAATTTTATTGGCTCAAAAGAAGCATCAAGAGGATACACTATAATGAGCATATACCGGGCCAGTCTCTGCATAACTAGGATGCACACAGCCAACCCAACACACACGCTAAAACACACCAACGACTAGCAAAGTGATAAGACCAAAAGCTATGCATAGGTGTGAAAAGGAAAAAAGAAATAAAAAAGCCCCAAAGCGATCAGATCAGCGAACGACAAACTAGAACTGCGACCATATCCGCACCAACCATTGACACCACATTGACGACGAGGATCTTCAACAACAACGCCTTCAAGAAGGAAGCGACACTCAAGCGCCGCCGTCGCCGGATCCAACCACAAAGGCTAGAATCAAAGTTTTCACCCTGAAGAAACAGTTCGAACTATCCGAGCAATGCTTCCAACAAGGTCACGATGTAAAAAAACATCGCCATTGCCAGGGATGACCACTCGGGTCTGACCTAGGCTTTCGCCCCGGAGCTCGAGACCGGGTGCTCGCAGCACCACCATCAAAGTCGCACATGTGTTGTCGCCACCGCTTTTCCATAATCCAAGCAGCTACAATTTAGCCGCCGCCACTCCAACAACATTCCTCTGCGTCAAGTCATCATCCATAATTTGTAACCCACCACCGAAAGTCATTCACGGATCAAGAGACAAAAACTCCCGAATTCACTTCGATGACCCCCGATGTCATGGATCCATAGAAAATCATTGCAGAATGATCTACGGTCACCACCATCTGGCCAATCAAATCTAGACCACCACCACCAACAGAGGATCACAATGGCGGCCTGCATCGCACATGCCAGAAGGCCAGCTCATCACCGCGGCCTCGCATGTCCAGAGACCGCAGTGGTCGGAGCGGTGACATCAAACACTGCGGGGCGCCCAAGGGAACCTCCCCACTGAAAGTGCTAGTATCGACTAGAGGGGGGTGAATAGGCGATTTTTATGAAAGTCTTCAAAACTTGGAAGTTTCGAAGACAAACAATAGAAATGACCTAGATGATATGCAGCGGAAGATAAACTACCATAAGCAAGCCATAGTCAAGTATGCAATGATGTGAATGTACAGGACTAAGAGCAGCTAAGTAGTAAGGATTAGGATGGAAGATAGTATGAAGCCAATCGATAGTAGTAGTCAAGCAATGAAGTCAAACAAGTACGACAGATAGACAATGACTTCACGAAGACAAACTTAAGTAAAGGAAGGGAGAGGATAGAACCGGTCACTTGTTGAAGACACAGGATTTGTTGGACCAGTTCCAGTTGCTATGACAACTGTACGTCTGGTTAGGGAGGCTGAGATTCAACTCAGAAGACCGCGTCTTCACCTTATTCCCCTTGAGCTAAGGACACACAGTCCTCGCTCAATCACTCTAGTAAGTCTTCAAGGTAGACTTCCAAACCTTCACAGACTTCATTCACCGGCAATCCACAATGACTCTTGGATGCTCAGAACGCGACGCCTAACCGGCTGGAGGATTCACAGTCCTCAAGTGTAATAAGTCTTCAGGTCACACAGATAGAAAGACTTCAGTGATGCCTAACACTCTTTGGCTCTGCGTGTTTGGGCTTGGTCCTCGCAAGGATTTCTCTCTCTCAAAGGCTTCGAGGTGGGTTGCTCTCAAACGACAAAAGCCGTGCACAAACTCTGAGCAGCCACCAATTTATGGTGTAGGGGGTGGGCTATTTATAGCCACTGGGCAACCCGACCTGATTTGTCCGAAATGACCCTGGGTCACTAAGGAACTGACACGTGTTCCAACGGTTAGATTTCAAACACACACGGCAACTTTACTTGGGCTACAAGCAAAGCTGACTCATCTAGCTCTGGATAAGATTTGCTCTCATTGTATTCGCTCGAAGACATAGGATTTGGGTTGAGCATCACTTCAGTCACTCTGACTTAGTTCACTTGGACCCCACTTAACAGTACGGTGGTTCCTATGACTCAACAAAGAAGAAAAGGAAACAACGAAACCACACAGTCTTCGCGCTCCATAGTCTTCACGCAATGTCTTCTCATGTCATAGTCTTCAATATGAATATCTTCTCATACCACCATTGTCTTCAATGTCTTCATACATTTTTAGGGGTCATCTCCGGTAGGTAAACCGAATCAATGAGGGACACTACCTGCGTTATCCTGCAATTCTCACAAACGCATTAGTCCCTCAACCAACTTTGTCGTCAATACTCCAAAACCAACTAGGGGTGGCACTAGATGCACTTACAATCGCCCCCTTTTTGGTGATTGATGACAAACTGGTTGAAGTTTTCAACGGGGATAAAATATGTGAAATTGTAAAGGATAGGGTATTGTCTTCATAAGTAGCAAGGGCTCCCCCTGAAGATGTGCATATAAGTAATTTGCTTTTGGAATGCAAATGCACATGGCAGGTTGTACTTGTGGAGATCCTCTTCAACTTATGAAGATAATTCATCATGCATGAAATGATATAGCAAGTAGAATGACATGCATAATGAAAAATGGACGTCTGCAGAATGATCTAAGTGCGGAAGTTATCATCGCACATGCGGAATTTATCATCGCATCACAGTAAAGCGAATAAGTAGCATACGACCATCGAGTTTAGGTGTTACAACTCAAAGAACCAAATTTTTCAAAAGCAAGAGTTGTAAGAACGAGGCAAAATATAAAGCAACCGCCCATATGAACCCGCTTGAAGACTATCAACTCATATGCTTCTCCCCCTTTTGTCAGGAATGACCAAAAAGGTTTGAAGACATAGAGCATCTACTCGTCCTCGTGAGTAGGTGAAGCAGTGGGGTTGTCATTGTTGGTTGGCGGTGCAGACGTACTTGGTGCAGTGTCGATGCGTGTAGAAGTAGGAGGCGGTGAAGTAGCATCATCTTCATCATCGATCACTCTGGCATTCACAGTTGCCGCGGAGGAAGAATAGTCAGAGTCTTCAAGGGATGGAGTTCGACGTAGGACAGCAGTCCGTGGAGGAGTGGAGTCAAACTTGAATCTTTCATTGAAGCCATCGTCTTGAAGATCTGCTTCAGCACTAAGCAGCGTCAAACTCTTCCATGATCGCTGGCAAGTCTCATGAGCAACAAATGCATTCTTGGTGGCAAGGTTTCGAATGTGATTGACATCCACCAAGAGGCTTTGCATCTGTCTCTTGAGCCAATAGTGATGCTTATCTTGTTTCTGATGAAGTGCCACAAGAAGTTCTCGGTCATTGAGAACACGAGAGCACTTCTTAGGCCTTTGTGCAATGGTGCTTTCAGTGGCTTCAGTAGGTGCACGATGAGGCAGACGAGTATTTCCAGCCATTGGATAGACTCGTGTTGCTGCTTGGACGCCTTCAATGGGTTGAGTGAAGCTTTGGTGCTCGACATTCTGAAGACAAAGAGGCTTCTTGGCAGGGTCAAAGTATATGGCTTCAACTGACATATCAACCTCTGGTAGAAAGATCAGATGATTGCGAGCAGAGGGCTGATAGTTGACAGAAGAGGGTCGCTTGATGAGGCGCATGACCCATGGAGCATAAAACTTGAGACCAAAAAGGTCAGATCCAGAAGCAGCAAGTTGCCTGATGAAGAATTCTTGAGAATTGAAGCTGATGCCATTTAGGATGTAAAAGACCAATGTCTTCATGGCTCCTTCAAGCTTTGCAGCGGATGAATGTCCTTTGATAGGCCATAGAGTTCGCCTGATGATATGATATATGGTGCGAGGCAGATACTCAAGGTCATCAACAAAGAACTCCGTTGGATATTCAGTGTCAGATGGCAAAGGCTTCATCATGCTCAACATCTGGCTCATATTGGGTTCAGGCTTGTGGAAGATGCTCTCCTGTGCATTGCGGTGTAGTTGACAGTCAGGTTCATAGAGATCTCCGGGAGTGGATAGGCCTGTAAGCTCGACGATGTCAAGAGCTTTGGCTTGATGATGAACATTTCCAGTCATCCACTCAAGAACCCATGTCTTGATGTCTTTGTTGTAGCCGCGAATGTGGAGGGTAGCATAGAATTGAAGCCGAAGTTCTTCATTCCAATGTTCTTTGTTTGTCACAAAACTGAGCAGACTGGCATCACGAAAACAGTCAAGTGCTTCTTCTAAGCACGGCAGTCCAGCAATGGCTTCAGTGTCGAGGCGCATATGAGGGAAAATGCGCCCTTGATCATACAGAACGCAGGAGTAATAGCTTCACTGCTGATAACTCCAGAACCGATCAGATGATATCCTCGGCTTTGAGTAGGGGTTCTTGGCGCTGTCAAAGAAGGTATTGTGGCTTTTGAAGCCATTGGCATTAAAGGACCCTGGAGAGTTTGCAGTACCTGGAAACCTTGGCAATCTTGGCTTTGGTTTCTCGACCCGAGGCCTATGCTCAACATGATAATCAAATTGAGGTCCAAAGGCAGTAGGCGGAGGTACCAGAATGGGCCATCGGACAGTGGTTAGCTGACCATGATTGTAAGCTTGCTCAATTGTATGGGGCCTTGGAGGCGGAACAGGAGCAGTGGCAGAAGCTGAGGCTTCAGGCTGCACAACAGGTGCTTCAGGAGAAGTTGCCTCATTGACTTCTGGCACACTGGTTGGTTCAAGCTCCACATTAGCTTCAGCCATGACTACGTCATTGGCTTCACTTGCGTTGGTAGTGGCAGATTCAGGATTTTCAACCTCCACAGGACGAGCTGGAGGGTCGGGCACTGGTGCGTTCACATCAGGAACAACTTCTTCAATAACTGGGGAGGTAGGGACATGTACGTCTTCTTGTCTTTCATCGGCTGATGCAGCTGAAATGTCTTCAGCAGCTTGTGCTTCAGACGCGGAGACATTCTCAGTTGGAGTGGCTTCAGGAAACACTTGACGTGCTACTGGTTGATGATGCACTTCTCCTTCTAGAACGCTCGAAAGAGGGACTTGAGGCTTTTGTCCTTTGCGAAGCCTGCGAAATGCTGGCAACGCCTTGGGAGATGGAGTTGGCTGGGCCTCAAAGTCTTCTTCTTCTTCTTGCACGGTTGGTGTAGCTTGTTGTTGTTGTTGGGGAGTACTGGGGGAGTCTTGTTGCTGTGGGTGATCAGCCCACGATGCATCCTGAGCAGTTGGCGTCAGAGGACGACCAATGCTGATGAGTTTGCTGTTCGTGAGAACAGGCGATGATACCACATTGTGTTCGATCTGAGGAAGAACTTCATCATCTTCGACATTGTCATCATGTTCAATGTCTTCAGCAGCGGTGGGTTCAGCTGCTAGAATATCTTCAGATTCATGAGCCTCTGTGGGAGCAGGCTCATGAACTATCATCCGTCTTTCTTGATGTTCAGACACAGGGCGAACCACTGAAATGGGTTCAACAACCAAGGGCTCTATGGGAGCAGCCCTATTCTTCTTGGTTTTGCGCTTCTTCTTGGAGGGAGCGGCATCAGAGGCTTCAGTATTCTTCCTCTTTCTGGCTTCAGCCTCGGCAGCCCTCGTCTTCTTCTGTTCTGAAGCGGTTGTAGTGACCTTTGGCTTCGAGCCAGCCATGCTGCTGGGGAAGATAATGCGAGGTGCTTCTTGACTTGAAGGTGCAGGTTGGGCAGTAGAGAGCTTCTTCTTTTTCTTTGCAGCCATCCTGGGGTCAATGCCAGGACGGCCAAGAGACTTGCGCTTCTCAGCCTCATTGTAGGCAAGAACGCATTTGTCAGCCAAACTCTTCATGCGCTCGCGAGAGCCTTGGGCTTCTTGGCGCTTCTTGAGAAAGGCTTCTTTAAGCTCATGCAGCATCACCTTGAAGTTTCTGACATCTTGCACACTAAGCTTCGCCACATGCTTCTTAAACTGAGCCTTCTCATAATCAGTTTTGTTCTTCAGCTCAACGATGCGTTGAGCGAGAGCTAGCTCAGAAGCAATGGCGCCATTGAAAGAGACGCTGATGCCAATGGGAAGCTGCAGATCTTCAAAGCTGAGATTTGGTGTGTCAAACCACTCATCAATGAAGTTATGGATGATTGCCACATCGAAGAGAGGCAGTTTGTTGAAGATCTCTACTTCTTCCTTGCCCTTTATCAGTTGCTCAAGGGCATCATCTGCAAGATCTTCATCGCTGAACAGATCAATGGGTTCTTCACGCAGAATGGCAGCAGGAGTCAAGGTTTGATCAGTATGCCTGACGATTTGCTTTTTCTTCTCCATCTTCTTGGAGATACGGGATTGATCTTCAGACTGCACACTGGCTTCAAGAGGTGCAGTGGCCAGAGGCTTCGCACGTGAAGCTTTTGAAGGTGCTGATTTAGAATCCTTTAGCTTCTTTTGCTTCTGCGGCTTTGGAGGAGGAGCTGGGGCTTCATCAGTGTCAGCATCATTATCAGAATGATCTACCCTGGCACCTTGGACCAAGATGTAGGTGATGAGGCCATCGAGATTGGAGAAGGGGCCGATGACATTAGGTTCTGCATCACGAGAGCCGTCGGCACGGGGAGCAGAGGGACCAGGGTTGAAGTCTAATCCCAATGACTTCTTGTTTTCCTTGGCTGAAGCCTTTGCATGCTGAAAGTTGCGCTTGAAGAGAGCATCATTATGACACCAGAGTAGTGATGTGGGATCGGCGTTCTCAGGCTGAGGTCCACGGACCATGCAAGGATAGAAACCTTGTGCAATAGCTTCAGCTCTATTCTTGGGTTGAAGGCCTCGATAGAGAATATCGCCCCAAGGACTCTTGATAGCATTCTTCTCTGCATATTCCTTGGTCACGAACTTGTACTTGAACCATTCTTCAGCCCAATAGCGTCGAATCCATTGGATTCGTGTCTTGCGCTGATGATAAGTCTCTTCAGGATCTGTCTTTTAGAGCTATGCTAGGTCATCAGGCAGATCTTTGGATGTGCCTTCTCGGCGCTGTCTGCCACCCTTCCTTGCTGATTTTTCTGCAGCCATGAACTTCAAACTGAATGGCTTCAATATGTTCAAAGGCTTCAGAGACTTACGCTTGCTGGTCAAGCAGGAACTGGCTTCAGGAGAATTAATGTGATGCTGTAAGTATTCTGCAAACGAATGCAGACTATGAGAACCAAGGGATTCTCCCACGGACATGTACCTGTGACAGCATTAGAGATGCGAGGGAAGGGGAAGAGGTCATATGCATTCTCAGAAGATTTTGAAGATAAATCAGTTTGAAGACATTGACCTCATGATGCGAAGACATTCACTTATGTGTTGTGAGTTGGTTCCAGATTTGTACGAATCCGTGAATAAGTACGAGTGAGGAATCAAACTGGATATGAAATTTAAGTGAATAGACTAGGCAGTATGAGATGTAGACAGAATAGATCTAACATTGTGTAGGCAGAAACCACTTTCGGTAAATAGGATGAATCTTGAAGATCAAAAAGGTGGTAAAAATAGAGTTATAATTACCGCACGAAGAACTGCTAGATGGGATGAACAGGAGACCGAGCAGTTCAGCCCACCGTGCCCTAACTTGGCGACGGAGGACACCTACAGCGACGGTGGAGAGGACGATGTTCGCGGCCGGTGTGAGGACGTCGTTGGAGAAGTCGCGGCAGCTAAGCGCTTCGTCGCCGGCATCGTCGAGAGCTAGCGGTGGCGCTAGGGTTTTGACGAAATGGAGAGGTGGAAGAAGGATTTCTTTACCGCAGGGGACAAGTATTTATAAGTAGGTGTGCGACACAGCGCAATTACACTGGTGCCCCTGGCGGTTCACATCTGAGGGGCACGTGGCAAGCATGCAACATACTTAGAGTTGTCCCACGTTCCCACGCCCGCCAGTCATGTTGGATGGTTGTTCCGGCTTCTCCGGATTTCAACAATAAAGATGAGTTATTTAAAACAGACTTAATGTTTGTCTCTGTGCCTTCTGCTGACTAGGACGTAGAGAAGACATTCGACAGTTTCAATAGAATGCATATGATTTGGACAGATAGAGTTTGAGATTGAAAGCATAGAGAGGTTAGGGTCCGATCACATTCACTTAGTTCAAAAGATTCAACTTGAAGACATAGCTATAAGTGAATGCTGTAGAGAACAGAACACTTGTATATATATATATATATATATATATATATCAAAAAGCAATCAAATCATCATAGTGAATAAAATCATGAAGATAAATTGAAACTGAAGACAAACCAAATGCAAAGTCATTGCAAAAATAACACCATGAGTAAAACTCTTCAAACAAAGAAATTTGGTGGTGGCGTTATCCACCGTATAGGAAGTATTAGACCTAGACACGGCGCACAATTATCATGGCGCTTCGAAGTCAAATTCCATGTTAATGTATTCACACTCAGAATGTAAGTCTTCATTGATTGAAGATATACAGTACTTCGTGTGTTGCACATCTAAGTCATCAACATGCATAAGTGTTAGGATGTGTGCCTGATCACATGACATTAGAGGATTCCAAGATATTTAGCTCACACCGTAACTTGCAAAACCTTTTCTCATCCAAGGGCTTTGTGAAGATATCTGCCAATTGCTCTTCAGTGTTAACATGAATGATGTCGATATATTTCTTCATGACATGATCTCTGAGAAAGTGATGACGAATTTCAATGTGCTTTGTCTTCGAGTGCTGAACTGGATTGTTGGCTATCTTGATGGCACTTTCGTTGCCGCAGAAGAGAGGTACTTGTTTCAGATTGATGCCATAGTCCTTGAGAGTTTGCTTCATCCATAGAAGCTGAGCACAACAAGATCCAGCAGCAATATATTCAGATTCAGCAGTTGAGAGTGATACACAGTTCTGCTTCTTTGAAGACCAACAGACAAGTGATCGACCCAGAAAGTGACATGTGCCTGATGTAGACTTGCGATCCACCTTGTCACCAGCATAATCAGCATCCGAGAATCCAACCAAATCAAATTTTGAGCCCTTGGGATACCATAATCCGAGTGTTGGGGTGTAAGCCAAATATCGAAGAATTCGCTTCACAGCTAAGTGATGCGATTCCTTTGGTGCCGCTTGGAATCGAGCACACATGCAAACACTAAGCATAATATCTGGCCTAGATGCACATAGATAAAGCAAAGAACCAATCATGGAGCGGTATACCTTTTGATTGAACTCTTTACCATTGTCGTCGGGACCAAGATGGTGTTTGGCAAGCATTGGCGTCGTGTAGCCTTTGCACTCTTCCATTCCAAACTTCTTCAGACAATCTTTGATGTATTTTTCTTGAGATATGAAGATGCCATTTCTTTGCTGACGAATTTGAAGACCAAGGAAGAACTTCAGCTCACCCATCATGGACATCTGATATTGCTCTTGCATCATGTATCCAAACTCATCAGTATGTTTCTGGTTGGTGCAGCCGAAGATTATGTCATCCACATATATTTGGCACACAAACAATTCACTATCATATGTCTTCGTGAAGAGTGTGGGATCGAGGGATCCTGGTTTGAAGCCTTTGCTCTTCAGGAAGTCTTTGATCGTATCATACCATGCGCGAGGAGCTTGTTTGAGGCCATACAGTGCTTTGTTTAGCTTGTACACCATATCAGGATGTTTTGGATCTTCAAAGCCAGGTGGTTGAGCTACATATACTTCTTCTTCAATCTTGCCATTGAGAAATGCACTCTTCACATCCATTTGGTATAGCAAGATGTTGTGATGATTAGCGTAGGCTAGCAGTATGCGAATAGCTTCAAGCCTAGCCATAGGAGCAAATGTTTCATCGAAGTCAATTCCTTCTACTTGAGTATATCCTTGAGCCACAAGACGTGCTTTGTTTCTGACGACTTGACCATGCTCATCTTGCTTGTTTCGATATATCCATTTTGTTCCAATAATGTTATGCTTGCGAGGGTCAGGTCGCTTGACAAGTTCCCAAACATTGTTCAGCTTGAACTGTTGAAGTTCTTCTTGCATAGCTTGAATTCATTCAGGTTCCATAAAAGCTTCAGCAACTTTCTTGGGTTCTGATGTTGACACAAATGAAAAGTGCCCACAAAAGTTTGCTAACTGTGTTGCTCTTGAGCGAGTAAGTGGACCAGGCGCATTGATGCTGTCAATTATCTTCTCAATTTGTACTTCATTTGCAACACGAGGATGAACAGGACGAAGACTTTGCTCTTGCTGATCATTGTCATCATTGGAAGGATTGTCTTCGGTCCAACCTGAGTGAGTGTAAGTTCCTCATGCCAGCTTGTCCTAGCCTTCGATGCCAGAGCCAGCATTCTGAAGCTTTTGTGAGAAGACATACGACAAGTTGTGGACCTGCTGAGAAATCTACCATGTATAGATCATCTTTTCGATACCCTTCAAAGACTAGAGACTTGTCAGATTCCATTAGTACAAGGCAGCGATATTTTCCGAATAGCACAATCATGTTCAAGTCACAGAGCATTGAGACAGACATTAAGTTGAAACCAAGGGATTCAACAAGCATCACTTTATCCATGTGTTGATCCTTTGAGATTGCAACTCTACCTAGACCCAATACCTTGCTTTTACCAGTGTCAGCAAACGTGATGTGACTCTTGTCGGATGGACGTAAGGTTGAGTCCATGAGAAGACTTCGATCACCAGTCATATGATTTGTGCATCCACTGTCCATAATCCATTCTGAAGCTTTTGGTGATGTACCCTACAGTGCAGTTAGGAGGATAGGCTTCACAAGAGTGTTGTGAAGCATAAGCATTTGGCGCATATAGGGATTGTCACAGCTTAGATCAAGATTAGGATACAGAGTATGACAGGTAAGCGATTCAGATGTGATGTATATAGTAAGACATTTTATCATGCGTCCTTAATGTGTTTTAGGTCCCCAGCAATAGCATCGGACGCCTTTGATTTCAGGCTGGAGACCCTTTTCTGCAAAAGAAAGTTAATTCTTCTTCGCCACCCACATCTTCACGGGTGGCTTAGAAGCAATGAGTCTAAGTGCAGCATCTGAGAATTTTGGCTTTGGAGCCCTAGCAAATAGCCTTGCAGGAGATGAATGATACTCATATGAATAAGCAGAAAAGTTCTTAGTCCTATGAACATAGCGGTTCAAAGATATACGCTCATATTCATAAGTCTGAGCATGATTTCCCTGCAAAACATTGGCGTTAGGGTGACTCAAGTGAGTCCTGTATCTGTATGAAGCCTTTGGGCCATACGAAGCTATAGGTCTGGGGTTTGTCTTCTTCCTTGGTGGTGTCATGACGACATTCACAGGAAGATTCTCAATGTACTGCTTAGGTACCCAGATCTTCTTCATAGGTGGTCCATTCCTGCAGTTAGTACCAATATACCTGGCAAACACTTCACCATTCTGATTCTTGAACAGCTTATAGTTTGCATCAAAGGATTCATCAATGATAATAGGATTAGCACAGGTAAAGCCAGACAAAGTGGATGGATTTACTGAAGGTTCCTTTGCAGCAACCCATGTGGTTTTGGGGTACTGCTCAGGCTTCCAGTATGAGCCATCAACATTCATTTTCCTCTTGAACCCCAACACCCTCTTTCCTAGGGTTTCGGTTCAGAATCTGCTTTTTGAGGACATCGCAGAGTGTCTGATGCCCTTTCAGACTCTTATACATCCCTGTTTCAAGCAATGTCTTCAACATAGCATTTTCATCAGCAATAGCAGTGGTATCCTCCGCAGAGGGGTTAGCAACCACATCAGTAGGTGAAGACAATGAAACAGTAGCAGCAGAGGAACATTCAGCAACAGATGTAGCGTTATCACGCTCAATGCATTTTAGACATGGTGGTTCAAATCCATCCTGAGCGGGACTGATCTGTTGAGCGCGAAGTGACTCATTCTCTTTTTGAAGATCTTCATGAGCCGCTCTCAATTTCTCAAGCTCTTGTTTCCTTTGAAGATAATCCTAGGAGAGCCTTTCATAAGTAGTTGAGAGCATTTCATGACGACTTTCAAGTTCTTGGTACTTAGCATGAAGATTTTTTATGTCTTCAACTAAGGACTGTGAACGTGTCATTTCCGCGTCCAACAGGTCATCGCTTTTGTCTAACAGTTTTTGAATATGTTCCATAGCCTTTTGTTGTTCAGTTGCAATTTTAGCAAGTGTTTTGTAGCTAGGTTTGGATTCACAATCAGAGTCATCTTCACTTGATGTTTGAAAGTAAGCATCACGTGATTTTACCTTGGCACCACGTGCCATGAAGCAGTAGGTGGGAGTAGGATCGTCTTCATCATCAGCTTCAGCGTTGGTGTGGAAGTCATTGACTTCAGTGTTGAAGATGGAGTGGCAATATAGGCTGTGGCTAGAACCAGACTTGCAACGCCAGGGTCGGACTCCTCTCCAGACTCCACCTCCGGCTCCTCAGAAGCAGACTTCTCCTCTGAATCCATTTCCTTGCCAACAAAGGCATGAGCCTTGCCAGATGAGCTCTTCTTGTGTGATGAGGACTTGGAAGAAGACTTAGAAGAAGACTTTGAGGATTTCTTCTTCTTCTTGTCATCAGAATCATATTCCTTGCTCTTCTTTTTCTTCTTCTTCTCATTGTCCCACTGTGGACACTCAGATATGTAGTGACCAGGTTTCTTGCACTTGTGGCAGGTTCTCTTCTTGTGGTCATGGGTGGAAGCTTCATCATTCTTTGAGCTGGATCGTGAAGACTTTCTGAAGCCTTTCTTCTTAGTGAATTTCTGGAACTTCTTCACAAGCATAGCAAGTTCCTTTCCAATGTCTTCAGGATCTTCAGAACTGAAGTCAGATTCTTCTTCAGATGAGGAAACCACTTTTGCCTTCAAAGCGCGAGTTCGGCCATAGTTTGGGCCATAGATATCTCTTTTCTCAGAAAGCTGGAACTCATGTGTGTTGAGCCTCTCAAGTATATCAGACGAATCGAGTGTCTTGAAGTCAGGACGTTCTTGTATCATGAGGGCAAGGGTGTCAAATGAGCTGTCAAGTGATCTCAGTAGTGTCTTGACGATTTCATGCTTGGTAATTTCGGTTGCGCCAAGAGCTTGAAGTTCATTTGTGATGTCAGTGAGGCAATCAAACGTGAGCTGGACATTTTCATTGTCGTTTCTCTTGAAGCGGTTGAAGAGGTTGCGAAGAACACTGATTCTTTGATCTCTCTGGGTTGATACGCCTTCGTTGACCTTGGATAGCCAGTCCTAGACTAGCTTTGATGTTTCCAAAGCACTCACACGGCCATACTGTCCTTTGGTCAGATGACCACAGATAATGTTCTTGGCAGTA
This sequence comes from Triticum aestivum, assembly GCF_018294505.1. Lineage (NCBI taxonomy): Eukaryota > Viridiplantae > Streptophyta > Magnoliopsida > Poales > Poaceae > Triticum > Triticum aestivum. Next base: position 127,465,718 of record NC_057807.1, on the reverse strand, counting down.
GAGTCCAGTTGAATGAACTTCTTGACATCAGCAGGGGTGACACCTTCACCAGTCTTGGGAACGCCGTTCTTGACGACATACCAGAGGTCGACATCAATGGCTTCAAGATGCATATGCATCTTATTCTTCCAGTAGGGATATTCAGTTCCATCGAAAATGGGGCAAGCAGCGGAGACTTTGATTATCCCTGCAGTCGACATAGCTAAAACTCCAGGTAGTTAAACCGAATCACACAGAACAAGGGAGTACCTTGCTCTGATACCAATTGAAAGTGCTAGTATCGACTATAGGGGGGGTGAATAGGCGATTTTTATGAAAGTCTTCAAAACTTGGAAGTTTCGAAGACAAACAATAGAAATGACCTAGATGATATGCAGCGGAAGATAAACTACCATAAGCAAGCCATAGTTAAGTAGGCAATGATGTGAATGTACAGGACTAAGAGCAGCTAAGTAGTAAGGATTAGGATGGAAAATAGTATGAAGCCAATCAACAGTAGTAGTCAAGCAATGAAGTCAAACAAGTACGACAGATAGACAATGACTTCACGAAGACAAACTTAAGTAAAGGAAGGGAGAGGATAGAACCAGTCACTTGTTGAAGACACAGAATTTGTTGGACCAGTTCCAGTTGCTGTGACAACTGTACGTCTGGTTAGGGAGGCTGAGATTCAACTCAAAAGACCGCATCTTCACCTTATTCCTCTTGAGCTAAGGACACACAGTCCTCGCTCAATCACTCTGGTAAGTCTTCAAAGTAGACTTCCAAACCTTCACAGACTTCGTTCACCGGCAATCCACAATGACTCTTGGATGCTCAGAACGCGACGCCTAACTGGCTGGAGGATTCACAGTCATCAAGTGTAATAAGTCTTCAGGTCACACAGACAGAAAGACTTCAATGATGCCTAACACTCTTTGGCTCTGGGTGTTTGGGCTTGGTCCTCGCAAGGATTTCTCTCTCTCAAAGGCTTTGAGGTGGGTTGCTCTCAAACGACAAAAGCCGTGCACAAACTCTGAGCAGCGACCAATTTATGGTGTAGGGGGTGGGCTATTTATAGCCACTGGGCAACCCGACCTGATTTGTCCGAAATGACCCTGGGTCACTAAGGAACTGACACGTGTTCCAACGGTCAGATTTCAAACACACACGGCAACTTTACTTGGGCTACAAGCAAAGCTGACTCATCCAGCTCTGGATAAGATTTGCTCTCATTGTCTTCGCTCGAAGACATAGGATTTGGATTGAGCATCACTTCAGTCACTCTGACTTAGTTCACTTGGACCCCACTTAACAGTACGGTGGTTCCTATGACTCAACAAAGAAGAAAAGGAAAACGAAACCACACAGTCTTCGCGCTCCATAGTCTTCACGCAATGTCTTCTCATGTCATAGTCTTCAATATGAATATCTTCTCATACCACCATTGTCTTCAATGTCTTCATACATTTTTATGGGTCATCTCCGGTAGGTAAACCGAATCAATGAGGGACACTACCTGTGTTATCCTGCAATTCTCACAAACGCATTAGTCCCTCAACCAACTTTGTCGTCAATACTCCAAAACCAACTAGGGGTGGCACTAGATGCACTTACACCCGCGCCACACCCGGACAGGATCTTTGGGGGATGGAGGAGCGCGCCACAGCCGAAGGGTCACGCAAAGGGGTAGGGTCAGGACGGTCGCAGCCAGCCCCGCGACGGCCACCGCCGGCAGCAAGGACGCCACAGCAGCAGACCAAATCTTCACGGGGAGGGCGGAAGTGTGCAACCGGAGGTGACCCAGACCCAAGCCAACAACCACCAGGCGCTGGGGTGCCCGGATCTGGCGCGCCACCCGCGAGATCCGCAGGAAGCGGCTGGAGATGGCGGACGGCGACGGAGCCCGGGACGAGGGGAGGAGCGGGAGAGGGGATGGATTTACACTATCCTTACACATTCTGCCAAATTGTTCACAAGAGCCAGGTGCATGTTTAAGTGTTTTGACAAGTTGATATGAATTGGGATTCAACTAGTATGATAAAGAACACTGTAGGAAAAGTATTAGAGGAAACTCCCAACGTTTTGTCTATTTTAGCACAATCTGCTACTGTATCCTAGGATGTTCCATGTGCTATTTATCTGTTTATTCCTTAGCAGAACTCATCATGCTACTGATAATAGCAGATTGTTTTGTATCACCTCATTATATTAAAAATGAATGCTAACCAGCACTATATGATGGACTGGGTTACACTGCATTTAATTATAATAATTTGCTCAAATCATTAATACGGTTGAACTATGTGATGCCGCCTCTTGTCCTTTGCGACCTTGTATGTATTCATTAACTCTTATCTCTAAATGCATGTTGTTATTTCGCTTCTTCCACTATTATTTGTTTGTATTTTGATTTAGTTTTTGTCTTAAAAAAGCCACTTGAGCTTGCTGGCCCGTCAGTTGGCGCCATTCGTGCTGTCCAAAGAATGCCCCTCATGTACTCAGTGTACTACCTGCTACTGCCTATATTATTTAGAAATAGATGACGTCCTAGAAAGCGTGCAGTCAAACTTCTCTAGCTTTGACTTTACGAATATATGATGTATTATGATTTGTCATGAAAACTGTTTCCATCTTATGATTTGTCATGAAAACTGTTTCCATCTTATGATTTTTAAATGTATTGCTAACATATTCATTGAAAAGTAATAATGGTCAAAGTAATATGTTGGAAACTTTACTCTTGTCCATAACTTGTTTTATGTTGGAGATTTTGCCATGTCCAAAGGGTATCATTAGGCCTGTCAACGAGCCGAACTCGAGCGAACACAGGCGGGCTCGGCTTGAGCTTGGTAGAAGTTCGAGTCGAGCTCGAGCGAGCCCAGGTTGACCTTCGAGCTACACGTTAGGCTTGAGTTTGGCTTGTTAAGACTTCGAGCCGAGCTTGAATCGAGCTTTTAACAAGCCGAACTCAAACAGTTTGTCGAGCCTGAACATACAGCTAAATATAGCAATAAAAAAAAGTAAACTGTGATCAGGCATTCTTTTTTCTCTTTTTTTCTTCATGTGGTGGATCTGAGCTATCGTGTCGTTAGTGTAGCACTTGGCTACATGGACATGGACTAATTTTGGTCGTCGCAAAAGACAAGCTGCACGACCTAGATTTAGCCTATGTTCCTACAAAATGCGCATAGTTTAGCGATGCGTGCTCCATCTCATGTGTTTGACCAAGCTTTGCCAAACTGTTCGAGCTCGAGCTCGAATGGCTCGCGAGCTACACGTTAGGCTTGAGTTTGGCTCGTTAAGACTTCGAGCCGAGCTCGAACCGAGCTTTTAACAAGCCGAACTCAAACAGTTTGTTGAGCCCGAACTTTTTTTTCAGCCCTAGGTATCATCTAGAGAGAATTCCTTATTTAACACTGTGTTAAATTTTATTTCCCTATTTGACATCGAAAAAATATTTCTTCCTTATATAACACCGGGTAAAGGAGGCGGGTTCTGATAGGCTTGACGAGCCAACGTAAAAACTAGCCAGTTCCATAGGTATGAAACCCATTTGAGCGAGAGTAGTATTAGGATGGGTGACCTCCTGGGAAGTCCTCGTGAAAGGGTTTCATATCTAAGGGTCGTGATAGGCTTGGCAAGCCAACGTAAAAACTAGCCAGTCTTTTGGGTATGAAACCCATTTGGGCGAGAGTAGTACTAGGATAGGTGACCTTCTGGGAAGTCCTCGTGAAAGAGTTTTATATCTAGCCTACCCCAACTTGTTTGGGATAAAAGGCTCCGTAAGTAAGTAAGTATATAACACCGAGTCTAAATTTTATGCCTTTTATGACACTTCCGTCCACTTTGAACCTTAATAGTGTTAGATGACACCTGAAAAAACTCTTTTGCCCCTCATGTGATATGTGACCAAAATTTTAATAGATAGTACTTCCTCTATCCCAAAATAACTTTACGAAAATTAGTATAAAGTTATGACATTTATTTTGGGACGGATGGAGTAGATGCTAATAACGGAAAAAGTACATGTCCAGCCAGCTTGATTTGTTGATCCGGCTACGGAGCTGACTAGCTGCATGCAGGTCTGTTATGTAAAAGAGGGAAAAAAAGATGCTGCACGCATGGATTTGTTATTTAAAAACAAAAGGAAAAACAAGCTACATCCGGGGCGTACTTTAGGCAAGGCAGCCTTGCTACGTACATGAGCCAACCTCCAAAGAGATTAAGAGAATCAATCAAGAGCTTCTGCTAGCTTGTGTGCGTGGGTGCCTTCCGGTGTAACTTCAATACTAGCGTCGTATAGCTAGCTTGTACGTTCGCATTCGTCGAAAAGGACCCGACTACCACGGTCCAAGTTCAGTTTATTGACGATAACTACATTCGCGCCCGTACACTAGGCTGCCTATTTGGCTATCTGCACAGCACGGTTTTTATTTGCGTGCATACTGAGTTTTGGAGGTAAGGAAAAAACAAAATAAGAGATATTTTCAGGGCCATGATAGACGACCTATCGATACAACGGCAAACAAGGCGTCGGCTACAATCCCTAAAAAAAAACCCAGCGATTTACAAGGTACTCCCTCTGCAATAGACAGTCTGTAGAGAACTGCTACAACGACAGCAGCATAGAACCTCGCGAAACCCTTCCCTCCCCGCGCCGCCACCCGCGAGGAGGCCGGCGAGGGCCCCCAGACCCTCCCGCCACAAGCCTCCACTCCTCCTCCCTCCTTCCTCGCCGCCGCCAGGGGGCGCGGCCGGGCGAAGCCCGACCGGCGCCGGCGGTGACGGGGCATGTTCTTCCCCCGGCGCGACAGGACGGCGCGGGCCGCTTTTTCGGGTGCGGGCGCGGGGCACCGCGGCGTAGCGGCGCGCGGCCTCCTGGCGGGCGTGGCGCTGCGTGGGCGGCTGCATGGTGGAGCGTGCCTCGCCGCGGCGGCAGGATCCGTCCGGCAGGCAGCGCGACAGGACGGCACGGGCCGCTTTTTCGGGTGCGGGCGCGGGGCACCGCGGCGTATCGGCGCGTGGCCTCCTGGCGGGCGTGGCGCTGCGTGGCCGGCTGCATGGTGGAGCGCGCCTCGCCGCGGCGGCCGGATCCATCCGGCAGGCGGCGTGGGCGGCGTGGCCGGCGGCTGGGGTCGGCTTCGGGCCTCGACGGCTGCGTTGGTTCCTCTCCATCGCGGGCGTGCGATGGTGGTGCGGCTCGGCCGGTGGTGGTCCGGCGACCTGGTGGTGGTGGCCGGCGGTGCGCGTGGAGGTGGTGCTTCCACTTGGCGGTTCTCTATGCGGGGAGGCAAGGGAGCGGCTTGGATAGGGGCGGCGGCGCCGACGGCGTGCCGGTTGCAGCGCGAAGGCGGGAACTTTACGGGCCTCGGAGATCCCGGCCGGGCCTGTGCGGTCACGGGCCTGGTTTGTTCCTGCTATTGCGTCCGGTCAGCTACCGTCTTTGACGGTGGAGGTGGGGCCCTCCCGCGTGCCGACGATGCTGTTGCCCTTGTCCTGGCTCCTCTTCTTCATTGTGCAGGCCATGCTTCACGGTGCCGTGGTGAGACAGCGTGAGAAGCTTCCTGGCCAGGTTGGCGCAGGGTGGTGGTCAGTTTGGTGGCGAGCTCCGGAGTTCCTGAGGTGAAGGTTGGGATCGAGAGAAATCCCTGTTGGCTTGGCCGACACCGACACGGTGGCGCATGAGGGTGCCGCCGGACCTTCCTGGAGGGCGTCAGTGCTACCCTTCCTCTCTCCTCACAGCGTACCGAGGAAAACCGTTGGCATCAGCGTCGTCATCGTCGCGTCCCTTCTTGAAGGTGTTGATTGGTAGCAGTGCTTCGGAGGCTCGGAGCTTGGTGGGCGATCTCCGGTGGATGCCGCGGCCACGAGTCTTCTTCGTTTTTTGTCAATCCGCCGTTGTCGGCATTTGTTTCTCTTGTATTTTGTCTTTCTTTTCTTTTGGGCGTGACTGTGCTGCTTCCGTCCCAGGCTCCCATCACCTATCGTTGGTTGTCTCGGTTGGTTGCTTTGTATATAAAGCGGGGCGAAACCCTTTTTCAGAAAGAATAGATAGTCTGTAGAAAAAAATTACAGACGAACTCGTTTTCTTTCTACCAACTCTCGGGCGCTTATGGTGACTTCGTAAATTTCAAGATGACATGCCATCTCAGTCTCTCGAAGGTGCTCATAAGGATAGGGTGTGCGTGTGTGCGTTTATAGGGGTGAGTGTATGTGCGTATGTATGAGCGCTTGCGTCTCTATTGATGTTCAAAAAAAAAGTAACGAAATATCTACGTCTTTTTATTTTTTGAGTAAAACGAAAATATCTACAATTTTTTTAGGGATACGAAAAAATCTACATGGAACCTCCTATAAACAGCTGAGTCAACCGAGCGGGCGTATTGGGCCAGATGGCCCGTTCAGTTTTTTTAGGGAAGATGGTATGTTCAGTTCGTATTACATGAGGCGTAAAAATGTCTTTTCATGTGCAATTTAACAGTGTTAGATGGGAATATAGATGGAAGTGCCATAAAGGGCATAAAATTTAGAATTGATATTAGATAGGGAAGAAAAAGTTTTTAAGTGTCGAATAAGGAAACAAAATTTAAAGTAGCGTTAAATAAGGAATTCTTTTAGCTATTTCTATATTCCCAGTATCTAGATACATATGAATCAAGAAGAAGTTAAAATATCTTATATTAGAGAATGGAGGGAGTATTTGTGAACTTTGGGAACATTATTTTGCATGGTTGTGTCTCCACTTGCCTGATGGATATTCACATTATGCTGGTCTTTTCAATCTGTTTAAGGCTTAGATTGTCAACTGTGCCGCAACCAAAACAAGCTTGAATGAAGCCCTCGAATCCAACACGGGGCAACGTGTGAAGATACGGAGGATAGCGCAATTCCAACACGAGAGCTTTCAATTTCTCATTTTATTATGTGCAAACAAATATAAACATCCATTGTAGGCCGACTTGTTTGCTGCAGAAAGAGTAGAGAGAAAATGTTGCACTTGCTGTTTGCGCTCTTGGGATCTTCTCATCTTCCTTGACTGGTGCACTAAAAGCGAAAACATATGTTTTACAAATATCATATTGTTTGTTTAATAAAATACCGGCCTTGTGTATAACGTGAACTGATGAACTTGAGTGGATCACTCACAAAAGCGTTTTGAAGTGCGTTGAAGTATTACTAGGCGCATTGGTGCTCTCCACAAACCAGGCAACCTAAATTTTACTCCACTAAGAACACGGGAAAAATAATTTGTTTACATACACGAATACTGTAAAAAAAAACACGACAGTGCAAATAAGGTGATCCGTCATTCTTTTCCTCGGTGGCTGCTGTGGTGGTGCCGGAGGCAGGTGACGGGCATTGGTGTCAAGCTCAGAAATGTTCTTCTATCTTTTTAGTTTTGTCATGTCGGTTCTTACGTGACTTGTACTTTGTTTTTTATAATATGAATGAGACACGTATTATCATGCAAAAAAATATATTTAACCCACATTGCATTTTCGTCTCAACTTGAGAGAATTCACACTACATTTTCTCACATGCTAACAAGACAAGAGTGATGTTAGGGTGGTATATTGTGGCGCCTAACCCATACAGATCCAGAATGTGAATTAGACACCTCCACAAGTACATAGGGCTGCAAGACTATGCCTCAACTAAACAAATATGAATGAAAGAAAGATGGAAAAGTTAAAATGGATACCGGGCATGAGTAACATGGCGCTCAAAGTTTGTGATGGAAAGAGTGGTTTAGCGATGCTACGGAAGAAGGAAATAAATTCAAAGTTTGTTATGAAAGGAGTGGTTTAGCGATGCTATGGAAGAAGGAAATAAATCCTTGCCATGTTCAATTTTCTGCTAGAATTTGTCATGCTCGCTGCCATACCGCGACAACATAATTTGCCTAATAAAATGTTTGATTTGTCATGCTTAAAAATCTGACGTTAGATTTTTAACATTCTCATATACTTTATACTTCCACATCTAAGGCATTCAAACAAACAAACAGACACATTATGCCTCTCTAGCTAACTGCCACGTTCAATGGCCATCACCACTACTACGTGGAAGATTCTACCGCAGAGCCCTTCGTTTACCTACATGTGTATAACTTTCTTTCTTAGATAAAACAAATAAATTAATAATAAGTACAGTCTATTTTCCATTCGAAGCAAAAGAAAGGTGACGATCGAATCGTGGATCGAATGTATGCATGAAAAACGCCCGTTCGAACTCTAGGACGAGTACGTGTGTAGCCGTGTAGGCATAGGCAAACGTATGCACACGACCGCAGAATGTTTCGTACCTAGTGTTGTGAAAGAGATGTACGCGGCAAATCATATTTGACACTTCAGAACGTTTCGTCGTCATGCATGCGGCTGCGGCAGCTTAATTGTAATTGTATAAACTTGGTCTTCTCTTGGAGCTAATTCTGCTTTCATCCCAGCGCACGTATTGTACGTGCGTATGTAGTTTGTACGGCTTAACAATTGAGAGTTGCGGGAAATGAGCCGCCTAAGAGCATCTAGAACCGCAGCTCATAAATGTGCTCCCTGTGTCTCCGCAGATGCGCGGACAGCGACCGATCACCTCTCGTTTCTCCGCATCCGCAGCCGACCCTCTCAAATCCATCCTACCTGTGCAACGTAATCAACATTTACGCAGACATAGTTTGAACATAGCAATAGCAAACATATGTAGGCTAGGGGGTAGCAAGTATCATCATCACATAGATGTGACTGGACACAAAATGTTCATCGTCACCAAGATATGATAAGCCAAAAATGATATATAAACAATATAGATAGGTACTTGCGGAGGAGGAGGCCGCCGGACTTCCCACTTTCTTGCCGGCCGCTTTCCCTTGGGGTCTCCGAAGCAACAATTGTAGTCTTCGGTCTAGGCGTCGGCGGCCGGATGGGCGTCATCGCCGTTGTCAGTTGTTGTTCCGCTATCATAGCAGGAGGAGTGGATCTCGGCAAGACGTAGGGCGACGCAAGCCTGCCCCCTCACGAGCCGTTCGTCTTTCTTCGCGGCGGCTGCCTTCTGCTTTGTGAGGCGCTCGGACTCCTCGATACCGATCTGGAGCACCGTAGCATTTTCGCAACGACGGCGATGAGCGTCCCATTCCACCAAGGTGAAGGACCGGCGGATGACGTCATGGAGGAACTCATCGGCAATGACGAGCAGAAGCGACTCCAGCGCGGATCTGCATGACCCACAACCCAGCTAGAGGCGGCTTGCACCGCCCTCTGCCTTGCGCGGCAAGCAGTCCGCACCTCCAACTCAGGCAGCCGCGGCCGCAGGCTCGACGGTGCGGGCATGAACACCTAGCGCCACCCCGGAAGAGCAGGGGCTGGAGGTGTTTGGCACCCCGCCGCCTTTCAGGACATGCTCATTCACACTCGACAAATGCCCAACCCATGCTCTCTTTCGATTTCACACTCGATGTCCCTTGATTGATCCATTGAAATTCAGGACATGCTCATCTGCATGCTCCACATCTGCTAGGAATGCCTGGACCATTGTCGTTTCATCCATAATATTCATGCTCCTCATCTTAAGAGGACGAGCCCATGATGTTGTTGTAGAAGTACTCGTCATCCGAATCCATCTTGTTTGCTACAAAGTATGGAAAAATTTGTCAATAATTTGGCTATGACATTTGGACAAACACTTGCCAAGCATGGTGTCCGCCATGGACGGCAGCTGCAGGAACGGAGGGTACCTGGGCGACTGCCGAACGAGGAGGAAACGGCGGCGTAGGAAAAGCGGGACTGATGCCCAGGTGGAGCGGCGGAAGTCCGACAAGGCTTGCGCGGGCGACCGGAGTGGGACAGCAGCGTCGTTGGCCTGTGAGGGAGCATATACAAAGCAAGGGGATGGACGGAGTGAGGGGACGCGGACTTTGGGTTTTGGATGGGTCGGGGTGTCGGAGTCCCACATAGCGGATGTCCGAACTCCCGCAAACCTCTTACAACTTTGCATCCGATTTGCAGGAATTCAGATGCACGAACTCGTCCACGTACATATGAGGCACTATGTTGGATGGTAAAAATCATCGGGGCACGTCGATCCGAACGGCGTTGGATTGCCCCAAATTTTGTGTTTTGTTTTCACCGCTCACCAATAGTTATTTTCTCGTACCAGAATTTATATACACGTCTCCATATTCATGAATTCTTTCTCAGTTCTTTTCAAAATCCGAAAGATGTAACTTTTCCAAGTTTTGTGAATCAAGCGGGATCACACATATAACCTACATATATGTTGAGATTAGATTAATCAATGTAGCAAGTATTTTGCTACTGTGGCCTGCCTATGCACTTGGGATGTGGCGTGATTTGATCACAAGCCAATGTGTACAAATAACTACTCTAGTCTTTTATTTGAAGCAAAGGTGACCAATCATGGATGACTGCATGGGCCACAGAACTAGAAGTCTTAGAACCTTCGAGCCTCGTTCTCTGACGCACTAAACCTGTTCCTTCCACACGACAGGTGGAATGTTGCTAACTAACCATGTGAAAGAGACGCGTGGCGAAAGTAAACAAGAAGCATGCTCAAAAAAAAAAAGTAAACAAGAAGCCAGGATAGCTAATAATCAATTAACTAGTATCGCGTGGCTGAGTTTAGCTCTAGCCGTCATGTGCTGATATACGGCTGAGTTTATCGATACCTTGTTGAATTGGGGTAATTAACATGCACGCATGAAATTAGCCTTGCTAGATTCTTTTTCATGGTGCCACGTTTAATTTTTGTGCAAAGAAAGGTCAGGGCATCATCGTTGTATGAATGGCGCCATTTTTCTTTTTTCGAGGGTACGCCAAAGGCATACCTTAACTTTATAGAAGGAATGACGCCATTTTTCATGACAGAAAAGATTAAGAGGAAGCTGCGTTGCACAGTGCGTAGTAATAATGCTGCCTCGATCTTTTTCATTGTGAGAGAAAGGTTTTTCAAAAAGGAGGGAAAACATCTGGCTTTTGCATCCCCGGTGTCCAAAAACACATCTCCAACATATGGTATGGATGTAAAAAAAAAGAATACATCTCCGCCTTCGAAGATGTAAACTACAACACTTCGTAATGCAAATTTGCATCTCTACAAAATAGAGATGTTGAAACGCAACCGCCCGCCAACCCACGAATTGTCGTTCATTTCACTTTCGCGTGACTAGTCGTCGGCCGAATTTGCACCAAATCGACACCGCCGCCCGCCAGCCTGACGGGCCTGCCACAACTCCCCCCCCCCCCCGGTCCCCCGCCGCCTGCCTCATCGAACCGCCGCTCGCAGCCGCCGAATCGAAGCATCTCCGACGGCTGTGGCAAGCCTAAATGCCATCCCCGGCGAGGTCTACGATGGGCTAAGCTTCTTCCTAGCCTAGAGCCCCGCCGGAGTTAGGGGTGGCGCCCCACGCCGCCTGCCCAACGGCCACAAGCCTCGGCCGTTCTTCCGGCCGTGCGAAGTTGGTGGCCTACCGCGCCGAGCTCCAGCCCTCTACGCTGCCGACCTGCGGCCATCTCCTCTGCCGAGCAGTCGTCGCCGCCCGCTCCCATCGTCGCCGAACGGCTGCCCAACCGCAGCTGGCCGATTTCATCCACCTCGCAAGCAAGGTGTTCGACGAAATTCCCGAAGGTTAAAAAACGATGAAACTTGATGTTTGTTTCTTGGGGTTGGAGAGTTAGTTTGACAGTGATTTCCCACATTGTAGATGAGCTGGTGTGACTCCTCTTTCGTGGATGATTCCTCGCTGGATGAGGAATTTGATTTGAACGAAGGAGAGGACATTGTTATGCTAGTGGCTATGCACAAGGGGAAGAAGCCGAAGCACGGCGGTTCCGTGTATAGTCGTGCGTTCATTCGGAGAGAATGGGTTGAGGCACACAAGAGGTTGATGCGCAACTATTTCGGTTCACCACCCATTTTTCTGGAGAGGTACTTCCGACACCGGTTCAGAATGTCCAAAGACTTATTCATCCACATTTGCAATTCTGTGAAGCATCATGATCGATCCTTCGAGCAGCGGAGGAATTGTGCAGGGTTGCTTGGACACAACACCGAATAGCTGGTCACTGCCGCATTGCGCATGATGGCCTACGGTGTTCCAGCAGACTACATTGATGACAACTTGGCGATGGCAGAGAGCACTTCTATCTTCGTGTCAAACAATTTGCAAAGACAATGGTAGAAGTGTTTGGTCCAGAGTACTTGAGAGCTCCCAATGCTCAGGACACTCGGAGGCTGTTGGAGATGAACAAAGCTCGTGGGTTTCTAAGTATGCTAGGTTCCGTCAACTGCATGCATTGGAAATCGAAAAATTGCCCAAGAGCATGGCATGGACAGTTCAAGGTCATGGGAAGAATGTCATTATCATTCTTGTGGCTGTTGCCGATCGAGAAACATGGATCTGGCATTCATATTTAGGGATGTCTGGATCTTTCAGTGACATCAACCTGCTCGATCGGTCACCTCTTTTTGCCAAGTTAGCAAATGGAGAAGCACCATCGGTGACCTTCGAAGCAAATGGCCGCACATACACATTTAAGAACTTGGTCCCAAAACTATGAAGTACTCATGATCATCGATATCACACTAGTGATTATGCCCTACTACTTGGAGAAGAGTAACTCTATATGCTAGTTCACTGGAGGTTCAACTCAAAAAGTAGGAAGTGCAAGCAGGATGGTAAATGATAATATTTTCAAATAAAAAATTATTGTTCAAAAGTTTCCCATGAGGATTATGTCTAGCTTGCATGTCACATGAAACAAAAGTGTGAGATGGGCACTTAGACATGTTCTGATGAAATGGGACAAAACAATTAAACTCACAACTTTTTGAAAAATACGAGAATAGAAATTCCTTCCGCTTGCCCAGTTGAAACAATTATGAACCAGAATATAAAGCTATGCCTTGCCCACTAAAGAACAAAGTTGCATTATGTGAAAGCCTTCGTGATCATTCTCATAGTGAAAATCAGCTATCACTTGTCATGATACTTTTATCCTTATTTGTTCCAGAAACTAACAATGGACTCATCCCTCTACAAATATTTGTACCCGTAAATCCCAAGTTGTCCTTGTTATTTACAAGCTACAATACTTGCCCGAGGACGTGCAAGACTTAAGCTTGGGGGAGTTGATGAGTTCAATTTATGTGATGATTTTGATAGTTACTTTGTGCGTACAAGGTAGGCTTTGTGGGATTTTATCATGTTCATGCACCTCTTTTTGTCGGTATTCCACATGTAATGCCTTTTGGAGGATAGGGAAAAAGCCTTTTGTAGGAAATAATATTTTATGAAGGAATCCCAGGAAATGTTAGTTAAATGAGTATTTAATGTGATAATCAACTACCATAAAAGAATTGAGCAAAGGGACCAAAGGAAGATTGCTTGAGGTGGCTCCAAAGCAAAAGACGACGCTCCATATGAGCACGCCCGCTCGTATGAGCGACCCTATGATGTGCCAGTGTCATTGCCTCGTCCACTACTTCCACCCTAGAGATCATCTAGAGGATGGATTGGCAAGGAGGAAATCGCCACCTTCACCACCAAGCACAAGGAGGCTACAACATCATCACCACTGTTGTCATCATCATCATCACCACCACCACTGTCATCATCATCATCATCATCATCATCATCATCATCATCATTATCATCCACATCCATCTCATTGTAACATCAGGAATCCTAGTGGATGATCTTGTGCATTCATGTTTACCATCGCAACCCTTATGATGTTTGTTATCTCCATGTGTGTGTAGAACCCTAGTTCCGGGGATATGGATGAACCTTGGTATGTATAGGATCAGAAACGTTATATTGGATATGAGATCCTCTACTGAATCCTTAGTTTAATAAATTTCATAAATGTTGTGAAGGGGCCCCACTTAGCATCACCACCGAGTGGCCATGAAGTGTATCACTTTCGTTGTAAAGTTTAGGACTTGAAGGTAATTCAAGGAGAGTAAAAGCCTTTGCTTCTAGCCTTTGAAATTGAGAGGGGATTTATGAAGAACCCTTAGAGAGGTCGGGTCCACAGGGTAACCCTTAATTACCTTAGTCATAAACTGCAGGGGGAGACTATGGTGGTGGCGTGCGTGGCATGAAGTCGACCTAGAGTAGAACGTGTATTGTACCCGGCTTCGCCCGGCATAATTGTAAAGAGTAGCTCAAATATCCAGACCATATTATACAGATGCATAGGTCATGCTAGAAACATAAAAACGGGGATTCCGGACTCCCTGAGAATGCTTAATTCCTCTGTTATTCACACTTGTCACTCATGTTGTTGTTTTCAATTACTTTTAGTTCGCTCTACACCAAAATCACTATTCACTTCCGCCCTCACTTTGTTTGTAGTCTACAATTACTTGCAGACACAAATCCACAATTCGCTACAAGAGGCAACGCTTCATTCTTGTGCTCCCCGTGGGATGGATACTCTTACTTTGAAAAGGCTACAAGTAAACCTACGCACTTGAAAGCCATCATTACCCTCTCATACTTGACATCTAGGAAGTACACATCATTTTGAGAAAATTCATGGGATTCTAGGGTACTACAGAGAGGTTCATCTACATCATGATTGATTGAAACTCTAAAGAACTTGCCCTAGATTTTACCTTCTTTGTGCGTGTGCACCTTGAGAACCTCTCCAAGTTGTGATCATAATTGGAGTGGCATCGTATATGCGTACCCAGATAGGTGTGTGGGCTATCTCTGCCTCACCTTGATTGGTGCTTCCATCCACCGCGACCATCAGGAAGGCATCACCGTGATGGGTCCAAGAGTTGTTCCTGAGGATGAGCCTGAAATCACCCTCGTGCTCGAACTCGAGGAGGAACAGATTATTCTTGAGTAGTGTGTGATTGAGGCGTCCCCTCAGCCCCCACTTGTTCTTCAGATCCTTGAACGCCCCCCCTCCCCGATGTTGAAGATTTCAGTGGTACCGTAAGGTGCTACCCCTTTCCGCAACGACATTTGGAACCGTGGCCTTCGATAGGGGGGGGTCCTTCCCACACGACCCAGAAACCTCGGGGATAGGCGAGCGACTACTGACGATCGCCATAGAATAAACGTATGAGAAGCCGCCCTATCCCACACGACACATCTCGACGTTTCATTTCTGATCAGAGAGACATCCTAAACGATTATGCCACTATAGTCGTGTGAAAAAGGTGGGCATCAACATTTAATCTACCGATATGTTTGTGATAGGTACTTTATCGCACATGGTTCAAGAATGTAAAATGTGTGTGCTGCCTCTACTAACGCCAATGTGTCCATTTCCACAACTGTGTGCAATTGGTATTCCTATCACACATGCAAACTGGTTTGAAATGCTTGCCGTATTACCATGAATCGCACATGCATATGAGACGAAACCATGTGTGCGTCCGTCGGGCATCGCAAACGTTTCACGTCAAAGAACCGTCTATTCTCTATTTTTCATCGCACACGCTGTTTTCTTTCGAACCGTGTTTTATTTTATTCGCTCCTGTATAATTTTATTTTTCACTATCATTTATTATTCGAATTGGAAATTTTGAAATATGAAACCTGGAATTCAAATTCTCAGCAGAATGGTTCAACAACGAATCCATAAATAAAATTGTCAGTACGATATGTTCAGTAATTATAGGATTAGACAACAATTAACTATGATAAACCACAATATTTAGAGGCAGTAAAGTTGAAGAGACAAGTGTAAACCATTTTGACCGCCGATTTGCTGTTGAAGAAGTGGAATGCCCATAATGTGCCTTCCTTCATATGCCATAGGCACGAACAACTTTTGTCCAACCCTTGTGACGATTGCCCGCCCATCCTTCACTGCTTTCAGGAAGACTTCTAGAGCATTATCATGGTGGCATGAATTATATACTTTAACCTTAGTTGCCTCCACTTCGGTCATGTAGTTTGCAAGGTAATCATAAGTAAATAGCTTGGGAAACCACTGAAAAGAGAAAAATGTCAAATACTAAGGTCTAATAGAGTACCTTGTTGTGGGTAGGGGGAAAGGCAACACATTACTTACCATCCTAAAGTTCACTGTTGCCTTGGACAAGGTGTAAATAAAGAGCTTAATTCTTATCACCCGTTTCTTTCACCTAACAATCTTTCTTAGTTTCCTCACTTGACGCTTGTTCATGAATATCACATTGCCCTATACGCAAAAGGGATCAAAGCGTGGATCAGTACTGCTCATATATGTACCTACAAGCAACCAGTAAATGTTAGAAGCTAAACTGAGATTGCACAAATGATGTAAAATACAACTACCTATGTTCCTAAGTACAAGTATTTTTAGAGAATTCAATATGAACTACATACGGATGTATATATAATTATATATATAGTTTAGATTAGAATCTAGATTCACTCATTTTGCTCCTTATGTAGTCTATATTGGAATCTCTAAAAATACTTATATTTAGGAACAGATGGTGTATAAGACATGGGATGCAGCTAACCTTGACGGTAAACAACAACAACGCCCATTGTACCTGTTTAAGTACATGGAAAGCCAATGTTAACTACAATAGGGTTAACACCCACCAAAAATAGAAATGGTAATAAAACATCAGCATCTATAGTGATATCTTCATTGTGAAAGAGTAGCACGATAGCAAAGGGACGGATTAAAAAATGGATACAACTGTTAATTGCAACAGGCTTAACAACATCCTAAGTCATGTTTTGTAAGTTTGTAGCCATTGAAATTCAACTGTTTAAAAATGGATACAACTGTTAATTGCAACAGGCTTAATAGTCATTGAAACCGGTACTGATAAAAATGCAATTGGTAGAGTTAAACATCACAAGGCAGGTGCTGCCAAAGCAGAGAATGGCCCAGTTGTCTATAAAAAGGTAGGGAAAATAGCTAAAAAGTGTTAGGCATGTTTACTACAACATGCTTAATACAGTGACCGTACAAAACATCACCATTAATTGCAACTGGTATTGGTAAGATTGAACTGGTGAGTTCATGCTTGGTAAGTCCTAAGAGGTAGTTGCTGAGGCACTTCATCTTGGCCAGAGCCCGCCCAAAGTCAGCGGCGGCGGAGGCGAGCTCATCCTTTGGGTCGAAGCATGGATCAATGCCGCCGACATGTGTACCTACAAGAAGCAAGTAAATGTTAGAAGCCAAACTGCAATTGCACAAATGATGTAAAATACTGTAAGACATGGGATGCATCTAACCTCGACGACAAAGAACATCATCACTCGTTATGGCCCTGTGTAAGTACATGGAAAGGCATGTTTAGTACAACAGGGTTAGCATATACCAAAAATAGCAAATGGGCAGCATCTCTAGTATATCTTCATTGCGGAGAGTAGCACAGTAGCAAAGGAACAGATTAAAAAAGGGATACAACTGTTAATTGCAACATGCTTAACAACATCCTATGTCATGTTTTGTAAGTTTGTAGCCATTGAAATACAACTATTTAAAAATGGATACAACTGTTAATTGCAACATGCTTAATAGCCATTGAAACCGGTACTGATAAAAATGCAATCGACAGAGTTAAACATCACAAGGCAGGTGCTGCCAGAGCAAAGAATGGCCCAGTTGTCCATAAAAAGGTAGGGAAAATAGCTAAAACGTGTTAGGCATGTTTACTATAACATGCTTAATACATCGACCGTACAAAACATAGCCATTAATATCAACTGGTATTGGTAAGATTGAACTGGTAAGTACATACTTGGTAAGTCCTGAGAGGTAGTTGTTGGGGCACTTCATCTTGGCCAGAGCCCGCCCAAAGTCAGCGGCAGCAGAGGCAAGTTCTTCCTCCGGGTCGAAGTGTGGATCAGTGCCACCGACATGTGTACCTACAGGAAACCATTAAATGTTAGAAGTTAAGCTGCAATTGCACAAATGATGTGAAATACTGTAAGACATGGGATGCAGCTAACCTCGATGGCAAACAACAGCATCGACCGTTATGACCCTGCGTAAGTACATGGACATGCATGTTAAGTACAACAGGGTTAGCGTCCACCAAAAATAGCAAATGGGCAGCATCTCTAGTGATATCCTGAGTCATGTATCGTAAGTTTGTTACTGGTATTGGTGAAATTGAGCTGGATAGTTAATAGTTGAACATCACATAGTGTGCAGTACTGAAATAAACAAGGCACGAACATGCTTAATACATCAGCCGTAAAATACATAGCCATTGCAAGTGATATTGGTAAGATTGAGCTGGTTAGATCATACCTGCTAAGTCTTGGGGGGTAGTTGCTGGGGCACTTCATCTGGCCAGAGCCTGCACCAAGTCGGCGGCGGTGGAGGCAAGGTGTTCCTTCGGGTCAACACGCACAGCGGCCATTGCGACATGGACCACCATCAGCTCCTCGACCTCCACGTGATATGTGGTTGGGCTTGTGCGGCGATGCTTTGGAGGTAGGGGCGGTGGGGATTTGGAGGCATGAGGATGTTTCACAGGCGCCATTTAAGCAATCAGGCCGGGGCCATGATAGATATCGGTGGGTTACCTGACTGGATCCGAGAAGAACGTAGATGTGGTTGCGGCGGCGGCAATTTGAGCTGTCGGTAGGGGGAGGGGGGAGTTACTGAGGAAATTTGATGGGCGGGGATGTGGTGGAAGGAATGAATTTTGAAATTGCGCACCTAATGAAAATTTCACTGTGAAACTTGAAAATTGGGCGGGGGAAACACATAACACAGATGAAGCGCGTAAAATACTAGTGTGCGAGAAAAGAGAAAATTGGCAGATCCCGTCTCCAAAAAAATTGACGAAGCGCGTAAAATACTCGGATGCTGATAGAAACCATGTGTTTTGTGATATTCTAATAATTCTTATATCTATCAGCATCTCCAACCGCACCTAATTTCAAAATTCTCTTTCATTGTATCAGGATTATTCATTGTACAGGAACGAGGCAAAGTGACACCCGATGAGCAATCACGGGTTTATGAAATGCAATCAAGTGTCAACCTGCCTCGCTCGCGTAGCTAGATTTGATCCTATGCAACAAGAGAGAAGCTTGCTGCCATCCATCGGTGCGGCAATTTAAGTAGGTGTGCAGCCAACTCGCGCGGCGAGGTGCTACTTATTGAGCTTGCATTAGTTTTTCCCTTGAAGAGAAAAGGGTGATGCAGCAAAGTAGAGATAAGTATTTCCCTCAGTTTGAGAACCAAGGTATCAATCCAGTAGAAGAAGAACGCACAAATCACCAATACCTGCACAAACAATCAAACACTTGCACCCAACACGATAAAGGGGTTGTCAATCCCTTCACAGTCACTTGCAAAAGTGAGATCTGATAGAAATAGATAAACAAAAGATAAAATAGTTTTGGGTTTTTTGATTTACAGATCAGAAAGTAAAAGATTGCAAAATAGTAGATCAGAAACTAATATGATGGAAAATAGAAGATTAGAAACTAATATGATGGAAAATAGACATGTGGCCATAGGTTTCACTAGAGGATTCTCTCTTGAAGGCAAATAATACGGTGGGTGAACAAATTACTGTCGAGCAATTGATTGAAAAGCGCAAATATATGACGATATCCAAGGCAATGATTATGCAATATAGGCATCATGTCCGTGTCAAGTGGACCAAAACGATTCTGCATCTACTACTATTACTCCACACATCGACCGACTCCTGCCTGCATCTAGAGTATTAAGTTCATAAAGAACATAGTAACTCATTAAGTAAGATGACATGATGTAGAGGAATTAACTCAAGCAATATGATGAAAACCCCATCTTTTTATCCTTGATTGCAACAATGCTATAGTGCCTTGCTACTCCTACTTTGTCAATGGGTGAGGACACCGCAAGATTGAACCCAAAGCTAAGCACCTCTCCCATTGCAAGAAAAACCAATCTAGTTGGCCAAACCAAACCGATAATTCGAAGAGAAATACAAAGATACCAAATCATGCATATAAGAATTCAGAGGAGATTCAAATAATATTCTAGATAAGCTGTTCATAAATCCACAATTCATCGGGTCTCGACAAAACACACTGCAAAAGAAGATTACATCGGATAGATCTCCAAGAACATCGAAGAGAACATGGTATTTGAAGGAAATATGCCCTAGAGGCAATAATAAAGTTGTTATTTTATATTTCCTTACTTCATGATAAATGTTTATTATTTATGCTAGAATTGCATTAACCGGAAACTTGATACATGTGTGGATACATAGACAAAACACCATGTCCCTAGTAAGCCTCTACTAGACTAACTTGTTAATCAAAGATGGTTAAGTTTACTAACCATAGACATGTGTTGTCATTTGATGAACAGGATCACATCATTAGGAGAATGATGTGATGGACAAGACCCATCCGTTAGCATAGCATATTGTTCGTTCAGTTTTATTGCTATTGCTTTCTTCATGTCAAATACATATGTCAGATTTAGGGATGCGCAAACCCTTGAGAGGTTCGAACTCTGGGGTGCGTGCGGAGATCTCAACCTGCCCAGCCTGCCTACAAGAGATCCTCCTAAGCCTAGCGCGTAGAGCTCAAAGAGACACAAAGACATGGCGATTTATACTGGTTCGAGCCACCGTTGTGGTGTAATACCCTAATCTAGTGTGGTGTGGTGGATTGCCTTGGAGGGATGAGGATGAACTAGTATAGTAGATGAACAAGCCTCAGGAGGTGAGGTGTTCTTTAGCTAGTGTATGCTAAATCTACTTGTTCTGATCCCCCCTTCTATGGTGGTGGCTAGTCCTATTTATAGTGGCCTTGGTTCTCTTCCCAAATATGAGCGGGAAGGGATCCCACAACGGCCGGATTTGAAAGGGGACAAGTAGTACAGTCTATCCTGACAAAAGTGGTCTTCGCCTGCGAATAGCCTCTGGTCGTGATGCTGCGGTGGGCTCGTCGATGACCTCCGTCCTGCCGTCCTGGTGTTCTTGGTCTTGTTGCACCGGAATGGAAACCTTTGGCTGATTCCTCAGGACTCCGCTCCTGTGGCATGCCTCCTTTACACCAAAGAGGAAACCTGCGCTCTGCGCCCACCTGGCTCCCACCTGGCGCCCGCCTGGCCTTGTTCGTCATGGCTCACGTCAGTTGAGCCTCGTGAGGTAACCTACATAGAACTCTCCGCCCCTAAGGAGCCCTCCCGAGGTGGCCGATTCCTTCGGGGGTCTTGGCGTTTGTCCGCCTTGTGAGGCTTGGCCCCTCGTGAGGATCTTGCGGTGTTGGTGCTGAAGCTGGGTCGTACCAGTCCGTCGATTGAGCCACATGGTGGGCCGCAGGGAGGCAGGGCTAGATACCCCCAAATCCAGGACACCAACAGTAGCCCCCAAGCCCAAGGTGCGCTCGGACTTGGCTTCCAGGCGAAGCCAAAGGGCAAGTGCGGAGCACCGAGGGCTCTAACCGCCTGCGGCCTTGATGACGCGTGGCGATTGATTGAATGTGGACGACTCCATTTCCCCGTGCTGCCACGACAACTGCTCGACTTGACAATTGCATGCTGCATGCAGAGAGAATCATCATTACTAGAGATCGTGGGATGCCGACAATTTACCTTCTGCCGGCTATAAATGTGTGGGCGGCCAGAGCCCCTGCCCATCTTTCTTCCATCTTGTTTCCGTCTGCTTCTCTTCTTCTTCTTCTTGCCTCCATGGCACCGATCAGGAGGTATTCCATGGATGAGAAGGGGAAGGCCCCTCGGGAGGGGCCCGATCCTCTCCCGCCGAAGAAATGGCTCCGCCTTCCTTGTGATGACGGCGCAGGGTGAGAGGCGACCAGGCCTTGGCAATCAAGGCCTCCGCCTGGCTTTCCTCTTCCCATATATGCTCGCCCCCAAGACAAAGGAGTACGCCGACGAGAGATGCCTCACGATGGTGGCAGGGCCGCCATCGCCCTGCCGTCTGCACCATGGACCCATGCCGAGGGTAACTCGCGTGAGTTTGTGGTGTGGGTGGCGATGCCCCCCAACACCTGGATCCGACTACCGCGGTTCTTTGCCAATGAGCTGCCTCCGAGGGGGCCGGTCGAGCTGTGGCTGCAGCATGCTGGGTGCCACAGCTCGGCAACTGGAGCCGAAGTCGAGGTGGTGCTGCCTAAAGACGTCTTCATGACTCGAGGATGGGGCGAGATTGCCTGGACTTGCTGCGCAGAGGGAGCCCTGGCGATCCACTTTGAGTACAATGGCACGACCACCCTGTTCTTCAAGGTCTTCAACAAGGAGGGTGAACGGCTGGAGTGCTGCCCCGGAGGAGGCAGCTCGAGGGATGCCGCAGTAGGTGCTGGACCTGCTATTGTCCCCTTCACTGCCTCGTCCAGCAGCAGTGATGGCTCGTGGGAATCCAGCGACTCTCCTGAGCCCAGTGATTCTCTGGAGTCAAGCGACGACAGCTACGTGCCGCTAAGCTCCCGCCAAGGCCGCAGCGCAGCTGCGGCTGCCGCCCGGCGTCGTCGGTGATACCGTAGTGTAAGTGCATCTAGTGCCCCTTAGTGATTTTGGTGTATTTAAGACTTATAGGTTAAGGGACTAATGTGTTTATGAGTGTACACAGGTCTATAAGTCTATGAGGAGTTTGATATTTACAGAGAAAGTCGACCCATAAAAATGAATATCTTCGACTGAAGATTTTGGTATTCCTGAAGACTTTCATGAAGACTTTGAAAGTGAAGAAATTGGTGTGTCCGTGAAGACTTGATATTCATGCGAGGAATTTGAAGCTTGAAGACTTTCGTTTTCATAGTTCTGTTTTTCTCTTTCTTGAGTCATAGGAAACACCGTACTGTTAAAGTGGGTCAAGGAAATACTAAGGAAAATTTTCCATGTGATGCTCAACTCAAAATCCTACACCTACCAATCCCTTCGAGTGAAGCCATTGGAAATCTCATACAGTTCATTCAATTTCTTCAGTGACAGAGACGAAGTTCTTCTTGTTACTGAGGAATTTGTTCTGACTGAGGAGTTAGGAATTCGCCAATGCAGATTGCCTACACAGTGAGGAACATGATAGCCCTGAGGAATTTGAGAGTCAAATTTCCGACCGTTGCTGTGCTACGCGCCAGCTGTCCCAAATATCTTATCCACCTAACGGTCATATCATTGAATGGCATTTATGTCTTATCATGTCGGGCTGCTCCCTAGGCTATAAATAGCCGCCCCTACAACCATTAGCTGGTTGGCTGCTCCGAGAGAAACTAACACTTGTCATTTGAGAGTAACCCATCCTCCGAGGACTTTGAGTGAAAATCATTGAGTGAGGAAAATCCAAACGCAAACACCCACAAACCCAAAGTGATTGAGCATCACTGAAGAGATTGATCCTGCGTGGATCCAACGCTTGTTACCTTTGAAGACTGTGCTTCTTCCAGACGGTTAGGTGTCATGTTCTAGAGCATCCAAGAGGAATTGTGGATCGCCAAGTGACCAAAGTTTGTGAAGGTTTGGAAGTCGCCTGAAGACTTACCACGAGTGATTGGACGGGGTCTGTGTGACCTTAGTTCAAGGAGAATACGGTGAGGACTTGGTGTCCTGAGCTGCGTGCTCAGTGACTGGGTGTCCGGGACTGTGTGTCCTCGAGTTTAAATACTCAGCCGCTCCAACCAGACGTACAACTAAGACAACAGTTGGAACTGGTCTACCAAATCGTTGTCTTCACCAACCTTACTGGTTCTATTTCCTCAACTCTTTCATTTCCTCATTACTGTGTTGAGTAGTTGTTCATATCTGTGTTTGAAGACTTTGACTGAAGACTTTCTCAATTTCCTCAGTTCAATTTCTTCAGTCTGTTTGTCTTCGTCTTGTGTTATCCTGTGTTTACGCTTTCTGTACTCTGTGATTGTCTTCATTTCATCATGATGACTGTGCATGTCTTCTATTATGCTTACTGATGAAGTCATGTACCTAGGGTAGGGTCATAGGCCTGGTCTAAGTGCCCTACCCAAGGACACCCTTAGAAGAAACTGCCTTCCAGTCAACCAAGAGGGACCTCACTCGACGCACTCGAAGGACTCGACCATGAAGATTCACTCGACCACCAGGAGATCAAGAGGCACTCTGCATCCAAACGGTCTGTAATTAAGTAGTCTTTATGGCATTTAGGACACTTTATGTAAGGCGTTACCAGTAACGCCTAGACTTAATGTACTTTAAACCCTGCATTACTGAGGGCCGGAGGGGTCTGGCGGACACTATATAAGCCACCCCCTCCTCAGTGTAAAGGGTTCGCACCCCTGTAATCCATATACATATAATCCAGTCGACCGCCTCCGGGCTCCGAGACGTAGGGCTATTACTTCCTCCGAGAAGGGCCTGAACTCGTACATCCTTGTGTTCACAACTGCTCCATAGCTAGGATCTTGCCTCTCCATACCTACCCCCCATTCTACTGTCAGACTTAGAACCACGACAGTTGGCGCCCACCGTGGGGCAGGTGTCTTAGCGATTTTTGGAGAAGTTGCATTTCTTCCGATCACTTTCATCATGGTTGCTGGTGGAGTTTTGGTCGAGGGCCGCGAGATCCGTCTCGGTGCTCTCACCTTCATCGCCGACGATTCCGCTTGGCTTCAGGAGGCTCCACTCGACATTGATGCACTCCCCGTCCGCGGGGCGACGCACTTTCGCGCATGTGTCCGCGGTGTTTTGCTGCGGCAACCGTCGACTCCATATCGGTCGACTCCTCTGTCGTCATCCCTCCCTGTCTCCCGCCAGCACAAGCGTTCTGGTCGGTCGAGGCTCCAGCGGTGGGTGCGGCACGCAGTGGCTCGCCAGACGGCCACCACTCAAGTTGCGGCGATCGAGCCCGACGAGTCCCTCTACGGCCTGATCGATCTGTCGACTGGCTCCGTAGAGACTGCATCCTAGTGTGATAGCAGTGATCCAGCGGCAGAGGTTTTGATGGTCAACGGGCCTCGCAGCCCTCCCGGTTTCCCCCGCGAGGACGGGGTAGACGGTGGAGGCGACCCCGCTCAAATCCACGAGGAGTACCAACCCGAGCCACTTAATTCCCTGCAAAGGGAAGAACTTCACCCCAGGAACATGGATGCCTTGCATACTCCCATCGCGGGAGAAACCCCCGAGGCTCGCGCCTTGGAGGAGGCACGTTTGGCTAACTTGGCTGAATGCGCTCGTCTGGAGAACCTTCAGCGAGCACTCGACGAGCGCGCGCGGCAACGAGTACCCGACTCCAGTCGACGTCAACTCTTCCCCCCGACTCAGGTATATCGAACCCCGATTCAAAATTTAGCTGCTGCAACCCGAATAGCAGAGTCGATTCAGCCCTCTCAGTCGGAGGCTGGCAGAGGCTTGATGCAGATCAGAGATTTGCTCCGGGTAGCAAGAGATCACAATTCAGCCGTGTCGCAGTCGCGCAACAAAATTCACAGTCGATCCGTCGCTGCGAATACAGTTCAGTCGGCTCACAGCCCCAGATCGCCTCCGCGGCGTGAGGGACGCGAGAATCGACAGGACCAATATGGTGACCGATACGATCGTGAGGATAGGCGTCGAGTGCCCACTCCTCCTCCGAGAGGCGGGTCTCATGCTCCTCGGCAGCAAGATGACAGGCGTCAGTTCAGCGTGGGGCGAAGAGCTCCGGTCGACCCCCGGGAACCAGGCTTCGACGCGCGGTCTATCATCGTGCAAGGCTTGGTCGATCGGAACAGAGCTCATCGGGGTGACCATGACAGAGACACGCCCACTAGCAGCCGAGTGCATGTTTCTGGTCCGGAATGTTTCAGCAGGGCAATCAGAGCCGCGGTAATTCCCCCTAACTTCCGGTTGGCGACTGGAGTAAGCAAGTTCATCGGTGAGTCTAAGCCTGAAACTTGGCTTGAGGACTACCGAGTGGCTGTACAGATCGGCGGTGGGAACGACGAGGTGGCCATGAAGCATTTGCCTCTCATGTTGGAAGGTTCGGCCAGGGTGTGGTTGAATCAGTTGACTCCAAGCAGTATTTACACTTGGGAAGATCTGTCCTGAGTGTTCGTCAGAACATTTGAGGGAACTTGCAAGCGACCAGCTGGATTGACAGAGCTGCAAGTTTGTGTACAGAAGTCGAATGAGACCTTAAGAGAGTATATTCAGAGATGGATCACTTTGCATCATACCGTGGAGAACGTGTCTGATCATCAGGCCGTCTGTGCCTTCAAGGATGGTGTCAAGAACAGAGAGTTAAGTTTGAAGTTTGGGCGGACCGGAGATATGACTCTGAGTCGGATGATGGAAATTGCCACCAAGTACGCCAATGGTGAAGAGGAGGACCGACTCCGCAGCGGCAAGTATAAACCAAGTCAGTCGGAGAAGGGAAACTCCAGTCGGAAGCAGAAGCGGAAGGCCGAACCAGCGGCTCCTGGGGAGGCTCTGGCCGTGACTCAGGGCAAGTTCAAGGGAAAGCCCAAAGGATCCTGGAACCCCAAGAAGGTGAAGGATAAAGAAGGAAATGACGTGATGGATATGACGTGTCACATCCACACGAAGAAAGACGAAGAGGGTAATATCATCTACCCGAAGCATACCACTCGCCAGTGCAGGCTCCTGATCCAGCAGTTCCAAGGTAAATAGCACAAGGACAAGGAAAAGGAGTCGGACAAAGCTGAAGACAAGGAGGAGAGTGAGGGAGGATACCCTCATGTTAACTCCACTCTGATGATCTTTGCGTATGTGGAAAGCAAGAGCCGACTGAAGGTTATTAACCGTGAGGTAAACATGGTCGCCCCGGCGACACCCAGCTATCTGAGATGGTCCCAAACACCCATTACGTTCGACCAGTCTGATCACCCGACTCATATAGCCACCCCTAGGAGGCAAGCTTTGGTGGTCGACCCGATTGTCGAAGGCACTCGATTGACGAAGGTGCTAATGGATGGTGGTAGCGGACTGAACTTGTTATATGCGAACACACTGAAGGGTATGGGCATTCCGATGTCCCGACTGAGCACCAGTAACATGAGTTTTCATGGATTCATACCCGGAAAGAAAGCCGAGTCACTCGGCCAAATAGCTCTGGACGTGGTGTTCGGTGATTCGAAACATTTCCGCAAAGAGAGGCTGACGTTTGAAGTCGTGGACTTTCAGAGCGCTTACCACGCTATTTTGGGGAGACCAGCTTACGCACGATTCATGGCTCGACCATGTTATGTGTACCTCAAATTGAAGATGCCCGGTCCCAAAGGAGTGATCACTATCACTGGTGATCGGAAAAAAGCAGAAGAGTGTTTCCAGAAAGGCTCGAAAATTGCCGACTCCCAGGTGATAGCGGTCGAGCTAGAGGAATACAAGCAAAATGCAGATCCGAGTGATTTGCTGCGAGCCAAGAAGCCTGCCACAGAGTCAGCATTTCAGTCGTCCGGTGAGGCGAAGCCCGTCCACATTCACCCGACCGACCCCAATGCAGCTCCGACCCATATCTCCACAACACTCGACCGAAATAGGAAGAAGCGCTCATCCAGTTCCTCCGTGAGAACTGGGACATCTTTGCATGGAAGCCTGCTGACGTGCCGGGTGTTCCCAGGGGACTGGCTAAGCATCACCTTAGAGTCGACTCAGCAGCAAAACCAGTAAAAGAACATCTTCGACGGTCCGCCGTCCAGAAGAGAAAAGCAATTGGTGAGGAAGTGGCTCGACTATTGGCGGCAGGATTTATCCGAGAGATATACCACTCCGAGTGGCTCGCCAATGTCGTCATGGTTCCTAAGAAGGACAACTCACTCCGAATGTGCATTGATTTCAAGCACATCAATCGGGCCTGCCCGAAAGATCATTTTCCTCTCCCTCGCATTGATCAAATTGTTGACTCGACCGCGGGATGCGAGAGATTGTCTTTTCTAGACGCTTATTCCGGGTACCATCAGATCCGTCTGTACGGACCCGATGAGATAAAAACAGCTTTCATCACTCCATTCGGGTGCTTCTGCTATATCACCATGCCATTCGGCCTCAAGAATGCTGGAGCCACGTTTGTGCGAATGATTCAGAAGTGTTTGCTCACTCAAATCAGTCGGAATGTGGAAGCGTATATGGATGATATCGTGGTCAAGTCGCGAAAAGGTTCTGACCTGCTGACTGACCTCGCCGAAACATTTGCCAACCTCAGGAGGTATGATATCAAGCTCAATCCATCAAAGTGCACATTCGGAGTTCCTGGTGGCAAGTTACTCGGTTTTCTCGTTTCCGAACGAGGAATCGACGCTAACACAGAAAAAATCGGCACTATACTCCGAATGAAACACCCTGTGCAGGTGCACGATGTCCAGAAGCTTACTGGATGCTTGGCCGCATTAAGTTGATTCATCTCACGACTCGGTGAAAAGCCATTGCCTCTTTACCGACTGATGAAGAAGGCAGACAAGTTCGAGTGGACTCCAGAAGCTGATGCAGCATTTGCCGAGCTAAAAGCTCTGCTCTCCACCCAGCCGGTGCTTGCTGCTCCAATCAGCAAAGAGCCTCTGTTGCTTTATATCGCAGCCATAGGACAAGTCGTCAGTACAGTATTTACGGTCGAGCGGGAAGAAGAAGGGAAAGCCTTCAAAGTTCAGCGCCCAGTGTATTATCTGTCTGAAGTTTTGACTCCATCCAAGCAAAGATACCCTCATTATCAGAAGCTCGTGTATGGGATCTACATGACCACGAAGAAGGTTGCCCATTATTTCTCTGATCATTCCATTACAGTCGTCAGCGACGCTCCACTTTCAGAGATTCTGCACAACAGAGATGCAACTGGTCGAGTGGCTAAATGGGCGATTGAACTCCTTCCCCTTGATATCAAGTTTGAGGCAAAGAAAGTCATTAAGTCCCAAGCAATAGCAGATTTCCTTGCTGAGTGGATTGAACAAGAGCAGCCGACTGAAGTTCACTCGGAGCATTGGACCATGTTCTTTGATGGCTCGAAGATGTTGAATGGTTCCGGTGCTGGGGTTGTCCTAGTTTCCCCCAGAGGAGATAAGCTCAGATATGTGCTCCAGATTCACTTTGACTCCTCCAACAATGAGGCAGAGTACGAGGCCCTCTTGTATGGGTTGCGCATGGCCATCTCACTCGGCGTCCGTCGCGTTATGGTTTATGGCGACTCAGATTTGGTGGTCAACCAAGTGATGAAGGAGTGGGACGTTAGAAGCCCAACTATGACTGGATACTGCAATGCAGTGAGGAAGCTGGAAAAGAAGTTTGAGGGGTTAGAGCTCCATCATATACCCCGACTGAAAAATCAAGCGGCTGATGATTTGGCGAAGATAGGTTCCAAAAGAGAAGCCATTCCCAGTGGTGTGTTCCTGGAGCATATCCATACTCCATCAGTCAAAGAAGATCCTTTTACTGAAGAAGCTCCGCAGCCCAAGAGTGCCACAGATCCGACTGAAGTTGAAGTTCCAGCGGTGGTCGACTTGGTCATGGAGGTTTTAGTGATCACTCCCGAGTGGACAGTTCCATATATCGCGTATATCCTAAGGAAAGAGCTCCCAGAGGACGAAGAAGAGGCTCGACAGATCGTCCGCCGATCCAAAGCCTTTACTGTGATCAAGGGGCAGCTATACAGAGAGAGCGCGACTGGAGTTGGTCAGAAGTGCATAACGCCAGAAGAAGGTCAAATAATCCTTGATGATATCCACTCGGGGACCTGTGGTCATCATGCGTCCTCTCGGACCATCGTGGCCAAAGCATACCGAGCCGGATTTTACAGGCCAAGTGCAAATGAGATGGCAAAGGAGATAGTGGACAAGTGCGAGGGATGTCAGTTTTACTCCAACATGTCACACAAGCCTGTGTCAGCTTTGAAGACCATACCACTCGTCTGGCCCTTCACAGTATGGGGGTTGGATATGGTGGGCCCCTTGAGAACAGGTCGAAGCGGTTTCACGCATGTACTGGTGGCAGTCGACAAGTTCACCAAGTGGATCGAGGCTAAACCCATCAAGAACCTTGACACCGGTACTGCTGTTAGCTTCATCAGAGAACTAATATTCAGATATGGAGTCCCGCACAGCATCATCACAGACAATGTATCAAACTTCGACTCGGAGGAATTCAGAGAGTTCTACACATCTCAAGGCACACGAGTCGACTACGCTTCGGTCGCCCATCCACAGTCGAATGGACAAGCGGAGCGAGCCAATGGCTTGATCCTCAAAGGATTGAAACCCCGACTGATGCGTGATCTCAAGCATGCGGCTGGAGCATGGGTCGACGAACTTCCCTCAGTGCTTTGGGGTCTGCGGACCACGCCTAATCGGTCGACCGGAAGAACTCCATTCTTCTTGGTCTATGGAGCTGAAGCAGTCTTGCCGAGTGATCTTCTCCACAATGCTCCTCGAGTTGAGCTTTACAATGAAGCTGAAGCGGAACAAGCGCGGCAGGACGCAGTGGACCTTTTAGAGGAAGAAAGGGAGATGGCTCTGATCCGATCGACCATCTACCAACAAGATTTGCATCGCTTCCATGCCAGAAACGTGAAGAGTCGAGCCTTCCAGGAAGGAGATTTGGTTCTCCGAGTGGATCAGCAGAAACAACACAAGCTTGCTCCTTCTTGGGAAGGACCCTTCATCGTCACCAAGGTTCTCCACAACAGAGCGTACCGTCTCTACAATGTCAAGCACAATATCGACGAGCCCCGAGCTTGGAACGCGGAGATACTCCGCCCATTTTACACTTAAGTTTTCACTCGGATGAGTTGTAATAAAAGTACTTCTGTAGTCCATATTTTGCAAGATAATAGTGTCATAATTTCCCCAATGATTTTTGCCACTTTTATTTGTTTAGTAAAAATTTCCGCCTCAGTGGGTGACTTAGCTGCGAATCCGTTTCGCCTAAGTTTGTAAAAAAATCCTTACCGACTGGTGAGCCAGCCTCCCACTCGGGGGCTTAGCTGCGAATCCGTTTTGCCTAAGTTTCAATAAAATCCTACCGAGTGGTGAGCCAGACTCCCACTCGGGGGCTTAGCTGCAGTCCAAGTACTCGCCTAAGTTGCAATAAAATCCTACCGAGTGGTGAGCCAGACTCCCACTCGGGGGCTTAGCTGCAGTCCAAGTACTCGCCTAAGTTTCAATAAAATCCTACCGAGTGGTGAGCCAGACTCCCACTCGGAGGCTTAGCTGCAGTCCAAGTACTCGCCTAAGTTCGAATACAACGGGCAGTAGCAAGGAAGACGAGGTGCAGGTCGACTGCGATCCTCTCCTCCGAGCTACGCCACAAGTACAATGTGCGGTAGCAAAGAGGACGAGGTGCAGGTCGACTGCGATCCTCTCCTCCGAGCTACGCCACAAGTACAATGTGCGGGAGCAAGGAAGACGAGGTGCAGGTCGACTGCGACCCTCTCCTCCGAGCTACGCCACAAGTACAATGTGCGGTAGCAAGGAAGATGAGGTGCAGGTCGACTGCGACCTTCTCCTCCGAGCTACGCCACAAGTACAATGTGAAAACCCTACCGAGTGGAGAGCAGACCTCCCACTCGGGGGCTTAGCTGCAGCCCAGTGCTCGCCTAAGTTATAAAAATCCTACCGAGTGGAGAGCAGACCTCCCACTCGGGGGCTTAGCTGCAGCCAAGTGCTCGCCTAAGTTATAAAAATCCTACCGAGTGGAGAGCAGACCTCACACTCGGGGGCTTAGCTGCAGCCCAGTGCTCGCCTAAGTTATAAAAATCCTACCGAGTGGAGAGCAGACCTCACACTCGGGGGCTTAGCTGCAGCCCAGTGCTCGCCTAAGTTATAAAAATCCTACCGAGTGGAGAGCAGACCTCCCACTTGGGGGCTTAGCTGCAGCCCAGTGCTCGCCTAAGTTATAAAAATCCTACCGAGTGGAGAGTAGACCTCCCACTCGGGGGCTTAGCTGCAGCCCAGTGCTCGCCTAAGTTATAAAAATCCTACCGAGTGGAGAGCAGACCTCCCACTCGGGGGCTTAGTTGCAGCCCGGTGCTCGCCTAAGATATAAAAATCCTACTGAGTGGAGAGCATGCCTCCCACTCGGAGGCTTAGCCGCAGCCCAGTGCCTGCCTAAGCAAATTGGGGAACAAGTCGACTGCAATGAGCATCTCGCTTTAACTTGCAAAAGACATCTCAAGCCA
Source organism: Triticum aestivum (assembly GCF_018294505.1). NCBI lineage: Eukaryota > Viridiplantae > Streptophyta > Magnoliopsida > Poales > Poaceae > Triticum > Triticum aestivum. Next base: position 127,433,711 of record NC_057807.1, on the reverse strand, counting down.
AATGCAAGCATATTCGAACGTCGAATCCAAGTTCAGATAAATACCTAACGGAACTGAAAGTGCTCAGGCGCTAAGCCTGTTAAGGTTTATCGGTTACAAAATCACTCGGCATACCGAGGCAAATTTAAAGTGTTGAGCTCAAGAAGTTTTTTACCCCTCCTGTGGAGGGCTGGAAGGTGCAACAAACTCATCAAGATCAATTCCGTCCGTGATCCGAGTGGCAGCAGCGATGAAAGTCTCCATGAAAGACCGGAAATCATGCTTCTTGGTGTTAGCCACCCGAAGAGCCGCCAGCTTGTCCTCTCGGGCATCCTTGCAATGGACTCGGGCCAGACACAGAGCGACATCTGCACCACACCTGGCAGAAGACTTCTTCCACTCCTGCACTCGACCGGGGACTGTGTTTAGTCGAGTCATCAGAGACTCGAGGTCATTTTGGAGCGTCTCCCTGGGCCAGAGCGTAGTGTCGATGCGGGAAGTGGCGACCTTCAGCCTTGCAAGATAGTCAGTGACAGCAGCAACGCGAGACTCGAGCCGGAACACATTCATGGCGACTTCATCATTCACCAGAGAGTTAATGGGGTCCAGGTTTGGTTCCAGTTGACCAGTCTCCTCTTCAAAGTTTTGGCAAAATTCTGCAAGTACAATCGCCGAGTCAAGGCAATGGTCAAATGGAAAGATCACTGTAAAAACGATTGTTTGGCGCAAAGGATTACCTTCGAGCATGAGGAACAACTTTTTGGCGAGTCCGCTCAGATAGGCCTCCAGATCATTCTTCTTCCCAGCCAACTGACTGGCCTTGTCATTCAGAGCAACTTTGTCGCTTTTTAGTCGACTGACCTCCTTGTTGGCAATAGCGAGAGCAGCTTTCAGATTGGTGTTCTCTTCTTCAAGCTTGGTGACTGAAGTGAACTTCTCGTCTGCAAGTTTGGTCTTCTCTAAAGATGTTTTCTGCATCTCAGCCAACTCAAGGTCTTTCTTCTTCTGGGCCTCCTTCACTTTGCCTGCAAAGTTGCAGCAAGGTCAGAATTTGAATCAAATAAGGGGCAAAGGCAGTCGTCGGAAGCCTCACCAAACATACCTTTAGCTTCTTCCTTCGCCAGATTCTCCTGGACCAGCTTCAGATCAAGCTTGAGCTGGATATGCTTGTTCTCCAGCTGGGTGTAACGAGCCGCAAGGTCACAGGATTTCTATGAAGAATCAATCGACAGATGTCAAAAATAGTTCACTTCCGAGTGACTAAGGAAAAATCATACGTTTCTAAGATACAGCCGAATACAAGCATTCGACCGTAGTCTCGGGGACTACACCCAGTGGGTGCACTCAGCGTGCCCCCACTAGTTCTATCAAGGAAGAGTCGACCAGCAAAAAAACCAGGACATATTCTTTAGACTGTAGCCGACTGCCAGCAGTCGACCACAGCCTCGGAGACTACACCCAGTTGGTGGACTCAGCGTGCCCCCACCGGTCTGAAAATCCATTCGACCTAGTCGAATGAAGGAAGAACTTAACTTATAAAGCCTATGGTCGACTGCCAGCAGTCCACCATAGCCTTGGGGACTACACCTAGTGGGTGCACTCAGTGTGCCCCCACTAAACCGGAATTTCAATCGACACACCTAGTGGATGTAGGGCTACTACGGATTTCAGAAAGAAGAATTTCCAGAGATCATATCCTAACAGAACAGGCGATGACCGACTGACCTGAACGTTGCTTTGAAGGGCAGAACTGGCGTCATAGGCTGCCTGACTAGCTTCCCGAATGGCCTTCACCTGCTCCATCATGACTACCGCCTGGCGTATCGCTTCTTTTGCAGCACTGGCTTGGTCCTCTGGGACGTAGTGGGTCGAGAAGAGTGAAGGCTGTGCAGCACTCGACGACGCGGGGTGAGCACTCTTCAATGGCACCACGAAAGATACGATGTGCCGAGTGGTGTTCCCCTCCTCTGCGACCAGTGTCTCGGGTGCTGGCACGTCCTGAGTCACCCTGCCAGTAGACGCTTTCCTGCCCCTCCTGTGCTTTAGTGGTTCCTCATCATCGTCGTCGTCAGGAAGGGTGATAACGACATTGGATGGAGCTATAGAAAAGAATCAGAATTAGAGACCAAGAGCCAATCAACTAAAAAACGGAATTAAGAGAGTGGTACCAGGTTTTGAGGTTGCAGCATCTTCCATCTCATGATCGTCAGCCCTGGCCGAGGTATCAGAAGTAGCAGCACTGCAATTCCAATAATCAGTCAGTTAACTCATGAGTCGACCAAAGATAAACTCGTGTAGAGCAAGAAGACTCAGATAGCATTTTTACCCTGATATGGTGGGAATCGACACCTTCATCTTTGGCAAGACCTTCGCCGGTTTCGACGGCGCCGTTCGAGATTGCTTCGGAGCCTTCTCAGTCGGCGCCGGAGAAGTGGTCCGAGGGCGCTTGGTCGACTGCGCGACAGTAGCGACCCCCTTGCCACATTCAGTCGCAGGGTCATGAATGAGCTTCGATCGTCTTTCCGTGCAAGGCGGTGCGGTTTCCTCCTCCTCCTCTTCTTCCTCCCCATCGGAGTCATCATCATCATCATCGTCAGCAGCGTCTGAGTCCCACTCCTCCTGGCTTTCGCCCCCACTTGCTTCCTCCTCTTCAGTCGGCGTTTGTGCTCCATTCGGCATCGAGTATAGTTCGGTGAAGGCCTGACAGACAGCAAGATAGAGATCAATCGACCAATTTGCAGCGAAAGCAGAACAAGTATGGCAAGAATACAATTGGAAATAAGGTGGGCATACCTTGTCTGGAGTGCTATAATGGTCGAGTGGCGGAATCCTCCTGGCTCCTCGAGGGTTGTCCTTGTTCCCAGTGACCGCGACCATCCACCTCTCCAGTGTGGCGTCGTCGACTGCCTCTGGATGGATCCGAGTCTCATCCTCAGTTCCACAGTACAGCCACATGCAATGGCCTCGGTACTGAAGAGGCTGGATGCGTGGCCTATGAAAGACCTCCAGAAGGTCCATACCCGTCACTCCTTCCCGAACTAACTGGACTACGCGCTCCATCAACATCTTCACTTGGGCTTTCTCCTCAGGGAGCACCTTCAGAGAAGAGGGCTTCTGCGCTCGGTCCATAGAGAACGGAGGGAGACCACTCGACTGCCCCGGCGTCGACTCGTTTTGGCAGTAGAACCAAGTCGACTGCCATCCTCTGACCGACTCAGGAAGGGTCATGGCCGGAAAGGTGCTCTTGTTCCTCATCTGAATCCCCAAACCTCCACACATCTGAATAACCTTGGTCTTATCGTCATCTGGACTCGCCTTTTTCACGGTCTGAGAACGACAAGTGAATATATGCTTGAACAGACCCCAGTGCGGTCGGCAACCCAGGAAGTTCTCACACATGGACACGAAGGCAGCAAGGTAGGCGATAGAATTCGGATTGAAGTGGTGGAGTTGCGCCCCAAAGAAATTCAAGAAACCACGGAAGAAAACACTCGAAGGCAGAGAGAACCCACGGTCGACGTGGGTAGCCAGAAGAACACACTCACCCTCTTCCGGCTGTGGTTGCCACTCGTTCCCCGGGAGCCTCGCTGCTCCGTGGGGGATCAAACCATCGTTGGCCATATCAGTGAGATCCTTCTCGGTGATGGTCGACCGGATCCAATCCCCTTGGACCCAGCCTTGCGGCAGGCGGGACCTGGACGAAGACCCACCCCGACTGGTCGATCTCCCTTTCGCCTTCCCCGTCGCCATCGCTTCTTCGCGCGCTCCAGCGCCGCCGTCTTCTCCTTCACCATTGTTGCCGGCGAAGCGTACAAGGAGCGATTGGGCGCAGGCGAGAGCGGGCGCAGTGGGCGGAGGCGGAGAGGGCAGGGGGAAGAATGGAGAGATACTGTTCAAAAACCCTCGCCGGGCACCTTTATAAGAGCACTTCCGAGTGGATGACAAGTGGGCCCAGGCAATCCAATCACATCCCGAAACAGTCACGCGTACGCGATACGTGGCGAAAAAGGTGGCACGGGAATCGAGGCGTCTATGCCCTATCCAATCCGAGCGCCGCGGTCCGCCCCGCTTCGCGCGCTTCCCCAAAATTCGGATCCCACAAAATCCGCTAACAGCAGATTGATCTGTCAGATGAGAGATTTCCTGCGATCCATCGCTCGGAAATTACTAAGTTCAGAAGTTCACTCGACGAGAGAAAAGAATGGATCAAGGCGACTGAAGAAAAGTTGCTGTTATCAACGAAGAGATTATTGGTCCAAGACAATGCATATCCAGAACACAAAAGCAGGTCGGAAATATTATCAACTCCTTCCTCACTCAAACCTCAATCCATTCGGGGGCTAATGATGAAGTCATGTACCTAGGGTAGGCTCATAGGCCTGGTCTAAGTGCCCTACCCAAGGACACCCTTAGAAGAAACTGCCTTCCAGTCGACCAAGAGGGACCTCACTCGACGCACTCGAAGGACTCGACCATGAAGACTCACTCGACCACCAGGAGATCAAGAGGCACTCTGCATCCAAACGGTCTGTAATTAAGTAGTCTTTATGGCATTTAGGACACTTTATGTAAGGCGTTACCAGTAACGCCTAGACTTAATGTACTTTAAACCCTGCATTACTGAGGGCCTGAGGGGTCTGGCGGACACTATATAAGCCACCCCCCTCCTCAGTGTAAAGGGTTCGCACCCCTGTAATCCATATACATATAATCCAGTTGACCGCCTCCGGGCTCCGAGACGTAGGGCTGTTACTTCCTCCGAGAAGGGCCTGAACTCGTACATCCTTGTGTTCACAACTGCTCCATAGCTAGGATCTTGCCTCTCCATACCTACCCCCCATTCTACTGTCAGACTTAGAACCACGACACTTACTTCTGAGTACTTATTCTGCTGCAAGTAGTTCTTCGCTAAGGAATTTCCTCACCATCAAATTCCTCAGTGAAGAATTCATAAAAATCGCCTATTCACCCTCCCTCTAGTCGATATAACGCACTTTCAATTGATATCAGAGCGAGGTACTCCCTAGTTCTGTGTGATTTTGGTTTAACCGCCTGGAGTTTTAGTTATGTCGACCGCAGGTATGATGAAGTTCTCTGCTGGGTGTCCTACCTTCGATGGCACGGACTACCCCTACTGGAAGAATAAGATGCGAATGCATCTTGAAGCAATTGACAACGTTCTCTGGTACGGTGTGGAAAATGGTGTTCCCTCAGTCACACCTTCCCTGAGTGCTGCTGATGTGAAGAGATTCAAGCAACTCGATTCTCAAGCGAAGAATATCATATGTGGTCATCTAAGTAAAGGGCAGTATGGTAGAGTGAGTGCATTGGAAACTGCTAAGCTTATCTGGGATAGGCTCTCCAAAGTAAACGAAGGAGTCTCAACTCAACCTGACTCTCGTGTTGACGTTCTTCGCAATCTCTTCAACCGCTTCAAAAGACTCGACAATGAAAATGTTCAGCAAACCTTCGATCACCTCACTGATATCTCAAATGAGCTTCAAGCGGTCGGTGCCACTGACATCACCGATCATGAGATGGTGAAGAAATTGCTGAGATCACTCGATTCGTCATTTGACACTCTGGCACTGATGATTCAAGAGCGTGCTGATTACAAGTCACTAGATCCCGCTGATATCCTCGAGAGGCTAAATACTCATGAGTTCCAGCTTGCTGAAAAGAGAGATCTCTATTGTTCAATCTATGGCAAACCACGTGCCCTGAAGGCCAAGGCAGTGTCTGAATCTGAGTGTGAAGATTCTGGTAGTAGCCTTGGTGACCCTGAAGAATTGAGCCAGGAGCTAGCACTGCTCATGAAGAAGTTCCAGAAATTCTTAAGATGTGGTCGTTTTGGAAAATCTTCAAGGAGCAGTGATTCCTCATCAAGTGACTATAAGAGAAGGCTATGCCACAAATGTAAGAAGCCTGGTAACTACATTCAAGATTGTCCTCAATGGGACAAGGAACTAAAGAAGAAGAAATACAAGGATTATAGTTCTGATGATGCCAAGAAGAAGAAGAAATCTTCAAAGTCCTCATCATCAAAATCCTCAAAGTCTTCATCCCACAAGAAGGGCAGCTCCAAGAAGGCTCGGGCATTCATTGGCAAGGAAATGGATTTTGAGGCTGAATCTGAGGATAATGAGGAAGAAGAGGAATCCGAGGAGTCTGAGTCAGGTGTGGCGAGTCTAGCTCTTGCTACTGCATTTGTCATCAAGTCTATCTTCAACTCTGAAGAAAATGGCAACACCAACAACGCTGATGAAGGCAATGATGACTATGCCCCCACCTATTGCTTCATGGCAAAGGCTGCTAAGGTAACTAAATACCCCTCCTCTGAATCAAGTGAGGATGAATCTGATGAAAATCTTAAGCCTAGCTACTCTAAACTTGCTAAGATTGCTGTGAAAGAACAAAAGGCTATTGAAAAACTTCAAAACATGCTAGACAAAAGTGATGAAATGGACCGCACTAAAGACTTAACTGAAAATCTTCAGAAACTTCAGTCTAAGTTTGACAACCTTCAGAGTCATCATAAAACACTCTTAACTGATCATGAGAAGCTTTCTTATGAATTTCTTCAAAGAAAGCAAGATCTTGAGAAGTTAAGAGTGAGTTATGAAGATCTTCAGAAGGAGCGCGATTCATTACTTGCTCAATAAATCAACGCCACTCAGGAACAATTTGATCCTCCATGCTTAAAGTGCATTGACCGTGAATCTGCTAATTCTTCACCTGAATGTTCAAATGCTTCAAATGTTACAAATTCTTCATCTGCCTCTGCTATCACTAATTCCTCATCTGAGGACATTGCTAGTATCACTGACAATGCAGGGCTGAAGGAATTGTACATGACAGGCATGTACAAAAGCCTCAAAGGGCATCAGACTCTTTGTGATGTTCTTAAAAAGCAGATCCTCAACAGAAACCCTAGGAAAGAGGGTATTGCCTTTGAGAGGAAACTAAATGCTGATGGAACATATTGGAAGCCTGAGAAGTACCCCAAAACCTCATGGGTTGCTGCAAAGGGACCTCCAGTTGATCCATCTAACTTATCTGGCTTTACATGTGAATCTCCTCATTCTTCTGATGAGTCATTTGACTCCAACTATAAACTGTTCAAAAATCAGAATGGTGAAGTATTTGCTAGATATGTTGGCACTAACTACAGGAACGGTTCCCCTATGAAGAAAATTTGGGTTCCCAAAAGTTATGTTCAAAGTCTTCAGGTGAATGTCCTCATGACACCACCAGTGAAGAATAGGAACCCCAGATCAAACTCTTCATATGGACCAAATTCTTCATATGGATCCAAGTCCTCATACGGACCAAATTCCTCACATGGATCAAATTCCTCAAAAGGATCAAAGTCCTCATATGAACATCATCGTGCTAACAACTCTGTTTTGCAGGGTAGAGCAAAGGGCTATGAATATGTGCATTATTCTTAAAATCATTATGTTCATAAGTCCTCGAAGAATTTCTCTGCTTATTCATATGCTTACCCTAACCCCTCTTATGTGAAACGAAATGGTTTGGAATCTTTGCCACCTTTTTCATATGGTGCTCGCAGAGTGATGAACTCTTTGCCACCCCTCCAAATGTGGGTGGTGAAGAAAAAGAACTAATCACTTATGCAGGGTCAGGTCTCCAGACGTGCTTTAACGTCTGAAGAATTTGCTGGGGGCCTAACAAAATGCCTGAAAGGACGCAGGCGAATCATGATGAAATGAGCTTTCATTTCACACGTCCTTAATACTGCTTATCTGTGCTATTGTTTGATGAAATTGAACTGATGATACTGATGTCATATTCTTCACTAATGAAGTATATGAGTTTGTAAGCTGCACTAATTCATCTGCAGGATGATCAATCCAAAGCAAACGAGTGGGTCCTCAATAGTGGTTGTACAAATTACATGACTGGTGACAAGAATCTATTGATGGATGCTCCATTAACACCGTCACATCTGAAGCATATCATCTTCGCTGACGAAGGCAAAAGTCAGGTATTGGGTCTAGGTAAGGTTGCAATCTCTAAGGATCGACACATGGACAAAGTCATGCTTGTCGAGTCCTTAGGATACAACCTCATGTCTGTCTCAATGCTTTGTGATCTTGATATGGTTGTTGTCTTTGGCAAGTATTGTTGTGTTGTGATCATGGAAGCTGACAATTCCAATGTCTTCAAAGGCTTTAGGAGAGGAGACTTGTACATTGTTGATTTCTCTACAGGACCACAACTTGCCGTGTGCTTACTTGCAAAAGCTTCAGAAGGCTGGCTATGGCATCGACGACTTGGTCATGCTAGCATGAGGAATATGCACACGCTCACAAAGAAGAATCATGTCATTGGCATTGAGAACGTCAAATTCCTCAAGGATTACCTGTGTGGTGCCTGTGAAGCTGGAAAAATGACCAAGGCCAAGCATCCAGCGAAGACTATCATGACCACTACTCGACCATTTGAATTGCTTCACATGGATCTCTTCGGTCCTAATCATTATTCTACTGTGACTAATGATGCATCTCTATATGGCTTTGTTATTGTTGATGATTACTCTCGTTACACATGGGTACACATTTTTACTTACAAACATGAAGTGCAGGAAGTCTTCAAACAATTTTCCTCGAGGGCTTCAACCAACTTTGGTGTGAAGATCAAGCACATCAGGAGTGACAATGGAACTGAGTTCAAGAATTCCGGTCTTGATGGCTATCTTGATGAACTTGGTATTACTCACGAATTATCTGCTCCTTATACTCCTCAGCAAAATGGCGTCGTGGAGCGCAAGAACAGAACTCTTGTTGAGATGGCTCGCACTATGCTTGATGAATACAAAACCTCTCATCGGTTTTGGATTGATGCAATTGATACCGCGTGCCACATCATCAACAGAGTATATCTTCACAAATTCTTCAAGAAGACTGCCTATGAACTTCTCACTGACAAGAAACCCAATGTGAGTTATTTCAAAGTCTTCGGTGCTAATTGTTGGATTAGAGATCCTCATTACAATGCTAAATTTGCACCGAAAGCACATGAAGGTTTTATGCTTGGTTACGGAAAGGACTCGCACACCTACAGAGTCTTCAACATCGCTCTTCACAAGATTGTTGAAACAGTAGATGTGCGGTTCGATGAAACTAATGGCTCGCAAAGAGAGCAACTACCTTCTGTGATAGATGAACCAGCACCTGAAGATTCTATCAAGCTTAAGGCTACTGAGGATGTTATTCCTACTGAAGAATCTACTAAAGAATTCATTCCCGAACGCGAAGACCGTCCAGCTGATGTACCTGAGGAAAATGCTGAAGAAAATGGTGCTGAAGAAAATGCTGATCAAATTCCTCGATGACAACCAGCTCATCCTCGCGTTGCAAAAGAAGTGCACGTTGAAAATATCATCAATGACATTGAAGCACCAGGTCCTCTCACACGCTCAAAAGCTTCACATTTATCTAACTTTTGTGGGCACTATGCTTTTGTCTCTATCACAGAGCCCACTAAGGTAGATGAAGCATTTCTGGAGCCTGAGTGGATTCAGGCTATGCAAGAAGAATTACATCAGTTCGAGCTCAATAATGTCTGGGAACTGGTCAAACGTCCAGATCCTCGCAAGCATAATATCATCGGCACAAAGTGGATCTACCGCAACAAGCAAGATGAAAATGGCCTTGTGGTGAGGAATAAGGCACGACTTGTAGCTCAAGGCTACACACAGGTTGAAGGAATTGATTTCGAAAAAACCTTTGCACCTGTTGCTAGACTTGAGGCTATTCGCATATTACTTGCTTATGCTAACCATCATAATATCACTTTATATCAAATGGATGTGAAAAGTGCATTCCTCAATGGTAAGCTTGAGGAAGAAGTATATGTTGCTCAACCCCCAGGTTTTGTAGATCCAAAGAATCCTGACAAAGTCTTCAGACTCAACAAGGCCCTCTATGCCTCAAGCAGGCTCCTCGGGCGTGGTATGATACTTTGAAGGAATTCTTCGTGAAGAATGGCTTCATACCCGGTTCACTCGACCCTACTCTCTTTACTAAATCTTATGATGGTGAACTGTTTGTGTGCCAAATATACGTTGATGATATTATCTTTGGCTGTACTGACCAACGTTATAGTGATGAATTTGCCTATATGATGAGTGAAGAATATCAAATGTCTATGATGGGAGAGTTGAAATTCTTCTTAGGTCTTCAAATTCATCAACAGCACAATGGCATATTCATATCTCAGGAGAAATACCTCAAGGATGTTCTGAGGAAATTCGGCATGCAAGATTGTAAAGGAGTCAAAATTCCTATGCCCACAAATGGCCATCTATGCACTGATGAAAATGGTATTGACTTCGATCACAAGGTATACCGCTCCATGATTGGTTCTTTATTGTATTTATGTGCATCTAGGCCAGACATAATGCTTAGTGTTTGCATGTGTGCCCGATTTCAAGCTTCACCGAAGGAATCACACCATAAGGCTGTGAAGCATATTCTTCGATATCTAGCTCACACACCAACACTAGGATTATGGTACCCCAAGGGCTCTACATTTGATCTCATTAGATATTCTGACTCTGACTATGCTGGTGATCGTGTGGACCGCAAGTCAACATCTGGTACTTGTCATTTCCTCGGACGATCTCTGGTCTGTTGGTCCTCGAAGAAACAGAACTGCGTATCACTGTCTACTGCTGAAGCTGAGTATATTGCTGCTGGTTCTTGCTGTGCTCAATTGCTGTGGATGAAGAAAACTCTCAAGGACTACGGCATCAACATGAAGAACGTGCCTCTCTATTGTGACAATGAGAATGCCATCAAGATTGCTCATAACCCAGTTCAGCACTCGAAGACTAAGCACATTCAGATCCGTCATCATTTTCTTCGTGATCATGTGTTGAAGGGCGACATTGCTATAGAACATGTGAAGACTAAAGAACAGCTAGCCGATATCTTCACAAAGCCCTTGGATGAGAAGAAATTTAGCAAGTTGCGGTGTGAGCTAAATATCTTAGAGTCTTCAAATGTTCTTTGAAAAGGACACACATCCTAACACTTATGCAAAATTGATGACTTAGATGTGCAACACATGAAGAAACATTTTTCTTCAATCAATGAAGAATTACACTCTAAGTGTGAATAAATTAATGAAGAATTTGATTCTCAGAACCCTACGACAATTGTACGCGGTGTGTGAAATCATCATTCTTATACGGTGGGTCACGCCACCACAAAAAGTTGAAAATCTTCAATTTGAGTTTTTCCTCGGTTTTGAAATTCCTCAGTTTTTCAAATTCTTCAACTTTGCAAAATCTTCACTGTTTTCGTCGTTTTTCTTCATTGGCCATATATATATATATATATATATATATATATATATATATATATATATATATATATATATATATATATATATGGGTTTATGTCCTCTACAACATTCACTTATGGCTATTTCTTCAAGTTGCATTTTCTGCTAAGTGAATGTGATCGGACCCTTCCCCCAATGGAGGGAGTACAGATATGTAACTCCAAAGTATATGAAGAAATTTGCTGTAAATCCTCCATGCCCAAGAGCTCCATTGGCACCTGGCCAAGTAGCTGATCCCACCAGCATCAAGCATGGTGAGGATTTTGCTGATGAATGGGCCAAGCGCCAAGCCAAGTTGGCTAGACAAGCCAAAGAAGCAGTGAGGAAATTTAATGAAGACTCTGCTGCTGCTGCTTCCACAAAGGCCTCTGACAAGCCTAGGAAATCTATGGCAAAGAAGCCTGCTCACAAGCCAAGTTCCTCAGCAATGCCGTCACGGCCAGAATCTTGAACGCCCTCACGACCAGTATCTTCAAAGCCCTCACGACAAATTCCTCACGCTGCTCCAGCTCCTCAAAAGTCCTCAGTTGCTCCGGCAAAGTCCTCAACACCATTACATTTGGCCACATGCCAAAGGACTACAGGCATCTCCATTGCCTCTGGAGTCTCCTCAAGTTCCTCCGCTGCACCAAATTCTTCATCTGGCCCCACTCTGCTGAAGACAAAGGCCACTGCTGGACGAGGTCCTCGGCCTAGTCCGAAGAAGAAACAAGTTGCCTTCCATGTGCCATCTGACGATGAAGCTGATGATGAAGAACTTGCAGATATCATCAGAGACAGGCAGGAAAGGGCCGCTAGAGCCAAAGGCACAAATGTGCCAGTGCTTTTGGATCCTAAGGTGATTCTCGACTACATTGATCTCTGGCGCAAGGACCCAAACACTCCTATGCCTGATTTTCATCTGACACCTGGCCAAAGTCACGTGCTGACCCACTTCATAAATGAAGAAAAGTGGAAATTTGAGAAGGCCAGGCAGATCAAGAAGGCTCAGTTCAGGAAAGAGAAGTTCCTGAAGAACAATGTTGTCAAGATGACACCTGATGAACTCCTCAAGATCCAGTCTAAGATCAAAACCCTCAGCGACAATTTCAATTCCTATTATGCTGATTGGCAAGGAGCCAAAGTCAGGTTTGTTAAACTGAATGAGAAGTTCACCAATGTTGCAGCCCCTTCGCAACAAGAAATTCCTCAATCTGAAGCCTCTGCTCAGCAAACTGAAGAACATGCCAGCACCGTTGATGATTTTCAGCCTGCTGAAGAAAATGCTAGTTCCAGAGCTGATGACTCCATTCCAGCTGCTGAAGAAACTGCCAGGGCATCCACTAGTGGTGCGCCTGAAGAAACTGAAGAAGTCAGGGCAACTGCATCAGTTGCGCCTGAGGAAATTCAACCAGATTCCTCAGCTCCTCCCGCACCTACACCAACTCCTGCCCTTCCATCTGCATCAGATGTGAGGAAGACCAAGGCTGCAGAGAAAGCTGCTATGAAGAAAAGGAAAGCATCGTCTGCTTCAGATTCTTCAGCTCCAAAGAAAATGAAGACTATGACCAGCTCTTATGAAAACCCTATTGATGCTGTTCCGATTTCCACCATGACATCAAAGGAGCTTGTTCCTTATGGTGAAGAATATGTGACCCCCAGCGGATCTGATGAAGAAAATCATTCTGCTGCTTCGTCAGAGCAGATTGATGAAGAAATTGAAGTGGATGCAATCCCTTCAACACCTGCTGCTTCCTTGCCCATGCCTCAGTTCACAGCTGAAGAGGCTGGCGTTGAAGACATTGAAGATGAAGACGTGGACATTGGATGCACCACGCCTGTGATGAATGATGACTTTTGGGAAAGTCAGCATCCCAATTCTCCACACTTCACCCCTCTACAGCAAATACCTCAGTCCCCTGCACCAACTGTTCAAATGGGCTCTGAAGAAACTCATCCCACCTCATCTGTGCATGAAGAAATTCCAGCCACTAGTGCTGAAGAACCTGCTGCTGCTGATAACTTGAACATGCAGACTGCCACTGAAGAGGAACCAGAAATTCCTCAGCCTGAAGAACCTGATATTGTGATTCCTGAGGTTGTGTTGCAAATCACTGACACTCCTATGCCCAAGCCAAAGGATCCTTTCTCAAAGAAGCAAAAGTTCAAGGCTGCTGATTTCTTCAATGAGCATGTGTTCTTCACTGACTATAATCCATATGATTCTGCTCGCATAAGGAAGAGGCGTTTCTGGACTGCTAGTCAAGCAAATTTCTATTCCTCTGTGCTTTTTGACAAAGACAAAGTCTTCGAGCATGCACACATTCCTCAGGTGGACATGGAATCTCTGCCGTGCTTCGAGCCAGCCCTCAGTGTTCTTCACGATGCTGGATTACTGAATTTCAGCACTGACATATGTGATTGGAATGAAGAACTCATTCTTTAATTCTATGCGACGCTGCACATCACAGGAAATTCTGAAGATGTGAACACTTGGGTGCTGGACTGGATGTCTGAAAATACTCACTACAAGGCACAAACAACTGAATTGCTTCGTGTCCTTCCACTCAGTCCTCCCCTTGATGGTGCTTGTTGCATCTACAATGAACCTGAGCTTACAAATCATTACATGCAAGTGCTGATGAAGCCTTTGAAGCCAGGGCAGGCCCCAAGAACCAAATTCCTCGTCAAGGAATTACTGTATGTGCCTCGGACTGTCTATCGCATTCTGACGAATACAATGAGTCCTATCAAAGGCCATGACTCAAATGATGAAGAAGTCGTTGGCATCATGAAGAATATGCTTTTCAATATCATTCATGGCGTTCCCATAAACTTCCATGATTTCTTCATGAGGCCTCTGGCCAATATTGCTATGTCACCGTTTGAGCTGAAGCCTTATGCACCATGGATTATGAAATTCATCAAGACAAGGTCTTCACTCAACTATAAGGCTGATACTCTGAACCATGGCAGTTTCTTGCCTCCAATTGAAGTCCTCAAAAGGACATATTCCTCAGCTGATGACAAAGGCAAGGCAACTGCTGTGATAGATGAAGGCACTCGTCCATTGGATGGTCAATTTCGCAAGGCTGCATCTTACTCCACCAATGATGACTCTGCCACACATGATTCTGCCGCCAACACCTCTGCCAAGCAAACTCCTCAAGCCACGGCTCCCAGGGTGATGACTGATCGTGAGTTACTCCTCAATCTTCATCAGAAGGTTGACCGCAATCATAAATGGGTCAAGCGTCAGTTTGGTTCAATTCTTCACAACATGACCTCAACCCACAATGCAGTGAGGAAAAACCAATACTACCTCCATGAAACCTTCAACCGTACCTGGGCTGTTCTATCTCATATCTACAACGCTGATGATCTGAAGAGCATGTGTCTCAAGAAAGAATTTGACTGGTATGCACCTCCACCGAAGAAATTCAAGAAGGTCAAGGTTCCTTCCTTGGAAGCCAGCTCCTATTCTTCATCACGCACCACTGATGAAAATGAAGACTTGGACGACACTGCGGCAGGCCCTACTACGACAAACAACCCCGACAAAGCTGGCGCTCCTCCATCAACTTGATAATCTTCAGGGGGAGAAATCTGAGTTAGTCTTCAAGTGGGTCTATTATATGGGTGTTTTTTTGTTAAGTTACAACTCTCGCTCTTCTGAAACTTTTATTGGATCGAGTTGTAATCTTAAAACCTATGGTGCTCTGATACTTTTTATGCACTATGCTCTGATGCTTTTGATGCGTGACTCTGCATGCTTGTTCCCCATTAATATTATTGCTCGCATGCTGAATCTCTTCAGGCACCATATTTCATCATGCATTTGAAATTCTTCATATTATATGTCAACTGCATGTATGAATTACAAGATATAGGGGGGGATCTCCATTATTCAACTCTTCAAGTGTGCATTGCTTCAAAAGCAAATTCCTCACTATGCACATCTTAAGGGGGAGTTCTTCCATATCTTGCAATCAAATTCCTCAATATCAGTACTTACACTTCATATGTTTATCCCCATTGAAAACTTAACCTATATTGTCATCAATCACCAAAAAGGGGGAGGTTGTAAGTGCATCTAGTGCCCCTTAGTGATTTTGGTGTACTGAAGACTTATAGGTTAAGGGACTAATGTGTTTATGAGTGTACACAGGTCTATAAGTCTATGTGGAGTTTGATATTTACAGAGAAAGTCGACCCATAAAAATGAATTTCTTCGACTGAAGATTTTGGTATTCCTGGAGACTTTCATGAAGACTTTGAAAGTGAAGAAATTGGTGTGTCCGTGAAGACTTGATATTCATGCAAGGAATATGAAGCTTGAAGACTTTAGTTTTCATAGTTTTGTTTTGCTCTTTCTTGAGTCATAGGATACACCGTACTGTTAAAGGGGGTCGAGGAAATACTAAGGAAAAATTTCCATGTGATGCTCAACTCAAAATCCTACACCTACCAATCCCTTCGAGTGAAGCCATTGGAAATCTCATACAGTTCAGTCAATTTCTTCAGTGACAGAGACAAAGTTCTTCTGGTTACTGAGGAATTTGTTCTGACTGAGGAGTTAGGAATTCGCCAGTGCGGATTGCCTACACAGTGAGGAACATGATAGCCCTGAGGAATTTGAGAGTCAAATTTCCGACCGTTGCTGTGCTACGCGCCAGCTGTCCCAAATATCTTATCCACCTAACGGTCATATCATTGAAGGGCATTTATGTCTTATCATGTCAGGCTGCTCCCTAGGCTATAAATAGCCGCCCCCTACAACTACTAGCTGGTTGGATGCTCCGAGAGAAACTGACACTTGTCATTTGAGAGCAACCCATCCTCCGAGGACTTTGAGTGAAAATCATCGAGTGAGGAAAATCCAAACCCAAACACCCACAAACCCAAAGTGATTGAGCATCACTGAAGAGATTGATCCTGCGTGGATCCGACGCTTGTTACCTTTGAAGACTGTGCTTCTTCCAGACGGTTAGGCGTCATGGTCTAGAGCATCCAAGAGGAATTGTGGATCACCGAGTGACCAAAGTCTATGAAGGTTTGGAAGTCGCCTAAAGACTTACCCTGAGTGATTGGACGGGGTCTGTGTGACCTTAGTTCAAGGAGAATATGGTGAGGACTTGGTGTCCTGAGCTGCGTGCTCAGTGACTGGGTGTCCGCGACTGTGTGTCCTCGAGTTTAAATACTCAGCCGCTCCAACCAGACGTACAACTGAGACAGCAGTTGGAACTGGTCTACCAAATCATTGTCTTCACCAACCTTACTGGTTCTATTTCCTCAACTCTTTCATTTCCTCATTACTATGTTGAGTAGTTGTTCATATCTGTGTTTGAAGACTTTGACTAAAGACTTTCTCAGTTTCCTCAGTTCAATTTCTTCAGTATGTTTGTCTTCGTCTTATGTTATCCTGTGTTTACGCTTTCTGTACTCTGTGATTTTCTTCATTTCATCATGATGACTGTGCATGTCTTCTGTTATGCTTACTTCTGAGTACTTATTTCGTTGCAAGTAGTTCTTCACTAAGGAATTTCCTCACCATCAAATTCCTCAGTGAAGAATCCATAAAAATCGCCTATTCACCCCCCTCTAGTCGATATAATGCACTTTCACGTAGGGCTCTGTAGTTGTTTTTCCTGCGCGAGATGAAGATCAGCCCCCGTGGGGTTTGTAAGGATCGGAATGCACTTAATATTGATGCTGTTTCTTTTGATTTCGTAATGGATGCGCGTATCCCAGTCCGGCTCGGTTCCTCCCTTTTCTTTCCCGTGGACATCGTGGTGCTCTACGCTGACAGGATCCAGTCCCTAGGCAGGCTTCAGCCGCCGCTAGTATGCCAGGTCGCGATGCCGTGGTCAAGGCTAGGAGGTGAGCAGCCCAGGGTCCGGTAAGATCTCGTGATACACGATGCTCACGAGGTCCCACTTGGCATGCAAGTAGCTGCACAAAGGATCGATAAGGAGAGTAGAGCTGCCGAAGTGGAACTGCGTGGCGGGGCGTGCAGGGAGTGAAACTGGTGCTGTAGCGAACCGAGACTTATCTTTTTGGTGTCTAAGTCCATTAGGGAGGTGATGCTCGCTGTCACGCCTGTGGTACCATTGGGCGCATCCTGCATTGGCCATCCTCCTGCTGTGCTAGCCAAAGTGATCTACTTCCTGGGGACCCAGCCCTCGAGCGAGCTCAGCCGCCGTGGTATGCCAGGTCGCGATGCCGTGGTCAAGGCTAGGGGGTGAGGGCTGGAGAGCCAGTAGGAGCTCCCGAGACGCGATGCTTGGGAGGCCCCCCTTTAATGTGCAAGCGACTCACAAGGCCAGCCGGTGGTTGCCCAGGCCGACCCTTGGCCCATCGCTAGGTGAACCTGTAGGTTAGATGATAAAGAAGACCGGGAGCCCCAGGGCATAATACAGAGGCACCGAGGACCCTGCGAGGTGGTGTACGCGAGGCGGGACGCGAATCAGAGCTCGATCCCCAGGTTTATCAGCGTTGCAGGGATGGACCCGAGCACAAGCGCCGTGCCGATGTGAGTATCGTGCGGTGATGCGGGAACAATATTAGTCAGCACACACGGAGGGCCGTGAGGCGGTGGTCATGGAGTGATGATCATAGACAAACTCATAGAAATGATTAGATAGCCCTGGTGGATGAAAAACAATACATGCTGTAGGGCTAGACCCATACAGCCTAGGGATGATGCAGCCCGAGGGGCACCCCCAAACTGAAAGAACTAGAGAGATGTCACCTGGTACCGTTGCTGAAGAGGTATTGAAGTAGCCAAAAAATGCGCGCCGCTGGAGCCGTTCCTCATGAGCCGCTCTGGTGCCGAGCCTTAGGAGACTCGGAGGGACCGAGAGGCTCCTGAAGGTGCTCCTCCATCTCCGCTAGGACCGCCTGGTGCCTGGCGTTGTAGGCTGTCTAAGCGTCCCTCATGCAGCGCTGGAACGCCTCAGCCGCACCCGCCAGGCCAAAAGGCATGCGGATGTAGCTGTGAGGCGGACCCTCGCATCGGCCGACACGAGAAGGCCACATGAGCTGCCGAGATGCGGCCCTGTTGAGCCCGGGGATATCGATGCAGACGCGAAACTCCTTACCCTCGCCTGGGCAGTGAGCAGCACCATGCTGCAGGCGATGATCGCCTTGCAGAACCCTTCCTTCCTGAATCTCCTCGATTGCCTTGCTGATGAAGTCCTGAACGCCTGGTGCCTCACGCATGCTGCCTTCTCCTGGGAAGCGTGCTCTGAAGAGTGCCTCCACATGGTGCCCGAGCGTCACTCTCGCGACATAGGCTAGATCTGAGGCCCTCTAAAGGAGAGCCCCCTAGCCCAGCCTGAGAGGACTGCCGGGCGCGCCTTCCTATGCAATGGGTGAAGGTGTCGCGTCCGGAGACGTGAGGCTCAGCGATGCATCCTTGAGTGATGCTTCCTCACGAGACCCCTGTCCCAGCTGCAGCTTCTTCGTCTTGGGGGCGACCTCAAGAGGGAGGCGCCGTCCTCGTCTTCAGGGTTCTCGACCGCTGCAGCCTCGAAGGCGCGCTCGAGGGAGCACACCACATCCATCTCCTGACAGGCGATCATGATGACGCCACCGCTTCCTGGCATCTTGAGGACGTTGTAGCCGTGGTGCGTGGCCGCCATGAACTTGGCAAGTGTGGGTACCCAAGGATGGCGTTGTAGGGCAGGCGGATGTCAGCGATGTCGAAGTCGATGAGCTCGGTGTGGTAGTTATTGCACCCGCTAAAGGTGACAGGGAGGCCAACTTGCCCGACCGGGTGTGTCGATCCGTCGGTCACTCCTGAGAATGGCTTGGTGGGGTGAAGCTGGTAGTATGCCACCTGGAGCATGTCGAACGTCTGATCAGAGAGGACATTGAGTCCTGCTCCGCCATCGATGAGAGTCTTGGTGACGACAACGTTGCTGATGACGGGGGAGCAGAGCATGGGGAGTGCGCCAGCGGTAGCCGCACACTTGAGCCGGTCCGAGGAGCTGAAGGTGATGGCGCACTTGGACCACTTGAGAGGGCGAGTTGCTTCAGGCTTGGGGAGTGCTGCATCCACCTCGCGCGCAAACTGCGTGAAGACGCGGTGGGAAGCCAGGGCTTGTGAGCCGCCCAAGATGCAGGCAATGGCCCGAGGCTCCTTGGTGGTGATCTTCATTCCTCCTTGGTGGTGGAGGCAGAGGAGGCAAAGCTGCATTACCCTGAGGTCGATCCTCACGAGGCTACTCCCTCCAGTTGCCCTCGCGAGGCTGGTCCTGCTAGCGGTCCTCACGAGGCTGGTCGTGCCACTCCGGACGACGGTCGCGTCCATCCTAGTGTCCTCCACCTCGGCCACCTCCGTGACCGTAGCCTCGATCGTTGTGCTCGAGGCGTCGACCGAGGCGCCCGTCGTGGAGAGCCCTGAGCTCTTGGCAGTCGCTGGTGCTATGGCTGTAAAGTTTACAATGGCGCAGAACGGCCGCTTACCCTTCGATGACTCGGGGTGGTCGCAGCCGCACTTCGTCTCTAGTTCGGCCGCAAGCATGGCTGGCCCCTTGCGCTTCACATCCTTGGTCTTGGTCTTCTTTTCTTCTAGATCAGCATCGGGGAGCTCGAGGAGGGAGAGGCGTCCGTCCTCAGCCCTTGCACACTTGTTCGCCATGTTGAACATTTCCCGGGCGGTGCACAGATCCTCGTGGATGGCCAGCTCCTCCTTCATCTTGACATCATGGACGCCATTGGTGAACATGGAGATGATGGCCTTGTCAGACACCTTGGGAATCTTGAGGCGGACGTTGTTGAAGCGCTGGATATACTTCTGCAGGGTCTCTCCAGGTTGCTACTTGATGCGGCGCAGGTCACCCGCGGCCGGCAGACGGTCGCGAGTGCCCTGGAAGTTGGCGATGAAGCGACTGCGCATCTCCTTCCAGGAAGAAACCGACCCCTCGGTCAGGTTCAAGAGCCAAGAACACGCGCCATCCTTGTGGGCCATCGGGAACCAATTTGCCATGATCTTCTCGTCGCTGCTGGCCGCCTCGATGCTCAGCTCATAGAGCTGCAGGAACTCGGCGGCGTCTGCGGTGCCGTCGTAGCACGGAGGCAGGTCGGGCTTGAACTTGCTTGGCCAGACGATGTTGCGAAGCTCCGGAGTGAACGCGTGGCATCCTGTCGTGGCCACCGGAGGTCGTCGAGGGGGTGGAACATGATCCTGGTGCACGCGCACCGCCACGTCCTGTGGCGGCACGCGAGCCTGGTGCTGGGGTGCTGGAAGCACGCGCGCTTCCCCCTGGGGACGCTGCACCACCTGGCAGCTCACGTCATCCCGAGCTGGCGCCGGGCGCTGTGGGCTGCGCCGTGGGCTCGGTGATGGCGCCCCGGGCCGGAGGTGGTGGAGGAGCCCCGTGCGCCATGTTGCCCGCTACAGGTGGTTGCTGAGGTAGCGAGCAAGCCAGCCTGGCGGAGCCCACGTGTGCGACGCTGATGAGCTCGGCAATCCGCTCGAGCCACTCCTCGTATAGATCACCCACCGGGCGGTAGCGAAGAAGCTCCCGCGCCGTGAGCAAAGCGGCCTGCGCGTCCACCTGGCCATGACACGCGTGGGATGACGAAGCTGCTGGGGTCAATGATGGAGTAGCGGTGCGGCCGTCACGGTGCACCGACGGGTGCAGCGATGAAGCTTGCTGCTCGTAGCCGGCAGGGCCCGTGGCGGCCTTGGCCACCGGAGAAGGAGCATGGCGGGCACAGCCGTCACCCAGCGGAGCTGTCTGAGCGACGCAAGCAGCGACATCAGCCCGACGCTCGGCGCGAGCCCGGCGCGCGTCGGCCATGGAGGTGTTGGAGCGGTGGTGGATCGAACTACGGAAGAGAGGATCTGATGCACCCCTACCTGGCATGCCAAATGTTGGATTTAGGGATCCGCAAACCCTTGAGAGGTTCGAACTCTGGGGTGCGTACAGAGATCTCAACCTGCCCAACCTGCCTACTTGCGATCCTCCTAAGCCTAGCGCGTCGGGCTCAAAGAGACACAAAGATACAACGATTTATACTGGTTTGGGCCACCGTTGTGGTGTAATACCCTAATCTAGTGTGGTGTGGTGGATTTCCTCAGCGGTCTGAGGATGAACTAGTACAGTGGATGAACAAGCCTCAGGACGTGAGGTGTTCTTGAGCTGGTGTATGCTAACTCTACTTGTTCTGATCCCTCCTTCTATGGTGGTGGCTAGTCCTATTTATAGTGGCCTTGGTCGTCTTCCCAAGTATGAGTGGGAAGGGTGTTGGAAATATGCCCTAGAGGAAATAATAAAAGTATTATTATTATATTTCCTTGTTCATGATAATTGTCTTTTATTCATGCTATAACTGTATTATCCAGAAATCGTAATACACGTGTGAATACATAGACCACAATATGTCCCTAGTGAGCCTCTAGTTGACTAGCTCGTTGTGATCAACAGATAGTCATGGTTTCCTGGCTATGGACATTGGATGTCGTTGATAACGGGATCACATCATTAGGAGAATGATGTGATGGACAAGACCCAATCCTAAGCATAGCACAAAGATCGTGTAGTTCGTTTGCTAGAGCTTTGCCAATGTCAAGTATCTCTTCCTTTGACCATGAGATCGTGTAACTCCTGGATACCGTAGGAGTGCTTTGGGTTTATCAAACGTCACAACGTAACTGGGTGACTATAAAGGTGCACTACAGGTATCTCCGAAAGTATCTATTGTTTTATGCAGATCGAGACTGGGATTTGTCACTCCGTGTAAACGGAGAGGTATCTCTGGGCCCACTCGGTAGGACATCATCATATGCGCAATGTGACCAAGGAGTTGATCACGGGATGATGTGTTACGGAACGAGTAAAGTGACTTGCCGGTAACGAGATTGAATAAGGTATCGGTATACCGACGATCGAATCTCGGGCAAGTAAAATACCGCTAGACAAAGGGAATTGTATACGGGATCGATTGAGTCCTTGACATCGTGGTTCATCCGATGAGATCATCGTGGAACATGTGGGAGCCAACATGGGTATCCAGATCCCGCTGTTGGTTATTGACCGGAGAACGTCTCGGTCATGTCTGCATGTTTCCCGAACCCGTAGGGTCTACACACTTAAGGTTCGATGACGCTAGGGTTATAAAGGAAGTTTGTATGTGGTTACCGAATGTTGTTCGGAGTCCCGGATGAGATCCCGGACGTCACGAGGAGTTCCGGAATGGTCCGGAGGTAAAGATTTATATATGGGAAGTCCTGTTTTGGTCACCGGAAAAGTTTCGGGCGATATCGGTATTGTACCGGGACCACCGGGAGGGTCCCGAGGGTCCACCAAGTGGGGCCACCGGCCCCGGAGGCTTGCTTGGGCCTAGAGTGGAAAGGGACCAGCCCCAGAGTGGGCTGGTGCGCCTCCCACCCTTGCCCAAGGCGCAGCTAGGAGGGGAGAGGGGAAACCCTAGGGCAGATGGGCCCTAAGGCCCATGCTCCCTGCGCCTCCCTCTCCTCCCCCTCCTGGCCGCCGCCCCCTTTGCCATCTAGGGCTGGCCGCACCCCTTGGGGGTGGGAAACCCTAGAAGGGGGCGCAGCCCCCTCTTCCCCTATAAATAGTGAGGCATAGGGCTGCCCATAACACGCGATTCGATCTCTCTTGGCGCAGCCCTACCTCTCTCCCTACTCCTCCTCTCCCATGGTGCTTGGCGAAGCCCTGCGGGATTGTCACGCTCCTCCACCACCACCACGCCGTTGTGCTGCTGCTGGATGGAGTCTTCCTCAACCTCTCCCTCTCTCCTTGCTGGATCAAGGCGTGGGAGACGTCACCGGGCTGTACGTGTGTTGAACGCGGAGGTGCCGTCCGTTCGGCACTTGATCATCGGTGATTTGAATCACGACGAGTACGACTCCATCAACCCCGTTCACTTGAACGCTTCCGCTTAGCGATCTACAAGGGTATGTAGATGCACTCTCCTTCTACTCGTAGCTGGTTTCTCCATAGATAGATCTTGGTGACGCATAGGAAAATTTTGAATTTCTGCTACGTTCCCCAACAGTGGCATCATGAGCTAGGTCTATTGCGTAGATTCTTTGCACGAGTAGAACACAAAGTAGTTGTGGGCGTTGATGTTGTTCAATATGCTTACCGTTACTAGTCCAATCTTGTTTCGACGGTATTGTGGGATGAAGCGGCCCGGACCGACCTTACACGTACTCTTACGTGAGACAGGTTCCACCGATTGACATGCACTTGGTGCATAAGGTGGCTAGCGGGTGCCAGTCTCTCCCACTTTAGTCGGAACGGATTTGATGAAAAGGGTCCTTATGAAGGGTAAATAGCAATTGGCATATCACGTTGTGGTCTTGCATAGGTAAGAAATGTTCTTGCTAGAAACCCATAGCAGCCACGTAAAACATGCAGCAACAATTAGAGGACGTCTAACTTGTTTTTGCCGGGTATGCTATGTGATGTGATATGGCCAAGAAGAATGTGATGAATGATATGTGATGTATGAGATTGATCATGTTCTTGTAATAGGATTCACGACTTGCATGTCGATGAGTATGACAACCGGCAGGAGCCATAGGAGTTGTCTTTATTTTTTGTATGACCTGCGTGTCATTGAAGAACGCCATGTAAACTACTTTACTTTATTGCTAAACGCGTTAGTCATAGAAGTAGAAGTAGTCGTTGGCGTGACAACTTCATGAAGACACAATGATGGAGATCATGATGATGGAGATCATGGTGTCAAGCCGGTGACAAGATGATCATGGAGCCCCGAAGATGGAGATCAATGGAGCTATATGATATTGGCCATATCATGTCACAACTATATAATTGCATGTGATGTTTATTATGTTTATGCATCTTGTTTACTTAGGACGACGGTAGTAAATAAGATGATCCCTTACAAAATTTCAAGAAGTGTTCTCCCCTAACTGTGCACCGTTGCTACAGTTCGTCGCTTCTAAGCACCACGTGATGATCGGGTGTGATGGATTCTTACGTTCACATACAACGGGTGTAAGACAGTTTTACACAGCGAAAACACTTAGGGTTAACTTGACGAGCCTAGCATGTACAGACATGGCCTCGGAACACGGAGACCGAAAGGTCGAGCATGAGTCGTATAGCAGATACGATCAACATGAAGATGTTCACCGATGATGACTAGTCCGTCTCACGTGATGATCGGACACGGCCTAGTTGACTCGGATCATGTGATCACTTAGATGACCAGAGGGATGTCTATCTAAGTGGGAGTTCATAAGATGAACTTAATTATCTTGAACATAGTCAAAAGACCTTTTGCAAATTATGTCGTAGCTCGCGCTTTAGTTCTACTGTCTAGATATGTTCCTAGAGAAAATATAGTTGAAAGTTGACAGTAGCGATTATGCGATCAGTAGAAAGCTTATGTCCTTAATGCACTGCTTAGTGTGCTGAACCCCAAACGTCGTTTGTGGATGTTTCGAACATCGAACATACACGTTTTGATAACTACGTGATAGTTCAGTTAAATGGTTTAAGTAGAGGCACCAAAGACGTTTTCGAAACGTCGCGGAACATATGAGATGCTTCGAGGGCTGAAATTGGGATTTCAGGCTCGTGCTCACGTCAAGAGGTATAAGACCTCCGACGATTCTCTTAGCCTGCAAACTAAGGGAGAAAATCTCAATTGTTGAGCTTGTGCTCAGATTGTCTGAGTGCAACAATCACTTGAATCGAGTGGGAGTTGATCTTCCAAATGAGATAGTGATGTTTCTCCAAAGTCATTGCCACCAAGCTGCTAGAGCTTCGTGATGAACTATAACAAATCAGGGATAGATATGATGAATCTTGAGATATTCGTGATGTTTGACACCACGAAAGTAGAAATCAAGAAGGAGCATCAATTGTTGATGGTTGGTGAAACCACTAGTTTCAAGAAGGGCAAGGGCAAGAAGGGATACTTCATGAAACGGCAAATCAGCTACTGCACCAGTGAAGAAACCCGAGGTTGAACCCAAACCCGAGACTAAGTGCTTCTGTGATAAGGGGAATAGCCGCTGGAGCGGAATTACCCTAGATACTTGGTAGATGAGAAGGCTGGCAAGGTCGATAGAAGTATATTGGATATACATTATGTTAATGTGTACTTTACTAGTACTCCTAGTAGCACCAGGGTATTGGATACCGGTTCGGTTGCTAAGTGTTAGTAACTCGAAATAAAAGCTGCGGAATAAACGGAGACTAGCTAAAGGTGAGCTGACGATATATGTTGGAACTGTTTCCAAGGTTGATATGATCAAGCGTCGCACGCTCCCTCTACCACCGAGATTGGTGTTTGCGTTGAGCATAGACATGATTGGATTATGTCTATCGCAATACGGTTATTCATTTAAGGAGAATAATGGTTACTCTAATTTTTGAATAATACCTTCAATGGTCTTGCACCTAAAGGGTTTATTGAATCTCGGTCGTAGTGATACACATTTTCATGCCAAAAGATATAAGATAGTAATGATAGTACCACTTACTTGTGGCACTGCCATGTAAGTCATAATGGTATAAAACGCATGAAGAAGCTCCATGTTGATGGATCTTTGGACTCACTCGTTTTTGAAAAGTTTGAGACATGCGAACCATGTCTATTGGTGTATATGCATGAAGAAACTCCATGCAAATGGACCGTTTGGACTCACTTGATTTTGAATCACTTGAGATATGCAAATCATACCACATGGGCAAGATGACTGAAAAGCCTCGTTTTCAATAAGATGGAACAAGATAGCAACTTGTTGGAAGTAACACATTTTGATGTGTGCAGTCCAATGAGTGCTGAGGCATGCAGTGAATATCATTATGTTCTTACTTCATAGATGATTCGAGTAGATGTTAATAATATTTCCTTGATGAAACACAAGTCTGAATTATTGAATGGTTCAAGTAATTTCAGAGTGAAGTAGAAGATCATTGTGACAAGAGGATAAAATGTCTATGATATGATCATAGAGATGAATATCTGAGTTACGAGTTTTGGCACACAATTAAGACATTGTGGAAATTGTTTCACAATTAATACCGCCTGGAACACCATAGTGTGATGGTGTGTCCTGAACATCATAGTTGCACCCTATTGGATATGGTGCGTACCATGATGTCTCTTATCGAATTACCACTATCGTTCATGGGTTAGGCATTAGAGACAACCACATTCACTTTAAATAGGGCACCACGTAATTCCGTTGAGATGACACCGTATGAATTATGGTTTAGAGAAACCTAAGTTGTCGTTTCTTAAAAGTTTGGGGCTGCGACGCTTATATGAAAAAGTTTCAGGTTGATAAGCTCGAACCCAAAGCGGATAAAATGCATCTTCATAGGAAACCCAAAACAGTTGGGTATACCTCCTAATTCAGATCCGAAAGCAATATGGATTGTTTCTAGAATCGGGTCCTTTCTCGAGGAAAAGTTTCTCTCGAAAGAATTGAGTGGGAGGATGGTGGAGACTTGATGAGGTTATTGAACCGTCTCTTCAACTAGTGTGTGACAGGGCACAGGGAGTTGTTCCTGTGGCACCTACACCAATTGAAGTGGAAGCTTATGATATTGATCATGAAACTTCGGATCAAGTCACTCCCAAACCTCGTAGGATGACAAGGATGCATACTACTTCAGAGTGGTACGTAATCCTGTCTTGGAAGTCATGTTGCTAGACAACAATGAGCCTACGAGCTATGGAGAAGCGATGGTGGGCCCGGATTCCGATAAATGGCTAGAGGCCATAAAATCCGAGAGAGGATCCATGTATGAAAACAAAGTGTAGACTTTGGCAGAACGGCTCGATGGTCGTAAGGCTAATGAGTACAGATGGATTTCAAAAGGAAGACGGACAATGATGGTAAATGTCACCATTAAGAAAGCTCGACTTGTCGTTAAGATGTTTTCCGACAAGTTCAAGGAGTTGACTACGATGAGATTTTCTCACTCGTAGCGATGCTAAGAGTCTGTTGGAATTATATTAGCGATTACTGCATTATTTATGAAATCTTGCAGATAGGATGTCAAAACATTGTTTCCTCGACGATTTTAATGAGGAAAGGTTGTATGTGATACAACCGAAAGGTTTTGTCAATCCCGAAAGATGCTAATAAGTATGCAAAGCTCCAGCAATCCTTCTAAGGACTGGAGTGAGCATCTCGGAGTTGGAATGTATGCTTTGATGATGATAAAATTTTTTGGGTTTGTACAAAGTTTATGAGAAACTTGTATTTCCAAAGAAGTGAGTGGGAGCACTATAGAATTTCTGATGAGTATATGTTGTTGACATATTGATGATCAGAAATGATGTAGAATTTCTAGAAAGCATATAGTGTTATTTGAAAGGTGTTTTTCAATAGAAAACCTGGATTAAGCTACTTGAGCATTAAGCATCAAGATCTATAAGGATAGATCAAAACGCTTAATGGTACTTTCAAATGAGCACATACCTTGACATGATCTTGAAGGTGTTCAAGATGGACCAGTCAAAGAAGGAGTTCTTGCCTGAGTTGTAAGGTACGAAGTTAAGACTTAAAGCTCGACCACGGCAGAATAGAGAGAAAGGACGAAGGTCGTCCCCTATGCTTAAGACGTAGGCTCTACAGTATGCCATGCTGAGTACCGCACCTGAAGTGTGCCTTGCCATGAGTCAGTCAAGGGGTACAAGAGTGATCCAAGAATGGATCATAGGACAGCGGTCAAAGTTATCCTTAGTAACTAGCAGACTAAGGAATTTTTCTCGATTATGGAGGTGGTAAAAGAGTTCGTCGTAAAGGTTACGTCGATGCAAGCTTAACACCTATCCGGATAGCTCTAAGTAGAGATACCGGATACGTATAATGAGGTAACAATTTAGAATAGCTCCAAGTGGAACAGTTATTTGGAATGGCTCCAAATAGAATGTGGTAGCTACATCTAGGAGATGACATAGAGATTTGTAAAGCACACACGGATCTGAAATGTTCAGACCCGTTGACTAAAACCTCTCTCACAAGCAACATGATCAAACATAAAACTCATTGAGTGTTAATCACATAGTGATGTGAACTAGACTACTGACTCTAGTAAACTCTTGGGTATTAGTCACATGGCGATGTGACCTGTGAGTGTTAATCACATGGCGATGTGAACTAGATTATTGACTCTAGTGCAAGTGGGAGACTGTTGGAAATATGCCCTAGAGGCAATAATAAAAGTATTATTATTATATTTCCTTGTTCATGATAATTGTCTTTTATTCATGCTATAACTGTATTATCCGGAAATCGTAATACACGTGTGAATACATAGACCACAATATGTCCCTAGTGAGCCTCTAGTTGACTAGCTCGTTGTGATCAACAGATAGTCATGGTTTCCTGGCTATGGACATTGGATGTCGTTGATAACGGGATCACATCATTAGGAGAATGATGTGATGGACAAGACCCAATCCTAAGCATAGCACAAAGATCGTGTAGTTCGTTTGCTAGAGCTTTGCCAATGTCAAGTATCTCTTCCTTTGACCATGAGATCGTGTAACTCCTGGATACCGTAGGAGTGCTTTGGGTGTATCAAACGTCACAACGTAACTGGGTGACTATAAAGGTGCACTACAGGTATCTCCGAAAGTATCTATTGTTTTATGCGGATCGAGACTGGGATTTGTCACTCCGTGTAAACGGAGAGGTATCTCTGGGCCCACTCGGTAGGACATCATCATATGCGCAATGTGACCAAGGAGTTGATCACGGGATGATGTGTTACGGAACGAGTAAAGTGACTTGCCGGTAACGAGATTGAACAAGGTATCGGTATACCGATGATCGAATCTCGGGCAAGTAAAATACCGCTAGACAAAGGGAATTGTATACGGGATCGATTGAGTCCTTGACATCGTGGTTCATCCGATGAGATCATCGTGGAACATGTGGGAGCCAACATGGGTATCCAGATCCCGCTGTTGGTTATTGACCGGAGAACGTCTCGGTCATGTCTGCATGTCTCCCGAACCCGTAGGGTCTACACACTTAAGGTTCGATGACGCTAGGGTTATAAAGGAAGTTTGTATGTGGTTACCGAATGTTGTTCGGAGTCCCGGATGAGATCCCGGACGTCACGAGGAGTTCCGGAATGGTCCGGAGGTAAAGATTTATATATGGGAAGTCCTGTTTTGGTCACCGGAAAAGTTTCGGGCGATATCGGTATTGTACCGGGACCACCGGGAGGGTCCCGAGGGTCCACCAAGTGGGGCCACCGGCCCCGGAGGCTTGCTTGGGCCTAGAGTGGAAAGGGACCAGCCCCAGAGTGGGCTGGTGCGCCTCCCACCCTTGCCCAAGGCGCAGCTAGGAGGGGAGAGGGGAAACCCTAGGGCAGATGGGCCCTAAGGCCCATGCTCCCTGCGCCTCCCTCTCCTCCCCCTCCTGGCCGCCGCCCCCTTTGCCATCTAGGGCTGGCCGCACCCCTTGGGGGTGGGAAACCCTAGAGGGGGGCGCAGCCCCCTCTTCCCCTATAAATAGTGAGGCATAGGGCTGCCCATAACACGCGATTCGATCTCTCTTGGCGCAGCCCTACCTCTCTCCCTACTCCTCCTCTCTCATGGTGCTTGGCGAAGCCCTGCGGGATTGCCACGCTCCTCCACCACCACCACGCCGTTGTGCTGCTGATGGATGGAGTCTTCCTCAACCTCTCCCTCTCTCCTTGCTGGATCAAGGCGTGGGAGACGTCACCGGGCTGTACGTGTGTTGAACGCGGAGGTGCCGTCCGTTCGGCACTTGATCATCGGTGATTTGAATCACGACGAGTACGACTCCATCAACCCCGTTTACTTGAACGCTTCCGCTTAGCGATCTACAAGGGTATGTAGATGCACTCTCCTTCTACTCGTAGCTGGTTTCTCCATAGATAGATCTTGGTGACGCGTAGGAAAATTTTGAATTTCTGCTACGTTCCCCAACAAAGGGATCCCACAACGGCCGGATTTGAAAGGGGACAAGTAGTACAGTCTATCCTGACAAAAGTGGTCTTTGCCTGCGAAAAGCCTCTGGTGTTGACGCTGCGGTGGGCTCGTCGATGACCTCCGTCCTGCCGTCTTGGCGGTCTTGGTCTTGTTGCACCGGAATGGAAACCTTTGGCTGATTCCCCGAGACTCCGCGCCTGTGGCTTGCCTCATTTGCACTGAAGAGGAAACCTGCGCTCTGCACCCGCCTGGCGCCCGCCCGGCCTTGGTCGTCATGGCTCACGTCAGCTGAGTCTCGTGAGGTAACCTGCATAGAACTCTCTGCCCCTCAGGAGCCCTCCTGAGGAGGCTGATTCCTTCGGGGGTGTTGGCATTTGTCCGCCTCGCGAGGCTTGGCCCCTCGCGAGGGTCTTGCGGTGTTGGTATTGAAGGTGGGCCGTACCAGGCCGTCGATGGAGCCACGTGGTGGGCCGCAGGCAGGCAGGGCTGGATACCCCCAAATCCAGGACGTCGACAACATATTCCTTCGACTATGAGATTATGCAACTCCCAGATACCGGAGGAATACCTTGTGTGTTATCAAATGTCACAACATAACTGGGTGATTATAAAGATACTCTACAGGTATCTTCGAAGGTGTCTATTGGGTTGGCATAGATCGAGATTAGGATTTGTCAATCCGAGTATCGGAGAGGTATCTCTGGGCCCTCTCGGTAATACACATCATAAGAAGGCTTTCAAGCAAAGTGACTAATGAGTTAGTTGCAGGATGATGTATTATGAAATGAGTAAAGAGACTTTCTGGTAATGAGATTGAACTATGTATGAAGATACCGACAATCGAATCTCGGGCAAGTAACATACCGATGGACAAAGGGAATAACGTGTGTTGTCATAACAGTCCGACCGATAAAGATCTTCGTAGAATATGTGGGAGCCAATAAGAGCATCCAAGTTCCACTACTGGTTATTGATCGGAGAGGTGTCTCGGTCATGTCTACATAGTTCTCGAACCCATAGGGTCCGCACGCTTAACGTTCGATGACAATATTGTATTATATGAGTTATGTGATTTGGTGACCGAATGTTGTCCAGATTCCTGGATGAGATCACAGACATGACAAGGAGTCTCAAAATGGTTGAGAGGTAAAGATTGATATATAGGACGGTGGTATCTGGACACCGGAAGTGTTTCAGGAAGCACCGGGTACTTATCGGGTCACCGGAAGGGGTTCCGGGCACCCCCGGCAAAAGATATGGGCCTATTGGGCCAAGAGGGGAAACACACCATCAACGTAGGGCTGATGCGCCCCCCAATATGGGCTGGCCAAATTGGAGAAGGAAAGGGGAAGGAAGAAAGGAAAAGGGGAATAGGATTCCCCCTTCCCCTCTTCCCTTCCTACTCTGAATAGGAATAGGAGAGGGGAGATGGCCGAATTGGGAGAGGACCCCAAGTAGGATTCCTCCTACTTGGGACGCCCCCTTGGCTGCCTCTCCTCCCCTCCATCCTATATATATGTGGGGAAGGGGGTGCCTACAACATATAACAACAACTGTTAGCTGTGTGCGGCGCCCCCTCCACAGTTTACACCCCCGGTCATATTTGTTGCACTGCTTAGGCGAAGCCCTGCACAGATTACTTCACCATCACCATGACCACACCATCGTGCTGACAGAACTCATCTACTTCCTTGACACCTTTCTGGATCAAGAATTGCGAGGGATGTCATCGCGCTGAAGTGTGCAGAACTCGGAGGTGTCGTACGTTTGGTACTTGATCGATCGGAGCTAGAAGAAGTTCGACTACATCAACCGCGTTGTCAAACGCTTCCACTTTCAGTATATGAGGGTATGTAGAAACACTCCCCCCTCTCATTTTCGTGCATCCCCTAGATAGATCTTTCATGAGCGTAGCAATTTTTTTGAAATTGCATGCTATGTTACCCAATAGTGGCATCCGGGCCAGCTCTATGTGTAGATGATATGCACGAATAGAACACAAAGAGTTGTGGGCGGTGATCGTCATACTGCTTACCACCAATGTCTTATTTTGATTCAGCGGTATTGTTGGATGAAGCAGCCCAGATGAACCTTAGATGACCATGTTCATGAGACCGGTTCCACCGATAGACATGCAACTAGTTTTGCATAAAGGTGGCTGGTGGGTATCTGTTTCTCCTACTTTAGTTGAATTGAATTTGACTGCGCCCGGTCCTTGTTGAAGGTTAAAACAACAAACTTGATAAATCACCGTTGTGGTTTTTGTGCCGTAGGTAAGTACGGTTCTTGCTGGAAGCCCGTAGCAGCCACATAAAACTTTCAACAACAAAATCGAGGACGTCTAACTTGTTTTTGCAGGGCATATTGTGATGTGATATGGTCAAGACATGATGTGATATACGTTATTGTATGAGATGATCATGTTTTGTAAAAGTTATGGGCAATCGGTAGGAGCCTTATGGTTGTCTCTTTATTGTATAAAATGCAAACACCATGTAAGTGCTTTACTTTATCACTATGCGTTAGCAATAGTTGTAGAACCAATAGTTGGCAAGTTGGAGATATGGTCATGTTGTGATGTGATATGGTCAAGACATGATGTGATATACGTTACTGTATGAGATGATCATGTTTTGTAAAAGTTATCGGCAATCGACAGGAGCCTTATGGTTGTCTCTTTATTGTATGAGATGCAAACGCCATGCAATTGCTTTACTTTATCACTATGCGTTAGTGATAGTTGTAGAAGCAATAGTTGGCAAGATGAACACGACGCAACAATGGAGATCAAGGTGTCGAGCCAGTGACAATGGAGATCATGACGATGCTTTTGAGATGGAGATCAAAAGTATAAGATGATGAGGGCCATATCATGTCACATATTTGTTGGGGAACGTAGTAATAGTTCAAAAAATTTCCTATGAGTCACCAAGATCAATCTAGGAGATGCTAGCAACGAGAGAGAGAGGGAGTGCATCTTCATACCCTTGAAGATTGCTAAGCGGAAGCGTTCCAAGAACGCGGTTGTTGGAGTCGTACTTCCGGCGATACAAATCGCGGAAGATCCGATCTAGCGCCGAATGGACGACGCCTCCGCGTTCAACACACGTACAGCCCGAGGACATCTCCTCCTTCTTGATCTAGCACGGGGAGAGGAGAAGTTGAGGGAGAGCTCCTGCAGCATGACGGCGTGGTGGTGGAGCTTGTGGTTCTCCTGCAGGGCTTCACCAAGCACTACAGAGGAGGAGGAGTTCGAGGAGGGAGGGGCTGCGCTAGGGGAAGGGTGTGGCTGCCCTCCCACCCCCTCACTATATATAGGGGGATTGGGAGAGGGGGCCGGCCCCTCTAGATGGATCTAGAGGAGGAGGCGGCGGCCAAGGGAAACCCTATATGGGTTTGGGCGCCCCCACCCCTAGGAAACTTGCCCACCAAGCCGGGAGGGGCAGCTGCCCTAGGGGTGGCGCCCCCACCTCTCCAGGTTACGTGAGTTGGGGTGGAAGGGGAGCACATCCCCTTAGTGGGCTGGTTTGCCCCCTCCCCTTGGCCCATAAGCCCCCCCCCAACACTTGCCGGGGCCTTTGAAGCTCCTTTCGGTCACACTGGTCGTCACCCGGTACCCCCGGAACAATTTCGGGCACCAATACCCTTCGTCCAATATATCGGTCTTCACCTCCAGACCATTCCGGAGTTCCTCGTCACGTCTGGGATCTCATCCGGGACTCCGAACAGCCTTCGGTAACCACATAATATTCCCATTACAACTCTACCGTCACCGAACCTTAAGTGTGTAGACCCTACAGGTTTGGGAACCATGCAGACATGACCGAGACATCTCTCCGGCCAATAACCAACAACGGGATCTGCATACCCATGTTGGCTCGCACATGTTCCACGATGATCTCATCGGATTAACCACGATGTCGGGGATTCAACCAACCCCGTATACAATCCCGTTTCTCCATCGGTATGTTACTTTCCCAAGATTCGATTGTCGGTATCCCCATACCTCGTTTAATCTCAGTATCGGCAAGTCTCTTTACTCATTCTGTAACACATGATCCTGTGACTAACTCCTTAGTCACACTGAGCTCACTATGATGATGCATTATCGAGTGGGCCTAGAGATACCTCTCTGTCATATGGAGTGACAAATCCCAGTCTTGATTCGTGCCAACCCAACAGACACTTTCGGAGATACCTGCCGTGCACCTTTATAGCCACCCAGTTAGGTTGTGACGTTTGGTACACCCAAAGCATTTCTATGGTATCTAGGAGTTGCACAATCTCATGGTCTAAGGAAAGATACTTGACATTAGAAAAGCTCTAGCAAACAAACTACACGATCTTGTGCTATGCTTAGTATTGGGTCTTGTCCATCACATCATTCTCCTAATGATGTGATCCCGTTATCAATGACATCCAATGTCCATCAGGAAACCATAACCATCTATTGATCAACGAGCTAGTCAACTAGAGGCTCACTAGGGACATGTTGTGGTCTATGTATTCACACATGTATTACAGTTTCAAGTTAATACAATTATAGCCTAAACAATATACAATTATCATGAATAAGGAAATATAATAATAACCATTTTATTATTGCCTCTAGGGCATATTTCCGACAGTCTCCCACTTGCACTAGAGTCAATAATCTATTTCACATCACTATGTGATTGTAATGAATCCAACACCCATGGGGTTTGGTTATATCTCGCTTGTGAGAGAGGTTATTAGTCAACGGGTCTGAACCTTTCAGATCCGTGTGTGCTTTACAAATCTCTATGTCATCTTGTAGATGCAGCTACCACGCGCTATTTGGAGCTATTCCAAATAACTACTCTACTATATGAATCCGGTTTACTACTCAGAGTCATCTAGATTAGTGTCAAAGTTTGCATCGACGTAACCCTTTACGATGAACACTTTTACCACCTCCATAATCGAGAAAAATTCCTTAGTCCACTAAGGATAACTTTGACCGTTGTCCAGTGATCCATTCCTGGATCACTCTTGTACCCCTTAACCGACTCATGGCAAGGTACACTTCAGGTGCGGTACACAACACAACATACTGTAGAGCCTATGCCCAAAGCATGGGGGACAACCTTCGTCCTTTCTCTCTCTTCTGCCGTGGTAGGTCTTGAGTCTTACTCAATACTCATATCTTATAAAACAGCCAAGAACTCCTTCTTTGCCGATCTATTTTGTACTCCTTCAAAATCTTGTCACGGTATGTATTCATTTGAAAGTACTATCAAGCGATTTTGATCTATCCTTATAGATCTTTATGCTCAATGTTCAAGTAGCTTAATCCCGGTTTTCCATTGAAAAACACCTTTCAAACAACCCTATATGCTTTCTAGAAATTCTACATCATTTCCGATCCACAATATGTCAACAACATATACTCATCAAAAATTCTATAGTGCTCCCACTCACTTCTTTGGAAATACAAGTTTCTCATAAACTTTGTATAAACCCAAAATCTTTGATCATCTCATCAAAGCATATATTCCAACTCCGAGATGCTTACTCCAGTCCTTAGAAGGATTGCTGGAGCTTTGCATACTTGTTAGCATCTTTTAGGATTGACAAAACCTTCTGGTTGTATCACATACAACCTTTCCTCAAGAAAATCATCGAGGAACAATGTTTTGACATCCTATCTGCAAGATTTCATAAATAATGCAGTAACTGCTAATATAATTCCAACAGACTCTTAGCATCACTACAAGTGAGAAAGTCTCATCGTAGTCAACTCCTTGAACTTGTCGGAAAACATCTTAGCAACAAGTCGAGCTTTCTTAATGGTGACACTTACCATCGTTGTTTGTCTTCCTATTAAAATCCATCTGTACCCAACAGCCTTACGACCATTAAGTAGTTCTTCCAAAGTCTACACTTTGTTTTCATACATGGATCCTCTCTCGGATTTTATGGCCTCGAGCCATTTGTCGGAATCTGGGCCCACCATCGCTTCTCAATAGCTCATAGGTTCATTGTTGTCTAGCAACATGACTTCCAAGATGGGATTACCGTAAGACTCTCAAGTAGTATGCGTCCTTGTCGACCTACGAGGTTTGGTAGTGAATTGATTCGAAGTTTCATGATCACTATCATCAGCTTCCACTTCAATTGGTGTAGGCGCCATATGAACAACTTCCTGTGCCTTGCTACACACTGGTTGAAGTGATGGTTCAATAACCTCATCAAGTCTCCACCATCCTCCCACTCACTTCTTTCAAGAGAAACTTTCCCTCGAGAAAGGACCCGTTTCTTGAAACAATCACTTTTGCTTCCGGATCTAAGATAGGAGGTATACCCAATTGTTTTGGGTGTCCTATGAAGATGCATTTATCCGCTTTGGGTTCGAGCTTATTATCCTGAAACTTTTCCACATAAGCGTCGCAACCCCAAACTTTTAAGAAACGACAGCTTAGGTTTCTCTAAACCATAGTTCATATGGTGTCATCTCAATGGAATTATGTGGTGCCCTATTTAAAGTGAATGCGGTTGTCTCTAATGCCTAACCCATAAATTATAGTGCTAATTCGATAAGAGACATCATGGTATGCCCCATATCCAATAGGGCGCATTTATGATGTTCGGACACACCATCACACTATGGTGTTCCAGGCGGTATTAGTTGTGAAACAATTTCCACAATGTCTTAATTGTATACCAAACTCAACTTAGATATTCATCTCTATGATCATATCATAGACATTTTATCATCTTGTCACGACGATCTTCAACTTCACTCTGAAATTACTTGAACCTTTCAATAATTCAGACTTTTGTTTCACCAAGTAAATATACTCAGCCTCTACTCAAATCATCTGTGAAGTAAAAACATAACGATATCCACTGCGTGCCTCAGCACTCATTGGACTACACACATCAAAATGTATTACTTCCAACAAGTTGTTTTCTTATTCCGTCTCACTGAAAATGTGGCCTTTCAGTCATCTTGCCCATGTGGTATGATTTGCATGTCTCAAGTGATTCAAACTCAAGTGAGTCCAAACGATCCATCTGCAGGGAGTTTCTTCATGCGTATATACCAATAGACATGGTTCACATGTCTCAAACTTTTCAAAAATGAGTGAGTCCAAAGATCCATCAACACATGCGTTTTATACCAATATGACTCAAATGGCAATGCCACAAGTAGGTGGTACTATCATTACTATCTTATATCTTTTGGCATGAACATGTGTATCACTACGATCGAGATTCAATAAACCATTCATTTTAGGTGCAAGACCATTAAAGGCATTATTCAAATAGACAGAGTAACCATTATTCTCCTTAAATGAATAACCGTATTGCGATAAACATAATCCAATCATGTCTACGCTCAACACAAACACCAAATAACAATTATTTAGGTTTAACACCAATCCCGATGGTAGAGGGTGACGGAGTCCTGGATTAGGGGGTATCCGGACAGCCGGACTATATACTTTGGCCGGACTTTTGGACCGTGAAGATACAAGACTCAAGACTTCATCCCGTGTCCGGATGGGACTCTCCTTTGCGTGGAAGACAAGCTTGGCGATCCGGATATTAGATCTCCTTCTTTGTAACCAACTCTGTGTAAACCCTAGCCCCCTCCGGTGTCTATATGAACCGGAGGGTTTTGTCCGTATAGGGACAATCATAATCATCATAGGCTAGCTTCTAGGGTTTAGCCTCTACGATCTCATGGTAGATCAACTCTTGTAATACTCATATCATCAAGATCAATCAAGCAGGAAGTAGGGTTTTACCTCCATCGAGAGGGCCTGAACCTGGGTAAAACATCGTATCCCTTGCCTCCTGTTACCATTAGCCTTAGATGCACAGATCGGGACCCCCTACCCGAGATCCGCCGGTTTTGACACCGACAGAGGGAGCATGCAGGTCACATCAACCTTGGAAACACTTCCAACACATATAGTCATCTCACCCTTAGCTAGTCTCCGTTTATTCCGTAGCTTTTTATTTCGAGTTACTAACACTTAGCAACCGAACCGGTATCTAATACCTGGTGTTACTAGGAGTACGAGTAAAGTACACATTAATATAATGTATATCCAATATACTTCTGTCGACCTTGCCAGCCTTCTCATCTACTAAGTATCTAGGGTAGTTCTGCTTCAGTGACCATTCCCCTCATTACAGAAGCACTTAGTCTTGGGTTTGGGTTCAACCTTGGGTTTCTTCACTAGAGCAACAACTGATTTGCCGTTTCTTGAAGTATCCCTTCTTGCCCTTGCCCTTCTTGAAACTAGTGGTTTTACTAACCATCAACAATTGATGCTCCTACTTGATTTCTATTTTCGCGGTGTCAAACGTCGTGAATAGCTCAAGGATCATCATATCTATCCCTGATATGTTATAGTTCATCACGAAGCTCTAGTAGCTTGGTGGCAGTGACTTTGGAGAACCATCACTATCTCATCTGGAAGATTAACTCCCACTCGATTCAAGCGATTGTAGAACTCAGACAATCTGAGCACATGCTCAACGATTGAGTTTTTCTCCCTTAGTTTCCAGGCTAAGAAACTTGTCGGAGGTCTCACACCTCTTGACGTGGGCACGAGCCTGAAATCCCAATTTTAGCTCTTGGAACATCTCATATGTTCCACGATGTTTCAAAAATGTCTTTGGCGCCTCAATTCTAAACGGTTTAACATTACGCATTAAACTATCACGTAGTCATCAAAACGTGTATGTTAGATGTTCGCAACATCCACAGACGACGCTCGAGGTTCAGCACATCGAGCGGTGCATTAAGGACATAATCCTTCTGCGCAACAATGAGGACAATCCTCAGTTTAAGGACACAGTCCGCATAATTGCTACTGTCAACTTTCAACTATTTTTTTCTCTAGGAACATATCTAAAATAGTAGAACTAAAGCATAAGCCACGACATAATTTGCAAAGACCTTTTGAATATGTTCATGATAATTAAGTTCATCTAATCAAATTATTTAATGAACTCCCACTCAGATAGACATCCCTCTAGTCATCTAAGTGATACATGATCCGGATCGACTAGGCCGTGTCCGATCATCATGTGAGACGGACTAGTCATCAACGGTGAACATCTCCATGTTGATCCTATCTACCATACGACTCATGTTCGACCTTTCAGTCTCTTGTGTTTCGAGGCCATGTCTGTACATGCTAGGCTCGTCAAGTCAAGCTAAGTGTTTTGCATGTGTAAATCTGGCTTACACCCGTTGTATGTGAACGTTAGAATCTATCACACCCGATCATCACGTGGTGCTTCGAAACAACAAACCTTCACAACGGTGCACAGTTAGGGGGAACACTTTCTTGAAATTTTAGTGAGGGATCATCTTATTTATGCCACCGTCATTCTAAGAAAATAAGATGTAAACATGACAAACATCACATGCAAATCATAAAGTGACATGATATGGCCAATATCATCTTGCGCCTTTGATCTTCATCTTCGAGCCGTGGCATGATCACCATTGTCACCGGCATGACACCATGATCTCCATCATCATGATCTCCATCATTGTGTCTTCATGAAGTTGTCTTGCGAACTATTACTTCTACTACTATGGCTAATGGTTAGCAATAAAGTAAAGTAATTACATGGCATTTTCATTGACACACAGGTCATACAATAAATTAAGAAAATTCCTATGGCTCCTGCCGGTTGTCATACTCATCGACATGCAAGTCGTGATTCCTATTACAAGAACATGATCAATCTCATACATCACATATATCATTCATCACATCCTTTTGGCCATATCACATCACATAGCATATCCTGCAAAAACAAGTTAGACGTCCTCTAATTGTTGTTGCATGTTTTACGTGGCTGCTATGGGTTTCTAGCAAGAACGTTTCTTACCTACGCAAAAGCCACAACGGTGATATGCCAATTGCTATTTACCCTTCATAAGGACCCTTTTCATTGAATCCGATTAGACTAAAGTGGGAGAGACAGGCACCCACTAGCCACCTTATGCATCAAGTGCATGTCATTCGGTAGAACATGTCTCACGTAAGCGTACGTGTAAGGTCGGTCCGGGCCGCTTCATCCCACAATGCCACCAAATCTAGATAAGACTAGTAACAGTAAGCAAATTGAACAAATCATCGCCCACAACTACTTGTGTTCTACTCGTGCATAGAATCTACGCATAGACCTAGCTCATGATGGCACTGTTGGAGAATGTAGTAATAATTCAAAAAAATTCCTACGTGTCACCAAGTTCAATCTAGGAGATGCTAGCAACGAGAGAGAGAGAGAGAGAGAGAGAGGGAGTGCATCTTCATACCCTTGAAGATCGCTAAGCGGAAGCGTTACAAGAACACGTTTGATGGAGTCGTACTTGCGGCGATTCAAATCACGGAAGATCCGATCTAGTGTCGAACGGACGGCGCCTCCGCGTTCAACACACGTACTGCCCGATGACGTCTCCTCCTTCTTGATCCAGCAAGGGGAGAGGAGAAGTTGAGGGAGAGCTCCAGTAGCACGACGACGTGGTGGTGGAGCTTGTGGTTCTCCTGCAGGGCTTCGTCAAGCACTACGAAGGAGGAGAAGGAGGTGTTGGAGGAGGGACGGGATGCGCCAGGGGAAGGGTGTGGCTGCCGTCCCACCCCCTCACTATATATAGGGGAAGGGGAGAGGGGGGGCGGCCCCTCTATATGGATCTAGAGGAGGAGACGGCGGCCAGGGGAAACCCTAGATGGATTTGAGTGCCCCCAGCCTAGGAAACTTGCCCCCCAAGCCGGGAGGGGCGGCTTCCCTAGGGGTGGCGCCCCCACCTCTCCAGGTTACGTGAGATGGGGTGGAAGGGGCGCACAACCCCTTAGTGGGCTGGTGTGCCGCTCCCATTGGCCCATAAGGCCCCTCAACACTTGTCGGGGCCTCCGAAACTCCTTTCGGCCACACTGGTCGTCACCCAGTACCCCGGAACAATTCCAGACTCCAATACCCTTCGTCCAATATATCGATCTTCACCTCTGGACCATTCCAGAGTTCCTCGTCACGTACAGGATCTCATCCGGGACTCCAAAAAACCTTCGGTAACCACATACTATTCCCATTACAACTCTAGCGTCACCGAACCTTAAGTGTGTAGACCCTATGGGTTCGGGAACCATGCAGACATGACTGAGACATCTCTCCGGCCAATAACAAATAGCAGGATCTGGATACCCGTGTTGGCTCCTACATGTTCCACGATGATCTCATCGGATGAACCACGATGTCGGGGATTCAATCAATCCCGTATACAGTTCCCTTTGTCCATCGGTATGTTACTTGCCCGAGATTCGATCGTCGGTATCCCCATACCTCATTCAATCTCGTTACCAGCAAGTCTCTTTACTCATTCCATAATGCATGATCCCATGACTAACTCCTTAGTCACACTGAGCTCATTATGATGATGCATTACCGAGTGGGC
Organism: Triticum aestivum; assembly: GCF_018294505.1. Taxonomy (NCBI): domain Eukaryota; kingdom Viridiplantae; phylum Streptophyta; class Magnoliopsida; order Poales; family Poaceae; genus Triticum; species Triticum aestivum. The sequence continues at coordinate 127,391,992 of NC_057807.1, read as the reverse complement.
CTAGAGATACCTCTCCGTCATACGGAGTGACAAATCCCAGTCTCGATTCGTGCCAACCCAACAGACACTTTCGGAGATACCTGTAGTGCATGTTTATAGCCACCCAGTTACGTTGTGACGTTTGGTACAACCAAAGCATTCCTACGGTATCCGGGAGTTGCAAAATCTCATGGTCTAAGGAAAGATACTTGACATTAGAAAAGCTCTAGCAAACGAACTAGACGATCTTGTGCTATCTTAGCATTGGGTCTTGTCCATCACATCATTCTCCTAATGATGTGATCCCGTTATCAATGACATCCAATGTCCATGGTCAGGAAACAATAACCATCTATTGATCAACGAGCTAGTCAACTAGAGGCTCACTAGGGACATGTTGTGGTCTATGTATTCACACATGTATTATGGTTTCTGAAGGAAATATGCCCTAGAGGCAATAATAAAGTGAATATTTATTTCCTCATTTCATGATAAATGTTTATTATTCATGCTAGAAATGTATTAACCGGAAACTTGATACATGTGTGAATACATAGACAAACATAGTGTCACTAGTATGCCTCTACTTGACTAGCTCGTGAATCAAAGATGGTTAAGTTTCCTAGCCATAGACATGAGTTGTCATTTGATTAAAGGGATCACACATTAGGAGAATGATGTGATTGACATGACCCATTTCGTTAGCTTAGCACTTGATCGTTTAGTATGTTGCTATTGCTTTCTTCATGACTTATACATGTTCCTACAACTATGAGATTATGAAACTCCCGTTTGCCAGAGGAACACTTTGTGTTCTACCAAACGTCACAACGTAACTGGGTGATTATAAAGCAGCTCTACAGGTGTCTCCAAAGGTACATGTTGACTTGGCGTATTTCGAGATTAGGTTTTGTCACTCCGATTGTTGGAGAGGTATCTCTGGGCCCTCTCGGTAATGCACATCACTATAAGCCTTGCAAGCAATGTAGCTAATGAGTTAGTTACGGAATGATGCATTACATAGCGAGTAAAGAGACCTGCCGGTAACGAGATTGAACTAGATATTGGGATACCAACGATCAAACCTCGGGCAAGTAACATACCAATGACAAAGGGAACAACGTATGTTTTTATGCGGTTTGACCGATAAAGATCTGCGTAGAATATGTAGGAGCCAATATGAGCATCCAGGTTCCGCTATTGGTTATTGACCGGAAACGTGTCTCGGTCATGTCTACATAGTTCTCGAACCCATAGGGTCCGCACGCTTAAAGTTTCGATGACAGTTATATTATGAGTTTATGAGTTTTGATGTACCGAAGATTGTTCGGAGTCCCGGATGTGATCACAGACATGATGGGGAGTCTCCAAATGGTCGAGACATGAAGATTGATATATTGGAAGCCTATATTTGGGTATCGGAAGTGTTTCGGTTGAAATCGGGAGTTTACCGGAGTACCGGGGGGTTACCGGAACCCCCCGGGGGCTTAATGGGCCATAGTGGGCCTTTGTGGAGAAGAGGAGAGGCGGCCAAGGCTGGGCCGCGCGCCCTTCCTCCCTAGTCCGAATAGGACAAGGAGAGGGGGGCGGCGCCCCCCCCCCCTTTCCTTCCTCTCTCTCCCTCCTCTTTCCCCCCTTCTCCAAGTCCAACAAGGAAAGGAGGGAGTCCAACTCCCGGTGGGAGTAGGACTCCCCATGGCGCGCCCCCTCCTTGGCTGGCCGCCCCCTCCCCCCTTGCTCCTTTATATATGGGGGCAGGGGGCACCTCTAGACACAACAATTGATCTCTTGATCTCTTATCCGTGTGCGGTGCCCCCCTCCACCATAGTCCTCCTTCATAATATTGTAGCAGTGCTTAGGCGAGCCCTGTGACAGTAGAACATCAAGATCGTCACCACGCTATTGTGCTGACGGAACTCTCCCTCGACACTCGGCTGGATCGGAGTTCGAGGGACGTCATCGAGCTGAACGTGTGCTAGAACTCGGAGGTGTCATAGTTTCGGTGCTTGATCGGTCGGGCTGTGAAGACGTACGACTACATCAACTGTGTTGCTCTAACGCTTCCGCTTTCGGTCTACGGGGGTACGTGGACAACACTCTCCCCTCTCGTTGCCATGCATCACCATGATCTTGCGTGTGCGTAGGAATTTTTTTGGAATTACTATGTACCCCAACAGTGGCATCCGAGCTAGGTTTTATGCGTGGATGTTATATGCATGAGTAGAACACAAGTAAGTTGTGGGCGATACAAGTCATACTGCTTACCAGCATGTCATACTTTGGTTCAGCGGTATTGTTGGATGAAGCGTCCCGGACCGACATTACGCGTACGCTTATGCGAGACTGGTTTTACCGCCGTGCTTTGCACACAGGTGACTAGCAGGTGTTAGTTTCTCCAACTTTAGTTGAACCGAGTGTGGCTACGCCCGGTCCTTGAAAAGGTTAAAACAACACTAACTTGATGAACTATCGTTGTGGTTTTGATGCGTAGGTAAGAACGGTTCTTGCTCAGCCCATAGCAGCCACGTAAAACTTGCAACAACAAAGTAGAGGACGTCTAACTTGTTTTTGCAGGGCATGTTGTGATGTGATATGGTCAAGACATGATGCTAAATTTTTATTATGAGATGATCATGTTTTGTTGAAGTTATCGGCAACTGGCAGAAACCTTATGGTTGTCTCTTTATTGCATTAGATGCAAGCACCAAATAATTGCTTTACTTTATCGCTATGCAATAGCAATAGTTGCAAGAGCAATAGTTGGTGAGACGACCATGTGACGGCACATTGATATAGATCAAGATGATGGAGATCATGGTGTCATGCCGGTGACGATGGAGATCATGACAGTACTTTGGAGATGGAGATCAATGGCGCAAGATGATCTTGGCCATATCATGTCACATATTTTGATTGCATATGATGTTTATCTTTTATACATCTTATTTTGCTTAGTTCGACGGTAGCTTTATAAGATGATCTCTCACTAAATTTCAAGGTGTAAGTGTTCTCCCTGAGTATGCACTGTTGCGAAAGTTCTTCGTGCTGAGACACCACGTGATGATCGGGTGTGATAGGCTCTACGTTCAAATACAACGGGTGCAAAACAGTTGCACACGCGGAATACTCAGGTTAAACTTGACGAGCCTAGCATATACATATATGGCCTCAGAACACTGGAGAACGAAAGGTCGAGCGTGAATCATATAGTAGATATGATCAACATAGTGATGTTCACCATTGAAAACTACTCCATCTCGCGTGATGATCGGACATGGTTTGGTTGATTTGGATCACATGATCACTTAGATCATTAGAGTGATGTCTATTTAAGTGGGAGTTCTTAAGTAATATGATTAATTGGACTTTAATTTATCATGAACTTAGTCCTCATAGTTTTTTGCAAATTATGTTGTAGATTAATAGCTCGCGTTATTGCTTCCCTATGTTTATTTTGATATGTTCCTAGAGAAAAACTATGTTGAAAATGATAGTAGCAATGATGCGGACTGGGTCCGTGATCTGAGGTTTATCCTCATTGCTGCACAGAAGAATTATGTCCTTGATGCACCGCTAGGTGGCATACCTATTGTAGGAGCAGATGCAGATGTTATGAACGTTTGGCTAGCTCAATATGATGACTACTTGTTAGTTTAGTGCACCATGCTTAACGGCTTAGAATCGGGACTTCAAAAACATTTTGAACGTCATGGACCATATGAGATGTTCCAGGAGTTGAAGTTAATATTTCAAGCAAATACCCGAGTTGAGAGATATGAAGTCTCCAACAAGTTCTATAGCTAAAAGATGGAGGAGAATTGCTCAACTAGTGAGCATGTGCTCAGATTGTCTGGGTACTACAATCACTTGAATCAAGTGGGAGTTAATCTTCTATATAAGATGGTGATTGACAGAGTTCTCTAGTCACCATCACCAAGTTAGTAGAACTTCGTGATGAACTATAGTATGCAAAAGATGACGAGAACGATTCCCGAGCTCTTCACGATGTTGAAATCAACGAAGGTAGAAATCAAGAAAGAGCATCAAGTGTTGATGATTGACAAGACCACTAGTTTCAAGAAAAGGGCAAAGGGAAAGAAAGGGAACTTCAAGTAGAATGACAAGCAAGTTGTCACTCCCGCGAAGAAGCCCAAAGCTGGACCAAAGCCTGAAACTGAGTGCTTACACTGCAAAGGAAATGGTCACTGGAAACGGAAATGCCCTGAATATTTGGTGGATAAGAAGGATGGCAAAGTGAACAAGGGTATATTTGATATACAGGTTATTGATGTGTGCCTTACTAGTGTTTATAGTAGCCCCTGAGTATTTGATACTTGTTCGGTTGCTAAGATTAGTAACTCGAAACAAGAGTTACATAATAAACAGAGACTAGTTGGGGAAGTGATGATGAGTGTTGGAAGTAGTTCAAGATTGATATGATCATCATCACACACTCCCTATACTTTCGGGATTAGTGTTAAACCTAAATAAATGTTATTTGGCATTTGCGTTGAGCATGAATATGATTTGATCATGTTTATTGCAATACGGTTATTCATTTAAAGTCAGAGAATAACTGTTGTTCTATTTACATGAATAAAACCTTCAATGGTCATACACCCAATGAAAATAGTTTGTTGGATCTTGATCGTAGTGATACACATAATCATAATATTGATGCCAAAAGATGCAAAGTTAATAATGATAGTGCAACTTATTTGTGGCACTGCCATTTGGGTCATATCGGTGTAAAGCGCATGAAGAAACTCCATAAAGATGGATTTTTGGAATAACTTGGTTATGAATCATTTGATGCTTGTGAACCGTGCCTTTTGGGCAAGATGACTAAAACTCTGTTCTCCAGAATAATGGAACGAGCTACTGTCTTGTTGGAAATAATACATACTGATGTATGCAGACCAATGAGTATTAAGGCTCGTGGCGGATATCGTTATTTTTTGACCTTCATAGATGATTTGAGCAGATATGGGTATATCTACTTGATGAAACATAAGTCTGAAATAGTTGAAAGGTTCAAAGAATTTCAGAGTGAAGTGGAAAATCATCATAACAAGAAAATAAAGTTTCTGCGATCTGATCGTGGAGATGAATATTTGAGTTACGAGTTTGGCCTTCAGTTAAAATAATGTGCAATAGTTTCGCAAACTCATGCCACCTGGAACACACAGTGTAACAATGTGTCCGAACGTCATAAACCGCACTTTATTTGATATGGTGCAATCAATGATGTCTCCTACCGATTTACCAATATTGTTTTGGGGTTATGCATTAGAGACAGTTGCATTCACTTTAAATAGGGCACCATCAAAATCCGTTGAGACGACGCTTTATGAACCATGGTTTGGCAAGAAACCAAAGTTGTCGTTTCTTAAAGTTTGGGGCTGCGATGCTTATGTGAAAAAGTTTCAAACTGATAAGCTTGAACCCAAATCGGAGAAGTGCGTCTTCATAGAATACCCAAAGGAAACTGTTGGGTACACCTTCTATCACAGATCCGAAGGCAAGATATTCGTTGCTAAGATGGATCCTTTCTAGGGAAGGAGTTTCTCTCGAAAGAAGTGAGTGGGAGGAAAGTAGAACTTGATAGGGTAATTGTACCTTCTCCCGAATTGGAAAGTAGTTCATCATAGAAACCAGTTCCAGTGATGCCTACACCGATTAGTGAGGAAGCTAATGATGATGATCATGAAACTTCAGATCAAGTTACTACAGAACCTCGTAGGTCTTCCAGAGTACGGTCCGCACCAGAATGGTACGGTAATCCTTCTGAAAGTCATGTTACTAGACCATGATAAACCTACAAGCTATGAGGAAGCGATGATGAGCCCAGATTCCACGAAATGACTGGACGCCATGAAATCTGAGATAGGATCCATGTATGAGAACAATGTGTGAACTTTGGTGGACTTGCCCGATGATCGGCAAGCCATAGAAAATACGTTGATAGTAGTGTTACTATCTACAAAGCTCAACTTGTCGCAAAAGGTTTTCGACAAGTTCAAGGTGTTGACTACAATGAGATTTTCTCAACTGTAGCGATGGTTAAGTCTGTCCGAATCATGTTAGCAATTGCCACATTCTATGAAATCTGGCAAATGGATGTCAAAACTGCATTCCTTAATGGTTTTCTTAAAGAAGAGTTGTATATGATGCAACCAGAAGGTTTTGTCAATCCTAAAGGTGCTAACAAAATGTGCAAGCTCCAGCGATCCATCTATGGACTGGTGCAAGCATCTCGGAGTTGGAATATACGCTTTGATAAGTTGATCAAAGCATATAGTTTTATACAGACTTGCAGTGAAGCCTGCATTTACAATAAAGTGAGTGGGAGCACTACAGCCTTTCTGATAAGTATATGTGAGTGACATATTGTTGATTAGAAATGATGTAGAATTTTTCTGGAAAGCATAAAGAAGTGTTTGAAAGGAGTTCTTTAAAAGAAAGACCTCAGTAAAGCTACTTACATATTGAGCATCAAGATCTATTGAGATAGATCAAGACGCTTGATAAGATTTTCAATGAGTACATACCTTGACAAGATTTTGAAGTAGTTCAAAATGGAACAGTCAAAGAAAGAGTTCTTGCCTATGTTGCAAAGGTATGAAATTGAGTAAGACTCAAATCTCGACCACGGCAGAAAATAGAAAGAGAATGAAAGTCATTCCCTATGCATCAGTCATAGGTTCTATAAAAGTATGCCATGCTATGGACCAGACCTATTGTATACTCTGCCCTGGTTTGGCAAGGGAGTACAATAGTGATCTAGGAGTAGATCACTCGACATTGGTCAAAAATTATCCTTAGTGGAATAAGGATATGTTTCCTGATTATGGAGGTGACAAAAGGTTCGTCGTAAAGGGTTACGTCGATACAAGTTTTGGCACTGATCCAGATGACTCTAAGTCTTAATCTGGATACATATTGAACGTGGCAGCAATTAGCTAGAGTAGCTCCATGCAGAGCATTGTAGACATAGAATATTTGCAAAATACATACGGCTCTGAATGTGACAGACCCGTTGACTAAACTTCTCTCACAAGCAAAAACATGATCATACCTTAGTACTCTTTGGGTGGTAATCACATAGAGATGTGAACTAGATTATTGACTCTAGTAAACCCTTTGAGTGTTGATCACATGACGATGTGAACTATGGGTATTAATCATATACAGATATGAATATTGGTGTTAAATCACATGATGATGTGAACTAGATTATTGAATCTAGTGCAAGTGGGACACTGAAGGAAATATGCCCTAGAGGCAATAATAAAGTTATTATTTATTTCCTTATTTCGTGATAAATGTTTATTATTCATGATAGAATTGTATTAACCGGAAACTTGATACATGTGTGAATACATAGACAAACATAGTGTCACTAGTATGCCTCTACTTGACTAGCTCGTGAATCAAAGATAGTAGACATGAGTTGTCATTTGATTAACGGGATCACATCATTAGGAGAATGATGTGATTGATATGACCCATTCCGTTAGCTTAGCACTTGATCGTTTAGTATGCTGCTATTGCTTTCTTCATGACTTATACATGTTCCTACAACTATGAGATTATGCAACTCCTGTTTACCGAAGGAACACTTTGTGTGCTACCAAACATCACAACATAATTGGGTGATTATAAAGGAGCTCTACAGGTGTCTCCAAAGGTACATGTTGAGTTGGCGTATTTCAAGATTAGGTTTTGTCACTCCGATTGTCGGAGAGGTATCTCTAGGCCCTCTCGGTAATGCACATCACTATAAGCCTTGCAAGCAATGTAGCTAATGAGTTAGTTACGGAATGATGCATTACATAATGAGTAAAGAGACTTGCCGGTGATGAGATTGAACTAGGTATTGGGATACCGACGATCAAATCTCGGGCAAGTAACATACCGTTGACAAAGGGAACAACGTATGTTGTTATGCGGTTTGACCGATAAAGATCTTCGTAGAATATGTAGGAGCCAATATGAGCATACAGGTTCCGCTACTGGTTATTGACCAGAAACGTGTCTCGGTCATGTCTACATAGTTCTTGAACCCGTAGGGTCCGCACGCTTAAAGTTTTGATGACAGTTATATTATGAGTTTATGAGTTTTGATGTACCGAAGGTTGTTGGGAGTCCCGGATGTGATCACAGACATGACGAGGAGTCTCGAAATGGTCGATACATGAAGATTGATATATTGGAAGCCTATATTTGGATATCGGAAATGTTTCGGGTGAAATCGGGATTTTACCGGAGTACCGGGGGGTTACCGGAACCCCTCGGGGGCTTAATGGGCCATAGTGGGCCTTAGTGGAGAAGAGGAGAGGCGGCCAGGGCTGGGCCGCGCGCCCCTCCCCCTAGTCCGAATAGGACAAGGAGAGGGGGTGGCGCCCCCCTTTCCTTCCTCTTTCTCCTTCCTCTTTCCCCCCTTCTCCAAGTCCAACAAGGAAAGGAGGGAGTCCTACTCCCACCGGGAGTAGGACTCCCCATGGCGTGCCCCCTCCTTGGCCGGCCACCCCTCCCCCCTTGCTCCTTTATATACGGGGGCAGGGGGCACCTCTATACACAATAATTGATCTCTTGATCTCTTAACTGTGTGCGGTGCCCCCCTCCACCATAGTCCTCCTCGATACTATTGTAGCGGTGCTTAGGCGAAGCCCTGCGACAGTAGAACATCAAGATCGTCACCACACCGTCGTGCTGACGGAACTCTTCCTCGACACTCGGCTGGATCGGAGTTCGAGCGACATCATCGAGCTGAACGTGTGCTAGAACTCGGAGGTGCCGTAGTTTCGGTGCTTGATCGGTCGGGCCGTGAAGACGTACGACTACATCAACCGCATTGTTCTAACGCTTCCGCTTTCGGTCTACGAGGGTACGTGGACAACACTCTCCCCTCTTGTTGCTATGCATCACCATGATCTTCCGTGTGCGTATGATTTTTTTTTGAAATTACTACGTTCCCCAATAGTTTAGAGTTAATACAATTATAGCCTGAACAATAGACAATTATCATGAACAAGGTAATATAATATTAACCATTTTATTATTGCCTCTAGGGCATATTTCCAACAATATTTTTATTGCATGTGATGTTTATGTTTACGCATCTTATTTTGCTTAGTATGACGGTAGCATTATAAGATGATCCCTTAACTAAATTTCAAGGTATAAGTGTTCTCCCTGAGTATGCACCGTTGTGATAGTTCTTCGTGCTGAGACACCACGTGATGATCGGGTGTGATAGGCTCTACATTCACATACAACGGGTGCAAGACAGTTTTGCACATGCGGAATACTCGGGTTAAACTTGATGAGCCTAGCATGTATGGACATGGCCTTGGAACATTGGAGACCGAAAGGTCGAATGTGAATCATATATTAGATATGATCGACACAGAGATGTTCACCATTGTTGACTACTCCATCACACATGATGATCGGACATGGTTTAATTGATTTGGATCACATATCATTTAGATGACCTGAGGGTTGTCAATCTAAGTGGGAGTTCTTAAGTATTTTGATTATTTGAACATAATTTATCATGAACTTAGTCCTGATAGTATTTGCAAATTATGTTGCAGATCAATATCTCACATTGTAGCTCCCCTATGTTTTTGATATGTTCCTAGAGAAAACTTAGTTGAAAGATGATAGTAGAAATGATGCGGACTGGGTCCATGATCTGAGGATTATCCTCATTGCTGCACAGAAGAATTATGTCATTAATGCACCGCTAGGTGACAGACCTATTGCAGGAGCAGATGCAGACGTTATGAATTTTTGGCAAGCTCGATATGATGACTACTTGATATTTTAGTGCGCCATGCTGGACTCGGGGCTTCAAAGACATTTTTGAACGCCACGGAGCATATGAGATTTTCCCAGACTCATGCCTGTGTCGAGAGGTATGAGACCTCTGACAAGTAATTTCCCTACAATATGGAGGAGAATAGCTCAACCAGTGAGCATGTGCTTAGAATGTCTGGGTATTACAATCACTTGAATCAAGTGGGAGTTAATCTTCCAGATAAGATAGTGATTGACAGAGTTCTCTAGTCACTATCACCAAGCTACTAGAACTTTGTGATGAACTATAATATGCAAGGAATGACGAAAATGATTCCCGAGCTCTTCGCAATGCTGAAATCAGCGAAGGTAGAAATCTAGAAAGAGCATCAAGTGTTGATGATTAACAAGACCACTAGTTTCAAGAAAAAGGGCAAGGAAAAGAAAGGGAACTTCAAGATGAATGGCAAGAAAGTTGCCACTCCCGTGAAGAAGCCCAAAGATGGACCCAAGCCTGAAACCAAGTGCTTCTACTTCAAAGGAAATGGTCACTGGAAGTGGAACTGCCCCAAATACTTGGCGGATAAGAAGGATGGAAAAGTGAACAAAGGTATATTTGATATACATGTTATTAATGTGTATTTTACTAGTGTTTGTAGTAACTCCTAGGTATTTGATACCGGTTCAGTTTCTAAGATTAGTAACTCGAAAAAGGAGTTGCAGAGACTAGTTAAAAGCAAGGTGACGATGTGTGTTGGAAGCGGTTCCAAGATTGATATGATCATCATCGCACACTCCCTATACTTTCGAGATTAGTGTTGAACCTAAATAAATGTTATTTGGTGTTTGCGTTGAGCATGAACAAGATAGAATCATGTTTATTGCAATACAATTATTCATTTAAGACAGAGAATAATTGTTATTCTATTTACATGAATAAAACCTTCTATGGTCATACACCCAATGTTAATGGTTTACTGAATCTCGATCGTAGTGATACCTATAGTCATAATATTGATGCCAAAAGATGCAAAGTTGATAATGATAGTGCAACATACTTGTGGCACTGCCGTTTAGGTCATATTGGTGTAAAATGCATGAAGAAACTCCATGCTGATGGGCTTTTGGAGTTACTTGATTATGAATCATTTGATACTTGCGAACCATGCCTCATGGGCAAGATGACTAAAACTCCGTTTCCGGAACAATGGACCGAGCCAATGACTTATTGGAAATAATACATACGGATGTATGCGGTCCGATGAGTGTTGAGGCACGCAGCGAGTATCGTTATTTTCTGACCTTCACAGATGATTTGAGAAAATTTGGGTATATCTACTTAATGAAACACAATTCTGAAACATTTGAAAAGTTCAAAGAATTTCAGAGAGAAGTGGAGAATCATCATAACAAGAAAATAAAGTTTCTACGATCTGATCGCGGAGACGAATATTTGAGTTACAATTTTGGCCTTCATTTAAAACAATATGGAATAGTTTCAAAAGTCACGCCACCTGGAACACCACAGCATAATGGTGTGTCCGAACATCGTAACCATACTTTATTAGATATTGTGTGATCTATGATGTCTCTTACCGATTTACCACTATCATTTTGGGGTTATGCATTAGAGACAACAGAATTCACGTTAAATAGGGCACCATCTAAATCCGTTGAGACGGCACCGTATGAAATGTGGTTTGGCAAGAAACCTAAGCTGTCGTTTCATAAAATTTGGGGTTGCTACACTTATGTCAAAAGGCTTTAGCCGGATAAGCTCGAACCCAAATCGGAGAAGTGCGTATTCATAGGATACCCTAAGGAAACAATTGGGTACACCTTCTACCACAGATCCGAAGGCAAGATTTTGTTGCTAAGAACATGTCCTTTCTAGAGAAGGAGTTCCTCTCAAAAGAAGTGAGTGGGAGGAAAGTAGAACTTGATGAGGTAATTGTACCTTCTCTCAATTTGGAAAGTAGCTCATCCGAGAAATCCATTCCCGCAATGCCAACACCAACTAGAGAGGAAGCTAATGATGATGATCATGAAACTTTAGATCAAGTTACTACCAAACCTCATAGGTCAACCAGAACACGATCAACACCAGAGTGGTACGGTAATCCTGTTCTGGAAGTTATGTTACTAGACCATGACGAACCTATGAACTATGAAGAAGCTATGATGAGCCCAGATTCCGATAAATGGCTTGAGGCCATGAAATTTGAGATAGGATTCATGTATGAGAACAAAGCGTGGACTTTGGTGGATTTGCCCGATGATCGGCGACCCATAGAGAATAAATGGATCTTCAAGAAGAATACTGACGCTGATAGTAATGTCAATATGTACAAAGCTCGACTTGTCGCAAAAGGTTTTCGACAAAGTTCAAGGAGTTGACTACAATGAGACTTTCTCACCCGTAGCGATGCTTAAGTCTGTCTGAATCGTGTTAGCAATTGCCACATTTTATGATTATAAAATATGGCAAATGGATATCAAAAAACGGCATTCCTTAATGGATATCAAAGAAGAGTTGTATATGATCCAACCAGAAGGTTTCATCAATCCTAAAGGTGCTAACAAAGTGTGCGAGCTCCAGCGATCCATCTATGTACTGGTGCAAGCATGTAAGAGTTGGAATATACTCTTTGATAAGGTGCTCAAAGCATATGGTTTTATACAGACTTATGGTGAAGGCTGTTTTTACAAGAAATTGAGTGGGAGCTCTGTAGCATTTTAGATATTATATGTGGATGACATATTGTTGATTGGAAATGATATAGAATTTCTAGATAGCATAAAAGGATATTCGAATAAGAAACTTTCAATGAAAGACCTCGGTGAAGCTACTTACATATTGGGCATCAAGATTTGTAGGGATAGATCGAGACACTTAATAGGACTTTCACAAAGCACATACATTGGCAAAGTTTTGAAGATATTCAAAATGAACCAGTCAAAGAAAAGGTTCTTGTCTGTATTGCAAGGTGTGAAGTTGAGTAAGACTCAAAGCCCGACCACGGCAGAACATAGAGAGAGAATGAAATTCATTCCCTATGCCTCAGTCATAGGTTCTATAAAGTATGTCATGCTATGTACCAAACCTTTTGTGTGCCTTACCAATGAGTTTGGCAAGGGGGTACAATAGTGATCCAGGAGTAAATCACTAGACAATAGTCAAAATTATCCTTAGAGGACTAAGGAAATGTTTCTCGGTTATGGAGGTGATAAAGGGTTCGTCATAAAGGGATACGATGATGCAAGCTTTAAACACTAATCTAGATGAGTCTGAGTCTCAGTCTAGATACATATGGAAAGTGGGAGCAATTAGCTAGAGTAGCATCATGCAGAGCATTGTAGACATAGAAATTTTCAAAATACATACGGATCTGAATGTGACAGACTCATTGACTAAACCTCTCTCACAAGCAAAACATGATCACACCTTAGTACTCTTTGGGTATTAATCACATGGCGATGTGAACTAGATTATTGACTCTAGTAAACCCTTTGAGTGTTGATCACATGGTGATGTGAACTATGGGTGTTAATCACATGATGATGTGAACTATTGGTGTTAAATCACATGGCAATGTGAACTAGATTATTGACTCTAGTGCAAGTGGGATACTGAAGGAAATACGCCCTAGAGACAATAATAAAGTTGTGATTTCATATTTCCTTATTTCATGATAAATTCTTATTATTCATGCTAGAATTGTATTAACCAGAAACTTGATACATGTGTGGATACATAGACAAAACACCGTGTCCCTAGTAAGCCTCTACTGGACTAGCTCATTAATCAAAGATGGTTATGTTTCCTAACCATAGACATGTGTTGTCATTTGATGAACGGGGTCACATCATTAGGAGAATGATGTGATGGACAAGACCCATCCGTTGGCATATCATATTGATCGTTCAGTTTTATTGCTATTGCTTTCTTCATGTCAAATACATATTTCTTCGACTATGAGATTATGCAACTCCCGGATACCGGAGGAATGCCTTGTGTTCTATCAAATGTCACAACATAACTCGGTGAATATAAAGATGCTCTATAGGTATCTCCGAAGGTGTTTGTTGGGTTGGCATAGATCGAGATTAGGATTTGTCACTCCGAGTATCGGAAAGGTATCTCTGGGCCCTCTCGGTAATACACATCATAAGAAGCCTTGCAAGCAAACTGACTAATGAGTTAGTTGTAGGATCATGTATTATGAGCGACTAAAGTGACTTGATGGTAATGATATTGAACTAGGTATGAAGATACCGACGATCGAATCTCGGGCAAGTAACATACCGATGGACAAAGGGAATAACATATGTTGTCATAACGGTTCGACCGATAAAGATCTTCATAGAATATGTGGCAACCAATATGAGCATCTAGGTTCCGCTATTGGTTATTGACCGGAGAGGTTTCTCGGTCATGTCTACATAGTTCTTGAACTCGTAGGGTCTACACACTTAACGTTCGATGACGATATTGTATTTTATGAGTTTTGTGATTTGGTGACCGAATGTTGTTCAGAGTCCTGGATGAGATCACGGACATGATGAGGAGTCTCTAGATGGTCGATAGGTAAAGACTGATATAGAGGACGATGGTATTCAGACACCGGAAGTGTTTCGGGAAGCACCGGGTACTTATCGGGTCACCAGAAGGGGTTCCGGGCACCCCCGGCAAAAGATATGGGCCTATTGGGCCAAGAGGGAAAACGCACCAGCCCCATAGGGGCTGGTGCGCCCCCCCCCCCATATGGGATGGCCAAATTGGAGAAGGAAAAGGGGAATAGGATTACCCCTTCCCCCTCTTCCCTTCCTACTCCTAATAGGAATAGGAGAGGGGAGTTGGCCGAATTGGGAGAGGACCCCAAGTAGGATTCCTCCTACTTGGGGTGCCCCTTAGCTACCTCTCCTCCCCTCCAACCTATATATATGTGGGGAAGGGGGCGCCTACAACATAGAACAACAACTATTAGCCGTGTGCGGCACCCCCCTCCAGAGTTTACACCCCCGCTCATATTGTCGCGGTGCTTAGGCGAAGGCCTGCGCAGATTACTTCACCATCACCGTCACCACGCCGTCGTGCTGACGAAACTCATCTACTTACTCGACACCTTGCTGGATCAAGAGGGTAGGGGACATCATCGTGCTGAACGTGTGGGAACTCGGAGGTGTCGTACGTTCGGTACTTGATCGGTCGGATCTAGACGAAGTTTGACTACATCAACAGTGTTGTCAAATGCTTCCGCTTTCAGTCTACGATGGTACATAGACATACTCTCCCCCTTTCATTGCAATGCATCTCCTAGATAGATCTTGCGTGAGCATAGGATTTTTTATGAAACTGCATGCTACGTTACCCAGCAGTATTGAGAACCAAAGAGAGAGAAGAAGTCATCTAGCTACTAGCTATGGACCCGTAGATCTGTGGTGGACTACTCATGCTTCATCGGAAGGGCAATAGAGTTGATGCAGATGCCCTCCATGATCGAATCCCCCTTTGGCAGGGTGCCAGAAAAGGTCCCTTGATGTGATCTCACAGGAACAGAAAGGTTGTGGCGTTGGAAAAGTGTTTTCGTGGATGCTTCTGGAGGTTTCAGAATATTTGCAAATATATAGGAGGAATTACTAGGTTAGGGGGTCACCGAGGGGCCCACAAGGTAGGGGGGCGCGCCCTACCCCCCTGGGCGCGCCCTCCACCCTTGTCACCGCCCCGTGGCTCTTCTGACTTGAACTCCAAGTCTCCTAGATGTCTTCTGGTCCAAGAAAAATCATCGTGAAGTTTTATTCCGTTTGGACTCCATTTATTATTCCTTTTCAGCGAATCTCAAAACCAAGGAATAAACGGAAACTCGCACTCGGCTCTAGGTTAATAGGTTAGTCCCAAAAATTAACATAAAATAACATATTAATGCATATAAAACATCCAAAACGGATAATATAATAGCATGGAACAATCAAAAATTGTACATACATTGGAGACGTATCACGAGGTGCGACTAAAAACCAGCTGTGGCCAGCTGTACTCTCCTCCGATTGCTGCAGGCGGACATTTTGGTAGTATTTGGTGCCGGGGTGCGGCTACAAAACTTCAGTGAACAGATGCTAATCAACGCTCAAAGCCCTCAAAGGATGTGCTTACCGACATCGTACGTTCATAATAGATAGTACCAACTTAAAGTACTACTGGTGATTTGCTCTAAGACTAGTACGTATGTAGTACTGGTAGATGCTCGTAATTAATTCTACAAACTTACGGGCGACACACACACACTAACTACTTCTCACATGCTGCAATCGGGGCATGCTGGCCAGACGCTAGCATTCTCCTTCCTAGCGCGGTAGGCGGCAACCCACCATGCTTTGATCTCCGCCAAGCTCTCCTCAGCATGGCGTGCGGCCTCTTCTTTCATGCGACGGCATGACTCTCTTTTCTTGACTGCTTTCTGCCCTTTCTGGTCCTTCTGTGCGGCTTTGGCTACCTCTAGATCCACCCCCATTCGGCCATGGCAGCCTCAAAGTCCGCCCACGTAACTGTGTGGCCGCCGGCGGCTATGAACTCGGCGCGGCGAGATGCCATCGCTTCCTTACCATGTGTGCGGTTGCGGGCAGTGAGGAATGCGGCGCGGCGGGATGCCATCGCTTCCTTACGAGTTACTGTGCACCGCGGTGCCATGAATGACACTTGGAGAGAGCTCTGGGACGGAGTGGCCGGGCAGCCATACAGTGCGGTTGTTTTTAAGAGCTCAACGAAAAGCGGCGAAGGAAATTTGGCTTCCCTTACAATTTTGCTCATTCATTATCGCACACAGTTCATCTCCGCCGCCTCTAGAAACAGTGTGCACCGAGCCTATTGTGTGTTGCGTTATGATTGACCGGAACCCCAGCCACACGGATCGCGCGTGTGCACCGTAGGATGCGCCCGGAATGAACGGCAATCCACGTCCCTCACATCACACCCGTCCAGCTGTAGCTGGATTGGATTTATATGCTCTAAATGCCTAGAAAATGCACATAATCCCCTAAATATGGTAAATGGGCCTGAAAAAATGCCAAATTTTAACAAGATGATTTACAGGGTGTATGTTCCTCGTAGAAAAAACTCCAAGGCAAAGAAGGAAGAAAATTTGGATTCCCCTTCAATCTTGGTGATTTCCCTCTCGAAAGCATGGAACTTCCTCAGTGATGGTTTGATTTATGAAGGGCGTGCATGACAACATAAGCCAAACCTTCTCAAATTTTAACCAGGGCATGATGAGGCCATACCATGGCACCATGCCAGGGTCATGTTTTTCAAGCATTTATTTCATTTTTTTTTCTATAGTTGAAAACCCAATAAACAAATGTTTGTGGTGACTATTGCCACACATTTCATCAAAATATCTGTCATTCCTTGTAAAAGGCATGATAAATTACTAAATGGCACGATCATGGTTTTCGAGGCCGTTCTTGTGCACTCTTTCATGCACCGATTGTTTGAACTTGAATTATGTGCATTAATGCCTAGAAAATGTACATAATACCCTAAATATGGTAAATGAACCCGGAAAAGTGCCAAATTTGAACAGGTGATTTGTAGGGTGTATTTTCATCATAGAAAAAACTCATGGACAAAGGACAAAGGAATTTTGGATCCCCCTTCAATCTTGGTGATTCCCCCTTCAAAACCATGAAACTTCCTTGGTGATGGTTTGATTTATGAAAGGCGTGCATGACGACATAAGGCAAACATTCTCAAAAATTTTACCAAGGCACGGTGAGGCCATACTATGGCACCACGCCAGGCATCATGTTTTCCAAGCATGTATTTCATTTTTGTATAGTTGTTAACCCAGTAAACGACGCGTTTGTGGTTGACTATTGCCACACATTTCCTTGAAATATCTGCCCATTCCTTGTAAAAGGCATGAGAATTTACTAAATAGCACGAGCATGGTTTTCCAGGCCGTTCTTGTGCACCTTTTCATGCACCGATTGTTCGAATTTGAATTATGTGCATTAATGCCTAGAAAATGCACATAATCCCCTAAACATGGTAAATGAGCCCAAAAAAATGTCAAATTTGAACGCGTTCCATTGGAGGGGGTATGTTGATCGTTGGAAAACATTGAATGACAAACTAGGACGGAAATTTGGATTACCCTTCAATCTTGGTGATTTCCCTCTCGGAAGCATGGAACTTCCTCGGTGATGGTTCAATTTATGAAGGGCGTTCATGAAGACTTAAATCAAACCTTCTCAGCTTTTTACCAGGGCACGGTGAGGCCATACCATGGCACCATGCCAGGCCTCATGTTTTTCAAGCACGTATTTCATTTTTCTATAGTTGATAACCCAGTAAATGATGCGTTTGTGGTTGACTATTTCCAAGCAAAAAAAATCCCTTGAAATCTTTGCCCATTCCTTGTGAAAGTTATGAGAATTTACTAAATACCACGAGTATGGTTTTTCCAGACCGTTCTTGTGCACCTTTTCATGCACCGATTGTTTGAGTTTGAATTACGTGGATTAATGCCTAGAAAATGCACATAATCCCCTAAGTATGGTAAATGAGCCCGAAAAAATGCCAAATTTGAACACGTTGCATTCGAGGGGGTATGCTGATTGTAGAAAAAGCTGAATGACAAGCTTGGAAGGAAATTTGGATTCCCTGCCCCTTCAATCTTGCTGATTTCCCCCTCAAAACTATGAAAACTCCTCGGTGATGGTTCGATTTATGAATGGCATGGACGACGACATAAGCCAAACCTTCTCAAATTTGTACCAGGGCATGCTGAGGCCATACCATTGCACCATGCCTGTCGTCATGTTTTTCAAGCATGTATTTCATTTTTCTACAGTTGAAAAACCAATAAACGACGTGTTTGTGGTTGACTATTGCCACACATTCCCGTGAAATATCTGACCATTCCTTGTAAAAGGCATGAGAATTTACTTGTAACATCCCAAATTTTCCATTTGGAATGTTATACAAATAGATCATTATTGCATATCATATTTTAATGCATTCTGCCTTGATCCTAGAAATTCTACGCAACTCAAGGACCCACGGAGAGAGTTGGGGATTTCAATATTTTCGTATTTGAGTTTTCTCAAATTTTGGAAATAGGATCATTTGATTTTATTTATTTTATCTTCAATTATTCAATTATATAAATATGAGAGAGGGAATAAAATGACTTTCCCAAAAATAAAGAAATATTACGGATTTACTAAAAAAATAAATAATATTTTATTTTGGATTTTGTGGCTATTTTATTTGAATTTAGGAAAAATGCGTGATTTTCAAAATTGCATTTAGGACCCAAATAAATGTTCATCTAAACCGGCTTGATTTTAGAAGCCGAAGAAAACTTATTTCGGGATTTTTGGAGTCCGTTTAGTATTTCTTTCGTTTGTTTTTCTGCGCGATAATTATTTAAAAAAAATCGAACCGACTACGGGACGTAACCGGTCAGGACTCCGCCTGGCCGGGTCTTTATAAGCCGCCGCCCCGGGCCGACCCCACCAGCTCAAGCCGCCGCCGCCGCCAAACCCTAACCCTAGCCCACCGCCGCCGCCGCCCGCTGCCGCGTCGCGTGCCGCCGCCGCCCGCTGCTGCCGCCGCCGACCGCCGCCGCCTCGCTGGACCCCGCCACCGTCACCGCCGACCACCACGGCCCTCGCCGGAGCCGCCGCCGCCGACCCGCACCCCGAGGTTAACCTCGCCGCCGCCGGTTTTTCCTAGGAAACTGTTTGGTTTTCGCCGGTTTTCGTTTGGTTTTTTAGTTTTGTTTTTTATTATTAGATTGTTTTTTTCCGGTTTAGGTTAATTAGCGAGCGTTCACTCGTTCTTTCGTTTTAACGAACGCGTTCTTCGTTTAGATCCAGATAATGAACGTTCGTTCGTTAATCTGTTCGTCATTTTTCTTTGTCTCAGATTTATTCCACGATTTTTCTGATCGCGATTTCGGATCCAATTTTTGTTTTAGTATATCTTTTTGCTCGTTTATCGGAATCAGGCGATTCAAGCGCCTGGAGTTTCGTCTCGAAACCCTCTTTCCGAATAATCTACTCAAACAAGTTTTTACTTCTGTAAAATTTGACTTAGGTCCAGATTAGTAAACGAAGCTTGTTTCTTTCACCGTTTGAATTTTGTTTCTTCATTCGATTTGATTCTTTTTGCAAACCGGAGTTCTTAAGTTGAACTTTCTGGTTAGATCTTTTATTTGAGTTTTACCTGTGCATTAGATGAGTACTTATTGTATGCTTGTTTGTTTGTTTGCTTGCCATAGAGTACCCGGATTGCGCCGCTTGCTACTTTGAATCCCTAGGTTTCGCGGATCATCAGCAAGGCAAGTAACACTTTGATCATACCCCTTTATTAGCCAGTTTTTATGCATTAGATCAATCCTCAAACAATTGCATGATTAGGATCTGATTAACATGTGGGTTTTGGGGAAGTAGATGAGGTAGTACCTATTACCTGTTCTATTATCAACCCCATTACTTCTACGTTTGCTTATTATGCCATGCTATGCTAGTAGACGTGGATTGGGTGAGTGTATCCATGACAGATGTGAGATTGTTAATTAATGGTTTATTTAAGGTGGCAACTTTAATACACATCTGGGTGGATTGAGGTACCTGGGTATTCCAGGATTGCCTGTTTGTTTTTGGACCGCCACCCAGGCTCAAAGGGATCATAAGATTATTCATGCTAGAAACTTCCGTGTGCATCCACATGCTATTATGGGCTCTAGCATAGTTGATTAAGTCGTGCGAACTCTTCCAGTGGTAGACTAGCAGATGTACAAGAAAGTAGGTGTACAGGTCTACCCATCGTAAGGTGCTAGCGCTTCTGAAAGACTATGTCTCGGTCATCCGTTTCTCAAACACCATGTAGTGCGAGAAAACCAACGGAGGAGATCGAGTCGTGTGGGGAAAAGTGTGAAACCTCTGCAGAGTGTATAAACTAATCATGATTAGCCGTGTCCCTGGTAATGGACGTTTTGAGTATCTAGTACTTGGATTATCATGTGAATCTCATCATGTTACTTTAATTAATATTGTTGGGTTTGTTTAATGATGATGTTACTTAATTGGGATTGAGAATGCTGTCAACCATTCTCAATGTTTAACAACCACCATGATAGTTAAATAAAATTTATTCCTTTGTAGTAGGGAAAAATTGGCTTTATGCAAAACTGTAACAATAGAGCTTTCCACCAGCCATATATGCATGTAATATAGCTTTACTCTTTCATTATTCTCTATCACTACAGGATTCAACTACTTTGCCATCAGCCACGGCGGACGGCAAAGGCATGGATGGCGGACGACAAAGGTCTTTGCCATCCGCCGCGGACGGCAAAAGTGGACGACAATGTAAGGGACGGCAAAGAGCTACATTGCCGTCCGCTTCGGTCGGCTGACGGCAAAGGGTCCTTTGCCATCAGCTGCCGACGGCAAAGAATGCTGACGGCAATAATTGCGCTGTTACTCCGTTAGGTGGTTAACGACAAGCCTTTGCCGTCGGCCGCTGACGGTAAACATCAGAAGGCCTTTGCTGTCCGCCGCTGTAGGCAAAGTTACTTTCTCTTTGCCGTCAGCCACTGTTGGCAAACTGACCAGATAGGTCAGCCTCCCAGGAAGCGCATTTGCCTGCCACGTGGCCTCTTTGCCGTCTGCTGCTGATGGCAAAGAGCCATTTGTCGTCGGTGCAGACGGCAAAGAGCTTGCATAATGGCTTTTTTTCCCTGTTTTTTTTAATCCAACAATTTTCACAGCAAAAATATATGACATATATAGATATATTTCACAGGGCTATTTAACAGCACATAAGTTTCATCGTACATACATATATAGTTCCATCCACTCATACATAGCAAGTTGCACATACACATAAGTTGCAACCATTAGGAAGTTGCACATACATATTACAATGCAAAGTTTCATCAAGATAGCAAGTTCCATCGTAGCAAGCTAGAAGAATACTAGAAGAGAATGAAATAAAAAACAAGCACTCCATCATAGCAAGCTAGCTTCCGCGAAGTGAATGAAATCTGCAAAATGGCAAATAAGAAAGTTAGGAAAAGGTGACTAGAAGAAGAAGACTAGAAGAAGATGCACGCCATCGTTTGTGAGGTAAATTAGGTGAAATGGATCGTTTATGAGCTAACTTAGGTAAAATGCATCATTTTAGAGCTAATGTAGGTAAAATGGATCGTTTATGAGCTAACTAAGCTAATTATGCCGTTTTTTACATAAGTAAGGTAAGCACATGTCATTATTGAGCAAACCTAGTTAACTAAGCATATTATAACTAACTTAGGTCATTTTGGAGGAAACAAAGCTAAGTATAGATCGTTTTAGAGCTAACTTAGGTAAAATGGCTGGTTTTGGAGGTCAGTAAGCTTATTAAGTCATTTTGCAGGAAAAGAAGCTAACTCTAGGTCATTAAGGTAAGCACATTGGATGAAATAAAGCTAAGTCTAGGTCTTTATGCATTTGTTAAGCAAAAAACTTGAGAAACTTACCTTGATCATGGAGGTGTGGGAGCGGGCTGGCTCATGCTAGTAGCTGGAGAAGGATCGTGTGATGCTTGTGTGGAGTAACGCTGCACCATAGATCATTTCCAATGTTTCGTTAGCATGATGACACTCAAATGTTAAGACTAGCAAGTAACGTCCATTCAAATTAAACTCACCGTGGTCTCAGGAGCAATCTCTGGATCAATGGCTATGGAGCCACGAGACCTCCCGCCACTAGATATCATCACCTGCTCTGGATTGTAGGGGATCTGGCTCGGGTTAAACTCCTCCCCTTTCCTCGCCTTCCCCTTGACTTGCTTGTAAGAGGCAGTGTGGGCCATGGCATACAGGTCATACCCCTCTGGCACCTTATCCGTCTTATTGTAGCATGCCTGAAAGAGAGAAACAAAGTAAATTAGTAATTAAAGGGCTCAAGCTAGCATGATGAATGAATTGCATTAATAATGAAGCAAAGCACATTACCCAATGTAACACCCCAAAAATTTAACCAGGTTTTAGTTATTAAAATTCTGGCAGGAGTTTTAAAATTTTGCATTCTGGATTTTTCTATGGATTTCATAAACTCTTCTTTTATTGTTAAGGAGTTTTATCATTTTCCTAGTGGAGCTTTCCAAAGTATATTGGACTTCCATGCTCTCTGTATAGCATTTTCTTAATCAATAGAATTATTTATTAAATTACTTCACCCTGAACTTTATTCATTAAAATGAGTTGTTTTAAATTTTGGAGCTCTTTTTGAACTACAACCATTTGATATATTTGGCTAAAAATCCAACCAAAATGTGGAGATGTCATGTGATATCTCTAAATCACTTTTATGCCTTAATATATCTTTTTCATTTCATATTTTTAGTTCTACACCTGTTTTCCTTCTCTGGTCCAGTGGGCAGTTCTGCACTACAACCCTTTTAAATATTTGTTTCTAGCTTCCACCAAAATTTTGGGATGTCAGTAGGAGCATATGATTCCATTATATGCAAAAATCCAAGGTTGTTCTTTGAAATTTTTGAGTAAATCAACCTCATCTCCATTCTGGTCCAACATGATGGTTTGTACAGCAACCATATTATTTCTTGCTCTTTGGCCCTAGATTCTTTTCCCTACTTGTAGTCCTCCATGCTAAACCCCTAAATCCAGGAGCATGCACTCATCGGATCATTTCTGCTTCATGAAATAATGCCATTCACATCCTGTCCAGATTTGGAGTTCTGCAAAACTTGCACTAGCAAGTTTATGCTTTTCACCAACTAATCTCACCACCATCTTGTGCATCCAAAGAGACACTGATCTGGAAGGATTGATCACTCTAAGAAAAGCCTAGGTGCCTGTGGCATTTTGTCAAACACCTGGAGTGCATAGCCAGATTTGGCATGATTTCAAGTCTACATTGTGAACTTGGTCTCCTGACCAAACCACCATGTCCCTTGTTACCCTTACTAAACCTATACTAGCCCTAGTCCTTGCCAGCCTCAACCGCGACCTCTAGGCCACCCTGGCATTTCATCGAGCACGTCCCTGGCATGCTCTGGATGTGCCCAGAGCATGTGTATTGCACGAGCCGTGCGCCCGAGCTGCCGCGTCACGCCCCACACTCTCTCCAGCCCGTGACCGACCGCAGCCAGCACGCCGTGTCCCCTTGCACGCCACATGCTCCCCCTCACCACAACGCGCCAAGCAGACCCTCGCCGCGTCCCCGGCAAGCCAAGGACTAGCCGCCACGGCTGCCCGACACCCTGCTCAGGTCGGCGCCGCCAAAGCCACCCCGGCTCGCCACCTGCCCCTGGGAACAGCGCAAGCTTATCCCCTCGCTCGTCGGCTAGCTCCCGTCGTTGCCACGACGCCCTGACGCTACAGGGAGGCAGTTCGCCGTCGTCCTTATCGCCGACCACCTCGGAACCGACCTCCAACGCTATATAAAGGAGCCCCGAGCTCGTCTCCGCACACAGGCGACCCCAAGCCACCTCCCTAGGGCCCCCTTTAGCAGCCAGACGACCCGGGGAGGCCTCCTTCCTCATCTCCGGCAACCGCAGCCGCCGCCATTGCCCCAGCCCTTCCAGCGCCACCAGAGCCTCCCCCTCTCTGTTATCTTCACCAAGAGCTTCCTCTTCCTCCCGTGAACCATTTCCCCTGCTCGATTTTGATCAGGGCTCACCGCGGGAGAAAAATCACTTTACCACCGAAACTTTCCTCCGCCGCGGAGCTCGCCGTCGACAAATCCCTCCACCTCTGACAACCCTGCAACCACCGGAAGGTTCACCCCCGACCCGCGGATCCATCCCCGCCCTCACCTCCCCACAAGGACCCGCCGTTCGCCGGCGACGATCACCGGAATCCCGCCTCCGCTCGGGATAGAGGGAGAAGAAGGAAGACGGACTAGTCAAACCTGACTAGTGGGCCACCTAGGACCCACTGTCAGTGACTCACGCACCATCCATGCTGGATAAGTGGAGGCGTAAAGTCTCAAGTACGTTTTCTCTGTGCGAAAGCGTAACCCCGTTCGAAACGTTTTCTTTTCTGTTTTTATTTAAATAAAAGATTTTTGACCAAACTTTGACCAGCTGTAACTTTTTAAAAATAAGTCCAAATGAACTGATTCTTACCTCTCTCAAATAATGTCTAGTTTATTTTAAGATTTACTTGAAAAAATTTCAAAACAACTTTTTGTGCTGTTTTGATTTTGTGTGTTAATTCAAATATATTCTTTAATAGGATTTTTGAAGATTTCAAGATGTTTTGGAATGCACCCTGTTTTCCCATGACCTAAAGGCAAGCATTCTGAACCCCGACATAATATTATTGTGTGTTCGATGACACGTTTATAACATCACCTCACTTTGGAGGAACTTTTCATTTCATGTGATATGATCATATGCATGGGTGCATGTTATTGATTTCCACGCTGTTGGAAATGAACACAATTGTGATGATAATCATCCTCATGTGCCTTGCATGCATACTAGAGGGAATCCAGGAAAAACCTCTGCCTTGGGTAGGCATGAGTTTGTCATCGGTCTCCGTTGGGACGGTTATGTCCGGTATGGCATGGTAAGGTATAATGAGCGGTGACTCTGTTGGTTGAGTTATATTTCGTTATTCTAATCATGCAGGGAAATACTTAAACCTCCTGAGTCGACCGTAGATCGAGTCTTGTGCAAGTAACCCGCATACTTGCTTCATACTACCACTCGTCTCTACAACAAGTAGAGTACGGTTCAGTAATTTGTCAACCCCTTTCTAGCACACACCGTACAGAGGGGCCGGGATGAGGGTACCACGGCCATGGATTAAAGCCAGTTATCGGGTCAGGGGGCATGGGTGTTTCGGTTGTAGCCGAAGGGATAGCTTCCCCAGTTTGCGCGCGGTATAAATTTTGTGATCCCATGCTAATCGAGGTTGTAGCCTCCCCACTTAGAGTTTGGCTTAACGAGTGTCGTGGGTGATTCCAGACATCGGTAAGTTAAGCTGGTGTGTGCAAGTCAGGTGCATTTTCATTTAAAAGACCGTAGACGGAATTAGTCCCGATGGACTAAAGGAATCCGTTACTCGTGGGTAAAGAGTACATCCTCTGCAGAGATTAAACCTATTCGAATAGTCGTGTCCATGGTTAAGGACTACAGTCTGGGATGGGTCAAGTGTCGGTCTTAGTGTCGGTCTTCGGAGGTGAAACTGTTAAACCAGAACTGGAATTACTACTTGTGACTTGTGATAATTATGATTATTATTATTGTTGACTAACCCGTGATATTATTGTTATTATCGATTATCTCTGGGATGGTTCTACCTCCGGGATATTCACTATGATTGTTTCTTTTAAAGCCCTTTATGTGGTGTCGCTCAGACGCCCGACTGTGGCATTTCTTTTAAAGCCCTTTATGTGGTGTCGCTCAGACGCCCGACTGTGGCATTTCTTTTAAAGCCCTTTATGTGGTGTCGCTCAGGCGTCCGACTGTGGCATTTCTTTTAAAGCCCTTTATGTGGTGTCGCTCAGACGCCCGACTGTGGCATTTCTTTTAAAGCCCTTTATGTGGTGTCGCTCAGGCGCCCGACTGTGGCATTTCTTTTAAAGCCCTTTATGTGGTGGCGCTTAGACGCCCGACTGTGGCATTTCTTTTAAAGCCCTTTATGTGGTGTCGCTCCGACGCCCGACTGTGGCATTTCTTTTAAAGCCCTTTATGTGGTGTCGCTAAGACACCCGACTGTGGCATTGCTTGTTATTTATTTCACAAATTTTAATACTACTATGTTAATGCATTTTCATAAATAACCGCCTGCACGCATCAGAATTTATTTACCTTTTTTTTGACTGACGTCATGAGCATAAAATATTTTCAGCACACCATCGTTATGTTATACCTGTGTTCATAATGTTTGCGAGTACATTCAAAGTACTCACTGGCTTGTCCCTGGCTATTGTCTTGGCCAGATTTTCTTGCACGGAGAGGAGCGACGCGATGACAGCCCCAGAACCTAAGCAACGGAGATAGAAGCCTCGCGGAGATAGGAGTTAACCTGGTCAGCTGTTCCTGTTGGGAAATGGAGTCCCATAGACCCTGATGATCCTCAAACCGCTTCCGCCCTCAACCACTAGAAACCATTTGTTGTACTCACAGGCCAGAATGGTCTTGTACTACATATTTTGTATTTTGCTTGGAATTTCTGTATCAAGTTGGAGCCTCATCAGCTAACAGTAATCCTGGGGCTGATGAGCACGACGGTCTTTTTCTGGAAATTTATACCCGGAAAACCGATCGTGACAGACTTGGTATCAGAGCCAGGCTGACCATTGGCTAATCCTATCTTAGCCAGGTCAATAAACTTAGGCAAACCAACCCACCAGATCTTAACCAAAACCCCAGCCAAGCTTCTCATGCAAGATAGCCACACAGTGACCCCAACATTTTTGGCAGTCGGTGCCCAACATATCAACCTAGCCTGTCGATCATGCACCAGTGACCGATGGCAAAAATGTCTCATTCGCAAGCGTGCGAAGGAAGACTCCGTCCCCTTTTCTATAAAAAGGGCACGCTAGCCTCAACCCAGCACAGCACAGCCTCTACCCCAAACCGAGCCACAATGCCTGGCCCCATAGTGCACAACGAGACCACAGCAACCAACCTTGGAGGCTTTGTGACCATACTTGCAAACCTCACCCGTCGTGCCTATGCGTTAGAGGAGCCACCAGAGTATGTTGTGTACCAAGGACCCATGAGCGGTGAAGACCGCCAATTCTGGGCCACTGTGAACATCTACGGAAGGGGTCTGTCGCCAGAACGCCCCTACAGGTTCACCGGAAGGACAACTTCCTTCGAGCCACAAGCCATCCAGCTAGCCGCTCGAGAAGCTATAGTTCAACTACGGCAGTTGTCGCCCAGAGTTAACTATCGCTCGTTCTACTACTACCCCAGACGCAAAGGGTATGGTAGACCACCCCAAGTTGCCAACGGAGATCACGAGACGGATCCCGCATTGTTGCACCTAGTGCGCTATGTAAGTGCACTAGAGGCATTGTTCGACTAGGTCACCATTCATCTGATCGCAGCTCGAGGAGAGCTGGTTCGTCGGGACCCAGCAAGCAGGGAAGACGAGCCCGACGCCGACAACCCAGTCGTGCTGTTCGGACAACCAATCGAGACCCTGAGATCAGCTCCAGCCACCAACCGAGATGCTTTGATGACCCCAGAAGTGCTTCGTCGCCTTTTGGGAGCACACTCCAACGGGGTTGTGGCCAACAATCCCCGCAATGGTCATCATCGCTACCCCGACCCTGCGGTTCCTCCGCCATCTCTGACTAATCCTGGCAGTGAGACACGTGGAGAAGCCTCGACATCCACCAGGCACGCCCATTTAGACATAAACGAGGTAGACTAAGCTGTACGAGTAATACCGAGTCTCAGTGTATCCTCGCTTTGTAATCGTGCGACCGTGTATATAAACGCAGCCTGTTGTTGTGCCTCTGCTTTAATGGTAGCCTTGCGTATTTTTCTTTATCAGCGCATAGTTGCACATTTTTCGGGCACAACTACCAAAACCAACCCCGACGACACCTACAGTAACACGTCTCTTTATGAGATATGTGTATCTCTCTCACTGACCCCGACCTTTGGAGGTGATCTGGCAGTTTTATTACCTTTCACCACGGTAAATAAACCAGCACGGATGCTATATAAGAAGGCTACCTTGTGACCTTACCCAGCAACCCTCACCTCGTGCACCACTCTCACAACCATTTCTTGCCATGCCGAGCCCTAGTATTTATCGAAGAACCCCAGATGCAACCCCAAGTAGCTTTGTCAAAATATTGTGGGACTTTACCTGCAGTACCATGGGTTCTACCCAGCCACCCCAGTACGAGCTGTTCAAATCGAGAATCACCCCATCCACCTCGGAATATTGGGCAGCAGTACACATTCCTCCCGTAGACCCCAACCAAGATCCAACAGAGGTTTCCTTCGTAGGGAAATCTATGCCGACCCCACGCTTGGCCATAGAAGCTGCTGCGAACGAAGCAATTGCTCGTCTTCGATCTGTAGTACCTTATGCCCAAGAACGAGGATATTATTATGTTCCGAGCCGTGCAACACCCGGAGGAGTGACATCTTTTCCCGGTGGATGGATTGAGAGAGACCCAGTGCTAGCCAACCTTATCCAGTACATCATCGCTCAAGAGCATTTGAACCAGCGAGTGATGGATTATCTCTAGAGTCTCGCTGATTTGAATCCTTAGATTGCCATCGGCAGACCACTAAGGCCTGACCCGGAGAGACTCATACATCGACTGGTCAATCCACTTCCTCCTATAGAGGAGGAGTGTATTCCATTGCCAGAGACTTTTTCTCAAGACCCTGTCCAGTTACCTTTCTCATTTTAGATGTCACTGCTGTGTTTGTCATTTCAGCATTTATTATTACGTTGTATCTTATGCATGGTACCTCAAATTTGTGCGACGAGTCGAGTATTTAGTTTCTACTTATGTGAGTGGTTGTCTTCGTGAATAACCTATGTAACCGCGAAAATCCTGGAATGAGATTTCTTTTTCCAGAATTGCTACATCTTTTATCCTCTCACGGCATGGATTATTTATTCGCGCAGCACCATGGTAAAAAGACCCACAACCACTCGAACTCTTACACTGCTTGCAATACACGCAACCATGTTGCATCTCACCAACCACCCCTCTAAGTGCTCCACATGCCTCCAAGGGAGAGATTAGCGGATGATCATCCGGGCACTAATCACATCTGGCACACCTATAACAGTTAACACCTGGCATCACACCTAATCCCCGTGATCACCGCCACCACGGAGAGCCAGCACCCGAGCGGCAGCATCACGGCGATCATCAAGGATCATCGTGCACAGGAGCACGGAGAGCCCCAGCACTGCCGCCAGCCCTCCACACACCAGGATCACGTACCAGTCCGGCACCGTCTCCGCCATTAGAGCCTCGTCTCGAGCTTCGGTGAGCAGAAATGGAGGAGGAGGAGGAGGAGAGGCGAGGCCAGGTGCGAAGATGAAGAAGGAGCACCGCGGTCGTTTTATAGCTCAGGATCAGTGTACGGTGGGCGAAGTCCACCAGCGCCGCTCGACGCCCGATCGCCGGTGTTCGGAGGCGAATCCGCGAGCAGCGCTGACAGCGCACTGGCCCGCGAGGTGAGTGCACACTGCACTGGCAGCAAGCACGCCGCACACTACCGTAGTACGGCCTAGATGCCCTACGCGCTAGACGTCGCCGGTGGAGAAAGCCGGGAAAGCGCGCAGGAGAGAGGAAGAAGAGAGAGCCAGAGGAAGAAGGGGAGACTGACAATGGGCCCCGGTCCCACCTGTTAGCCAGAAAGACCACTGTGCTCTCGGGTACGACCAATGTATTGTTAAATTTAGAATTTATTCTAAATTCACGGTGTCCAGCGTAGAAATCGCTCGTTTTCATAAGCATGGATTTTTTCACACAGCGCCAGTACCACACTGTAGTTACTCACCACTTATTGCCCTCTCACTATAGCCTCTTTTTATCGCCTGTGTAAAATGATCTTTTGACCAAGTAAAAGTATTTTTGTTTTACAACTCTTAGCAAATCTCGAGGACGAGATTTTTTCTTAAGGGGGGTAGTAATTGTAACACCCCAAAAATTTAACCAGGTTTTAGTTATTAAAATTCTGCCAGGAGTTTTAAAATTTTGCATTCTGGATTTTTCTATGGATTTCAGAAACTCTTCTTTTATTGTTAAGGAGTTTTATCTTTTTCCTAGTGGAGCTTTCCAAAGTATATTGGACTTCCATGCTCTCTGTATAGCATTTTCTTAATCAGTAGGAGTATTTATTAAATTACTTCACCCTGAACTTTATTCATTAAAATGAGTTGTTTTAAATTTTGGAGCTCTTTTTGAACTACAACCATTTGATATATTTGGCTAAAAATCCAACCAAAATTTGGAGATGTCATGTGATATCTCTAAATCACTTTTATGCCTTAATATATATTTTTCATTTCATATTTTTAGTTCTACACCTGTTTTCCTTCTCTGGTCTAGTGGGCAGTTTTGCACTACAACCCTTTTAAATATTTGTTTCTAGCTTCCACCAAAATTTTGGGATGTCAGTAGGAGCATATGATTCCATTATATGCAAAAATCCAGGGTTGTTCTTTGAAATTTTTGAGTAAATCAACCTCATCTCCATTCTGGTCCAACATGATGGTTTGTACAGCAACCATATTCTTTCTTGCTCTTTGGCCCTAGATTCTTTTCCCTACTTGTAGTCCTCCATGCTAAACCCCTAAATCCAGGAGCATGCACTCATTGGATCATTTCTGCTTCATGAAATAATGCCATTCACATCCTGTACAGATTTGGAGTTCTGCAAAACTTGCACTAGCAAGTTTATGCTTTTCACCAACTAATCTCACCACCATCTTGTGCATCCAAAGAGACACTGATCTGGAAGGATTGGTCACTCCAAGAAAAGCCTAGGTGCCTGTGGCATTTTGTCAAACACCTGGAGTGCATAGCCAGATTTGGCATGATTTCAAGTCTACATTGTGAACTTGGTCTCCTAACCAAACCACCATGTCCCTTGTTACCCTTACTAAACCTATACTAGCCCTAGTCCTTGCCAGCCTCAACCGCGACCTCTAGGCCACCCTGGCATTTCATCGAGCACGTCCCTGGCATGCTCTGGATGTGCCCAGAGCGTGTCTATTGCACGAGCCGTGCGCCCGAGCCACCGCGTCACGCCCCGCACTCTCTCCAGCCCGTGACCGACCGCAGCCAGCACGTCGTGTCCCCTTGCGCGCCACATGCTCCCCCTCACCACAACGCGCCAAGCAGACCCTCGCCGCGTCCCCGGCAAGCCAAGGACTAGCCGCCACGGCCGCCCGACACCCTGCTCAGGTCGGCGCCGCCAAAGCCACCCCGGCTCGCCACGTGCCCCTGGGAATAGTGCAAGCTTATCCCCTCGCTCGTCGGCTAGCTCCCGTCGTCGCCACGACGCCCTGACGCTACAGGGAGGCGGTTCGCCGTCGTCCTTAGCACCGGCCGCCTCGGAACCGACCTCCAACGCTATATAAAGGAGCCCCGAGCTCGTCTCCGCACACAGGCGACCCCAAGCCACCTCCCTAGGGCCCCCTTTAGCAGCCAGACGACCCGGGGAGGCCTCCTTCCTCATCTCCGGCAACCGCAGCCGCCGCCATTGCCCCAGCCCTTCCAGTGCCACCAGAGCCTCCCCCTCTCCGTTCTCTTCACCAAGAGATTCCTCTTCCTCCCGTGAACCATTTCCCCTGCTCGATTTTGATCAGGGCTCGCCGCGGGAGAAAAATCACTTTACCACCGAAACTTTCCTCCGCCGCGGAGCTCGCCGTCGGCAAATCCCTCCACCTCTGACAACCCTGCAACCACCGGAAGGTTCACCCCCGACCCGCGGATCCATCCCCGCCCTCATCTCCCCACAAGGACCCGCCGTTCGCCGGCGACGGTCGCCGGAATCCCGCCTCCGCTCGGGACAGAGGGAGAAGAAGGAAGACGGACTAGTCAAACCTGACTAGTGGGCCACCTAGGACCCACTATCAGTGACTCACGCGCCATCCATGCTGGATAAGTGGAGGCGTAAAGTATCAAGTACGTTTTCTCTGTGCGAAAGCGTAACCCCGTTCGAAACGTTTTCTTTTCTGTTTTTATTTAAATAACAGATTTTTGACCAAACTTTGACCAGCTGTAACTTTTTAAAAGTAAGTCCAAATGAACTGATTCTTTTTCTTACCTCTCTCAAATAATGTCTAGTTTATTTTAAGATTTATTTGAAAAAAATTCAAAACAACTTTTTGTGCTGTTTTGATTTTGTGTGTTAATTCAAATATATTCTTTAATAGGATTTTTGAAGATTTCAAGATGTTTTGGAATGCACCCTGTTTTCCCATGACCTAAAGGCAAGCATTCTGAACCCAGGCATAATATTATTGTGTGTTCGATGACACGTTTATAACATCACCTCACTTTGGAGGAACTTGTCATTTCATGTGATATGATCATATGCATGGGTGCATGTTATTGATTTCCATGCTGTTGGAAATGAACACAATTGTGATGATAATCATCCTCATGTGCCTTGCATGCATACCGGAGGGAATCCGGGAAAAACCTCTGCCTTGGGTAGGCATGAGTTTGTCGTCGGTCTCCGTTGGGACGGTTATGTCCGGTATGGCATGGTAAGGTATAATGAGCGGTGACTCTGTTGGTTGAGTTATATTTCGTTATTCTAATCATGCAGGGAAATACTTAAACCTCCTGAGTCGACCATAGATCGAGTCTTGTGCCAGTAACCCCCATACTTGCTTCGTACTACCACTTGTCTCTACAACAAGTAGAGTACGGTTCAGTAATTTGTCAACCCCTTTCTAGCACACACCGTATGGAGGGGCCGGGATGAGGGTACCACGGCCTTGGATTAAAGCCAGTCATCCGGTCAGGGGGCATGGGTGTTTCGGTTGTAGCCGAAGGGATAGCTTCCCAAGTTTGCGCGCGGTATAAATTTTGTGATCCCATGCTAATCGAGGTTGTAGCCTCCCCACTTAGAGTTTTGCTTAACGAGTGTCGTGGGTGATTCCAGACATCGGTAAGTTAAGCTGGTGTGTGCAAGTCAGGTGTGTTTTCATTTAAAAGACCGTAGACGGAATTAGTCCCGATGGACTAAAGGAATCCGTTACTCGTGGGTAAAGAGTACATCCTCTGCAGAGATTAAACCTATTCGAATAGCCATGTCCATGGTTAAGGACTACAGTCTGGGATGGGTCAAGTGTCGGTCTTAGTGTCGGTCTTCGGAGGTGAAACTGTTAAACCAGAACTGGAATTACTACTTGTGGCTTGTGATAATTATGATTATTATTATTGTTGACTAACCCGTGATATTATTGTTATTATCGAGTATCTCTGGGATGGTTCTACCTTCGGGATATTCACTATGATTGTTTCTTTTAAAGCCCTTTATGTGGTGTCGCTCAGACGCCCGACTGTGGCATTTCTTTTGAAGCCCTTTATGTGGTGTCGCTCAGACGCCCGACTGTGGCATTTCTTTTAAAGCCCTTTATGTGGTGTCGCTCAGGCGCCCGACTGTGGCATTTCTTTTAAAGCCCTTTATGTGGTGTCGCTCAGACGCCCGACTGCGGCATTTCTTTTAAAGCCCTTTATGTGGTGTCGCTCAGGCGCCCGACTGTGGCATTTCTTTTAAAGCCCTTTATGTGGTGTCGCTCAGACGCCCGACTGTGGCATTTATTTTAAAGCCCTTTATGTGGTGTCGCTCCGACGCCCGACTGTGGCATTTCTTTTAAAGCCCTTTATGTGGTGTCGCTAAGACGCCCGACTGTGGCATTGCTTGTTATTTATTTCACAAATTTTAATACTACTATGTTAATGCATTTTCATAAATAACCGCCTCCACGCATCAGAATTTATTTACATTTTTTTGACTGACATCATGAGCATAAAATATTTTCAGCACACCATCGTTATGTTATACCTGTGTTCATAATGTTTGCGAGTACATTCAAAGTACTCACTGGCTTGTCCCTGGCTATTGTCTTGGCCAGATTTTCTTGCACGGAGAGGAGCGACGCGATGACAGCCCCAGAACCTAAGCAACGGAGATAGAAGCCTCGCGGAGATAGGAGTTAACCTGGTCAGCTGTTCCTGTTGGGAAATGGAGTCCCATAGACCCTGATGATCCTCAAACCGCTTCCGCCCTCAACCACTAGAAACCATTTGTTGTACTCACAGGCCAAAATGGTCTTGTAGTACATATTTTGTATTTTGCTTGGAATTTCTGTATCAAGTTGGAGCCTCATCAGCTAACAGTAATCCTGGGGCTGATGAGCACGACGGTCTTTTTCTGGAAATTTATACCCGGAAAACCGGTCGTGACACCCAATTCCGCCCGAACTGATATAAGTTGGAGCTACCTTGATGGTGTGGCACACCTTCAAGTTGGGCACGTTTGTCCTTGGCCTCAGTCGGCTCCCCTTCCATCTTTCAACACTTGCCTTGACAAAGAGTAAACGAAATTAGTACAACATAAAAAAATACCGACGTGAATAATAATATGTATATCACTTAAGTGTATCATCATCAAGTACAACATAAAAAAATTGAATACCTGACACTACTAATAATCTCGATCAGTATCATCAATAAATGCATAATCATCATCATCACTATAATCAATGACGGGCTCATAGGGTTCAGTGGCATCAACATGTGGAAGGCCACCTTTACGTAATCGGTCAAGCATTGAGAGGTCGTCCGCAGCAGTAACCTCTTCTTGTTCCGGCTCTTCTTGTTCCTCCTCTGGGGTGATGTGGGATTCACTGTCGCTGTCTACTTCAATGTTTTGGGGTGAAGTATACCGGTTCTTGAAACGCTTTTTGGAAAGACGTGTCTCTTGGAAGAATTCTCCTTCATATGTGTCTGGGTTAATGTGAGGTTCATTATCCTCTTCCTTTGGGGGAGATAGTCTAGCACGTGGCGGCACTTCATAAACGATATCCCAACCTTTCAGATTTGGATTAGTTTGGCCGGCACAGGGTAGATAGAATACTTGGGTCGCCTGTTGAGCCATAATATAGACATCAGGAACATCTAAATGGGTGCTTTTGTTGATTTCAACTAGCCCTATATGTTCATGAGTCCTTCTAGTCTCCTTCGGCTGAAACCAATAACATTTGAAGACTACAACATTCGGTGGGTTTTCACCATAGAATAGAAGTTCATAAATTGCTTCAACTCTCCCATAACACTCGGTACCTCCTTCGCCGATAGCAGATACACAACAATTTGTAGACTTTCGGTCGGCCATGGATAGCTCTTTGCCATAGGTACGAAAATGATACCCATTGATGTCGTATTTGTCAAATAAACGGACCTTATAGTCAAAACCATTAGCGACTTGTCTCAATTCGGCGTCCATAGACTCTGAGTTAGCCTACAAGTTTAATATGAAAGGATTGTTGCATTACACACAAATTAGAGAATGAAATGAAATTGTCTAATAGAATTTACCGTTTGTTTGAACCAAGAGATGAAACCGGGATAGCCGCCTCCTTGCTTTGCGAGAAGCTCATACTCTTCGACAGAATCCTTTTGGATCACCGCTCCATACGAGAATAGGGCGATGTATCGACTGTATGAAATATCCAGGAATAAGAGCAGTTCAAAGGAAATAGAAGTTGCGAAACAATGTACCA
This sequence comes from Triticum aestivum, assembly GCF_018294505.1. Lineage (NCBI taxonomy): Eukaryota > Viridiplantae > Streptophyta > Magnoliopsida > Poales > Poaceae > Triticum > Triticum aestivum. The sequence continues at coordinate 127,355,939 of NC_057807.1, read as the reverse complement.
AGAACTTACTCGATGTACGACCGCACTTCTATCAGGTTGTTGAAGATATACAACGAAATGGTCCACCATTCTTCGTTGTCCAAAGATACTGGATTTGAAACACTGGCTGGTGCGAGATTGCCTTTGAATAGGCTGAGATTGGATCCACCCTTTTTAGGCTCGTCAGCATTGTACCAAGGCTTTGGATTATGCAAATGACAATTTTTGGTTTCGTAGTGTGCTGTCACGAAGTTTGCCGCCTCCTCAGTGATGACTGCCTCAGCCATAGACGCTTCAATTCTACGTTTGTTTTTACATTTTTCTCGAAGCGTCTTCTGCATCCTCTTAGTTGGGTAGCACCAACGATTTTGCACGGGCCCCCCCAATCTTGCCTCGGTTGGGAGATGCAAAATCAAATGCTGCATTGGATTAAAGAAGCCCGGTGGAAAGATCTTCTCTAACTTGCAGATCAACTCTGGCGCCAACTCTTCCATTTCTTCTAGCACACTAGGCGATAGTTCTTTCGCACAAAGAACACGGAAGAAATAGCTGAGTTCTGCCAGTACTAGCCATTCATCCTCAGGGATGAAGCCACGCAACATCACCGGCATTACCCGCTCAATCCATATGTGCCAATCTTGACTCTTGAGACCAAATATCTTCGATTTATCAAGACTCGCTCCCCTCTTTAGATTCGCTGCATACCCATCGGGGAACATCAACTGCATTTTCACCCACAAGATAATTTCCCTCATAGCTAGCCTTCCAAGATTGAACCATGCCTTTGGCTTCGTCCAGTTCTGCTTTCCTTTCGGTTCTTTCATGTTTTGTAACGGCCTATCACATAGCGCCTCCAGATCGACTCTAGCCTTAGTATTATCCTTTGACTTCCCATCTATGCCGAACAATGTACCAAAAAGTGCCTCGGCGATATTCTTCTCAGTGTGCATCACGTCGATGTTGTGTGGGCAAAGGACGTCTCTGAAGTAAGGCAGATCCCATAAGCATGTTTTGTGAGTCCAGGCGTGCTCAGAATTATACCCCTTGAAGTACCCTGGACGCTCTGGATCTGGCTCGAGAGCATTTAACTGATCCAGGGTCTGTTGGCCTGTCAACGCAGGTGGTGCAGAGTTTTTTACAACTCTACCTTTGATGAAGTTTGTCGGTGTCAAAACCGGCGGATCTCGGGTAGGGGGTCCCGAACTGTGCGTCTAGGCGGATGGTAACAGGAGACAAGGGACACGATGTTTTTACCCAGGTTCGGGCCCTCTCGATGGAGGTAAAACCCTACTCTTGCTTGATTGATATTGATGATATGGGTAGTACAAGAGTGGATCTACCACGAGATCAAGGAGGCTAAACCCTAGAAGCTAGCCTATGGTATGATTGTTGTAATGGTTGTTCGTCCTACGGACGAAAACCCTCCGGTTTATATAGACACCGGAGAGGGCTAGGGTTACACAGAGTCGGTTACAATGGTAGGAGATCTACATATCAGTATTGCCAAGCTTGCCTTCCACGCCAAGGAAAGTCCCATCCGGAGACGGGACGAAGTCTTCAATCTTGTATCTTCATAGTCTTGGAGTCCGGCCGACGATGATAGTCCGGCTATCCGGACACCCCCTAGTCCAGGACTCCCTCAGTAGCCCCTGAACCAGGCTTCAATGACGACGAGTCCGGCGCGCATATTGTCTTCGGCATTGCAAGGCGGGTTCCTCCTCCGAATAATTCATAGAAGATTGTGAACACCAGGATAGTGTCCGGCTCTGCAAAATAAATTCCACATACCACCGTAGAGAGAATATTATGTACACAAGTTCAATCTGCTAACGTATTTTGTGGCGTGACGTCACACCACTACCAAGCCTTTACTTGAATCGTTTTTATTATACCACCTCAGCGCGTTTAGCGAAGCGGTTTCCTTGGCACGTCTTGTCGAAGCAGAGATCGTGTTCCCCTTATTCCGGGATTCCCATCAATACGGACGTGGGTAACCCAACCGCGCCATTGATTGCGGCGCTTGGGAGATAAGCGAGTTTTACCAGGCCGGGGGGACGCATAGTCTTCGTCCGTCCATATATAAGGGGATAAGGATCCACCTTTTTTACCTACGCCTTCTTCCTCCTTTGCTTATCCATCTCCGCGCACTCGAGCTCCAGCGCCCAAGTCCGCACATCTCGCCTCAACCTTCCCCAGCCATGTCCGGAGCGGGAGGCAAGTGGATGGCCTCCTCCGTCACGGAGGGGCACATCGAGAAGCTGCGCGGCGCCGGATACCTGTCCAGCGACATCGCGCACCGGCTGCCCGATGAGGGACAGCTCATCCCCACCCACAGGCCCCATGAGAGGGTCGTATTTCTTCCCCTCTTCCTCCGCGGACTGGGCTTCCCACTTCACCCCTTCGTCCGGGGGCTCATGTACTACTACGGCCTGGACTTCCACGATCTAGCGCCAAACTTCATCCTCAACATCTCGGCGTTTATCGTCGTGTGCGAGGCTTTCCTCTGCATCCAGCCCCACTTCGGCTTGTGGCTAAAGACCTTCAATGTCAAGCCGAAGGTGGTGAAGGGCGTCCAAGCGGAGTGCGGAGGTGCCATGGTGGGAAAAATGCCCAACGTCATTTGGCTCGAGGGTGCCTTTGTGGAGTCCATTAAAGGGTGGCAATCGGGGTGGTTCTACATCACCGAGCCGCGTGACCATAAATGGGCAGCGGCCCCCGAGTTCAGATCTGGTACCCCCATGCAGCTCACCTCCTAGAAATAGAAGGGCTTGCTATGGGGTAGTTCGGAGGAGCTGACCGGACTCCAGTCCTGTCTCCAGACCCTGGTGAACAAGAAGCTTAAGCTTGTCAACGTGATCGAGGTCATGCTCGTCCGCCGGATTCTCCCCTGCCAGCAACGGGCCTTTAATTTGTGGGAGTTTGATCCGGCACAGCACCGGACTTTGACCGGGCTCTTCGACACGACGTACGAAGCTGCCTGGAGGGTGATGTTCAAGGGCGGAGAAGCCCCCGCATCCGCAACTGAAGATCGCGGATTCAGCACGCAGCGCCCGGCCGGTGAGGTAAGCTATGTTATCCTTTATGGGACACTCATTTCTTTCATAGTTTGACTCTATGTGGGATCTAAAACTCCAATGCCTTTAACAGGACTGGCAGAAGACGTCCGGACAGGTTAACTGTCTAGCCCCTCTTCCCGAAGACCCAGCGGACACCTGTTTGACGGGGTTGCTGGTCCCGGCACTTTATGTGGTGCCGGAGAAGAAGGCCAAGAAGAAGGCCAGGGAACCCGAAGGAGTTCCCGGCGCCAGGTGGTATCGGACTCATCATCCGATGACTCCGAGGCGAACTCCTCTCCCGAGGAGGAGGAGAAAGAGGCCTCTTCCCCTGCGGGGGGAGAGAAGAAGAGGAAGGCCTCCCCAACGAGGGCGGCCGAAGGGTCCAAGAAAAGACGGACCCTTCCTCCGGACTGCTCCGCTAATGCCGACAACGGCGACGAGGGGTGGCCCTCAAGGGCCAAGCCCCTGGCAAGATCGTAAGTGTCCGAATTCCTGGATGATCTATAATTTCTCTTTTTTCCACGTGGTGTCCTTCTAATGCCGCATACAACCTGTAGTCCGGCCGAGGACGATCTTCCCGCTTCGTCGAGCGGGTCCTTGGCTCCGTCGGATATGGATTCCCTTCCGACCGCCTCCACCCCTCGTGACGCTGATGATGCGGAGGTGGGATCCCAGGAGGGGACCCACCAGGAGGGGGAGGCTCTGGAGGTGCCGCACGGCAACCTCCCAGACTTTGCACCGGACTCCGCATTGGAACCAGCAGTGGTTCCAGAGTCCGGCAGGCGGCCCCTTCGTAAGAAGGGCAAGACCATGAAACCGGTGGCCTCCGTCCAACCGGAGGCGCCGGATAACTTGTTGGAGGCGCTCAACGGCGCTTCCATCAAGGAAGAACACCGCACTATCATGAGTGCGGTGATTCAGAAGGTTCAGCTCGCCAAGAGCGGGCTGACCGAAGCCTGCAGCAGCCTTCTAACAGGCTTTGAGGTAAGAGTTTTAAAACATGTAATATAATACCGCATAGACAGTATCCCCTGATGCTCCGTTCGGTGTTCGGGAAGAAAAACCGGACTGAGGATCTTATAAAGATATACGCAGGAGTTCTAAAAAATATGTCAATATGGGATTGCAGGCTGCGCTGCTGAGCTCTGCCGCACTGACTGCGGAGGTCGATGCTTTGAAGCAGAACCTCGAGCGGTCCGAGAGCGAGCTCGGCCGTGCCAAGAAGCAGCTCGAGGACAAGGAAGGTGAGTAACACCGTATTAAATTTGTACCTTACAGAAAAGGATTTTGGTTGCAAGAGAAATAACAAGGATAACGTGGGTACTCCAGGGGCCACGAACGAGGTGGCGACCCTGAAGTAGGCCGTGTCCGCGGCCGAACATAATGCGGCCGTGGAACGAGCTGAGCGAGAGAAGCAGGAGGCGCGGGTGGCGGAGGTGCAGCAAGAGCTCCAGGCTCTCATGGAAAAGCATGAGAGTTTGGAGCGCGACTCGAAGACCCGAGAGTCCGAGCTTGCCTCGTCTCTTGAGAGTGCCAAAGCCGCTAAGGCCGAAGCCCATAAGGCCCTCCAGGAGATTGAGGCGGTGAAGAAAATAGCGGCGGGTAAGGCATTTTTCATGCAAAGCAAGCATGTGAATGTGAGTTACCTGATACTTAACCGAATTCGGAGCTCTCCAGGAGCGTTTGCAGATCTGCCTCGCAGCGTGTCCGATGCTGCCGCATTCTACCGAGCCGAGGAGGGGAGCTCGACGGAGAAGGTCTTCTGGTCTCAGTATGCTGAGGCCGGACATCCGGTGCCCCTTAGCGACCAGCTGAAGCAACTGGTCAAGCTCCACAAGGTAGCCGAACAAGCCATGAAGGGCCTGATAGTTCGGCTGTGGCCCAAGGAGGCCATGCCTGGGAGCTACTTCCGCCTGGTGCGGCGGCTGGTGGATGCGTGTCCCTGGGTGGAAGTCGTCAAGCACTTCGCCTGCATTGAAGGTGCCCGTCGGGCCCTTGCCCGTGCAAAGGTGCACTAGGGCAGGATGGATGCTGATAAGCTTCTGACGGACGCGCCGCCGGAGGGCAAGGAGTATCGCACGCCCGAAATGTATTATAAGAGTGTCCTGAAGGGAGCCCGCAAGATTGCGGATGAGTGCTCCAAGGTTGTAATATTTGAGTAGAATCACATTATGTTATCCTGTGCGCTGAAAACTGTGTTCATATGCGCTAAGCAACGCTTATTAATTTAAAATATTACCTTCTGTGTGGCCGTTTATCAAATCTGAGAGATGGCAAGTCGTCGGCTTCAGCCCCCATGCCACTAGTGCTGGGGTGTTCGGGATAAACTTGAGCACTCTTGTTCCCATGTTTGGGTCCATCTAGGGAGGCGCTCAACACAACGAACGAGGCAACCGGACTTATAACACTTGAACACTCTCACTTAGCCATAGAATTCTATAATTTTAAATTTCGGCGAAGCCCCTAGTGTTCGGAAGACCGAGTTCGGGGCGCTATCCACGCCTGGGCCGGACAAAGCCGGTTCCTCGCTCTAAGCGGCATAAGTCTTTAGGGACTCGAAAAAAACCTCTCGAATAGCGACCAACTCTCACCTTATCATGACGGTCAGTTTTAGCTTTCTCCACTAAGGCGCTCGCCCAGCTCAATCGGGGCGCAATCGTAGTGGTTCTCCCAGTGCTACCTTAGCCGATAAAACGGAACGTAAGGTACCAAAACATGGGAGCCGGGTAAATCCAACTATTGACCCAAGGCATGATTCGGAGCCGATGCATATAATGCTATAAGTTCGGGGTGCCGCACTTGTGAAAGTGTTCGGACTTATCACACCATAATGCGGGGAACTTAAGCCCCTGGTGTATTCGGCCGTACCAAAGTGTACGGGTGCAACATGTCATAAACGAACATATATAAGAAAGAAATGCAATTATAAGCAAAAAGTGATGCATTGTTTATTCCAGAAATACTGCCATGAATGCAGAGCGATACAAATAGTGCGGTAAGCAAGGGATTGGACTATTAAACATGTCCCCCTCCAGGGGTAGGCTGCGGAATGGTGTATTAAACAGATTTAATGCTCGTAATGGAGACCACCTGAGTGTTCGTAGTAGCATTTCTCCTTCCCTGGCTATTGCATCGTGAGTTCGGCAGGCCTACTGCCGGACAGGGCCTCTGGTGAACGGGGTCCTGTGGGTAAGAAAAAAATAAAAAGGAAAAGACCGACATACTTGGGAGCTCCTGGTGTGGTTAAGCCGCACTCTGGGCCTGTCGTGGTCGTGCCCCTCCCCCTATGCCCATGGTATCTCCAGAGCGTAATGATGTACACGAAGGACTAGTCTTGCAATTATGCAAGGGCTGGGGTTGGGGCCGCATTGCTACGCGCGCTCGGAACGTGCCAGGTGGTCTTTTTGTATGTTACTCCGGGCGCGTTTGGCCGTGTCCGGTCGCTTAACGGCCGGACTCGAAAATTGCCTTAAGAGGCTGCTCTGTACTTCTGCCGCGAGATCCGCTGTGTGTTCCTCCGTTCGGAGGGAGCGTTCAGTGTTTCCGTTGACCGTGATGACTCCTCTAGGGCCTGACATCTTGAGCTTGAGGTATGTGTAATGCGGCACCACGTTGAACTTTGCAAACGCGGTCCGTCCGAGCAGAGCGTGATAGCCACTGCGGAACGGGACTATGTCGAAGATTAACTCCTCGCTTCGGAAGTTATCCGGGGATCCGAAGACCACTTCCAGTGTGACTGAGCCTGTACAATTGGCCTCTACACCTGGTATGACGCCTTTGAAGGTCGTCTTTGTAGGTTTAATCCTTGAGGGGTCTATGCCCATCTTGCGCACTGTATCCTGATAAAGCAGGTTCAGGTTGCTGCCGCCGTCCATTAGGACTCTGGTGAGGTGAAATCCATCAACGATTGGGTCTAAAACCAATGCGGCGAATCCACCATGGCGGATACTGGTGGGGTGATCCCTTCGATCAAAAGTGATCGGGCAAGAGGACCATGGATTGAACTTCGGGGCGACTGGCTCCATCGCATATACATCCCTAAGTGCATACTTCCGCTCCCTCTTGGGTAAGTGGGTTGCCTATATCATGTTTACCGTCCGTACTTGTGGGGGGAAACCCTTCTGTCCTCTATAGTTCGGCGGCTGGATCTCTTCCTCGTCATCGCTATGCAGCCCCTTGTCATTGTTTTCGGCAATTAACTTGCCTGCCTGCTTAAATGCCCAACAATCCCTGTTGGTGCGATTAGCTGGCTTTCGGGGGTGCCATGTATCTGGCAGGAGAGGTCGAGTATTCGGTCCAAATTGGACGGACCCGGAGTAGTTCTTTTGAATGGCTTTTTCCGTTGACCGGGTTTGGAGCCTCTGAATCCGGCGTTGACTGCCGTATCCTCAGTGTTATCGCCGTTAATGCGGCGTTTGTTTTTGTTGCGACGCGACCTGCCATTGTGGTCCTTGTTATCCGGACTGCCAGAATTTTTGCTGAGGTTGTTACTGCGGGCTAGTCAGCTGTCCTCTCCCGCGCAGAAGCGGGTCATGAGTGACGTGAGGGCTGCCATGGATTTCGGCTTTTCCTGTCCTAGGTGCCGGGCCAGCCACTCATCGCGGAAGTTGTGTTTGAAGGCTGCGAGGGCCTCTGCATCCGGACAGTCGACGATTTGATTTTTCTTTGTTAAGAACCATGTCCAGAATTGTCTGGCCGATTCGTCTGGTTGCTGAATTATGTGGCTTAGGTCATCGGTGTCTGGTGGTCGCACATATGTGCCCTGGAAGTTATCAAGGAATGTGGCTTCCAGGTCTTCCCAACACCCAATTGACTCTGCAGGCAAGCTGTTAAGCCAAGGCCGAGCTGGTCCTTTAAGCTTGAGTGGGAGATATTTGATGGCGTGGAGATCGTCACCGCGGGCCATACGGATATGAAGGAGATAGTCTTCGATCCAAACCGTGGGGTATGTTGTGCCATCGTAGGATTCAATGTTCACGGGTTTAAACCCTTCAGGGATTTGATGACCCATTACTTCATCTGTGAAGCATAGTGGGTGTGTGGCGCCTCTGTATTGGGCAATATCACGACGTAGCTCAAGCAAGATTTGTCTACTGTGTTCGGCCCGGCCGGAGTTGCTGTATCCGGCGCGACGGTAATCGTCGTGCATTGTGGGGCGCCCGCGTGATCCGTAGATCGATCTTGATTGTCTTGCCTTGTCCTCCAATATGTCTCGCAAGTCCGGTGCATTCCCTCGTGGCTTCGTACTTTTCGAGCGGTGCCGGGGTACGGTTCTGGTGGAGGGCCTAGATGCCTCTCTATCGCGTCCACGAGGAGGTCGGTCTACCGTATTGTGCGCTGGTGATGAGGGTTTATATGCTTCCTCCTCTAATCGGGGGAGCAACTTGCATTTTGGGTAGCTTTTGGAGGGGCGTTCGAGTTCATTCTCTTCGGCCGCGAGGACTTCGGTCCATCTGTCGGCCAGTAGGTCTTGATCAGCTCGAAGTTGTTGCTGCTTTTTCTTTAGGTTGTTCGCCGTGGCCATTAGCCTGTGTTTAAAACGCTCGTGTTCGACGGGATCCTCGGGCACAACGAATTCATCGTCATTGAGGCTTGCCTCGTCTCCGGAGGGAGGCATGTAGTTATCATCCTCTACCTCTTCGTCTGCCGCTCTCTCGTGAGGGCTGGCTTCTCCGTCCTCCTGTGCTGAATCTTGCTGGAGAGGGTTATCTTCAGCACTCTCTGGGGTGTTATTATCTCCGGTGCCGGAATCTCCATTCTTGCTGTGGCGGGATTTAGAGCGGCGCCGCTGATGCCGGCGCTTGGGCTGTTTCTTAGATGAATCTGCCTCCGCTGCTTCTTCGCCGTTCCCATCCTTTGGGATGTCCACCATGTATATGTCGTATGAAGAGGTGGTCTTCCAGTGCCCCGTAGGCGCTGGTTCTTGGTCATCTCCGGCATCGTCGTCCATACCGTCGATGTCTTTGGAGTCGTAGTCTAGGATGTCGGTTAGATCGTCAACAGTGGCTACAAAGTGGGTGGTGGGTGGGCTTTGAATTTCTTCGTCGTCCGCATCCCAACCGTCCTGACCGCAGTCCGGCCAGGGCTCTCCTAATAACGAGAGATACTTTAGCGAATTCAGGATGTCGCCAAAGGGTGAGTGATGAAAGATGTCCGCAGCGGTGAACTCCATGATCGGCGCCCAATCGGATTCGATTGGTAGGGGCGCAGGAGGTTCGGAGTCCGGCGAGGAGTCCGGCACCTCGGAGTCATGAGCTTTACAAGGGACAAGGTCAGTATTCGGCTCCATCACCATGGAAGTTGCGACCCCCGAGGCGGTGTCTAGCCACCCGTCCTTGATTTGCGCGGTCGGCTCTGAACTAAGGGTCAGAGCGGACTCATGTGCGGCCTCCAGGGCACTGTCCGGCAGCAGAGCTAAATCATGCCCATCGTGACAGTGCGGCACGCTTGGCTATGGCTCGAATCCATCGAAGATCAAGTCTCCGCAGATGTCAGCCGTGAAGTTTAGGCTTCCAAATCTGACCTGATGGCCAGGGGCGTAGCTTTCGATCTGCTCCAGATGGCCAAGCGAATTGTCCTGCAGTGCAAAGGCGCCGAACACGAAGATCTGTCCGGGGAGAAAAGTCTCACCTTGGACTGCATCGTTGTTGATGATCGAAGGAGCCATCGAGCCTATCGGTGACGACACAGAGGAACTCTCAATGAAAGCACCAATGTCGGTGTCAAAACCGGCGGATCTCGGGTAGGGGGTCCCGAACTGTGCGTCTAGGCGGATGGTAACAGGAGACAAGGGACACGATGTTTTTACCCAGGTTCGGGCCCTCTCGATGGAGGTAAAACCCGACTCCTGCTTGATTGATATTGATGATATGGGTAGTACAAGAGTGGATCTACCACGAGATCAAGGAGGCTAAACCCTAGAAGCTAGCCTATGGTATGATTGTTGTAATGGTTGTTCGTCCTACGGACTAAAACCCTCCGGTTTATATAGACACTGGAGAGGGCTAGGGTTACACAGAGTCGGTTACAATGGTAGGAGATCTACATATCCGTATTGCCAAGCTTGCCTTCCACGCCAAGGAAAGTCCCATCCGGACACGGGACGAAGTCTTCAATCTTGTATCTTCATAGTCTTGGAGTCCGGCCGACGATGATAGTCCGGCTATCCGGACACCCCCTAGTCCAGGACTCCCTCAAAGTTCTTCTTGTCTTTCCTGAACTTATGGCGAGGATCCAGGAACTGTCTATGCATGTCGAAGCAAGAAAACTTGCGACAGGCCTGAAGCCAACGAAACTCAAGAGCTCCCTTGCATGTGGGGCACGAGAACCTTCCATGCACACACCAGCCAACAAATAGCGCATACGCCGGCAAGTCATGTGTCGAGTACATGTACCAGACACGCATTATGAAGTTTCGTTTGCTATAGGCGTCGTATGTCTTGAACCCATTATCCCAGGCTTCTTACACATTCATATTTTCCCCGGATAGTTGGGCCCTGGAATTATCAACGTCAGGAAAATGTTCTTTCTTTGCATAATCTGTCCGGGGGGAGATTGAGTGGAAAGACAAATACGGGCCAACAACTGTATTGGGCTGCGGTCATACCAAACACACTGAACCCATCGGTGCTAATGCCGACTCGAGGATGCCTCGGATCTGCCGCTTTGTCAGCATGTAATTCATCAAACTTTTTCCATGCAACACCATCCGATGTGTGTACCATCATCAGATTACCATCTGCATCTAGTTCGGTTCTTTTGCCTGTTTTGTGCCATGTCATCTGTCTAGCCGTCTCTTCGACCATGAAAAGACGTTGAAGTCTTGGTACGATTGGCATATACTGAAGAACACTAACAGGGATTTTGGTCTGTGTCTTCTCACCCATACCGTTGTCTACCACAATATACCTGGAACACCTGCAAATGGGACAATAGTTCAAGTCCGCATAGTCAAGCCTAAATAAGGCACATCCTTTCTCACAGGCATGTATCTTCTCATAGGGTATCTTCAGTGCACGGAGGATTTTGTCCGGCTGGTACAGGTTTGCAGGCATTACATGGCCTTTGGGTAGAAAGCGTCCAAATACTGTCATAATTGCGTCTTAGCATTCTCTGCCCAAGTTGAACTGAGCCTTCAAAGCCATTACTTGTGAGATGGCATCCAACTGACAAAGCTCAGTGTGCTCGTGGAGCAGACGTTTTGAAGACTCCAGCAATTCATTGAAGGCCTTTGCAGATTCCTCCATCTCCTCGTCTGAATCCCGAGCATCATCATAGTCTTGCACCATGTTTTCCATCCCGGTACCATGCTCGTCGGTGCGACGATGATCCACCTCAGCTCGGTCACGTTGGGCAGACTCACCATGAAATGTCCACACCGTATAATCGGGCGTAAAACCATTCTTCTGCAGGTGTTTACCCATTTCAGCCTCTGTCCTCTTTTCCCAATTGCCGCATCGGAAACAGGGGCACCAAGTTTTCCTCTGGCCATTTGCAAATGCGGCTTGCACAAACCCCTTGGTTTTTGTGAACCATTCAGCGCTCCATTTGTTCTAACCAGTGTGACCGGTATACATCCATGCACGATCACTCATCTTGACTTTCAGAGCTACTGGACACACAAAAATTATATATATAATTCACCATGTATATATTCATCAGTTGATGTACTTTGTCAATTTTATTACGTCCATGCAACCTACACTCTAATAGGTAAAGATAGGTCCTAATCCCACCCGAGTATCTGTAGATTGGGTTCATTTTCCCATATGCTATGCTCCGGATCCGACGCAAAATTTCGGCAGCACCTCCCCGCTGTTCTCCTGATTCACGTCTCTGCAATAAACATAGAGGATGTGTACCCGGAGAACAACAGGGGAGGCACTGACGAAATTTATGCGTCGGATCCGGAGCAAAGCATATGGGAAAATGAACCCAATCTACACATACTCAGGCTGTCCATGGATAGCGTTGGACAATTCAAAAAAATCAAGGTTATAAATATGCAAATGCATGCATATTTATAACTATGATGCTTTCGAACAGGAGACACATATTGGTTACGCATACTGATGATTCAAGACACATATATAGCTAGCTACTAAATTTCATGTCATTTGTGGAAATAATTAATGGGGGAGAAGGACATGTCATTTGTGCTCACCCATGAACGAAGGGGCAGAGCTCGTCAAACGCACGGCGAGGTCGTCGAACACCAAACCTCGCAGCGATGAAACAACTGCACATTTAAATGTACCCGATCAACACAATTATATATGATGTTTTTCATAACAAAATCGAAAAATATATGACCTAACTAAAAATTCACAAATATATAACCCCGTCGGCCTCTGGAAGGCCAAAGAGCACCTTTTCGGGGTGTTTAGGGGGTCGGGGTGTCATGTCGGTGTCGGGGTGCTGTTTCAGGGTCAGGGTGTCGTGTCGGGGTCGGGGTGTGGTGTCGTGCTCTGTGTGTCGGGGTGTGGTGTCGGGGTCAGGGTGTCGGGGTCAGTGGTCGGGGTGTTTCCTTCTATCCTTCTTCTTCTTTCCTTCTCTTCTTCTTCTTTTTTCTTCTTCTTTCCTTTCTTCTTCTTCTTCTTCTTCTTCTTCTTCTTCTTCTTCTTCTTTCCTTTCTTCTTCTTCTTCTTCTTTTTTCATCTTTTTTCTACTTCTTTTACTTCTTTTCTTTTCTTCTATTCTTCTTCTCCTACTTCTTTTCTTCTTCTTCTTTTTCATCTTTTTTCTACTTCTTTTCTTTTCTTCTTTTTCATGTTTTTCCACTTCTTCTTCTTTTCTTCTACATATTCTTTTTTCTAACACTAACACTAAGTTTTCTTCTTTTCTAACACTAAATCTAACACTAACACTAACAATTAAACAAGAATTAAACAGCAAAAAAACAGAAAAAAAATACTCACCGGAGCAGGGGGCGACGTTGGCGCCGGGGTGGTGGGTGGGTGGGGGGGCGGGGCTCCGGGGCAGTGGGATGGCCGGGCGGCAGGGGCGGGGGCGGCGCCGGGCGGGAGGGGCGGGGCGGGGGCGGGAGGGGCGGGGGCAGCGCCGGGCGGGGGGACGGTGGGGGCGGGGGCGGGGGCGGCGCCGGGCGGCGGGACGGTGGGGCGTCGGCGTGTGGGTGAGGGGCGGTGGCGGGGACGGCGCTGGGCGGCGATGGCAGGGGCGGCGCCGGGCGGCTGGGCACCGGGCAGCGGGGGGCGGTGGCTGGGGCGGCGAGGGCGGGGGCGGGGGCGGCGCGGTGGGTGGACGATGTGGGCGTCGGGGATCGGAGGAGGTCAAGGGAGAAGAGAGAGTAACGGGCGGGGGAGGGGGCTCGGCCGTTAGTTAGGTTAGTTAGGTTAGCCTTTGCCGTCCGCTTTTGTTCATATTTCCCGTCTGCTGCGGACGGCAAAGAGGGGGGACGTTAAGTTTTTTCGTTAGTGGGTGCCACCTCCCTCTTTGCCGTCATCGAGCGGACGGCAAAGAAATGGCCGATGGCAAAGACCTTCTTTGTCGTTTGCCATTTGTTTGCCGTCTGCTTCTTGGTAGCTGATGGCAAAGACCTTCTTTGCCGTCCGCTAGCTGACGGCAAAGATATGGCATACGGCAAATTCCCTGATTCCAGTAGTGTATGTGTTACTTTGCCAGCATATTCCATGTGCTGACCCGTTTCCGGGCTGCAACGTTCATGTTGCAAACTTTTCAGACGACGAGTAAGATGCCTTAGGATCGTGGTTCTATACTCAATGATGCCATTGGAGTTGATGGACTCACTTATCTTCCAAGCCTTCCACTGTTATCGTTATTAGATGGCCTTAAGCCATATTTATTGTAATAAGCTCTCTTTTGAGACATTCGATGTAATAAGTGTGTGATTGCTACTCTGTTATAATTCCTTCGAGTACTGTGAGTGTCAGCATTACTGATCCAGGGATGACACTGATGCACAGAGATCAGACTGTTTGAGGTCTGGTCGCTACAAGATGGTATCAGAGCACACGCTGACTGTAGGACACGACCACTAAGCTAAAACCGTAGATCACTACTCTCTCTTCTCATCTCTGACTCCTCATCTTTTCTTTTTTCAGGATGGCGGATGCAAGGAACAAGTTCATGCAACCGGATGAAGATACACCCTTTCAACGACACCTGAAGGAAGTTACCAAGTACCTGAAGATCAGAGTACCAAGCTGCACCGGAACCTACAATGCCACTTTACCTGAAGAGGAGCGCTGGATGATTCAAGTTCAAGTTCTAGGAAGGACGTTCATGCCCGTCACTGAGCCCCTAGAGTTTTACTTTGATGCACCAACCTGGAGCCTAGGAAAGAGCATGGCAGCCCACATTACCATGGGACGTATTGGAGAAGTTTACCACATGGAGCTTAAGGAAACTACCTACCAGATTTGTGGGCGCCAAGATGAGCAATGTGAGATGATCAGCACCAGGAAGGACAGATCAATTGCAGCTTTCATCCAGGAGTTAAACCAGCGCATTCGACACCAGGAGAACCAGATGTGTGCAGGCATGATGGATCTGAAGAAGGCCATGACCAAGGTCACGGAACTGGAGGAAGAACTCAAGTCTACACGCAATGGATATGAGGAGGAAATAGCAACGCTAGTCGAGAAGAATGAAGATCTGAAGAAGAAGCTAAGAGTGTTTATGGGATTTCCAGCAACTGGAGAAGACGAAGATTGCACTTGTCCCGAGAACTACATCATCATCGGCGACACCGACTCAGATCCGGATGATAGTGATGATGACTATGTTGACGAAGCTGGAGCAGATATCATGGAGTCTTCATCGGAGCAGTTTTCTAGTAGACCACCATAACAGTAGTAGTATTCCCCCATGTATCTAGATTAGTCCGAGCACTTTTGTAATGATAGATAGACCGTTGTATGCCCTTGCTTGTTGAATGAAGTGTTTTGATTGCAATTTGTCTCATGTGCATATGGGTAGTGTTTTCCCTCTAGACCTCATTCTATTCTGTATTCTCATCTTTTCTAAACCCTCAGATGCCTCCGAGACATGACAACGGATTTGCTTTCCCACCGGAGCTCACCCAGTTGATCCAGCAGCAGAATGCGTTGATGCAGATACTAGTCCAGAATCAGAATCAGGGGAACAACAACAACATCAACCCACCACCACCACCACCTGTTGATCACTTAACCCGTTTTCTTAGGTTGAATCCGCCGGTGTTCTCCAAGTAGCACCGAGCCGATTGTTGTAGATGATTGGCTTCGCAAGACAGCCAGGGAGTTGACCACTGCAGGATGCACAGATGCGGAGAAGGTGCGATTTGCCGCACATCAGCTTGAGGGACCCACGGCATCATGGTGGGAGAATTTCACAGCCACCTATCCAGTAGATACTATCACATGGGATCAGTTTCAGCAGGCTTTCCGTACCTCCCATGTTTCAGCAGGAGCTATGGCCATGAAGAAGCGTGAGTTTCGCAACTTACGCCAGGGAGGACGTACAGTTGGCCAGTATGTGGATAATTTCAGTAAACTAGCATGTTACGCCCCAGATGACGCCGCTACGGATGCAGCCAAGCAGGAGAAGTTTCTGGAAGGACTGAATGATGAGTTGAGCATGCAGTTGATGGTAGCAAGTTTCAACAACTACTAGGATTTGGTAGACTGTGCTCTCATGATTGAAGGGAAGCAGCAGCAGATTGAAAACCGCAAAAGGAAGTATGGACAAGGGAAGTACAATTCAGGAGCTCAGCAGAAGCCACGTTTTACCCCGAAGTCGGGAGGACAGTTCCAGCATACCCATGGAGGTGGTAGCTCGCACAATCATAATAGGTTCCAAGAAAGGTAACGGGAATGGAGGAAGTAATAGCCAAAACCGTACCAACCCTCACCACCAGCCAAGAGAGATCTGAGTCAAGTCACTTGTTTTAAGTGCCAGAAGACCGAACATTACGCCAATGAATGTCCTGAAGGCCAGAATGGGAATGGCAATGGAAGCTCTGGGAAGAAACCGAACCCTTTCAACAGAGGACAAGTGAACCACGTTAGCGTGGAGGAGGTTGAAGCCCAGCCAGATGCAGTAATAGGTAAGTTTTTGGTTAAGTCATTTACTACACTCGTTCTTTTTTGATACTGGTGCATCGCATTCATACATATCAAGGGGATTTGTGGATAACTATAGACTGCCCAGCAAGGTTCTAGGAACACCCATGCTAGTAACCTCACCAGGAGCAGAGTATATGGCCAGTCGAGGATGTTTTCAAGTGCCATTGAGTATAGGCAAGCATGTTTTCCCCTCAGACTTAATCATTCTGGAATCTCAAGGTTTGGATGTGATTCTGGGTATGGATTGGCTATCGATGTATGGAGGAAACATCGATTGCGCTAGTAAGTCGATTTTGCTTACTACCCTAGAAGGGAAAAGGATAAGGTATGTATCAAGGCATGAGCCGAAGAGGATGCACGTAAATTCCTTATCAGGAGTTGTGCAAGAGGAAGTACCAGTAGTGAAGGATTTTCCTGACGTATTTCCAGAGGAGTTGCCAGGCATGCCACCGGATAGAGACATTGAATTTTTGATTGAGCTTTTGCTAGGCACAAGGCCGATATCCAAGAGACCATACAGGATGCCAGCAAAAGATTTGATGGAAATTAAGAGCCAGATTATGGAGTTACTGGATAAAGGTTATATTCGCCCAAGTTCTTCGCCTTGGGGATCGCCAGTACTTCTAGTGGATAAGAAAGATGGATCATTAAGGATGGTTGTTGACTATCGACGCTTGAATGCAATAACAATCAAGAACAAGTACCCATTGCTGATGATCAATGACCTGTTTGACGATTACAAGGAGCGAAGGTATTTTCCAAGATCGATTTGCGATCAGGATACCATCAGTTGATGATTCGGGAGCAGGATATACCTAAGATGGCTTTTACCACCAGGTATGGGTTGTACGAGTATACCGTTATGTCATTTGGTCTGACTAACGCGCCTGCCTATTTCATGAACATGATGAACAATGTATTTATGGAATTTCTGGATAAGTTCATCGTGGTGTTCATTGATGATATTTTGGTCTATTCAAAGAACGAAGAGGAGCATAAGGAGCATTTGCGTTTGGTATTGGAGAAGCTCAGAGAACACCAGTTATACGCCAAGTTCAGCAAATGTGAATTTTGGTTGAAGGAGGTTGGATTTCTCAGACATGTTAGATCCTGAGAAGGTATAGCAGTAGACCCAACCAAGGTTGATACCACGACAGTTGGAGAGATCAGGAGTTTTCTTGGACTGGCAGGATACTACCAGAGATTCATTGAGAATTTCTCAAAGATTGCAAAACCTATGACAGAGTTATTGAAGAAGGATACCAAGTTCATTTGGACTGAGGAATGTGAGGCCAGTTTTCAAGAATTGAAGAAACGTTTGGTTACCTCGCCAGTGTTGATTCTACTAGACCAGGCAAAGGATTACGAGGTGTATTGCGATGCTTCATGTCGAGGACTTGGAGCAGTGCTTATGCAGGAGGGGAGAGTTGTTTCATATGCTTCACGACAGCTTAAACCCCATGAGTTGAATTATGCCACGCATGATTTGGAGTTAGCAGCCGTAGTGCTTGCATTGAAGACATGGAGACATTTTCTTATCAGAAATCATTGTGAGGTGTACACGGATCACAAGATCTTGAAGTACATTTTCACGCAGAAGGAGTTGAATCTCAGACAAAGGAGATGGTTGGAGCTCATCAAGGATTATGACATGAGATTGCGGTATCACCCCGGGAAGGCTAACGTAGTAGCCGACGCGTCGAGCCGTAAGAGCCATGTCAATACACTCATGACCGCAGGATTGCCAAAAGAGTTAGCCGAGGACTTTCGCGAACTATGCTTGGAGATAGTTCTGAGAGGCTATGTAGCAATATTAGAAGTTCAGTCGACCTTGATGGATAAGATCAGAGAAGCTCAGAAGACCGACAAGGAAATTGCTGAGACAAAGGAGAAGATGAGCTAAGGAAAAGCAAAGGGATTTCGTGAGGATGAGCACGATACCTTGTGGTTTGAAGACCGTGTTTATGTTCCTAATAACCCGAAGATTGGGAAGTTGATTTTGCAAGAGGCTCATGATTCACCATATTAGATTCACCCAGGAAATACCAAGATGTATTTGGATTCGAAGGAGACTTTCTGGTGGACCGGAATGAAGAAAGATATTGCGGAGTATGTAGTAGTTTGTGATGTATGTCAGAGAGTAAAGGCAGAGCATCAGAAGCCAGCAAGATTGTTGCAACCATTGCCGATACCCGAATGGAAGTGGGGTAAGCTAGGCATGGATTTTATCACAGGATTGCCCAGGACTCGTTCTGGCTATGACTCAATTTGGGTTGTAGTCGATCGTTTGACGAAGGTAGCACATTTCATTCCAGTAAAGACCACTTACACCAATGCTAAGTTGACCAAGATATACATGACCAGGATCGTATGTCTGCATGGAGTTCCGAGGAGCATTGTATCAGATAGAGGAACCCAGTTTACCTCAAAGTTCTGGAATCAGTTGCATGAAACCTTGGGTACCAGGCTAGAGTTCAGTACAGCGTTTCATCCGCAGACAGATGGACAGATCGAGAGAGTAAATCAAATATTGGAGGATATGTTGAGAGCTTGTGCGCTAGATTACGGATGTAGTTGGGACGACAATTTGCCATACGCAGAATTCTCTTACAACAACAGTTATCAATCCAGTTTGAAGATGGCCACTTTCAAAGCCTTATACAGAAGGAGGTGCAGAACCCCGTTGTCTTGGGATGAAGTTGGAAACCGCCAGTTGTTTGGACCAGATTGGATCAAGGAGTCTGAATGGAAAGTGAAATTAATTCGCGAAAGGCTCAAGGTAGCCCAGTCCAGGCAGAAAAGCTACGCCGATTCAAAACGCAAGGAGACAGTTTACAAAGTTGGAGATAGAGTCTATCTTCGTGTATCTCCACTTCGAGGAGTTAAGCGTTTTGGAGTCAAGGGAAAGTTAGCACCACGTTTTGTGGGTCCGTACAAAGTTTTGGAGCGTATGGGAGAAGTTGCCTACAAGCTGGAGTTGCCGGAGGGATTGTCAGGAGTTCACGACGTGTTCCACGTTTCCGAGTTGAAGAAGTGCCACGCAGAGATAGCTGATATACCGCTGAGAGATACAATGCCGCTAGAGGCAATTCAGTTGGACAGTGATTTGACCTATGAGGAGAAACTAGTCAAGATTGTTCAGTATGCCAGCCGAGTCACCCGCAACAAAGTTATCAAGTTTTGCAAAGTTCAGTGGAGCCACCACACCGAGGATGAAGCCACCTGGGAGCGAGAGGAAGATTTGCTGAAGGACCACCCTCACCTATTTTCTAGCCAACCCGAATCTCGAGGGCGAGATTCATATTAAGGGGGTTAGGTTTGTAACATCCTAAATTTTCAATTTGGAATGTTATACAAATAGATCGTTATTGCATATCATATTTTAATGCATTCTGCCTTGATCCTAGAAATTCTACGCAACTCAAGGACCCACAGAGAGAGCTGGGGATTTCAATATTTTCGTATTTGAGTTTTCTCAAATTTTGGAAATAGGATCATTTGATTTTATTTATTTTATCTTCAATTATATAAATATGAGAGAGGGAATAAAATGACTTTCCCAAAAATAAAGAAATATTGAGGATTTAATAAAAAAATCAAATAAGATTTTATTTTGGATTTTCTGGCTATTTTATTTGAATTTAGGAAAAATGTGCGTTTTTCAAAATTGCGTTTAGGCCCCAAATAAATGTTCATCTAAACTGCCTTGATTTTAGAAGCCGAGAAAAATTTATTTCAGGATTTTTGGAGTCCGTTTAGTATTTCTTTCGCTTGTTTTTCTGCGCGATAATTATTTTAAAAAAAATCGAACCGACTACGGGCTGTAACCGGCCAGGACTCCGCCTGGCCGGGTCTTTATAAGCCGCCGCCCCGGGCCAACCCCGCCTGCCCAAGCCGTCGCCGGCCCAAGCCGCCGCCGCCGCCAAACCCTAACCCTAGCCCGCCGCCGCCGCTGCCCGCTGCCGCGCAGCCGCCGCTGCTGCCGCCGCCACCCGCCGTCGCCGCCGACCGCCGCCGCCTCGCCGGACCCCGCCACCGTCGCCGCCGACCATCGCCGCCCTCGCTGGAGCCGACGCCGCCGACCCGCACCCCAAGGTTGACCTCGCCGCCGCCGGTTTTTCCTAGAAAACCGTTCGGTTTTCGTCGGTTTCGTTTGGTTTTTTTTAGTTTCATTTTTTTATTATTAGATCTGTTTTTTTCGGGTTAGGTTAATTAGTGAGCGTTCGCTCGTTTGTTCGTTTTAACGAACGCGTTCTTCGTTTAGATCCAGATAACGAACGTTCGTTAATCTGTTCGTCGTTTTTCTTTTTCTCGGATTTATTCCGCGATTTTTCTGATCGCGATTTCTGATCCGATTTTCGTTTTAGTATATCTTTTCGTTTGTTTATCGGAATCAGGCGATTCAAGCGCCTGGAGTTTCGTCCCGAAACCCTCTTTCGAATAATCTACTCAAACAAGTTTTTACTTCTGTAAAATTTGACTTAGGTCCAGATTAGTAAACGGAGCTTGTTTCTTTCGCCGTTTGAATTTTGTTTCTTCATTCGATTTGATTCTTTTTGCAAACCAGAGTTCTTAAGTTGAACTTTCTGGTTAGATCTTTTATTTGAGTTTTACCTGTGCATTAGATGAGTAATTATTGTATGCTTGTTTGTTTGTTTGCTTGCCATAGAGTACCCGGATTGCGCCGCTTGCTACTTCGAATCCTAGGTTTCGCGGATCATCAGCAAGGCAAGTAACACTTTGATCATACCCCTTTATTACCCAGTTTTTATGCATTAGATCAATCCTCAAACAATTGCATGATTAGGATCTAACTAACATGTGGGTTTTGGGGAAGTAGATGAGGTAGTACCTATTACATGTTCTATTATCAAACCCTTGGGAGTTACTTCTACGTTTGCTTATTATGCCATGCTATGCTAGTAGACGTGGATTGGGTGAGTGTATCCATGGCAGATGTGAGATCGTTAATTAATGGTTTATTTAAAGTGGCAACTTTAATACACATCTGGGTGGATTGAGGTACCTGGGTATTCCAGGATTGCCTGTTTGTTTTTGGACCGCCACCCAGGCTCAAAGGGATCATAAGATTATTCATGCTAGAAACTTCCGTGTGCAGCCACATGCTATTATGGGCTCTAGCATAGTTGATTAAGTCGTGCAAACTCTTCCAGTGGTAGACTAGCAGATGTAGGGGAAAGTAGGTGTACAGGTCTACCCATCGTAAGGTGCTAGCGCTTCTGAAAGACTATGTCTCGGTTATCCGTTTCTCAAACACCATGTAGTGCAAGAAAACCAACGGAGGAGATCGAGTCGTGTGGGGAAAAGTGTGCAACCTCTGCAGAGTGTATAAACTAATCATGATTAGCCGTGTCCCTGGTTATGGACGTTTTGAGTATCTAGTACTTGGATTATCATGTGAATCTCATCATGTTACTTTAATTAATATTGTTGGGTTTGTTTAATGATGATGTTACTTAATTGGGATTGAGAATGCTGTCAACCATTCTCAATGTTTAACAACCACCATGATAGTTAAATAAAATTTATTCCTTTGCAATAGGGAAAAATTGGCTTTATGCAAAACTGTAACCATAGAGCTTTCCACCAGCCATATATGCATGTAGTATAGCTTTACTCTTTCATTATTCTCTATGTGTTACTTTGCCAGCATATTCCATGTGCTGACCCGTTTGCGGGCTGCAATGTTTATGTTGCAGACTTTTCAGACGATGAGTAAGATGCCTTAGGATCGTGGTTCTATACTCAGTGATGCCGTTGGAGTTGATGGACTCACTTATCTTCCAATCCTTCCGCTGTTATCGTTATTAGATGGCCTTAAGCCATATTTATTGTAATAAGCTCTCTTTTGAGACATTCGATGTAATAAGTGTGTGATTGCTACTCTGTTATAAATCCTTCGAGTACTGTGCATGTCAGCAATACTGATCCATGGATGACACTGATGCACAGAGATCGGACTGTTTGAGGTCTGGTCGCGACATTACTAAATAGAACGATTATGGTTTTCTAGACCATTCTCGTGCACCTTTTCATGCGCTGATTTTTGAATTTGAATTATGTGCATTATTGCCTAGAAAATGCACATAATCCCCTAAATATTGTAAATGAACCCGGAAAAGTGCCAAATTTGAACACAATGATTTGCAGGGTTTATGTTTATCATAGAAAAAACTCATGGACAAAGGAAATTTGGATTCCCCTTCAGTCTCAGTGATTTATTATCGCACACGATTCATCTTCGTCGCCTCTACAAACCATGTGTGTTCACCCACACATGCAAAAGGAAAAATAAAACCCTTGCCCACTTCGTCCCCACCCACTCGCCGCGGACTCTTCCGCAACTCTACACCTCATCAACTTCTATCGCGGCAGCCACCCTAAGCTTGACGGCTATCATCAGCAGGCGGAGGTCCTGCTCCAAACGGCACGAGATTTTGTCCCTACCACTTTCTGGCGCCTATCTGCACCAACATTCTGGACTCTAGTAGATTGGGGTTTTCTGCGGGATTGGGCTGAGGATTTTTCTGATGGAGAAGGTAATCAAGTTAGCGGAATATTCAATCATCTCTTATCGCAGTCCATTCATTGCTGTTAATCAACCGGCGGAAATCGCCGTGGATTCATTTTTCTTCTAGATGATTCGAGGGTTTTCATTCATGTGTCCATAGTGCAAGCACAAATCAGGCAAGTGTGGTCGCGGCCAGTCAGAAACAAAGTTCTATCTCACCATTCTGGATGACTTCAGGGAGCGCCCGGTAAGTTCAATCTTAACCTACCACGGTCGGCATGGCCTAAATTTGTGAACATATATCGTCTGTTGCTACATTTGGTTAAAAGGTACGGCGCCACATGCAGCCTAGATATCGAAGCCGATTTCCCCCCTATATTAGTCAAATATATGATGTATTGTTCATTCAGTTACTCTCTTATTTGCATCAAATCTTTGTTACATTATCTATTTTTTATTATATATTTTTGTACTTTGCTTTCATCTATATATTGATCTGTTCTATCAGTTACTCCCATATTTGCATCTTGCTATGTTATTTCAATATATCTAATTTATGATCTTAGTTTTCATTTCAAGCAGTACATCCCTTGCTTTTCAAGAATAGGAGTAGAAGGAAATCTTGGGCTTTACTTTGTGGATGACTCCATGGATGTCATATTGACAATGCAACATGGATTTACAATGACGGTTAGCGTAAACTTGATAAAGACGGTCACTCCTATTTTGATGCGGACCTTTGGAGAAAAATGTCTAAGTTTTATGAACTGAAAGCTGGCAATAAAATTCTAGTGCATGCACCATAGCCTGGTCTAATTAATATGGATGTTTACTTCCCCAACGTCATCAGCCGATCAAAGCCTGATCGAGGTTAGTGTCCTTTCAACTTTCTCCATGCTGGCATATTACTTGGCAAAATAAGGGTATTTGTTTTGACTAATTGGTCACTTTAAGCTACCAATTGTGATTTCATTTTCTGACTCCGTTCCTAGGCAGAAACAAATTCTATTTACCAATTTATGCGCACTATATATTCTTCTACCATGTTCTGAATAAATAATACCTTTCCACCTTTTAAGCAGGATATGTTGGATGCATAGGGAACTATCTGTATGTTACTAAGTGTATCAAATTTCACTGGAAGGACTTGAAGCATGTCATAAACTTTGTTGATAATCTGACAGAGATAGCACAACGTATGAACGTTGGATTTTGGATGGGATTAATTATACCTATGGTGCACACATTGAACAAGACCAATCGTGTGCACAAGACGCTGGTACAAAGTCTTATTTTTATGTTGATGCTCATAAACTATATATATCTTCAATGATATATTACAATTGGTTTTTATTCTACATTTCAATAGAAATTGCCCGCTGTAACAGTTCCTGGATCAATTTCCCGGCGTGGTCGAATTACACTTGTGCCTGCTAATAATGCCAAAGTGATTGCAATGTACTGCTTTTCGTGCAGAAATGGAACCATTCAAAGTAACAAGTTCTCGCTTGTCGTGGCAATGCATCCATATTGGAAAAATGGAGACATTGTTCTACTCATGGTCTAACAAGGCACAGGAGGGCCCTTCCTTTTCATTGACGAGATGCCGAGTCACCGTGATCAAGCTGCTTCCAGTGGATAGTTGTGGTTGTTGGGCCTCAGCCTCATAAAATGTGCTAGCATTACTATGTTAAGTAGGTACACTACAAAAAAATACACTTATGTGATGATACGTGTTTGTCACAGTAGGTCGCATTTTTTTTCATGCATGTACATCCATGATGATTTTATGACAGAATCAAGATAGTCATACATGTGCTGTAGTGTTCCATGACATTACCAAAATTACCAAAATTATCAAAAAGTGTTCCATGACATTACCAAAATTATCATCACAGAAGTGTCCACTTCCATGACGATAAATCGTGCGTCAAAAAAGTGCTTTCGTCAAGGGTGATCGACACGTGGCAGCCACATAATGGAACGTCCTTAAGCTATCGGGTCCGGTTTTGGATCCGATAACCCGTTAACAGCCCCGACCAATGGGGATTTTCCATGTGTAAAATCATTGTTGGCTGGAGGAGACATGTGTCGGATCACCGTTGGGACAGATGTCATCCACTCATTGGACCGAAGGTGCTTATGATACGTCGACACGTGACACGACCCAACAGAGGCCCATTCCTGTGAAAAGGCCGGTCCGTTTGACTTGGTCAAAAGGTGGCGGGCCGGCCCACGGAAAGCCTGTTCACGGCCTGTTCGCATATAGCCCATTTATAGCCCGCTAACCCAGGGCCCGTTATGACCTATCTGAATTAGGCCCAGTAGCGTCATCTGGGCCGTCCAATATGATTCCAGACCGTTTTAAGTTCTGGCCCATGTATTGGCCATGACGTCTTTCGGCCCATATGAAGCCCTTTGTAACTCTTGGCCCATTAACGGCCCGTGGTGAAACTGGCCCGTAATGAACAGTGTATCACTTTATACCCATTAAACGGCCCATTAATCCATTGGGACATTTGCAGCCCATGTTATCTTTCGGCCTTCTTAGGGCCAATTTATTCTTGGGCTCATTTCCATCATTCGGTTACTTACGGCCCGTCACTATCATTTTCTGCTTGTGCGCCAAATTCAACCCATGGTTACAGTCGGCCCATTTGTGGCCCGGTAATACGTTGGGCCATTTTCATAGCTTCATCAAATATGGCCTATTAACGACGGCCCGTTATGGTCGTCCCATGAACGAACGATTCCAACTCTAGCCTATTTATGGCCATAATGCGGTTTGTTATTGGCCCATGTTTGGCTAATCAATCATGCGGCCCGTATAAGGCCCATTGATGATACGGCCCGTAGAAGGCCCATTGTTTCTACAGCCTGTAGGAGGCCCAGTGTCACTACAGTAAATATGTAGCCCATGGTTATTGTGGCCTAGTTTAAAAAATAGGTTATTGCAGCCACTAGACAACCGCGAAAAAGAACTGCACTGACTACAAGCAAACAAATAAACAAGACAACAAGGAAATAAATAAGCAAGCAACTTACGCTAGGCTATCACGGATATTACACATATGACATCCACTCGGCATCAAAGTTCGCCACCAGTGCAAATAAACGCGCCGACAAAAGAATATACAAAACTGAGAGTACTTCAGAAGGCACTAGGCCTGGCCAGGTCGGGCCCCCAAACAGCCGAAGAAGCTGATTAGACGTCAGTTGTGTCAACGATAGATGCTTCACCCCTATCAGTATTGCATGATAGTGCGCAAGGCAGTCCTCTGACATCTTCATTACATCTTTTACTTCATGTCAGAGCTAAGCTGAAGCAAGCCTTTCTGCTTTAAGTTGAGATTGAAGAAGTCGAACTAATTGAGGCAGCGACTGCATAGAGGTTGTCTCACACCTGCTAGTGAGTAGCTTCAACTCACTGTCTTCATCAAGACAGAACCTTGGGGTCATATCGCTGTCCTCAAGATGGTTTGGCTCACTATCTTCCCTAAAGTTCTGCCTGGCATCAGAGATACCACTCTGAAAGAGAAACAAGGAGACACGTAACATGTTTCATAATTATATAAGCAAATAAATGGATCTGTTCTGCATAAGGAACATGTTCTTACAACTACATTTAAAATTGGTAGTTGTTGCAAACATCCAATCAGATGTAAATAGCAAAATAAATAGCAGTGGAGGAAATGATGCCTATCCAAATCTATACTAGAACAAAGTTTGAAGGCTTGAGAAGGATGAACTTACATTACATGTTAAAATGGGCTGGAAAAAGCCCTTCTCCATGTTGATGGAAGGACAATTCAATAAATTCCCCAAAGAAAATTCTTTATAAGCGTTGCCATTATTCTACATTTTGCAAAGAGTAAATATAGATCAAATAATATTGGAAGAAATAGAGGATAATGAAGCTCAGGTGCAGACTGATGATACATAATCAAATAGCAATTAATTAAGTACAACGTTACAAGGCAAAAGGGCGAGAGGTACTGACAAGAGCAATGCAGAGCCCAGTATTGTTGTGAGATCGTATGATCCTTTGAGCAAGGAGATTCATCTGAAATTAGTTTTCATACAAGAGAGAAGGTAAGGCACATGCAGAAATTTAGGAGTTCAAATTTTGAGTTGATATCATAGACAGTACCTGACACTGGGGTCTCAGCAGTTCTAATAGGGGTTTGGCCACTGGAGTAGGGGTAAAGTGTTGTACATTTGGGCTTGTGTTTTTGTGGCTGCTGATCTATCTGATTTAACAGGTATCACTACCTTTTCCAAATACCTAGTTTGTACTCCTTGAGGATCTGCACTCACCCTCTTCCTTTTGGACATCTATTACGAAAAAACAACATTTGACTGGAAAAACATAGTATGACGACAAATGGAATAGGTATAGAAAATGGATAGGTATGGCATATACTCATATATGATGCTTAAACTAAGTAGATGGTGTAACAAAGTAGAAGTAATGCAAGAGGTCAAATGCAAAAATATGTGCGACAAATACAACCTTGCCAAGTTAGAGCAAGCACCTTGATGGGTGAATAAGATAGGCCATCCTCCACAATATACTAAGGGAGAACAACTCGACTTGACCAGTCGACCGCAAGAGAAGAGGATCATCTTAAAGAAGAGTAGAAGAGCAAGCAGATTGAAGATATTACAAGTCTTTCAATACAATGTCGGTTGGCCACCCATGATGAACCAGAGTGCACAAAGAAATACTGTAGCGACCCGACTCGGTAAGAGTCGAAGTCTCTGTGCTTACCGTGCTAGTCCCTGGATCGACTTGCTAGCACACACAGTACTCGATGAAATAACAGAAATAACACACATCTCTTTATTACATCGATAGTCCAGGAGCAATACATTTATTACCAAATAGGGCATAGAGCCAATAAACAAATACTGCGGAAGCAAAGTAGTAAATGAGTCCAACTCCACGAGCAAGGTTGAGTGTAGAACATCGACCTATCGCACCTTAATCCTCGTCGGATATATCTGCAACGTGATAAGTTGCAGCCATATAGGTCAGTACATTGAATGTACTGGCAAGTCACATCATAAGTGAATGAACCTACTTGTACATGCAATTTGGCTGGTGGGAAGCTCTAAGTCTAATTTTTGCATAAAGCTAGTTTTTCCCTATTAGAAAAGATGTTATTCTACTACTACACATTTGCATAGGATGAGTTGGCAAACCCAACTCCATCCGTTCCCACGTTTCATTTAAATCCCAACTGTTTAATTAAAGGTGAGGAGATCTCCCAGCATTTTCACTACTAGAAGCTCAAGATGTCCGTAACCGGGGACACGGCTAATCGATTAGGTTGACACTCTGCAGAGGTTGCGCACTTTTCCCCACAAGACTCGACCACCTCCATGATCGGAAGATCGAGACATAGTCTTTCGAAAATGCTCCCCCTTAACCCACGGATAGGCCGGTACACCTACATCCTTCTACATCTGCTAGCCCATCCCGGAAGGGGTCACACTAACTACTCAACTAAGCCAGAGCCCATATTGGCTTGTGGCTGCACACGTAAGCTTCTAGACATGAGAATACGATTGATCCCTTTGAGCCTGAGCGGACGGTCCACTAGTGGTGCACCACCATGGATTTCCCATGCGTGCCCCACTGTACTTCGCCACCATTCCATCAAGTTTCCGCCCAGGTAGTTCATTAATTATCTTAGGTCCTACTTACTACATTGTTACTCATACTTTACAATGTTCACTCCCCAATCCACGTCTACTTAGCGAAGCAACATAATGTAAAACGATGGCGACAATGTCATATGGTTCAGACCTACCTCAATGAACTACTGGGTGAAAAGCATAGTCATGCGGCATCAATTCCTACCATGCAGTCCTACCGCAAAGAACTAAGTGCAAAAAAAAACATAGGTAAGGAAACATGATCAAGATGCAACTTGCCTTGGTACTGCTGGTTGAACTCTAAAGACTGAAAATATTCTGCTTCGCACTCCGGGCAATCTATCGCAAAGGAGATAAACAAACATAAACAAACATTCAAGAGAACCAAGAAGAACATGCAAAGCAAAAGTCTCGGAAAAACCAAATGAACAAACATCACACTTAACTAGCATGAAAAATATTTCTAGATGCAAAACAACATAGGCCTATGGTTCAAAGAGTGATGTGAACTATAGTGAGTACTATGCATACTAGTAAAAATATTAATGGGCAGATTCTAGTGTGTGAAAAATTATTGTGACAAAGGTCCAGGTGATAGGGTTTGGCTACGGTGACAAAGTGCAAAAAGAATCAACTTAATCGGAGTTACGGTTTGGGAGATATGGCCATTTGAAGTCCGAATTCAAATCTGAATAAATTCAAATTTGAATCTGTCAAAAGTTTGCAAAAAGGATACCACTGGATAGATCTAAACAATACGAAGAATTTGCCGCTGGTTTCATCGAGTTTGGATCTACGGTTAAAAAGTTGTGGCTACGCGAAGTTTAGGGACTAATCTGCTAATTACAGGGACTAAACAGAGAAGAAAACCATCGCAAACAAGTCCCTGGCCACGTGGTGGCTCGTGGCTGGCCGAGCAGCGTCCGCTGCGGAGGCTATACGACGAACGGCCGCTAACTAAGAAAAACAGTGGCGGCGGCTAACTAAAGAAAAAAAACCGATGCTCGGTTTAAATAAAACCGGCCGGTCTAAGGGAACCGCGGTTAACCGCGTACCTCTTCGCAAAATAAAAAAACGAACCTAATCTAATCTGGACCGTTGGGGTCCGATCTAACGGGCGAGGGTGGGGCGGCGGCTTACAGTGGGCTGGAGGTGGTGGCCGGCGACGACGAAGACGGCGGCGCGGCGTCGGTGGCGGAGGGGACGGCGGCTACGGCGGTCCTCGGCGTCGGGGAAGAAGACGGGGAGGTGCGGCGCGTCGAGGGCGTCGCGAAGGTGGTGGCGGCGTGCGTCGGCGACGTCCGGACGGGGCGGGGCGAGGACGGCGGGGCTCGGAGCTCCGGCGAGATGCGAACGGCGACGACGAGCGGTAGGGGCGGCGTGGGAAGATGCGGGACGGCGAGGATGGAAGAGAGGGTCTTGGCCTTTATATAGGCGAGGGCAGAGGGCTCGGGGTCGACGGATAAGCGTTATCCGCGAGGGCTTCGCCCGGCGGTTGCGGGAGCGCGGCGGCGGGCTCATCCGAGCGGGGCAAGCGGGAGGTTGGGGACGAGCTGACGAGCGGGGCCCGCCTGGCAGCGGCAGTGAGAGGAGGCGAGCGAGGGCGGCGCGGAGCGGTCGACCGGGCGGAAGGCGTCGGGCGCTGGCCTGGGGCCGAATGGCCAGTGGGCTGGCTGGCCTGGCCTGGCCTGGCTAGGCGCGCGCGTCCCTGGGCCGAACTGGTTTCGGTCCAGGCGGGTGAGTGCGTGCGTGTGTTTTGTTTTTTTTAAACAGAACACTAAAGTGGTCATAATTAATTCAAAAGAATTAATAAAAACACCACAATAATTTATAAAATAACTATGCAATATTTAAAGCCTAATGAACATTAACTTAAGCACAGAACATTTTGAAAATATTTCCTAATGCAATTAATGCACTTTTTGCAGATAAAATAAATACCAAATAAACTCCAAAACTTCAAATAATATTCAAAATAAAATTTCCCACTCTTTTATATTTTGAGGAAGTCATCTTATCCCCTCTCATTTGTTTTTCTTGAGTGGAAAATATTATTTGAATATTTTTTTTAAAACTCCCAAAAATGCAAAGAAATATGATATGCATTGAATGATTCTATTAACATCCGAATTTAATAAAAATTGGGATGTTACAAACCTACCCCCCTTAAGATGAATCTCGTCCTCGAGATTCGGGTTGGCCAGCAAAAACGGTGTGGATGGTCCTGCCTGAGATCTTCTTCTCTTTCCCAGGTAGCTTCCTCCTCGGTGTGGTGACTCCACTGAACTTTGCAGAACCTGATGATCTTGGTTCGAGTGATCCTCTCTGCAGTCTCAAGAATCTTAATAGGCTTCTCCTCATAAGTCAGATCGCTCTCTAACTGAATTGTCTCGAGTGGCACTGTATCCCTCAAAGGAATATCCGCCATCTCTGCATGACACTTCTTCAGCTGGGAAACATGGAACACATCATGAACTCCTGTCAAAGCCTCTGGTAATTCCAACTGGTATGCAACCTCTCCTCTGCGTTCCAGAACTCTATATGGTCCCACAAATCGTGGTGCTAACTTTCCTTTGACTCCAAATCTCTTAATACCTCGAAGTGGAGACACTCGAAGATATGCTCTATCTCCCACTTCATAGATCACTTCCTTGCGTTTAGCATCAGCATAGCTTTTCTGCCTTGACTGGGCTATCTTAAGTCTGTCACGAATCAACTTGACCTTCTCCTCTGAATCCCTGATCAAATCAGGTCCAAATAATTTGCGATCTCCAACTCCATTCCACATCAAAGGTGTCCTGCATTTCCTGCCATACAATGCCTCGAAAGGGGCATCTGCAAACTGGCTTGGTAGCTGTTGTTGTACGAGAACTCTGCGTAGGGTAAGTTATCATCCCAACTAGACCCATAGTCTAGCGCACAAGCTCTCAGCATGTCCTCCAGAATCTGATTGACTCTCTCTGTCTGCCCATCAGTCTGTGGATGGAAGGCTGTACTAAACTCTAGCCTGGTACCCAAAGTTTCATGCAACTGATTCCAAAACTTTGAGGTAAACTGTGTTCCTCTATCTGATACGATGCTCCTCGGAACTCCATGCAGACATACAATCCTGGTCATATATATCTTTGCCAGCTTAGCACTTGTATAGGTGGTCTTCACTGGAATGAAGTGAGCAACCTTGGTCAAACGATCCACTATCACCCAAATGGAATCATAACCTGAACGGGTCCTGGGTAACCCCGTGATAAAGTCCATACCAAGTTTATCCCATTTCCAATCAGGTATTGGCAACGGCTGAAGTAAACCTGCTGGTTTCTGATGCTCTGCCTTTACTCTCTGACATACATCACATATTGCCACATACTCGGCAATCTCTCTCTTCATACCGGCCCACCAAAAACTTTCCTTTAAGTCCAAATACATCTTGGTGTTGCCTGGGTGTATCGAATATGGTGAGTCATGAGCCTCCTGAAGAATCAACTTCCTGATCTCTGGATCATTGGGTACACAAATCCGTTGCTCAAACCATATGGTTCCATTTTCATCCTCACGGAATCCTTTTGCTTTCCCTTTTCTCATCATTTCCTTTATCTCAGCAATACCTTGGTCCAACTTCTGGGCTTCTCTGATTCTTCCCAACAAGGTGGACTGTACCTCGAGTGCGGCAACATAACCTCTTGGAACTATTTCTAACTGAAGGTCTCTAAGCTCATCACATAACTCCTGAGGTAAATCTCCTGCTGTAAGGGTGTTAACGTAACTCTTACGGCTCAAAGCATCCGCCACAACATTGGCTTTTCCTGGATGATAATGCAGACTCATGTCATAATCCTTTATAAGTTCCAACCATCTCCTTTGCCTGAGATTCAACTCCTTCTGCGTGAAAATGTACTTCAAACTCTTGTGATCCGTGTAAACATCACAACGATTCCCAATAAGATAGTGTCTCCATGTCTTGAGTGCATGCACAACGGCTACTAACTCCAAGTCATGCGTGGCATAGTTCAACTCATGAGGTCGAAGCTGTCGTGAAGCATAAGCTACAACTTTTCCCTCCTGCATAAGAACACCTCCAAGTCCCTGACGTGAAGCATCACAATACACCTGAAAGTCCTTGTGTATGTCAGGTAGGATTAGCACTGGGGCTGTAACCAAACGCTTCTTCAACTCTTGAAAACTGGCTTCACACTCTTCAGTCCAAACGAACTTGGTGTCCTTCTTCAACAACGTTGTCATGGGCCTTGCAATCTTAGAGAAATTTTCAATAAACCTCCGGTAATATCCTGCAAGTCCAAGGAAACTGCGAATCTCGCCAACTGTGGTGGGTGCATTCCATTCTGTGACTGACTCTACCTTGGTAGGGTCCACTGCAATCCCTTCACCTGACACAACATGTCCAAGGAATCCGACTTCCTTGAGCCAAAACTCACACTTGCTGAACTTGGCATAAAGTTGATGTTCTCTGAGCTTCTCCAGAACCAAGCGCAGATGTTCAGCGTGTTCCTCCTCATTCTTGGAGAAAACCAATATGTCATCAATGAATACCACAACGAACTTATCCAAGAACTCCATGAACACCTTGTTCATCATGCTCATAAAATAGGCAGGGGCATTAGTCAAACCAAAGGACATGACTGTATACTCATAAAGCCCATACCTTGTAGTAAAAGCTGTCTTGGGTATATCCTTCTCACGGATCTTCAATTGGTGATAACCCGATCGAAGATCGATCTTGGAGAAAACACTAGCTCCTTCTAGCTGGTCAAACAAGTCATTGATCATCGGTAGGGGATACTTGTTCTTGATGGTCACCTCGTTCAAAGAGCGGTAATCCACACACATCCTCAAGGTTCCATCCTTCTTCTCAACTAAGAGTACTGGGGCTCCCCAAGGTGATGAACTCGGGCGAATATACCCTTTCTCTAGCAACTCCTTAATCTGTTTCTTGACTTCCTCCAAATCATTAGCGGGCATCCGGTACGGCCTCTTGGAGATAGGTCCTGTACCTGGCAGCAACTCAATCAAAAACTCAATCTCCCGATCTGGCGGCATACCTGGTAACTCCTCCGGAAATACATCGGGATAATCCTTCACCACTGGTACTTCTTCCTGGACAACTCCCGTAAGAGAGTTCACCTGAGTCCTCTTAGGCTTAAGCCTGGATACATACTTGATCCTCTTCTTCTCTGGGGTGGTGAGAAAAATCGATCTACTAGCACAATCGATGGTCCCCTCATACTTGGACATCCAATCCATCCCTAGGATTACATCCAACCCTTGTGACTCTAGTATGATCATATCCGTAGGGAAAACATGTCCCCCTATGTTCAAAGGCAACTGGAAACATCCCTGACTAGCCATAGACTCGGCTCCTGGGGAACTCACTAGAATGGGTGCCTTAAGAGCTACGGTAGGCAACTTATGTCTATCCACGAATCCCCTCGATATGAATGAATGCGATGCACCAGTGTCAAAAAGAATGAGTGCTGGAAATAAATTAACCAAGAACTTACCAATCACTGCGTCAGGCTGTTCATAGACCTCTTCCACATTGACATGATTCACATGCCCCTTAGTGAAAGGATTAGGCTTCTTGCCTCCAGAATTCCCATTGCCATTTCCATTTCCATTCTGCGCCTCAGGACACTCATTGGAGTAGTGCCCTGTCTTCTTGCATTTGAAGCAAGTGATGTGACTCAGATCTTTCTTCATTGGTGTAGAAGAGTTGAAATGCTGCTGGTTGCCATTCCCTCCATTGCCATTTCCATGCTTGTGACCATGGTGGTTGTGTCCATTTCCTCCATGCTGAATGTGGCCTCCATGGTTATGATGATTCCCTCCAAACTTGCTAGTTCCTGATCCAGAACTTCCTGAGTACTGGCTATAGCGGGGTTTTTGTTGAACTCCGGAGTTATACTTCCCATGACCATACTTTCTCTTACGATTCTCCATCAGCTGGTGCTTGCCCTCGAGAATGGTAGCCTTATCAACCAACTCCTGATAGTTCGCAAAGGTCACCACAGTCAACTGAACTCCCAACTCATCGTTTAGTCCCTCCAGAAACTTCTCCTGCTTGGCTGCATCTGTGGCCACGTCCCCTGGTGCATAACGGGCCAACTTACTGAACTCCTCAGCATACTGGGATACCGTGCGTCCTCCCTGGCGCAAGCTGCGGAACTCCTTCTTCTTCAGACTCATGGCTCCAGCTGAGACATGAGCAGTGCGGAATGCCTGCTGGAACTGAGTCCAAGTCACATTCTCCAAGGGGTATGTGGTGGTGTAGTTCTCCCACCAAGCAGCAGCCGGGCCATCCAGCTGATGGGCGGCAAACTTCACCTTCTCAGCATCATTGCATCCTGCCGTGGCTAGCTCCCTTCCTATCTTGCGGAGCCAGTCATCTGCGACGATTGGCTCCGTGCTGCTGGAGAACACGGGTGGTTTCAGCCTCAGAAAACGGGTAAGACTATCAACTGAGGGTGGCGGCGGTGGGTTGTTGTTGTTCTGGTTCTGGTTCTGAATGAGCATCTGCATAAGAGCATTCTGCTGCTGGATCAATTGCGTGAGCTCCGGCGGAAAGTTGGGGTCACGTCTTGAAGGCATCTGATGGGTTTAGAGTGGATGAGAAGTCAGAATAGAATAAGGCCTAGGGAGTAAAATCATACTACCCATATGCACATGATAGCAATAAAACTTCAAATCACTCCAATTCAATTTCACTCAAAGGGGTTCACATGAACAATCAAACCTAAGGTAAGCCATGTCACAAGATTTGACAAGGTCTCACAAATGAAATAAAACTAATCGGATAACGAAATCAAATTTCTAACTCTCATGGTGGTATAAAATCTAACTCTCGTCGGATGAAGACCAGTCAACCATGTTGACATCAGGTGTCCTTGCATCACTGTCGGTGTCATCATCTCCAAGCTCATCACCCTGGTCCTTGTCCTGGCTGACATAGGCACCATACGAGTGATCCTCCTGAATGTTTTCTCCCTCATCCAGCTTCTCCTCGGCCTCCTCAAGCTCAAGCTTCAGATCGTCGATCTTCTCCTGTAGTGCGTCCAGCTCTCCCTCATGCTCAATGCGAGCGTCTTGGAGTTCCTCCTCGAGATCGGCCTTGCGAGTCATGAGGTTCTTGATTACGATCATGTTGTCAGACAGCTCCAGCTCCATCATACGAATGTGATCCTCCATGTCCTGGATATGGGATGCTATCGTCTCATCCTCCAGGGTACGCACCACATCTCCTTTTGCGTCACGGCGTCCGTACATCACGAAGGAGGTCCTCTTGAGGTCTTCGTCATACTCCTCCCGAATGCGTCCGAGAGCAATGTGAGCAGCGATGCCCCTGCCCAAGCCCCATGTTGCAGTATCCACATGGAAATCAATGGGCTTGGTGCGGTTTCCGAGGATGCGTCCAGGGATATGGGCATCGATCCTCCAACATGTCTCCTCGGGCAGGGTGGCGGTGAAGGTTCCAGTGAATGTGGGAAGCCCAATCTTCAGGTGCTTCACGATCTTCACCAGCTGCCGTCCAAAAGGCATGGTCTCATCGGGCTGCTCAAACTCGACAATGGCGGACGACATCTAAATTTTGAAAGAGGGAAGAAATTAGTACAGAAGTAAAGAAGGTACGAGACCAAAGGATATATAGGGAAAGTGAAAAATAAAGTTTTATCCTATGGCTTTTCAATTTTCTAGGGTCGCGTCCTACAGTCAACGTGTGCTCTGATACCATCTTGTAGCGACCCGACTCGGTAAGAGTCGAAGTCTCTGTGCTTACCGTGCTAGTCCCTGGATCGACTTGCTAGCACACACAGTACTCGATGAAATAACAGAAATAACACACATCTCTTTATTACATCGATAGTCCAGGAGCAATACATTTATTACCAAATAGGGCATAGAGCCAATAAACAAATACTGCGGAAGCAAAGTAGTAAATGAGTCCAACTCCACGAGCAAGGTTGAGTGTAGAACATCGACCTATCGCACCTTAATCCTCGTCGGATATATCTGCAACGTGATAAGTTGCAGCCATATAGGTCAGTACATTGAATGTACTGGCAAGTCACATCATAAGTGAATGAACCTACTTGTACATGCAATTTGGCTGGTGGGAAGCTCTAAGTCTAATTTTTGCATAAAGCTAGTTTTTCCCTATTAGAAAAGATGTTATTCTACTACTACACATTTGCATAGGATGAGTTGGCAAACCCAACTCCATCCGTTCCCACGTTTCATTTAAATCCCAACTGTTTAATTAAAGGTGAGGAGATCTCCCAGCATTTTCACTACTAGAAGCTCAAGATGTCCGTAACCGGGGACACGGCTAATCGATTAGGTTGACACTCTGCAGAGGTTGCGCACTTTTCCCCACAAGACTCGACCACCTCCATGATCGGAAGATCGAGACATAGTCTTTCAAAAATGCTCCCCCTTAACCCACGGATAGGCCGGTACACCTACATCCTTCTACATCTGCTAGCCCATCCCGGAAGGGGTCACACTAACTACTCAACTAAGCCAGAGCCCATATTGGCTTGTGGCTGCACACGTAAGCTTCTAGACATGAGAATACGATTGATCCCTTTGAGCCTGAGCGGACGGTCCACTAGTGGTGCACCACCATGGATTTCCCATGCGTGCCCCACTGTACTTCGCCACCATTCCATCAAGTTTCCGCCCAGGTAGTTCATTAATTATCTTAGGTCCTACTTACTACATTGTTACTCATACTTTACAATGTTCACTCCCCAATCCACGTCTACTTAGCGAAGCAACATAATGTAAAACGATGGCGACAATGTCATATGGTTCAGACCTACCTCAATGAACTACTGGGTGAAAAGCATAGTCATGCGGCATCAATTCCTACCATGCAGTCCTACCGCAAAGAACTAAGTGCAAAAAAAACATAGGTAAGGAAACATGATCAAGATGCAACTTGCCTTGGTACTGCTGGTTGAACTCTAAAGACTGAAAATATTCTGCTTCGCACTCCGGGCAATCTATCGCAAAGGAGATAAACAAACATAAACAAACATTCAAGAGAACCAAGAAGAACATGCAAAGCAAAAGTCTCGGAAAAACCAAATGAACAAACATCACACTTAACTAGCATGAAAAATATTTCTAGATGCAAAACAACATAGGCCTATGGTTCAAAGAGTGATGTGAACTATAGTGAGTACTATGCATACTAGTAAAAATATTAATGGGCAGATTCTAGTGTGTGAAAAATTATTGTGACAAAGGTCCAGGTGATAGGGTTTGGCTACGGTGACAAAGTGCAAAAAGAATCAACTTAATCGGAGTTACGGTTTGGGAGATATGGCCATTTGAAGTCCGAATTCAAATCTGAATAAATTCAAATTTGAATCTGTCAAAAGTTTGCAAAAAGGATACCACTGGATATATCTAAACAATACGAAGAATTTGCCGCTGGTTTCATCGAGTTTGGATCTACGGTTAAAAAGTTGTGGCTACGCGAAGTTTAGGGACTAATCTGCTAATTACAGGGACTAAACAGAGAAGAAAACCATCGCAAACAAGTCCCTGGCCACGTGGTGGCTCGTGGCTGGCCGAGCAGCGTCCGCTGCGGAGGCTATACGACGAACGGCCGCTAACTAAGAAAAACAGTGGCGGCGGCTAACTAAAGAAAAAAAACCGACGCTCGGTTTAAATAAAACCGGACGGTCTAAGGGAACCGCGGTTAACCGCGTACCTCTTCGCAAAATAAAAAAAACGAACCTAATCTAATCTGGACCGTTGGGGTCCGATCTAACGGGCGAGGGTGGGGCGGCGGCTTACAGTGGGCTGGAGGTGGTGGCCGGCGACGACGAAGACGGCGGCGCGGCGTCGGTGGCGGAGGGGACGGCGGCTACGGCGGTCCTCGGCGTCGGGGAAGAAGACGGGGAGGTGCGGCGCGTCGAGGGCGTCGCGAAGGTGGTGGCGGCGTGCGTCGGCGACGTCCGGACGGGGCGGGGCGAGGACGGCGGGGCTCGGAGCTCCGGCGAGATGCGAACGGCGACGACGAGCGGTAGGGGCGGCGTGGGAAGATGCGGGACGGCGAGGATGGAAGAGAGGGTCTTGGCCTTTATATAGGCGAGGGCAGAGGGCTCGGGGTCGACGGATAAGCGTTATCCGCGAGGGCTTCGCCCGGCGGTTGCGGGAGCGCGGCGGCGGGCTCATCCGAGCGGGGCAAGCGGGAGGTTGGGGACGAGCTGACGAGCGGGGCCCGCCTGGCAGCGGCAGTGAGAGGAGGCGAGCGAGGGCGGCGCGGAGCGGTCGACCGGGCGGAAGGCGTCGGGCGCTGGCCTGGGGCCGAATGGCCAGTGGGCTGGCTGGCCTGGCCTGGCCTGGCTAGGCGCGCGCGTCCCTGGGCCGAACTGGTTTCGGTCCAGGCGGGTGAGTGCGTGCGTGTGTTTTGTTTTTTTTTTAAACAGAACACTAAAGTGGTCATAATTAATTCAAAAGAATTAATAAAAACACCACAATAATTTATAAAATAACTATGCAATATTTAAAGCCTAATGAACATTAACTTAAGCACAGAATATTTTGAAAATATTTCCTAATGCAATTAATGCACTTTTTGCAGATAAAATAAATACCAAATAAACTCCAAAACTCCAAATAATATTCAAAATAAAATTTCCCACTCTTTTATATTTTGAGGAAGTCATCTTATCCCCTCTCATTCGTTTTTCTTGAGTGGAAAATATTATTTGAATATTTTTTTTTAAAACTCCCAAAAATGCAAAGAAATATGATATGCATTGAATGATTCTATTAACATCCGAATTTAATAAAAATTTGGATGTTACAAATACTATTCCTTCTGGTCTCTCCATATGTGGCTCACATGCATCTCGAAACTAAAGTAGGAACATTTAGCTGACCAATTAAATATCTCTCACTTTTACTAATATCAGCATAATATCAGATATGAATTTGTACAACTAAGCTTGTTTAGCTTGATGGGTGGAGCAGTGATATTACGACATAAACCACATAGGTTGATCGTGGTCATCATAAAAAGGGGAAACCGTAAGCATGATGAGTATAGTGTTGACCGTGGCAGTGGGATCGCAGATCTGAAGCTGCAATCTGCGCAAAGGGTAGTTAGCAACTGATGTTTGCTTTGAAATAACAACTAAGATTTGGTATGGACAAGAAAGTACAGTCAACAAGTGACAGAGAAATGCAATTCTGCTATCTCTCTATATGTCGCGACATGCATTTGGAAACTCAAGTGGGACCTTTAGCTAACCAATTAAACGTGTCTGTTAATTTATATCAGTATCATATCACAATCATATTTGAACAACTAAGCTTTGGAATTTTGAGTGTTGTGTTGTTTAGCTTGAAGGGTGGAGTAATGCTAGTACGACAGAAAGCACCTATGCAGATCATCATAGAGTAGATAAAGGGCGAAAACCCTAAGCATCAAGAGTAAAATCAGGAAAGTGGAACTAGCTAGACCAGTGGGTGGCACACATGCTTTTCGAAACGAATCTAGGAACATTAGGTGACCAATTAACTCAGTTTAGTGATATGAGCATCATATTAGATTCGTATTTCAACACATAAGCTTTGGGTTGAGGTCTTGAGGAGCAGTGATAGCATGACACGAAGCACCTACGATGATGGTAGTGAATATGAAGGGGGGAACCATAAGCTTTACGAGTATAGTGCCCGTGCCATGGAGGATCTGAAGGTGCAAACTGGACAAAGCTACTTTGCAACCAATGTTTGCTTTTAACTTGCCACTATTATTTGGTACGGACAAGAAAAGTACAGTAAACAAATTATGATCTATTTTCCGGGTGACATCAATAACTTATGCACATATGTAAGAGTACCGCCTCTCTTGCGACGCCGTGTCGGCCTTTGCTAATACGTTGAGGGTGCTGCGGGTGCGATGGCTGTCGGCAGCGGGGAAGAAGACTTTAGACGACAGACGACCGGGTCGGAGGATAAATCCTGTTGTCGTGGACGAGGCGGTCGTAGGAGGGGCAACGACAAGGTGAACGACAGCGCTGATGAAGCGAGAGGACGCGATGAAAGGATCCTGGTCTAGCACTGTGGATGAGACACATCCATCTCTTGCAGTGGATGACGGGGTAGGGGTAGCGGCTCCGGCAAGGAGGAGGATGGGGTGGCAGACGGAGGAGGCTGGCCGCAGTGGGGAGGTTGTCGTGGTGCCTACGATGTATGAATGGGGAAATGGAGGGGAGGGGGGCCTCAAACTTTGGGAAGCGCTTCTCTGAAATGTGAGAAAGTTACGAACTTATCCCCCGTTTAAAATTTCGGACATCACGTCGGTTTGGGATAGGACGATAATCTCGCATCTCCCAAATATTTGCTGGTAACTATTTCGGGCGAGGAGACGGTGTTTTGCCGCCCACGTTGGCGCCCATGGTGTATGAACGGGGCTGATAGGTAGGGTGGTTGTGTCACGTCTGAGGGAAGTTACACATCTTCCCCTATTTAAAATATTAGCCTACATCAATTTCAGATGAGGAGACTATGTTTTGCCACCCACCGTGTATGAATGGGGAAATGGAGGGAGAGACACATGTCTTTTGGACGAGCTTGAATCAAATGTGTTTTGCCGCCCACGTTTGGCGCCCACCGTGTCTGAATGGGCTCAGAGGACGTCGTGTCACGTCTGATTGAAGTTACTAGTCTACCCCTACCGACAGCAGTGTGAATCCGGTCGATAAGGATGTCAAGTGTTAGGGGTAGAGAATAATTTCCATCTCGCAAACACTTGCTTCGGGCAGCCCACAAATTATAGTGGGTGTTTAGTTGTTTTGTTCAAAACCTGGGAGAATTAGCATTCATGTTTGCCCTGGGCCCTAGAAAACGAAATTCAAATCCAATTTGTATTCGATTACGAATATCCATAGATAATTCTATGTTTTGTTATTTATTTCTTCAAAACCACGACAAAGATTTATTCCACCTTTATATATGATTATGATTTAGAAATGTCGTGATCTTCCAATTCAGTAGGTTGGATACACTTTGAGTCAAACAGTTATTTCATCCAATACAATATGCTCACACGAAAAACAGTTCACCTTATGTCAATCATACAAGTACTGAGGATTACCTCGCCTAAAAAATCCGGTCATTACAACACATGGACATCATAGTGGGTCTTACAACATAATCCATTCAGAGACATGACACAACATGCAAGTACAATAATCTAATGACAATTTCAACTGGTATCTAAAGAAGAACCGGGATTACCCTGGGCTTCAGATAGTAGAAACAGCAGGACCTCCTCCGTCTTCAAATGCAACATTCTTACTTCCTCCAATTCTTGGGTTGCTTGCATAATGCGTGCCGCTAATTGCATAATTTCCAGCCTCAAGATAAAGATTACCTCATTCATGGCAGTAGAGCCTCAAGAACTATAATATCTGTGCTCAGACTGCTCTCCGATGGTGTTGCCTCTAAACTGCTACCATATGGTAACATGGATGGAGCACTACTTCCACAAATAGATTCTGGGGTTGTACATTGTGTCCTAGTGTGAACGGCATCCTGAAAGGTTTCTGCTAGACATATGTAAGAGATAGTTATCGCATGATCCAGGTAGTAAGCTTACATGGTAAACGACATACGAATTATTGCCAAGCATGGCAAGCTATATTTAAATGGTTTGAAGCAGCATCAGCCGAAAAGAAATTAAAATGGTAAGATGAAACTAGGGATGTATATGGCAAATAAACGACATCCGCCAGTCCCATCTAGTTATTTTTTGCTAGCTCCCTAGTTCATTTTCCTCAAAAAAACAAAAACTCTTTTGAACTATCATACCACTAGTGGACTTTAATCGGGATTAAGCGAGACCCAGTTGGCATCCCTAGTTGAAAGGGAGTGTACCACCGTTATACTTAAGTTGCCAAGGCATCTAGGAAGTTGAAATAATCTGAGAAAGCACTTAACAGTGTGGCCTCATATAAACTACGAAGACAGCCTTGTGATGAAATTCAGAGGAAAATTTAAGGACTCAAATGAACTAGGCATGCATTTCTTTACGATAGTACAACAGGCACTGCTGACATATTGGCCAACTCAGGTATAGCATAACAAGTAACAAACAAGCATTCGAATCAAGCAATACAGCAAAGCAGACAACTGAACTATTTGTAATTTTGTAGGATTACAGGTTGAGGGCACAAGCCAAGAAAGCATCCCACTCGCATTACATTTCACATGTACTAAAGTACACTGGCTTACCATATGTTGCTATGAAGCCTCGCTGCTGTTGCAATGTTCTTTGAAGATGTCGTCAGCATCTCTTGGTTGCAAATATAGTTGTTGTAGTTTATTCTGCACCCTCTATTTAGGTAAAATTAATTTTAATCGCATGCACTGGTACGAATTGATCATCAATGGCTCATCTAAACTAATGAAAGAAGGGTGTGTGCATACACGACAATATATCTGCTTCCCTCTATTTTTATGCTTGTTCGAGGTGCCAGTCGACATACGAGAAAGCTCATCTATGGTAAGTGAACTGTTGCACGATAAAGAGAAAAACCAAAGGAGTACAAATCAAAATAACCTGATGAGGCTGCAGCGTCGGTAAAGCAGGGCCGGTGGAGTTGAATATGGCGTCTGTGGAGCTTCGACGGGCGCGTTGTACAGTGCTTTTGGTGAGGTGGATCTGTTGCGGCGGATGAGGGCTTGTATGAAGGGCCAGCGATGGGGCGGACAAGGGACTCAGTGAAGGGCCTACACTATGGTGGACGAGGGTGTCGGTTAAGCAGATCTGGTGCGGTGGACCATGATGGTGGTCAAGGAGATCTGGAGCGGTGGACAAGCCAGTCGCTGAAGCAGCTCCCGTGAATTGGTGAGTTGGCAGTTGGGGGTTCCAAGGTGCGGAAGGTAGATCCGGCGGGGTGTGAGGTCCACCGCTGCGGCGGAGGACTAGATTTGGCGGCTTGCCGTGGTTGGGGAGGGGGGGTCGGGGAGGGGAAGGGGAAGGGCTCTGGGGAAGAATGTTGGGGGCAAAGTGGGGAAAACAATGGAGTTACCAAAGCAGCCCTTTTATGTTCATGTGGCAGGGGTAAAACAGGAATATCGCAGGGCTAAACTTTTGGGCGCGAGATATTTCGATGTGAGCGGGA
Source organism: Triticum aestivum (assembly GCF_018294505.1). NCBI lineage: Eukaryota > Viridiplantae > Streptophyta > Magnoliopsida > Poales > Poaceae > Triticum > Triticum aestivum. Next base: position 127,312,468 of record NC_057807.1, on the reverse strand, counting down.
AGTTTGAAAGCTTTTGGCGCCTGAAATTATATTCTACTCTTGTACGGCCGACTATGATATCATGGCCGAGAATTGGTTTGTTTTGCACGCAAAAAAAAGTGCAAGTTTTGAAAATCAATGTCTCCAACTCGAAACTTAGATTGTCCATTCAATTCAAATATGGATCATTGAGTTAATACAAGCAAATACCATCATACGGTCCAATTCAAATGTAATTTCAAATGTGTTTATCCTAAATATGATGACAAAAGCAAAAAATGTGTATGTGTATGAATAAAGTGGATGATTATACAGTTTAAACATGCTCGTATGTGTATATATGTAGGTTTCATATATGAATTTGAAATCACGAAATCCCGGCTTAAAAAATGTACCTCCGTTTAAATGAATTACAAAAGCTAATGATGGAGTCGAATTCCAAAATTCCAATCTTAGGTTTGTAATTCTGGTACATCAAGGTATATCACGCATGTTCAAAAGTATCTTTATCTCATAGTCCAAACTGTGAAACAAATTGAAATAACCATGAGTGCACACACTATTGACCATGTATATCTCAATTACGCTAAAGTCCCTCAAATATAGACACCTCACTCTTTATCTGAAGCCAACCCTGTTGGGGAACGTAGTAATTTCAAAAAATTCCTACGCACACGCAAGATCATGGTAATGCATAGCAACGAGAGGGGAGAGTGTTGTCCACGTACCCTCGTAGACCGAAAGCGGAAGCGTTAGCACAACACAGTTGATGTAGTCGTACGTCTTCACGATCCGACCGATCAAGTACCGAATGTACGGCACCTCCGAGTTCAACACACATTCAGCTCGATGACGTCCCACGAACTCCGATCCAGTAGAATTTTGCGGGAGAGTTCCGTCAGCATGACGGCGTGATGACGGTGCTCATGATGCTACCGACGTAGGGCTTCGCATAAGCACCGCTACGATATTACCGAGGTGGAATATGGTGGAGGGGGGCACCGCACACGGCTAAGAGATCAATGGTCAATTGTTGTGTCTAGAGGTGCCCCCTGGCCCCGTATATAAAGGAGCAAGGGGGGAGGCAGCCGGTCAAGAGGAGGGCGCGCCAAGGGGGGAGTCCTACTCCCACCGGGAGTAGGACTCCTCCTTTCCTTGTTAGAGTAGGAGAAGGGGGAAAGAGAGAGAGAGAGAGAGGAAGGAAAGGGGGCGCCCCCTCCTTGTCCAATTCGGACTAGAGGGGGAGGGGGCGTGCAGCCTGCCCTGGCTGCCCCTCCTCTTCTCCAATAGGGCCCATGAGGCCCAATAAACCCCCCGGGGGTTCCGGTAACCCCCCGATACTCCGGTATATGCCCGAAACCTTCTGAAACAATTCCGGTGTCCGAACATAGTCATCCAATATATAGATCTTTACGCCTCGACCATTTCGAGACTCCTCGTCATGTCCGTGAACTTATCAGGATCTCCGAACTACCTTCGGTACATCAAAACACAAAAACTCATAATACCGATCGTCACTAAACTTTAAGCGTGCGGACCCTACGGGTTCGAGAACTATGTAGACATGACCGAGACACGTTTCCGGTCAGTAACCAATAGCGGAACCTGGATGCTCATATTGGTTCCCACATATTCTACGAAGATTTTTATCGGTCAAACCGCATAACTACATATGTTGTTCCCTTTGTCATCGGTATGTTACTTGCCCGAGATTCGATCGTCGGTATCTCAATACCTAGTTCAATCTTGTTACTGGCAAGTCTCTTTACTCATTATGTAATGCATCATCCCGCAACTAACTCATTAGCCACATTGCTTGCAAGGCTTATAGTGATGTGCATTACCGAGAGGGCCCATAGATACCTCTCCGACAATCGGAGTGACAAATCCTAATCTCAAAATACGCTAACTCAACATGTACCTTCGGAGACACCTATAGAGCTCCTTTATAATCACCCAGTTACGTTGTGACGTTTGGTAGCACACAATGAGTTCCTCCGGTAAACGGGAGTTGCATAATCTCATAGTCATAGGAACATGTATAAGTCATGATGAAAGCAACAGCAACATACTAAACGATCAAGTGCTAAGCTAACGAAATGGGTCAAGTCAATCACATCATTCTCCTAATGATGTGATCCTGTTAATCAAATGACAACTCATGTGTACGGCTAGGAAACTCAACCATCTTTGATCAAAGAGCTAGTCAATTAGAGGCATACTAGTGACACTATGTTTGTCTATGTATTCACACATGTATTATGTTTCTGGTTAATACAATTCTAGCATGAATAATAAACATTTATCATGATATGAGGAAATAAATAATACCTTTATTATTGCCTCTAGGGCATATTTCCTTCAGTCTCCCACATGCACTAGAGTCAATAATCTAGATTACACAGTAATGATTCTAACACCCATGGAGCCTTGGTGCTGATCATGTTTTGCTCGTGGAAAAGGCTTAGTCAACGGGTCTGCAACATTCAGATCCATATGTATCTTGCAAATCTCTATGTCTCCCACTTGGACTTGGTCCCAGATGGAATTGAAGCGTCTCTTGATGTGCTTGGTTCTTTTGTGAAATCTGGATTCCTTTGCTAGGGCAATTGCACCAGTATTGTCACAAAAGATTTTCATTGGACCCGATGCACTAGGTATGACACCTAGATCGGATATGAACTCCTTCATCCAGACTCCTTCATTTGCTGCTTCCGAAGCAGCTATGTACTCCGCTTCACACGTAGATCCCGCCATGATGCTTTGTTTAGAACTGCACCAACTGACAGCTCCACCTTCAATATAAACACGTATCTGGTTTGCGATTTAGAATCGTCCGGATCAGTGTCAAAGCTTGCATCAAAGTAACCATTTACGACTAGCTCTTTGTCACCTCCATAAACGAGAAACATATCCTTAGTCCTTTTCAGGTATTTCAGGATATTCTTGACCGTTGTCCAGTGATCCACTCCTGGATTACTTTGGTACCTCCCTGCTAAACTAATAGCAAGGCACACATTAGGTCTGGTACACAGCATTGCATACATGATAGAGCCTATGGATGAAGCATAGGGAACATCTTTCATTTTCTCTCTATCTTCTGCAGTGGTCGGGCATTGAGTCTGACTCAACTTCACAACTTGTAATACAGGCAAGAACCCTTTCTTCGCTTGATCCATTTTGTACTTTTTCAAAACTTTATCAAGGTATGTACTTTGTGAAACTCCAACTAAGCGTCTTGATCTATCTCTATAGATCTGGATGCTCAATATATAAGTAGCTTCACCGTGGTCTTTCATTGAAAAACTTTTATTCAAGTATCCGTTTATGCTATCCAGAAATTCTATATCATTACCAATCAACAATATGTCATCTACATATAATATCAGAAATGCTACAGAGCTCCCACTCACTTTCTTGTAAATACAGGCTTCTCCAAAAGTCTGTATAAAACCATATGCTTTGATCAACACTATCAAAACATTTATTCCAACTCCAAGAGGCTTGCACCAGTCCATAAATGGATCGCTGGAGCTTGCACACTTTGTTAACACATTTTGGATCGACAAAACCTTCTAGTTGCATCATATACAACTCTTCTTACAGAAATCCATTTAGGAATGCAGTTTTGACATCCATTTGCCAAATTTCATAATCATAAAATGCGGCACTTGCTAACATGATTCGGACAGACTTAAGCATCGCTACGGGTGAGAAAATCTCATCGTAGTCAACCCCTTGAACTTGTCGAAAATCTTTTGCAACGAGTAAAGCTTTGTAGACAGTAACATTACCATCAGCGTCAGTCTTCTTCTTGAAGATCAATTTATTTTCGATGGCTTGCCGATCATCGGGAAAGTCAACCAAAGTCCATACTTTGTTCTCATACATGGATCCCATCTCAGATTTCATGGCCTCAAGCCATTTTGCAGAATCTGGGCTCATCATCGCTTCCTCATAGTTCGTAGGTTCGTCATGGTCAAGTAACGTGACCTCCAGAATAGGATTACCGTACCACTCTGGTGCGGATCTTACTTTGATTGACCTACGAGGTTCGGTAGTAACTTGATCTGAAGTTTCATGATCAATATCATTAACTTCTCTCTCTCTCTCTCTCTCTCTCTCTATCCCTCCCCTTCCCTCCCCCCTCCCCCTCCCCCCTCTC